>NC_080679.1:30154278-30779278 GCF_030445035.2 Dasypus novemcinctus
TCCCCATAACCCATGTTCCACAAACGTGTGTACCCCAAGCCCTCATTCTCCCAAGCTTGTGTTCCCCGAAACCCACCACTCCCCGAACTCAAGCATACCCCTAGCCCTCCAATTTCGGGCAAACTCTGAGAGTGGGAGGGTTTTGGTGAGGGGTGCAGAGGGGCCCAGGAGCGCAGGTTCAATTGTCTGGTCCCTCCTTTCTTCGAGCTTGGAGGAGCATGCCTTGGGGAGAGGCTAGGAAGAGAGGAGGGGTGAATCTGCGGAGAGAGCCCCATTTACCTAAAAACTCTGGGATAGAGAAACTTGGTCTGGGAGAAGTTGGAGTCAGAGAATTAGTCCTCCATAGCACACCTAAGGGAGGGGGTCAGTAGGACGTACTTTGCAGGCTTCCAATAGCATATTAGCGTTCCTGGCAAGGTGTGGGTGCTGTCTCTCAAATAATATAAGAGTCATTATTTTCTGTGGTGAGGTGTTTCACCAGGGTCCTATTTGAATCTCCAAGGGGAGCCCTCATATAGCCTTCCTACTGCCCTGGGAGAGAGAGAAGTGAGGAAGAGAGAAAGGGGGAAGCAAAGACTCCTAAGTAGTTTATTCAATTACAAAGAGGATTCCTTGCTTGAGGTCTTGTCTGTTTTTTTTTTTTTGTTGTTGTTGGTTTGTTTTCTTGTCTTTCCTTCCTCTTTATTCCCCCATTGCACTTTTTTTTCTTGCTTGCTTTTTAAATTTTTCCTTTTTCCTTTTTTTTCCTCCCCCCACCCCCCTTTTTTTCCTTCCCCCAAGCCCCCCTTTATTTTCTTTTTTTCTATAGGTGCTGTAGACAGTGCTTCTTATTTGCTGTCCTTCATCCTCATTTTCCTTTTTTCTGTATGTACTGATTTTGGCTACAAATGCTATCCCCTTTCCTTTACATCTGCCTATCTTCCATTGTCTAGTATTTCTCATACATTCTACCTCTCTTTGTTTAGCCCCCAATTATTCTGACTTTTAATTTCTAACACTTCTATTCTGTTTTCTATCTTTTATTTACTCTTTATGTTATTGTCCTTTCTTTTCTCTTTCCCTCTCTCCTGACCAAACTGGCCTTTTAATTCATACTATATTCTTCCCCATATTCAGTTTAGTATCTCATTGTAGGTACTCCACTTTTTCATTGTTATAATTCTACACAGCTTACATAAGTTTAATATCCATTCTCCTAGATCTCACTTGGTTCTTCTGCCAACATTTACTATCAATACTACTATTATACTTTTTCCTTTCTTACCTCTTTTGCTTTCCCTGTCCCTAATATTTTCCTTCAAAGAAACTTAGACAACAAACAGGGAAACAGAATAAGAACAAAATGTAAAAGAGAAGACTTAACACGCACACAAAAACAACACCCAAATAACCCCTGAGACTAGATGGAGAAGCTAATCAACTGAATAAACCCATCAAGATAAAAAGATGACCAGACAGCCACAAAAAAATTACAAACCATACCTATAATCAAGGAAACCTAGTCCAATTCAATAAACAAACTAAAAACCAGGAAGAGGAGCAGAACATTGAATAACTAATCAAAGCTCTCAAAACATATATCATGGACCAATTTAATGAAGTGAAGGAAGAAATTAAGAGTATTAAGAAAACACCTTGGAGAGCATACAGAAGAAATTGTAAAAATGCACAAAAAGGTAATGGATTTGATGGTGATGAAAGCACAATCCAAGAAATTAAAAACACACTCTGGGCAAGTAACAGCAGATTTGAAGAGGTAGAGGAAAGAATTAGTGAAGTGAAAAGATAGTACATCTGAAATCAAACAGATAGAAGAATTGATTGATAAAAAGATAGAAAAAAAATCCAGCATGGACTTACTGACTGGTAATGCAAAACACACAAACATATGCATTATAGGCATCCCAGAAGGAGAAGAGAAGGGAAAGGGGACAGAAGGGTGTTGAAGGAAATAATGGCTGAAAACCTCCCAAACCTATTGAGCGAGATGCTTATGTCCAGGAAGCACAACACACCCCAAACAGCATAAATCTCAACAGGCCTACCCCAAGACATATACTTGTCAAATTATCCAATGCTCAAGACAGAGAGAAAATACTGAAGGCAGCAAGAGAAAAGAGAACCATCATATACAAGGGAGGCTCCATAAGATTAAGTGCTGATTTCTCATCTCAAACCATGGAGGCAAGAAGGCAGTGCTATGACATAGTCAAGGTAGTACAAGAAAAAGTTTCCAACCAAGAATACTCTGTGCAGCAAAGCTGGAATTCAAAAATGATGGGGAATTCAAAATATTCACAGAAAAAGAGAAACTAAGAGAGTATGCCAACAAGAAACCTGCCCTTCAAGAAATATTAAAGGGAGTTCTGCACAAGGAAAGAAAAAAAACAGGAGTGACAGAGTTGGAAGAGAGTATAAGAAAAACTAAAAACAAAAAACAAAAAGAGAGAAACAGCAGCAACAACAATATAAGACAAACACAAATCCAAAGAAAATATGGCTAATAGAAGTAATTCCTTGAGAGTAATAACACCGAATGTCAATGGATTAAGCTCTCCTGTCAAGAGACACAGACTGGAAGAATGAATAAGGAAATATGACCCATCTATGTGCCACCTACAAGAAACACATCTTAGACCCAGGGAGTCAAGAAGGTTGAAAGTGAATGGCTAGAAAACAATTTTACAGGCAACAATAACCAAAAAAGCATAGGAGTAGCTATAATAATATTGGACAAAATAGACTTTAAATGTAAAACTATTGTGAGAGACAAAGATGGACACTATATATTAGTGAAAGGAATACTCTTTCAAGAAGAAAGAACAATATAAACATGTATGCCCCTAACCAGGGTGCCTCCAAATACATGAGGCAAACACTGGAAAAACTAAGTAAAGGAATAGATACCTGTACAATTATAGTGGGGGATTTTAAGACACCACTACTACCATTGGACAGAACAACCCAACATAGAATCAATAAAGAAATGAACCCTATGAATGATATATTAGAGGAGTTGGATCTAGTAGACATATACAGAATATTACACCCAAATACAGCAGGATATAGATTCTTCTCAAGTACATGCAGATTCTTTTCCAAGATAAACCACATGCTAGGTCACAGAGAAAGTCTCAATGAATTCAGAAAGATTGAAAACATACAAAATAATTTCTCTGACCACAGTGGAATGAAGCAGGAAATCTGCAAGGGCCAGAGATCCAGTTTTGGCACCAAGAATGAAAGTTATATAACACACTCTTGGACAAATAGTGGATCAAGGAGGAAATATCAAAAGAAATCAGTAAAATGATAACACAACATATCAAAACTTATGGGATGCAGCAAAAGCTGTACTGAGAGGGAAATTCATAGCCATAAATTCATATATCAGAAAAAGAAGAAAGAACTAAAATTGAAGACCTAACTACACACTTGGAGGAATTAGTAAATAACAACAAATTAACCCACAGGATGAAGAAAGAAAGAAATAACAAAGATCAGAGCAGAACTAAATGAAATAGAAAATAAGAAAGTGCTAGAAAAAATAAACAAAACAAAGAGCTGGATCTTTGAGAAAACCAATAAGATTGACAAACCCTTAGGTAGACTAACAAAGACAAAAAGAGAGAAGATGCAAATACACAAAATAAGAAATGGAAAAGTGGATATCACCACTGACCTCACAGAAATAAAGACTATCATAAGAGGATACTTTGGAAAACCATATGCCAACAAGAAGGACAATTTAGAGAAAATGGAAAAATTCCTAGAAACACATAAGCAGCCTACACTGATGAAAGAAGAAATTGATGATCTCAACAAACCAATCACAAGTAAAGAGATAGAATCAGTCATTAAAAACTTCTAAGGGCCCTGGGCCAGTTGGTCCCACAGATGAATTCTACCAAAATTCCAGAAAGAACTAACACCAATCTTTCTTAAACTCTTCCAAAAAATCAAAATAGAAGGAATATTGCCTAACTCATTCTATGATGTCAATATTCCCCTAATGCCAAAACCAAACAAAGAAAACACAAGAAAGGAAAATTAAAGACCAAGCTCTCTAATGAATCTAGATGCTAAAGTCCTCAACAAAATACTTCCTAATTGTATTTGACAACACATTAAATGAATTATACACCATGACCAAGTGGGTTTCATTCCTGGTATGCAAGGATAGTTCAACGTAAGAAAATCAATTAATGTAATATACCACATAAAGAGATTGAAGGGAAAAAAATCACATGATCATATCTGTAGATGCAGAAGAAGCATTTGACAAAATATAGCACCCTTTCTTGATAAAAACACTACAAAAGACAGGAATAGAAAGAAATTTTCTGAACATGATAAAGGGTATATATGAAAAACCCACACCATTTACAATGGTGAAATCCTAAAATCTTTCCCTCTAAGATCAGGAACAAGATAAGGATGCCCACTATCACCACTCCTATTTAACATTGTGTTAAAAGTACTTGCTTGAGCACTAAGGCAAGAACCAGATACAAAAGGCATCCAAATAGGAAAGGAAGAAGTCAAAATTTCACTACTTGCAGATGACATGATCCTATACATAGAAAGCCCTGAGAAGTCTACAACAAAGCCTCTAGAACTTATAAATGAGTTCAGTAAAGCCGCAGGTTATAAGATCAATGTGCAAAAATCTAGCATTTCTGGACACCAATAATGAGCAATCTGAGGAGGAAATCAAGAAACAAATACCATTTACAATAATAAATTAAAAAATTAAAAATCAAATACCTAGGAATAAATTTAAATAAAAATGTAAAAGACTTATACACAGAAAACTACACAACACTGTTCAAGGATATCAAAGAAGATCTAAATACATGGAAGAATATTCCCTGTTCATGGATAGGAAAACTAAATATCATTAAGATGTCTATTCTACCTAAACTGATCTACAGATTCAATGCAATCCCAATAAAAGTCAACACAGCATTTTTTAATGAACTAGAAAAACTAACTATGAAATTTATCTGGAAAGGAAAGAGGCCCTGAATAGCCAAAGACATAAGGGAAAAGAAAAATGAAATTGGAGGAATCATACTACCTGACTTCAAAACACACTACAAAGCTACAGTGGGGAAAAGAGCATGGTATTAGCACAAGGATAGTCACACTGACCAATGGAACTGAATTCAGAGTTCTAATATAGATCCTCATATATACAATAATCTGATATTTGACAACACCACCAAGCCCACTCAACTGGGAGAGAATGGCCTCTTCAAGAAATGGTGCTTGGAGAACTGGATATCCATAGGCAAAACAAAACAAAACAGAAAAAACAAAAACAAAAACAAAGAAAGAGGATTGCCATCTCACACCTTATACAAACATCAACTTAAGATGGATCAAAGACCTAAATGTAAGAGCCAAGGCCATAAAAAACTTGGAAAACAATGTAAGGAAGCATCTACAGGATCTTGTAATAGGAAATGGTTTCATGAACTTCACACCCAAAGCACAAGCAGCAAAGAACAAATAGATAAATGGGACTTCCTCAAAATTAAGCAACTCAAAGGAGTTTGTCAAGAAAGTGAAAAAAGAGCCTACCCAATGGGAGAAAATGTTTGGTAACCATATATGATAGGAGACTAATATCCTGCATGGTATAAAGAATTCCTATATCTCGAAAATAAAAAGACAACCAATTTTAAAAATGGGTGAGATGCTTCTCCAAAGAAGAAATACAAATGCTAAAAAGCACATGAAAAAATGCTCAAAATCACTATTAGGGAAATGCAAATCAAAACTACAATGAGACACCATCTTACTCCCATAAGACTGGCAGCTATCAAAAAAAACCAGAAGACTACAAGTTTTGGAGACGATGTGGAAAAATGAGGACACTCATTCACTGATGGTGGGAATACAGAAGCATCCAGCCATTCTGGAGGACAGTTTGGTGATTTCTGAAAAATCTAGCTATAGATTTGCCATATGACCCTGCAATTCCACTGATGGGTATATACCCAGAAGAACTGAAAACAAGGACACAAACTAATATATGCACACCAATGTTCTTAGCAGCATTATTCACTATTGCCAAAAGTTGTAATCAACCCAAATGCCCATCAACAGATGAGTGGATCAACAAAATGTGGTATATATATACAATGTAATACTACACAGCTTTAAGAAGGAATACAGTACAAACACGTGTGATAACATGGATGAATCTCGAGGACATTATGTTGAGTGAAGCAAGTCAGGCATTGAAGGACAAATACTACATGACCTCTCTGATATGAAATAAGTAAACCAAGCTGTCTCAGAGAGCTAGGGGTTGGATGATAGGCTTACAGGAAATTGGGGGCAAGAGGAAGATTGTGAGCTGATGCATACATGGGTGAAATCTATGATAAAGTAGAGGTAAGAATTTGTACAGGAAGGGATAAGATGTGGGCCTAGGGATACTATTGGATGGGACTTTGCAGGCTTAAGGGGGGCTAGGGTTGGGAGGGTGGGTCAGATGGACCAAGGAATTGGAGGGAGGGTTGGGAGGAATAATTGAACATGGGAGATTGTCAGGTATGTAGTTGAAACTATAATGTTGAGAAAAATCTTTAGAAAATATCATAAGAAAGGATTAACTGTTTAAAGTGCTTAAGGGGGGATATCTGGCATAGGGGCAGGCTTCTAGGGAGTGTGTGAGTGCTCATCCTGTCATAGTGTGTTATAACATTGTGTGGAGAGCCATACAATGAGTGGAAAGGTGTACCCACATCCTGGGGAGGCCTGATGTTCTCAAACAGAGAGGGAATTGTGTCTCTCAAGAGAATTGGTGGCTCCCAATGGGGGAGGATAGTCTATTATGGCAAGTTCTCAGCATTGTTGCAAGTATGTGTGAATTTGGTCCTTCAAGCAGTGAAGCTTGGTTGTCGCTGTGGGCCCTGAGAGGAGGGGGAGAGAGGAATAGAATAGATGGAAAAGGGTAACTGGGGGGCAATGGAAGTGTTCCACAAGATCGTGCAATGATGGATACAAGGCAGGTTAAATTTCACACAAAAAGTATAAAAGTATATAGGCTAAAATGTAAACCATAATGTAACTAAAAATTTAGACAATTGTAGAGTTTAAAATATAAACCATAATGTCAACCAAAATGGAACCATGTTTGATAACAATATTTCAATGTCTGTGCATCAGGTGCAGTAAATATAACATGAACATGTAAAATGATCATTGCTGGGGAAGGGGGAAAAGGATTTGAGGTTGAATATATGGGAGTCCCCTATATTGTATACGTGACTACACTGTGATCTAAACTCTTTTTAAGATAAAATTAAAAATTAGGAAAAAAGAAAGGATGTAGACACTGAGGAAGAAATGAAAGAAATTGCCTTGCCACTGTACATACAGGGTAACAGGGTAACACTTACTACAGTGATGAAAGGCAAACCACCAAAAACAAAGTTTTATGATTTTTTTCCTTTTTTAATACCTCAATTTATTTTCACTTTTTAGTTTTTCTAAATTAGCATGTATTCTATTTCTAATTTTTAAACCTGTCATTACTATTTCATTTTCCTATTAATTGAATTTAGCAATATAATAGGCTTCATTTTTAAGACACTTTGGGCCACAGAGGGATTCAACTATGGCAGGGGAGGAACACTGGTGTGAGATGTTATTGATGGGGGACACATGGTTGGGAGGGAGTTCTCCAGGGCATGTATACAGGGTATATAAAAATGTTTGGACATTCATTGGGTATTTCCATAGTAGTTACAGTTACAAATGACAACTGCGGGAGTGCTGAACTCCTAGCCAGGGGAGCTCTCTCTGTCACATTCCCCAATGGAACAGCAACAATCCCCAAAGTACAAGGGCAAAGGCCAATGAAGAAGGATGGTCCAATGATGAGCCCTTGATTGTGATGACTATGCTTATGCACCTGTGTGCCTGAAATTTGAACTAGGCCTAGAACTGCACGGTGCCTAAGAGTTACCTCCTGAGAGCCTCTATGTTGCTCAAATGTGGCCACTCTCTAAGCCAAACACAGCAGGTAAATGCATTACCTTCCCTCCAGCGTGGAACATGACTCCTGCAGATGAGCCTCCCTGGCACTGAGGGATTAATACCAATCACTAACTGGTGATGCAACTAGAAACACATCTTGAATAAAAGGGAGAAAAGTTAAAGACAAATGAGTTTATATGGCTAAGAGTCCTCAAAAAAGAGTCAGGAGGACTTCAGAGAGGTTGCACTTACACACGCCTCAGCAGGATCCCAGAGATAGCCAAAGTAGATACAACCCCAGTTACTGGTGCTCCTGAGGGCTATGGAGACACACAGGTTCTACAGTCATGGCAGTTGGCTCTGGAGTTTAGTGCCTTTTTAGTGGGCCTCACTTTGGAATTTGTATTCCTGAGTGTGATGGAGTTGGACTCAGATGTGACCTTTCTACACATGCCTCTTCTGTTACTTTTACTGAACCTGTGGTTGGTACTGGGATTGGTGTATACCCAGGAGACTTGAATTTCTGGACTGCCCATGTGCCAGCTGGACTTTGAGCCTCAGCTGAGTTGCAACTACTATTCTTTGGGTCAGCTAACAAGGAGGTGAAGATGGTCAACCACTACAACAGGGAACTGAGAGTGCCTACAACTCCAGAGAGGAGAACAGTATTCATGTGGGATCTAAGCTCCTCCCATTATAGAAGTGGAGTAGATATCACCAACTCAGGGCCCACAGGATGTAGGAATATAATATGGATTATAGTGGATTTACTGGTATGCTACTATAGAACTATTGTGACTAGTAATGAAAGAAACTGTAGCATTGATCTGGAGAAAGTGGCCATGGTAGTTGCTGAGGGCAGGGAGAGAGAAGAGACATGATGTGGGGGCATTTTTGGGACTTGGAGTTGTCCTGAATGATATTGCAAGAACAGATGCTGGATATTATATATCCTGCCATAACCCATTGAATATACTGGGGGAGAGTGTAAACTACAATGTGAACTATAATTCATGTGGTGCAGCAGTGCTCCAAGGTATATTCACCAAAAGCAATGGATGTGATGCAATGATGAAGGAGGTTGTTGAGGTGGGAAGAGTGGGGGAGGGTGGGGTGTGGGGTATGTGGGAACCTCTTATATTTTTTAATGTAACATTTTTTGTGATTATGTATCTTCAAAAAATACAATTAAAATGCTAAAAAAATAACATATATAGCTGGCAGTATCCCTATTTTATGTTATTTCTATTTAAGAGTTTCCATCAATATTACCAGTTTAGCTAATAATTAATACCTTTCAGCTTTCCCTTTAGATTAAATTCTGAGACTTCAAAACCATATCAAATGGAGAATTAAAAACAATACTGGTTATTTCAATGTTGAATTTAAATATTGATAATATATTTAATATATCACCTAGAATACTTAAATATATTATCTATATTACTATTATTATAACTATTATAACTATTATAATAAATTACTATTATTATAACTATTATAAGTATTATAATAGTTATATTATATGCCCAAATTTGTGAATATCTCAATTTATCTAATTAAATTCATAAAATGCAATAAAGTTTAAATGATATATTTAAGTGATATCTTTGAATCTTTAGTTACTTTATAGCTATTATTTATAAATATTAGATCAAAATAGAATGTAGAATTACTTTTGAAAAAGAACCATGCACTAGACAGAGAACTTCACTTTCTCTTTGTTTTCATTACTAAGTTTGGTAGTTGGTCTTTTTCCACAGCCATTTTTCACAAAAACAATACCAATTCCCCTCAAAATCCAAAGACTTCCAACAAGCCTTTCCATTATTCCTGGAGCAGGTTACACAAGTGCCTCAACAAAGTTACAAATTATTACATGCCATGTATCTTTACTGTCACTTATGAGACTGGAAATAATGAATATGCTTATATCAATGGTCCAGAGTATTTAATAATCAATCAAATCTTATATCACCCCCACAAATGTAGTATAACAAAACCTTCCATAATATGAACATGACATTACACAAGTAGCTCTTGTTTTCCCTTCCCAGCTTCTTTTGTCAAATTAGGACAGGCTAGAGTTCTGATCTTGGCAAATGAGGAAGGTAGAGCATATGGCAGAGCAATGTTCAGGCCAAAGAAAGCCTGAAAGCAAAAGGTAGATCTCCAGGTCTCCAGGATCTTCTTGTACAATTTCTCCAGTTTTGGCTAACTAAAAACTTGCTTTTCATAAGTGATAGCATCTCAAACTTCACCAGGTGTGATCAGCCAAAAAAAGTAGAGTAAATGTGCCTTCTCCTTGTGTTTCTGTTTGTGTCCTGGATACCACAGTGCCTCATGTGGACCCTTGTTCCACAATCCCTTGTAGACCACTTCCTCAGCTTGCACCTAAGGTATCCTAGGAACTGGGGGAAGGTAAGGTCAATGCTGGAGATTCAGACTTTGCTTTCATCTCCATTGCTTCTATATCCCGGAATAGTGCTTCTCAAAGATGGTCAGAGGATCCTGGAGAATTCCCAAGATCCTTTCAGGAGGGAAGGCAGTCCTCTCTTTTCTACACACAGACCTGTGTAAGGTCTGATTTTCTTTCTGTACTTCAACCAAAAAGATTGAATGCAGAAGCAGATCTGAAGAATCTAGATCTCTTCTATTAAGCCAGATATGAATAAAGATTTGAAAAATGTAAAACATT
This sequence comes from Dasypus novemcinctus, assembly GCF_030445035.2. Classification (NCBI taxonomy): domain Eukaryota; kingdom Metazoa; phylum Chordata; class Mammalia; order Cingulata; family Dasypodidae; genus Dasypus; species Dasypus novemcinctus. The sequence continues at coordinate 30,164,972 of NC_080679.1, forward strand.
ACATTTTTTTCACTTATTTTTCCTTGGAATATTTTATTTTTCATAAAGTGTTTATGTTAAGATGTAATAAATTTATTATAATTACTTTAAATGAATTAATACATAGATAATTTTTAATTGGGACATTTTAATTTCAAATGCAGGAAACCAAAAGGCATAATCCAGTCTGTATAACACAGAATCCTGTGGTGGAAGATGAACTGTGGTTAAAAGAACCAATATGAGAACATCCTCTCATGAACTATAACAAATAAATAATACTAATACAGGGTGTTAATAATCAAGTGGGCTGGGGAAAAATACACCAAATGTAAGATATGGGCTATAGTTAGTAACAATATTTTGACAATGTTTTTTCATAGTTTGTAACAAATGTTTCACAAAAATGCAAGGTGTCAGTGGTTGGGTGATGTATGGAAGTCCTGTATGATGATGTGCATGTTTGTTTTTTAAGTTCACAACTTTCACTATATACTTATTGTTTATGTATGTTCACGTATGAATATGTTTCAGTAAAATTTTATGTAAAAATGACATAATCCAAATAAACAAAAGGACTTTGAGGTCCTCAGTAATATTTAAGAGTGTAAGGGAGTTTTGAGACCAAGAAGTTGGAGAACTTTTGCCCCAGAAGCAGCTTCAAAACCAGTTTGGAAATCAGCAAAATATCAAGAATCAACTCCCAGGGACCACAAAGCACTTTATCAGCATGCCCAGACAAGAACTTATTCTTAATTATCATAGCTACCCTATAGGACTAGCTCTTGCCATCCCCATTTTCAGATGAGAAAACTGAGTCAAATAATTGGGAAACATATCCTAATAAATACGTAGCCTATTATTTTAGTATGTGGAATGAGGGGATAGCACAGTGGTAGTTTATTCAGGGAAGTCTAACATGAGGCTCTATGCCTTAAGGATTTTTAAGAGAATAGTGATGTAAATTTTCATAAAATGTATTTAGATTTGGAAGTGACCATTTGAAAATAGCCAGATTGATAGGGTTCTGACTTTTGGGACACAAAGGTATTTAAAGCACTGCCATAACATACTCAGAGTCCTTTCTTTGATTTTACAGCTTCGTTTCCTTTTTGCCCTTGCTCTTCCCCAAGTCAATTAAAATGCAAACAGCAGGTTTGATAAGAGTCAGCAAGACAGTAAGGCATGGGATAGCACTAAAATATGACTGCCTGATGAATGCAGACTAATAGGAATAATTGGATTTTGAAAGTCTGAGCATTGCATGCTTTACTCTTTATCTCCCATTAAATCGATTGGTGCCTTGCTCTTTTTATATCTAAAATGTTAACCTTTCTGAATTTTTAATAACTAAAACTTTGTAACACTTTTATTAAAATGTGAGGCTATGTTAAATCGCAACTTTGCTCTTATAAATCATTGTTCCTTATCTGAAGCTATGGATTTTAATGATTGAGGAAGTTAGTATTTGTTAATCTATAAAGTAGTGATTATAAAAATGACCCTATCATTTAACATTATCTTAATCATATTTTTATATTCCCTGTGCCTATGCTGAATTTTCATTATCTGTCTACTCTTCAGTACAATGCCTTCAACCAATGAAAGAATAAGTCCAATGCTATACTCCATTTAATGTTTTCAAAATGTCTTTCTGCAGCCTACAATTAACATGAAGCTGTACAATCAGTTGGGAATTCAATTAATATATTTATGACAGTAAGAAAATGGTCTAATTTTTACCCCAATTTGGAAAATAACATTTGCACTGAAAAGGTGTACTGTGCTCAGAAATTTTTTTAAGATGCCTGAAACTCTTGCAAAAATTTCAAAAGACAGAACCCAAATTTCTCTCAAATTTATAGTTCCAGTGCTTTTTCATTCACTGTAGGATAGAAGTTTGTGCATTTTGCCAATAACTGAAATTTCATGCATAGAAAAACAGAGCTCATAGTCTTTATCCCAATCAATAGTCATTCTTAAAATTATTCTTTTTTTATAGCATCCCTCTAAATCAGTACTCTGATCATCTCCAGTCTATACCATCTTAGTCTGTCTTCTGTTTATTTTTTCCTGCTTTCTCATTACTTCCTACCTCCATTTAATATAATATCCTAAATAGTTTCATCTCAACATGATCCCAATTAAGCATGTTCACTTGTCTCACTATATTGGTCTTTTGGATCAAGTTCAATCATGCCTGTCTAACAGCTAATGGTAACATTTGAGCATATCCAACTTTCTCTCATTATTCAACTAATTTAAGCTAAAATTAAGCAATTTTTTTTTATCATCTGCAGGCATGAATTCCAAGTCTTCTAAGACTTTTACATACAAATGTTTATATCTGGAATGGATTTTGCCCAACTTTTTGCAATTGCTATCTCTTAGGTCCTTCAAAACTAACCTACTTCCTCAATTTTAATTGCAGAAAAGGATTTGGTTTCTTCATTTTTTGGAAACTAAGCCAGGAAAAAGTCTGAATCTATTAGAATCTAGGTTGAATCAGGATGAAGGTGAGATTTAAGCCAAATGAGGTAGAGGTAGAACTTTTTGAAAATATTGACAAATTAAGGTTATAGTCAAAGCTGACAGAGGAGTAGACCACAATAAGAGTAAGAGTATTAAAAAACAGAATTTACAATAAGATCAAGAAGGAAAGTACTATCAATTAAAGCAGCACAAGAGAGCATTTCAAAGGTAGCTGGCAATTTGACAAGAGATAGGCTCATTCAATCATTCATTTTCTTCAGTAATTCTGTAAACATTTAAAAAGCACCTTCTAGGTTCAAACCATTATATTGGGCATCAGGAATACAGAGACACATTTTTAAGAGGTTGATTTATCATAAAGACAATTATTCTTAAGCTCCTGGGCCCCTCAATTGCACAGGTTCCTATGAGATGTAGACAGCAGCAGAGTCCTAGGAGGAGGGAAAGTCAGATTGCCATTAGGAAATACTTCAATGTAAACATTTCTGATAACTTGTCTAAAGAGGTCTTAGAACACAAGGGATCCTGAAGCTTTGGAGCTCCAGTAATTTATTGTGATTTCATTTTTTATTCTGAATAAATATACCAAATTTTATATTGTTGATTTTGTATTCTTTTTCTTAATGGGGACATCCCAGATTGTATAAGCTTCAGGGCTCATAACATTTAGATCTAAATAAATAACATAGTGGTTGTCAAGTGTGTCATTGTTTAACATGGGGTGAGGGGTAAAAAAAACCACCAAACATTTCAAGACAAAATAAATATTAAGGTATAGGTTAATCAAGGTAAGGGGGCTTTACCACAAAAGGCATTATAAGAAAAGAAGAGGCTAAACTTAAACCATGAAATTAATAGGGCTCTGAAAAAAATAAGATCCCCCTTTAAAACTCAAATCTATAAACAGATCCCATAAACCAACCAGTTTCATACCCAATAAACACTAATTGGATGTAAAAGCCAGGACACATTCATGCGATTCCAACTCCCTAAAGAAGAGGCTGAGCCGTCACTAAGGACCTCTTACTGCCTATTTGGGGTGGGAATGTATTGGGGTGGGAATGATAATGGTATATCCTGTGGATGAAATTGATCTTTTTAGTTACCCATCAAGTTATTTCTCTGTAGCCAATCTCAACTGGGGGCAACCTCCCATTCGGTTGACATAATGGGGGTGAAACTACTGCCTTCTAATGGATAGAGGGACTAGGGATAATGCTAAACATCCATCAATGCACAGGACTGATCCTGTACTTGTAATATTCAATGCAATATGGCAATAATAGTGCTAAGGTTCAGAAAGCTGCTGTAGATCTATGCTTGCTTTCTTGGGTATGGGACAGAATTGTAGCAGCAGATTTTTGACCCTGGCCTTGACACAGCTTCCTGCCTGGTTAGATGCTTTATACCGTTACAGGTGTGGTTTCATGCATTTTCAAGGTAGATGGTGTTCTGCAAATTCATCCTCTTTGCTTGGAACGCAGGGATAAATGGCAGCTTCGTGTCAACATTTCATGAACAAATTCAGAGGAGGGGAGAAGTGGATAACAAAGACTGGATAATGATGAAGGCATTATAGAATGTGGTTCATGCATTATTTGCTAAGTGTGTGAGAGAGAGACAGAAGATGGGTGAAATCAATCTGGAAAGTTCTAAACTTCCTTTAGAACTCTGAGATGGTCTGCAAATCTGTGGAAGTGAAAGGTATTTTGGGAGAGAGGGTAAGAAGCAGCTGAGGCTGAATTGTTCAGAAGGGGATACACAAACACATAGAGAACAAAGCACCTAATGGGGGAGGGAAAAGGTCTTTGATTGTATTGATGGTAGTGGTGATCCATGGTGTATCTAGAAGTTAATCTGGGATATGAAAAAAAAAACTTTACTTTCCAGAGTTTTCATTTCCACTATCCTGAGCTTAGGATGTTTTGTGGTTCTGTCTAAGGAAAGCTTCAGTTCCTGAAATTGAGTCTTAAATTGGGTATTTGTCAGGGATCTTACCATTTCAAGTGACAGAAATCATGCTCGAGCTAACTAAAGAAAAAAGGTGGCATTTGTGAGGTCACCTTACCAGAGGAAAAAAAAAAAGAATGGGTAGAGCTAGCTTAGGGATTGATAAACTCTGAAAACTAGCTCTACCTGTTCTCAGCCTCAGCTATCCCCTCTGCCCAGTGGCTTAAATCTGTCCTGCAGCCTGTGTTTCTTCATGCACTGGGGACCTAATTCATTCAGTGTATCAATAATGATACCCAACCATGTTCAGTCCCTAAGCACAATGGCAGTGTGGAATTTTCATTTTACCAAGATTCAAATAATAAACATGTAAATGTTATATCAGCTAGTGCTAAATACTATGAACCAAAACTAAAAAAGGAACAGTGCTCGGAGATTGAAGGGGTAGAAGGGTGGTAGAGAGGAATTATTTTCAGAAGGAGGTCAAGGAAGTTGTCTCTAAAGAGATGATATTTGAGCAAAAACGTGAAAGAAATAAGGAAGAGAGACATTTGTAGGTCTGGCTGATTAGCAGTCCTTGAGAAAACAAATATAAAGTCAAGAAGAAGCTTGCTATATTCAAGGAACAGCAAGAAGGTTAGAACCAAGGGAGTGAGGGGTGACATGGTAGATGTTTGGAGAGGCAGGTAAAGAGCAAAGCAAGTAGGGGCTTGGGAGGCCACAGAAACATGGATTTTGTTGTAAACTTAACAGGATTTCACTGGAGGATTTTGAGCTGAGGAATAATAAGATCTGATTTATGTGTTAAAAATATTATTTGACTCTGTGGACAACAGCTTTTAGTAGGGCAAGAGCAGAAGTCCAATTAGGCACCAGATGAATAGGGTGATAATTTGAAGGCAAGGAGAGGCGGACAGATTTGGGATGCATTTAGAAAGAAAGGCCAAGAAGACTTGCTGATGGATTGTATGAAGAGCAGGAAGGAAATAAATTTCCTTTGAAGAAGTTGGGGAATAATAGTGCCATTTTTCTGGACAGGGAAAACTTGAGTTGAGCAGGTTACTTTACAATTTGCTAGCAAAAGACAGAAAATCCTTGGTCTTGACCACTTCCAAATTGTGGAGCTTTTGGCTATTTCATTATTATAATAATGACCATCTTACACACAACCTTGCAGTATGCTTTATTATTTCCTTTGGAAAACAAATCTTAGGAATAGAATTCTTGTATCAAAGATATACACATTTCTAAGTTTTTTGATATATACTGATTCTTACTATCAATGAAAGATTATATTAAAAATATCCACAAGCTGTGGATAAAAGTGTTCATTTTTATTTTGGAATAATGTGTCATCAATCTTTAAAAGTTTGTTTCAATTTAACTAGTATTTATTTTTCTAAATATCAAAATTGAAGTTTGCCATATATACATTACTCATGTTTGTTCTTCTCTATGGTCTGGTTTTCTATTTCTGATTTTTCTACTGCATTTTCTGTCTTACTGACTTACAAGAGCTCTTTATATATTAAAAATATTCACCTCCTTATATATTAAGCATAGTCACCTTTCCTGTTTTAGGTTATACATACTTTTCCCCCAGAGTAGCTTTTTTTAAAATTTTGTTATTTTTATTGTACTCTTTGAAATACTTTTATTTTTAATTGTATGTAGAAAAGTTTGTTACTTTTTAAAATGTTTCCCTCATTTTTTATGGAATAACCAACTTATGATAATACATTCAGCCTATTTTCTTCTAAATCTCTCAAGACTTTATTACGTTTAAGCTTTTACTCCATTCATAATTCATTTTGTTTACTGGCATAAAGTAGGAATTCATCACTATTACTACCGACGTCATTACTGCCAAGGAGGGGTAACCAAATATCTCCATATCATTAATTGCATAATCCTTCCTTGTCCCAATTATTTGCAATGCCCAAGAAGTATATTGTCTAGGTCATATGAGTATGTTAATATGTACCCAACTATATGCTTATAAAATGTTCTGATGAGCTCCTAAAAACATTTTTTAGGATGATTCAAAAGAGAGATAGTATCCTATGTAGTCCAAATGATATTTCCATATATTCAAAATTATCATAAGCATCTGAAAACACAGTGTTTCATACATAGTTTAATAAACTTCTTCCTGATATTGACTAAGAATATTACAGTTTCTCCTTCTCTCTTCTTTACTCCAACTCTGTCCTGGAGTGTCAGTTGATAGAAATCGTAGCTGAACCAAGTGGATAAAGCAGGTTGAAAAAACTTGGAGGGAGTATTGATTTCAGAAAGTGATCTTGTTTAATATCTGGTATTTTTTGCAAACATTTAATTCTCAACTTTCCTTGAAACAGGATGAGTACAAGGGTGGGGTTGTTAAAAGTCAAGTGACAAATACTGTACAGGTTTTTTGAACTTTCTTGCAGTAATCTCCATTTCCAAAATAACTACATGTGCTTTATTGGAGTCTGTGCCCTTGGTGTTAAATTAATCAATCATGTAATCTTAATGGCCACTGCAGGTTAATAGCCTCAACTAGGATTAAGACAGGGTGGAAGTGCTAATGCCAAGGCCAAGGCCTATTGCCATGGGTGCTAGTGCCAGTAACTAACCAACTGGGGACAATGATCATGTTGGTAATGATGCCTGGAACCAAGATTTGTGTTCTCTATTACTGTGGTGAGAAGACTAGCTCAGCTCCAAAGATATATCTCATTTCATCAGACATAATAATCCCTCAACATGTTGGAGAGAAAAAGAAGAGAGCACAGGGCATCAACTTAATGGAAAATTTTGTGAGTGAGGTTAGAGGTGGTATTGTATAAGCAAAATCCCTGCTTCCCAGATAGACAATTAGATGAAGAGATTCTGCTCATTGGTCTTATCCAGAGTTTCAGGTATGTCCCAGAATCCTGGGCAGGAAGAGATGAAATAGCAACAACTTAAGCTACTATAGTGGATACATAAAAGGATATCCAGGTATGAGAAGGTACTTGAAAAAAGACTTATTTTGAGTCTGGACACTAGGTAGGAAAGGATCCTTCCATCTAATGAGACTTAAAACTTTAATACAGCATTTGAAAAAGTGGAGAGGATACTGCAACAAACATAAAAGAGAACAAAAACTAAGCAATCGACCACCACAGAATAGTTGGTTCAAGAAACAGAAACCTTCATCCCACAATCATAACAACAACAACAGCAACAACAAAAGACACACTAAGATTAAGTTTCTGAGTATTTACCATGTGTCAGTAAATGTTTATTCAATTATCTTATATTCTCCTCACCCACAAAGCTATGAGGTAGGTATTATAGTAATCCCCATTTGATAGAAGAAGAAACTGAGGCACAGAAAGATTAATTACCTTGCCCAAGATCATGTAGCTATTAAGTGGAAGAGCTGGGATTCAAAGTCAGAATCCTGGCTCCAGAAACAATGCTCTTAACCATTATATTTCTACTACAAGTAATATTTTGAAGAGCCCTTTATACAAAGTAAAGCCATTGATAGAAATACTTTGAAAAATAGTGCTAAAAATGTGTACTTTGAGCATGTTTATAGAAAAAGCTAAGCATTAGAAATAAGGATTCTCAATGATTATGTTGGAGTTGATATATTACAAGAGCAATCTGAATTATATAGATTGATCAACCCCATTGGTAAAGGGATAGAATCCATATTTTAAATGAGCAAAATTTGAAATTTGTAATCCTAAGCCACTGAACAGCTTCATTAAATATATATTCAAACAAACTACTAGTTAGAGATCGAGAAGGAAGTGAAATGAGGAGAAGAGCAGAAAAGGAAAGAGACAGTCACTACATTTTTCTCTGCTTTTGTAAGTTCTATATAAAACAATCTAGTCAGGAATTGTTTAAGAACATGCATTTGAATTGGATGTACTCTATCTGATGATCAGAATCAGTATTCTAGCAACCAGTGTGGATATAGACATATCATACCTGTGATATCATGCCTCTTAGAAAAGTCTAATTTGAAGGTAACATTTGGCCTAGGGTACTTCATGTTACAAGATAGGTCCAAGAAAGAGAACAACTCCATTTATTTAAATAGGCTAAAGTTCAAATGTTATAGAAGTTAATAGGGATCCTTGGAAGGAAAATCGTCTTTTTGTGATAAGGCTCTGAAGCAATTACGATCTCCTTATCAGCAGGCTCAGGAACAGAGTTCTCAGTTTAAAGAACCAAGCTAATGAAAGAGGTCTCAACCTCAAATGTCATAGATAGAGATCCAACCATCCAGAATGTCTGGGTGCACAGGTTAAGAACACAAATCTTTCAGGTAGAATTAAGTTTTCATTGGAAGTTCAGGTTTTCCAGAAGCTTTAATGAAACCATCTCTTTAAGACTCTCACTTTCTACTATGTTGGAATCACGTTTACTAAAGTTGAGATCAAACCTTTGGCAATAGATTCCCTGACTTACATCTTTTACATTTTCTGGAATGAAGATTTGTAAATCAATCTCTCAATATACCTTCAAAAAACTGCTACATATACATCTAGATTTAGCATATTTTGACATTATTAATATTTTTGTTTGTAGAGATAGGTTATTACATGATCATAGGTTTTGTATCCTCAACTAAAGTATAAGCATCTTCACGTAGGATATGCTTCCAATATAAGTTTTTATATAGTCAAGTTGGTCTGCATCTAATGATTCTATACTATTTAGTCAAAGGGATATTTCTATGAATAAAAATTACTCTTAAAATATATTTGCAAATGTAAAGATGAGACTACTGTGTTTGTTAGTGACTTATGGTTTCTGGTCTCCACATTAATAAGAACAAAAGAGCATCAAAAGTAAGATATTATCAACTTATACATTTTAAAGAACTAGAAATTTTCCCGAACCAGAAAATTAAACGTCATTGAAAATGATACTGAATTTATTTTTGAATTGGATATCATCATAGTTATCTTCATTATCAATAATAATTCTTTCATAGAGAGAGGAAAATGAAGTCTGTATTTCTCATTTAGTTTGAATAAATAATTTTTGTTGGCACCATAGAGGAGAATAATTTAAAATTCTGAGCTGGAAAGCTATGTTTTGAATTTCTACACTGACTTCACCTAGTGGGAGATTTCAAACAATTGAACTTTAGGATTAATTTTTAGTACCAAAAGGAGAGAGAAATCTTCTCAGGTCTGTTTTCCAGGATCATATCCTTAAACAGCTTAACAGCAGAAAAAAACATCTGTGACTCTGTGGTGGGGCCAGTGGCAAAAGCAACAAAGATTATTTGTTTTCTTTGCTTTTCTATATGAATGTGTTTGGATATTGATGCTTTATATATTTTGTAAACAAGACATCATCTTCTGTTTCTTGGTCTTTAAAGATCTATGTAAGACTAGCTCAAACTTATTTCTGGTTCAAGTTTCCACAGGTGCAAATGATCTCATAATCACCTCTGGTTACTAATCCCTGCCTTTACAAAATTCTTAAAATTCTTGTTCCTCAGTCATTTTCTTCCAAAGTTCATTTCTTTTTTTTAATTTTTTATTACATATTTTAAAAATTTATTTCTCTCCTCTTCCCCCACCCCAATTGTCTGTTCTCTGTGTCCATTTGCTTCGTGTTCTTCTTTTTGACTGCTTCTGTTGTTGTCAGTGGCACAGGAATCTGTGTTTCTTTTTGTTGCGTCACCTTGCTGCATCAGCTGTCCATGTGTGCAGCGCCATTCCTGGGCAGGCTGCACTTTCTTTCGTGCTGGGCCGCTCTCCTTACGGGGTGCACTCCTTGCAAGTGGAGCTCCCCTATGCAGGGGGCACCCCTGCATGGTAGGAGACTCCTTGCATGCATCAGCACTGTGCATGGGCCAGCTCCACATGGGTCAAGGAGGCCCAGGGTTTGAACTGTGACCTCCCATGTGGTAGACAGACGCCTTATCCACTGGGCCAAGTCCGCTTCCCCAAAGTTCATTTCTTTCCACCCTGGTGCTGACCCTGATGAGAATTAATTCACTCTCCATTACTTTTATTAAATACTTATCCAAGGATTTTTTAGGTATTAACTGATATTACCCTACTGGAGGTTTTTTGTTTTATTTTTAATTCTAGGAAAACTTTTCAGTACTAAGAGATCTTAGCTTGCAGATTGATTTAATATTAAAGGGATGCAAATAAATTGAAAATAAATATTAGTCATTGAGGTTAGTAAAAGTCCATCAGTGACCGTGTCACATTGGTCAGCCATTCTTCCTTATTGCTCTCTTTTTTTAACTTCATAATTGTGCCCTCATTCTATATATAGACATATTTATAAAGCAACTGTCTAGTTAATCCTTTTACTCTTAACAGAATTTAAAAGCTAAAAGTCTTTTTTGTTAATTATTCATTTTATTGGTGCAAGGACATTACCCTCCCTGCCAAAAAAACCCCAGATCAAATAAATAGGTTCTAAGAAATAAAATATTTTGATGTACAGTTTCAGGCAATAGACAATCATCAATTTACTTAATAACAAAGTTTCTTATCTGAGACTATAATATGGGCTAATTTCAATTGTTCTAGATATTTGATTATGTCAATAAAATGCCCCCTACATTGGAGGGAGTGCTAAAGTGACCCAACTAGTAAATGTCCTATTTAGCAATCTAATTAATAGACTAGATAAAGATGTTTCTATAGTCTGTGAAATGTTTGTCCTTTTTAGGAGTTTTAAACTTGCTCCTATGCTGTTATTTATTCTTTCCAATGACTTTCCTTACAAATCCAAATTCTAAATTAAATGTAGGTCCATACTATGAGTTAATGGGATCTGAATTCATTGATATAAGAGCTAGATGATGCAGGTATCTCTCATGCATTCACTCTCTAGAGAAATGACTAGTTAGGATAGAACACATCATATTTTTTCCCATTAAAATAAGGACATAAATATTATTTAAGAATTTTTCACTTAACAGGTAGGTTTTCAGGAACTAATTAAAATCATTTAGCCAGGAGTATCTGAATCTCTATTTCAGATTTATTGATAGTCTGATGCTGAAGCAACAATCTCTGAAGTAACCATTTATTATACTTAAATGTGATCCTGGGAAGTGGACGTGGCTCAACTGATAGAGCACCAGCCTACCACATGGAGGGTCCAAGGTTTGATATCAGGGCATCCTGACCCATGTGGTTAAGCTGGTTCATACACAGTTTGCTGTGTGCAAGGAGTTCTGTGTTATGCACAGGCGCCCCTGCGTAGGGCTCTCCCATGTACAAAGGAGTGCACCCTGCAAGGAGAGATACCTCACATGAAAAAAGCACTATCGGCCCAGGAGTGGCATGCACACATGGAGAGCTGACGCAGTAAGATGATGCAACACAAAAGAGATGCAGCTTCCTGGTACGGCCTGACAATGCAAGCGGACACAGAACACACAGTGAATGGACACAGAGAGCAGACAATGGGGGCGGGGGAGGGGAGAGAAATAAATAAAAATAAATCTTTGGGAAAAAAATGTGATCTTGTGGTGGTTTGAAATTGTATGTACCCTAGAAATCATGTTCTTAAAATTAATCCATTCCTGTGCGTATTAACCTGTTCTAAGTAGGATTTTTTTATTAGGTTACTTCAATTAAGGAATGACCCATAGTGGGTCTTAATCCTCTTACTGGAGTCTTTATAAGAGAATATAATTCAGACAAAGAAAGACAAAGCCCTGGAAACAAGAAGATGAAAAGAGTGAAACCCAGAAGAGAAGGGAGAAACCAGGAGATGCCGTCCCGTGACAGAGGAACCCAGGATTGCTGGCAGCTGATCTTCAGGGAGAGAGCACCACCCGATGATGCATTGATTTGGACATTTTTCTCAGTCTTGAAACTATAAGCTTGTAGGTTAATAAATGCCTAATGTTAAAAACCAATCCGTTTTATGGTATCTGCTTTTGGCAGCTTATCAAACTAAAACAGACCCTGAGGATAAATTTGCCTTCATATTTAGAAAAAGAGATATTTTTAGCTATTTTCAAAATTGATTCTCTAAACAGTGACTGTCTGTATCTAGGTGATATGGATCCACTTTTCCAGAAATTGTTCTACGCAAACACAAAAGTTGAATTGATCCAATGGATCCCCTCTTCATTGGCTGGGAGAAGCAAATATGTTTAGATATTTTCTTTTCAGACATTTTATTTTCTTGTGCTTTAACTATTATTTTATTTAAACTGTTAAGTAAAATAAAATGGTCACCTGCATTGGGCACTGCCAATTAGACCTGGCTGCTCAAGCAAATACCATGCAAAGGATGGCTTAAACAATGGGAATTTAATGGCTCAGAGTTTTGAGACCTGGAAAAAGTGAAAATAGAGCCATCATCAAGGTGATGCTTTCTCCTGAAGACTGGCATTTCTGGGGCTGGCTGGTTACCTGTGATTCTTGGTCCTGGGCTCCTCTGTCAGATAGCAACATACATGGAGGTCTCTCTTGGCCTCTCCCTTCTCTTCCAGGTTCCAATAACTTTCAGCTTCTTCCTTCCCATGGCTTTCTCTCTTCCTGTCTGAATTTTATTCTTTATAAAGGACTACAGTAACAGGATTAAGACCCTTCCTGATTGAGGTAGGCCACACTTTAACTGAAGTAACCTTATCAAAAAGTTCTACTTACAGTGGGTTCACACCCACAGAAATGGATTAAGTTTAAGACCATGTTTTTCTGGGGTACATATAGGTCCAAACCACCACAACCCCATTTCTAAAAAGGATTTCCTAAGAGAAAAAACAAACAAACAAATAACAACAGCAGAAACCAACAAAAAAACCCAAACAATTGACCAGCAGGGACTTTCTGAAAAAATGGAAGAATGAAACACAGCCTACAGAATTGCACATTTGCAATACCTTGTGATAAACCAGTTTTGGTCCAGTAGAGATAAACGTATCAAGATGAACAAGCATATCATATTAATCAACGTATATCTGCTGCCCACTTTGTAAGACCTAACCCATGTAATAAGGAACTTTAATATCAGCTAGTCATTCTAAACCCCCACTTGGAAATTCCTTAAATGCATTTATAAGCAGCTGTGACAAGATGGCTATTGAGATTCGCCTTCCTACTCCCCCAGTTTTAGTCTCCCTTCCTGAGCAGTTTCTTCTTCAATAAACTGGCAGCTTTGAATATTCTGGTAACTTTGTTTCTTTTGACAAAATACTTCAAATTTGATTTACTTCCCTTAAATCAAAATCTGGGGCTGGAGGAGAGAGAGACAGGTATTTGGGTCAAATAAAATTAACTGTGGATCTGTAGTTTATATTTGTTTGTTTTCTCAAAAAATGTTGAATTTATAAACTATATTTTTATAAGATTACATTTTTATCAGTTTATATTTTTGTGAGATCTCTCAAAGAATTAGAAATGCATAATTAACTTTGTTTATCAATCAATTTAATTTTTGTTTCAAGTATGATTTAAAGCAAAACAGTACAAATATATAATACATTTTTGAGTGAAATAGAAATTAATTTGTGCTTTTAAAGATTTTTACCGGGAAACGGACTTTGGCCCAGTGGTTAGGGCGTCCGTCTACCACATGGGAGGCCCGCGGTTCAAGCCCCGGGCCTCCTAGACCTGTGTGGAGCTGCCCATGCCCAGTGCTGATTCGCGCAAGGAGTGCCGTGCCACACAAGGGGTGTCCCCCGCGTAGGGGAGCCCCACGCGCAAGGAGTGCACCCATAAGGAGAGCCGCCCAGCTCGAAGGAGGGAGCAGCCTGCCGAGGAATGGTGCCACCCACACTTCCCGTGCTGCTGACGACAACAGAAGCGGACAAAGAAACAGGACGCAGCAAAAAGACACAGAAAACAGACAACCAAGGGAGGGGAGGGGAATTAAATAAATAAAAATAAATCTTTAAAAAAAAAAAAAAGATTTTTACCAAGCATATTCTTCTGGATTTTCTCTGGTATAGTAGTTTATTTAATTAAATAAGAATTAATGCTTCAATATGGGTTCATCAATTGTTAACAAATGTACCACACTAATGAAGGATGGTGTTCAATGAAAAATTATGGGAGAGGGAGAGAATGGGGCACATGGGAATCCCTTATAATTTTTATGTAGCATTTATGTAATCTAAAGCTACTTTAAAAATTAAAATAATAATAAAAAATACAAAATAAAATAAGAATTAATAGTCAATTTTGCTACCATATTTGAAATGAAATGGAGGTTATATATAACTCATGTGATTTACCAATGGAATAATAGAATATGGAAACTTTAACCTACTTTTCAGTCACTGGCCTGGTAAAAGTCAATAATAAATATGGCCAAAAATTACCTATTCCTAAATAAAAGAAGAGGGACTTGATGTGATTAATATTTATTTCATAATATAGATCTTTTTTAAAAAATCATGAACTTCAATATTTTTCATAAGCACTTTATAACTTTATGGGTTGATCAACAGAAGAAGCACCCATAAAAAATGGGCCATTGATATTGATGACTATACTTATGAACCTTTTCTTTTGAAGTTGAACCTTAGCCTGGTATTATAGGTTGCCTAAGAGTTACTTCCTGGGAGCCTCCTTGTTGTTCTTTAACCCAAACTCAGCATATAAATGTATAACATTCCCCCTTCCCCTCAGTGTGGGACATGACTTGCGGGAATGAGCCTCCCTGGCACCAAGGGTTTACTGCCAAGTACCAACTAGCAATGCAATTGGAAAAAGACCTTGACCAAAAGAGGGAAAGGGTAAAGACAAATGAGTTCATATGGCTATGAGACTTCAAAGTGAATCAGGAGGTCATTCTGGAGGTTATGCTTATGCACATCACAGCAGGATCTCATCGACTGCCATAGTAAATATTGTCTCAAATAGCATGGCTCCTTAGGGCTCTGGAGACATCCAGACACTCCTGAGCTGTGGGTCCTACTTGGGAATTTATGTTTCACAGTGTGACAGAGTTCAACTCAGTTGTGGTTTGCCTACACATGGCTCTTCTATGCCTCATATTTGAACCTATAGTTAGTACTAGAGTTGATAGGTTTATGTCAAAGAGACTTAAATCTTTGGACTTTACATGTGCCAGTCAGGCCCTGAATCACAACAGAGTTGCAACACCTATTCTCCAGTTCATTGGACTCGTTAGGGCAACTAACAAGGAAATAATGATGGTCAACGACCATCCCAAGGAACAGAGAGAGTCTACAACTGTAAGCAATTTACTCCCACCCATCTGTCCCATGGGATCTAAGCCCCCTCTCAATTAGAGGCAGAGTGTCATCACTATTCCAGAATCCTCAGGATTGGGGAATGAACAATAGACTAGTATAGATTTACTGTTATTCTACTATAGACTTATTGTTAGTCTAGCAATGGAAGAACTTTTATCATTGATGTGAAGGCAGTGGCCACTGGAGGTTCTGAGGGGAGGGAGAGGGAAAATAGATATAAAATGGGGACATTTTTGGGACATGGAATTGATCTGAATGACATTGCAATGACAGATACAGGCGATTATATATCTTGTCATAACTTACAAAATTGTGTGGGAAAGAGTTTAAACTATAATGTAAATTATAATCCACACTTAGCGGCAATGCTCCAAATGTGTTCATCAACTGTAACAAATGTACCACACTAATGAAGAATGTTGATAATGTGGGGAAGTATGAGAGGGATATAGAGTAGGGCATATGGGAATCCCCTACATTTTTATGTATCATTTATGTAATCTAAAAATAAAAAAAAATAAAAATACATGCTTGTTAAGTAAACTCATATTACCACACATAAAGTCATCACCTGAATGACAATAAATATTTCAAAATATAAATAACAAAATTAGACATCTAATTACACAGACACATGAAAAAGGTTTTGTGAATTAAGTTTTTTGGAGTACCTGAAAGAATTTTATTAATGATACCAATACTGTTTTATTTACAAGGACAATTACATTTTAGCTCTTTCAATAAATAGGTAGGAGGCTTAAAATTATTTACCATGGGAATTTACTATTATTAAAAATTCATATAGTACAATGTGTCCAATATAATGTTTTCTTTTCATTTTATCTCTATGGATTCATACATTCAGTTATTTCTAAGTAGGAATATTTAAATGTTATTATAGCTCAAATATTAATATAAATTCAATAAGGATTCATAATTTTAAACTAATATTAATGCTAAAAATATAAATATAAATTCAGTAAAGGTTTTCCTGATTTACTTTATCTGTATGAATTGCATGTTCAGATTTATTCATTGATTTCTATGTCATGATTGAATAAAGTTTAATTTAAATATATTGTGTCAGAGCTCCAAGAATATTGTAAGTCAATTTCTGAGGTTCATTATTTTTATAACATTCAATTTTGCTCCAAAAATTGAGTGGAATATAGTCAGTTTAAATGTCCTAACCTTCTCTGAGTAATGTTCCAAAATTTCATATTGACAGGCATACCTGTCTTCTGTTAACTATATATCCCAAGGCCATTAACACTATTATTAATTGTGGCTGTTATATTATACATTATCATATAAAGCCAATATCAAGTAATTTACTCTAACCTGAGCTTTCTTATCATTTATCCTTATAAGCACATATTCTAAAGTCATTTTTCAGTCTAGTATAAACCAAGAAAATTTTAGGCTCTGTGACTCTATATGATTCACAGCATTATACCATTCTTTGGCTCTTTCCTATAAAATTTTTACATTAAGCCTGTATTAGTGTTCTGACTTTGATACTTAAATGTCCAATGCAATTAAATTAAGGAATATACCTTGTTTGAATATGGTATATTTTATATTGGAAAATGGAGGAAAGGTGATTCTTATTTGAGAGCGGCAGAAAACATGATGAAATTGAGTTCAGATGTCAGATGGAAAGCAGAACTGGAAAGTGATGAACTCAGATATTTAGCTGAGGAGATAAACATGCAGCTTGGTCTCTCCTTGCAGATTATAATAACATGAAAGAGGAAAGGGATAAGCTGAAAACTGAAATCTTAAGCAAAAAGAAACCAAATAGTGTGCTCTGAGACTAGGGCTAGAAGAGGCTCTATCAGGTATCTCTGTGACTTCTAGAAAGTGAATTTCAGGAGAATAGTGCTCCACTGAAAGGTTTAACTGGACATGGAATCAGTTCAGAGGAAGTCATGATTTGAAATGCTGTTATGCACACAAGATCTATGGAAATCCTTTTGTCTGATGGTTTTGATCCTTGTGAACTATATGGAAAGTCAACAAGTTTTTCACAAAATTTATATAAGCAGACTGGCTGAAAGGGACATAGAAGGAATAAATTGAAGGAAGAATGGCTTCCAAGGCAGAACCAGAAGTTTTGGCCAGGACTGAAGATATCTCGTCAGGCCAAGCAAGCCGGCATGCCCATGTGCATGGGAAGGGTAGGCGCACCCTACATTTGGAGGGGGCAGACACTTGGAGGTGATGAGCCTCTCACCCTGTTGCTCAGGCAGAGAGGGTTGCTACCTCGATGCTCAGAGATTGTGGGGCCTATGCCTTGAGGTTTGGGGAGAGCCTGGCTGCCACTGAGACTTACTTGGAGAGACAGTGTTTGGGGAGATCATGCCACTGTGCAAGTATTAGGAAAGGTGCAGCTGTCTCTCCATTAGAACCAGAGGACCAAGTTTGATCCCAGAGAGTTTTGATAACTCTCAGGCCTTGAAATCTAATGGAGTTTGCCCTGCTGGGTTTCGGAATTTTGGGGGACCTGTGGTCCCTGTTTTCCTTCCAGTTCTCTGTTCTGGAATGGAAATGTCTGTCCTATGCCTGCCCCTCCTTTGTATACTGAAAGTAGTTAACCTGTTCTCTGGTTTCACAGGTCTACAGATAGAGAAGAATTATGCCCCAGAACAGACCATCCCTATAATCAAATTTAATGAGACTTTGTACTTGGCACTGTTACTGAAATTATTCCAGGCTTTTGGGATATTGTGATGGAATGAAAATAGCATGTCTTTTTAAGATCTAGAGGGTGGTGGCTTGGAGCTACATAGACTAGGAGAGAGAAAGCCATGGGAAGCAAGAAGTGAAGGTCAATGGAACCCAAAAATGAAGGAAGAAGCCAGGAAAGGCCACAATATGCATTGCCATTTGACAGAGGAGCCCGGGACTAAGGGTCACAGGCAGCCAGCTTCAGAATGCCACAGTCTTCAGGAAAAAAGTATCACCTTGATGACGTGTGGATTTGGACTTTCTTTTAGAGTCAAAACCATGAGCATCTTCATTTCCATTGTTTAAGCCAAGCTATTGCATAGTATTTGCTTGAACAGCCAAGGAGACTAAAGCACTAATCTTCAACTCTGTTGAGGACATACTTTTAGTCAATGGGACAATTAAGAAAGCTAGAATTCAAGTTGCTTTCCTTATTCATCCCATTTCTCCATTCCTATCTGCACTCCATAACCATGTTCTGTCAGTTTTACCTCCAAAGCTTTGTTCAAAAATATCCATTTCTCTCACATTCATTGCTTCCTTTCTAGCCCAATCTTGTATTTCTGCAGTAATTCCATTAGTCTCCCCACTTCTACTCCAATTCCCTTCCAAGTCTTTTATGACACAGTTGCTAGAGAGATCTTTGTCAAAAAATAAATGGAATCATAATGTTCTCCCCTACTTGAAATCTATCAAGCCTTCATTTGAACTTCAAATAAAATCCAAACTCTTTAATGTGATACCTGCTTATATTCCCAACTTCCTCCATTTTAGCATCCATCACTGGTCACTGTACTTCCCCCAAATTGGATTTCTTACTCTTCCTTGAACTTATAAATGTGTTTCCACCCTAAAGTCGTTCATGTAATCCATTCCTTAAGCCTAGAATACTCTTACCTGTTTACCCTGGCTGACTATTCTTCTTTTTTTCGGTGCCATCTGATCAAAAATAGGCCCTGCCAAGTTATTCTCTTCTTCTTTTCTTTCATAAAATTCAAAATTCATTATACTTATTTTTGTATTTACTTGCATGCTGTCTACCTGCTGCATTAGACTGTATAAGCTTTATGAGCTACAGCATATGTTTATTTTACTCAATACTGAATCCCCAGTATCTAAGAGGGTGGCTACCACCAGGCATGTGCTGAGTAAATAAATAAATACTGACTAAAATATATGATCATGTGTTCTAGTCCTAGTGGACATGTAGGATTTTCCCCTTTACTAACTGGATTCAGAAGCAGGGCCTTCTAAGTTACAAAAAATTTTTCCTTCCCTTCACTCTAGTAATGAGATAACGAATCAAGCTTTGGAGAGCTAATAAATGCATTTGAGATCCAGTTTTGCCATTTACTAACTTTTTAACTTTGCAAAACTCAAAAAGTATGTAAATCATTCTTCACACATTAAATGAGAACATTTATTTGACCAGCAACCCCTTTAGCATATTTTAAAGACCTTAAGTTATAATGTGCATAAATGTATCTTGCACTAGGAAAGTATATACAATTTGAAGAAGTATTGCTGTGGGATGCTGGATGTCAATTTCTTTGACAATATGACAGGTTATTGTGGGTACACTTATTTTATCCCATTTTGCTGCTTTTAATTGTGTTGTAATTTCAGGTACCAGGTATCCAAAGCTTACTTAAACAGTCTGCAAAGTAAGAGTAGGGTGTCTCTGACTGAGATTGAGGGAGGATTTCTAGTCTATGAGAAAATAATTGTGTGTATTCTCTGTGGCTATTAAGATCCAGATAGATGGATTTGCTCATAGCTAATTTTGGAGATCTAAGGCATTACTTTTATCTTTAAACAAGTCTGAAGTGAACTTTCATGGTGGTGGCCACCATATAAAAGCAAAAACCCCATGAGGGCATGCATTCTGCTCAAGTCTATTAGCTATGTTATAATACACTGCTATAAAGTGTGTAAGTGAATGTCTTAAATGTCTTGCCTGTCCAATTTGTGTTTACTATTTGCTGAATTTACTATTTAAGTATTATATAAAGAGTAACTCTTTAGAAATCTCTATAGAAAGCCAACCAAATTTGCTAACGCAATTGTGCGTTTGAATAATGCATTAATTTAACATTGGTAATGTCTGAGAATTTTATGAATTAAAATGTAAAATTAAATATGCTGCTTTTATATGCAGAGATGGCACTCAGAGGTGAGCATTTTTCCAATAGAGATGACATTTGTACTGTTAGTCAAACTTTTTCACTTTATCTGTTTTCTTTTTTTTTTTAAGCAAGTATGTGAGGCCATGAAATGGAGGACAATAATTACACTATACATTAAAAATGAACCTCTATTTAGTATCTCCTTGTCAGCAACTTCCATACATATTCCCACAGTAGGTAATCATACTACAAGTAGGTATGATTATTGCTGTTGCAGAAATAATGAACAGGATTCAAAACAGTTAAGTAACAACCCAAGGTAATACAGTAAGTAAAATCACACAAATCTATTACTGCCCAAGTTTATTTATTTTTTTAACCTGAACCAGTCTGCCTGAGACTTTGGCAGTAGAAGCCCTGAGCTCTACCAAATGATCTAACATAAAACACACACATACACACAAATACACTTTGGATTAAATGCTAGTGAATTTTAATGAAAGATCATAACATTTTAATTACTTGCATATATATGCCTGGTTTAGAAATTGCTCTTGGTGCTCCTCCTCAGGTCCTTTCCAACTGGCCATGCAGCACCCATCTCTTCCTGCTGGGATTGTTGGCTACTCATTATTCATAAATACACTCTTCTTAAAGAATTAACTTTTGCTAAAAGCCATCTTACCTGGAAATGTCTGAAAAGTTATGATTCACCTTCTCCCTGCCCAGGTAGGAGGAACCTGAAGCCTATAACTGAATGATATGGGTATACAGAGCTTAGACCCTCTTTCTCAAAGTGGGACAACTCTGTGCTTTCATTCACACTCCAGTGCTTCCTGTGACCTCAGGTTTGTGAAGAGTTTAGCTGAAACCACATTGTCTGGTGTCTGCCCCTGCCCTGTCCTGCTTCTTTCACACCATCACACGTTTCTCCTAAAACACTCTCTTGCGAAAGAATCCCCATCTCAAGTTCTTAAGCACTTCTTCTAGAGGAACCTGATGTAAGGCAGAGGTTTATTGCAGTATCACTGCTTATTTTTAAAAATGCATTATGACAACAGAGAAACAATCATATACAGGTATAAGTTTGCCAACAGATTCTTATCTATGGGCCCCTGTTAAACAGAAGAAATATTGCAAGAAAAACACTTAAAATCAAAAGAAAGAAACGATTCCAAATGGCATATAATATTAGAACTGTTTCTTTGGAAAAGTAAAAAAATAATAATAATGTAGGCAAATAGACTGTGCAAACAAAGTAGTATTTTCATTTAGATTTTTCTCATAGGGATGCCAGGACCAATATTTAATTGAAAAAAACAACTCTCTGTTGTTCCTTAGGAAATAAAAAATAGATTGCCTCATGAGAATTATATTGTATTGTAAATTTACTCAATAGGAGATTTAACATTATTCATTAATTATTTCAAACAGGCACTATTTTTCTTAAAGCATCAGGAAAAACAGAAATATTAAAGAATGTAGAGCAGTGAAGGAGACCATGACTACTTTGTTCTATACCAATCATCTGTGTGCCTTCCTTAATATTTCATGAATTTATCATCAAAATGAGCACTATCACTGGGAATGGTGAATTGCTTGGTTTCTTGGAACTCTCTAATTTTTGTCTATAGATTATTATAAATCCTAGTTGAGAAAGGAATCATGGACTTTCATGCCTTCTCAGAGTTTCAACCAATGTGGTAAACATTTCACCTTAGTTCCTATTGGAGGAACATTTATTTTTATCCTCACCAATTCATCCCTTTACCTTAGTCTCGGTTTTTCAAAGTAAGATCCAAGGATTCAGACTGCTTAAATAAGAATTGAGCCCCAGGAAACTGTACATAAAAGTATTCCAAGTAACGGTCTTCAAATTAGTACACAGGTACCTTAGGAAGTCACAAAGAATTTCTTGCAAGTACATGGACATATAGTGTATGGGAATCATTTATTAGAACTTCAGTTTCTACATGAGTTCTTTCCTAAAATTGGTTCACACCATCCTGGTTTTCTTTTCACAAATTCCCTTTTCCCAATCACCTTCTCCAACTTTGGTAAAAAGTTTATTATTACCCTGGATGAAACCCTCTTTGCTTTGCCAAATAGAGGGACAATTTGAAAATGAATAGCTCCAACTGGAAGAATCTTGCAGGGAAAGCAAAGAAAGCTTTGGCAAGACATATTCAAAGAGGTAGTCTCTTTTTGTTTTCCAACCAAAACAAAATCTGAGGGCAAGTCCTCTTAATTCTGTTGGGTGTTTCCTTTCTTATCTATCTACCTACCCCTCTTATCTATTTACCCTTCTCTCTCTCTCTTTCTCTCTCTCTCTCTTTTTCTCATATCCTTCTATCTTTCTATCTAGATGTCAGAAGAGAAATGGCCATCTTGTTGAAATGTATCAACACTTTGATTTGAATTGATAAATGAAGTCAGACTTTTCCTAAGGGATAGATTGGTTTGCTAATGAGTACTGGCTTTGGCAATTAGGCTATAAGGCAGGCATTTCCTTATATTGTTCCTTATATTGGAACAAGTTCCTTATATTGGAACCCTCTAATTTTTGTCTATAGATTATTATAAATCCCAGTTGAGAAAGGAATCATGGACTTTCATGCCTTCTCAGAGTTTCAACCTATGTATTTAAATTGAGTAATTTAAATCTGCACCTATAAGGTTTAGCAAAAATATTTTTATAATACATATACAATATACAATGTGCTAGAGATGATATCCTTTGTGACTATGTAAATTTATGAAAGCAATTTTAAATACTGACTGTGAAAGACTTTGGGATATTGTGATGGAAGGCATGTATTTGCATATGGGAAAAACATGTCTTTTGGGTCTAGAGGGTGGAACATAGTAGTTTGAGACTATCTGTAATCCAGAAAATCATATTTTTAAAGCTGGTCCATTCCTACGGGTGTGACTTATTGTAGGTGGGACCATTTTTTTTTTTAAATTTATTTCTCCCCCTCCCTCCCCCCCATTGTCTACCCTCTGTGTTCATTTGCTGTGTGTTCTTTTGTGTCTGCTTGCATTCTCATCAGGTAGCACCGGGGATCTGTGTCTCTTTTTATTGCATCATCTTGCTGCATCAGCTCTCTATGTATGTGGTACCACTCCTGGGTGGGCTGCAGTTTCACATGGGGCAGCTCTCCTTGGGCAGGGGCCACTCCTTGAACAGGGGCACTCTTATGCAGGGCATCCCTGTGTAGGCCAGCACTCCTTGCATGTAGCAGCACTGCACATGGACCAGCTCACCACATGAGCCTGGAGGCCCTGGGTATTGAACCCTTGGACCTCCTATATGGCAGGTGGACACTCTATCTGTTGAACCATATCCACTTCCCTAGGTGGGACCATTTGATTAGGTTACTTCAGTTAAGAGCTTTTTGATTAGATGTCTGCAGTAAGGCATGACCCACAGTGCGTCTTAATCCTTTTACTGGAGTTCATTATAAATGGGATGACTATGGGGAGAAAGACAGAAAGAAACTCACAGAAGCAGAGAAAAATCCACAAAAGGAGTGAGAAAGTCAGAGGAAGCCAGAAGCTGAAACAATGAAACCTGGAAGAGAAGAAGGAGATAGTAGCCGATGTTGCCATGTGCCTTGCCATATGACAGAGGAGACCAGGATCACCTGCAGCTGATCTTTGGGGAGAAAGCATCACCTGATGATGCCTTGATCTGGACATTTTCACAGGCTCAGAACTTTAAGCTTGCAAGTATATAAATCCCTATTGTTCGAAGCAAACCCATTCAGCAGCCTAGCAGACTAAAACTGGCTATATACTATTTTCCAAAATTTTAAGGCATATATGAGGAAAAAATTGAAGCATGTTGCACTAAAATTTTCAAACCATCTCTCCTGGATAAAATCCAAATCAAATAACATCATCTGGCAAGTGAAGAGACCTATGTAGTTCCCACCCACAACTCCTTTTAATCTTTATTAACCTTGTAGCTTTGGCAGAGGACTAGAGGGAGGAGAGAGGCTACCTGTATTTAGGAAGACACAGAGGAGAAAATTCCAGTAGCAATACAATATGGACATCTAGAGAGTGATTGGTATCTGCCTACATATATCTTTATGCATAAAGGTGGAAAAATGGAAAGGAAAAGGGTCAGCCAGAGCTAGATAATGCAACATAGGGGGGAAAGGAAAATATTTTAAGGTTAGATGGCTACATTGACAACTGGTTCACTCAATTAAAATTCTTAGTCATTCTATTTTTCCAACTATAAAATCTGAATAGGTGAAAATTCTATGAGGTATTTTAAAGGGAGTTATTGGTAGAGTGAGTGCAAAAGATAACCTATGTTAGCTCAGTGTTTGATTAAAAGAGAAGCACACAAGTCTACTTTAAGTAGTCATATAAATTAATTTACATGCAAAGGAGTTAATTGTATAATTAAATTGATTTTTTAAAAGAATCTCTTAAAAGACTCTCTCTTTCCGGGAGTATTTTAATCACTCTATCAAAATAATATGGAGAAAAAATGCAAAAAAGGTGTTTATGCATTCAATACAAAAAATCATACTTAGCATTTCCTGCTTTTCTGGTTGTCTCTTAGGAGCACATTTTACTGTAGT
The DNA here is from genome assembly GCF_030445035.2 of Dasypus novemcinctus. Lineage (NCBI taxonomy): Eukaryota > Metazoa > Chordata > Mammalia > Cingulata > Dasypodidae > Dasypus > Dasypus novemcinctus. Next base: position 30,190,057 of record NC_080679.1, read on the forward strand.
GTTAAAAAAATGTTCCAATTCATGTCCATATTTTAAAATGTGCAAAACGCAAAGACAGAGGATAGAGTTTTATTCAAAGAAAAGGAACACTGTTTACATGACTAGCATTTAAAATAGTTATCAAAAAATTCTCAACAACCTACTTGTAGCATGAAAATCATGAATGTCCCAAAAGAAAATGATAACTCTAACTGATATAAACAATAAGATTTAAACAGTGTTTAATAGCTTTTGTGTTCTGTTGTTGCTTTTTTTTTTTTTTTTTTTTTAGTGTTAACTGTATGTTTTGGTTCTTTGGTTCTCAGAAGCCACATCTTCCATTATTATTCCACATTAGTTCCATTTGCTGATTTGAAGGCTAAAGGCCTAGTGGCCAGATGCAAATTCTGCTTTCTATGATAATCTAACAGGCCCAATAACAGTGAGTCTATCATTCCCTAGATAAAAGCTTGGAGGAGTCACTGAGAATCTTTTTGAGTGCTGCAAAAAAGCTAAGCAATGCAAGGTAATTATATGAATTGACTTGTTAGTTCTGAAAGTGAACATTCACTTCACTTGACTAAAAGAGAAAAAGACCATGATTTATGTGTAGAGATTTGAGCTCTTTCCTGGTCAAAAGATGCTGCTATGTATAAAACGCTACTTTTTTTTTTTCCCTTAAATCATACCCAGACTTTCACAACCTGCTATAAGTGAAGCTCAGAGAGTGATGAAAAATCCCCCACTTGAATCAATGAGTGATTATCATGAAATTAGTTGATGACTCTAATAAGAGTAAAGGATGAGTTACAAGGAGAGATGTATTGTTTAAGAAGTGTAGGATTAATTGCAATAGAGATTTTCACATTTGAATAATGTTGGAGTTCAGTATAATATAAAAAGAATTCCTAAAATTAGTATTCAGGACCACAGCAGGTAAATAGAAGGGTAAGGAAAGACTGAGTAGTAGACCTATCTTGCTTCTGAGGACTAAGCAATTACATTTGCATTTGCAAAGAGTTAGACTTTTATAAAGAAATCTATATGAATTAGGTGCTAAAGAATGTTTAATGTTTAAAATACAAAGGAAAGAAAGCCACATATCTAATTTAATAATTTCCTTTTCTTTTAAATATGAATTTTATTTTCATTTATTGTTTTCATTTATGATTTGAAGAATCATATATTAAAAATAACAACAAGACAATTTCCAGACGCTGCATTATGCTTTGTTACTAGACAAAGACTAAGTACAGGTGCTGTCTACTATGTTATCTTAAGCTTGGCACGTGGCACATGCTTTATAAATGTGTTGAATGATTGAATATGCAACAAACGCGTCTTTGAAAGTTTGTGTGAAACAAGAATAAGTCTCCCTTTAGATCTGCACTGCATTTTTAAATATACTTACTGGTTTTGTCTAATCAACGTATTTATTTCATTGTTGGGGCTTCTGAAATTTTAACTGTAGACTTTCATTTTCTAGCCTCAGTGAACCATTCTCAAGTTAAACATTATGGGCAAGACAGAGATTTAGCTATGTGAGGGACAAATATTCAGTGAAAACTGGCTAGGCGAAAGAAGGGAGCTGATATGGGTAGAGATAGTACGACTGGCACTTCATCTATTTAAATTCCCATACATTGGTGCTTCTTACTGTTCTGGATAGAGTCTCTAGAGTTGTCTCAGTTTTCAAGTGCATGTGTTCTAAAGTTCCCTCTTATTTGAAAATCTCTCAATTAGAGAAAAATGCACTATGATAATAAATAAGAGGAATGAGGGGACATAAAAGATAGCTCAAAGTATTACACTGTACTTTGTACAAAAGTTTGGAGACCAATTCATTTTTCTTATTTCATTTTTCCCTCTGACTAACAGGAAAACAGGGAGGCCAAAAGATTTGGAGTCATGAGAGTAATCTGAAAGAACTAAACAGTTATGATTTGGTTAGCCTGCCTTGCTTCAAACAGGTTATTTCCATTATTTGTTATGTCAGACATTGTTTAAATTACCAATTTCTAACCCCCTTCTCCCATGCTGCCTCCTACTGCAGAGGATAGAAGTCCACTTTTCCAGTTTTCTTTGCAGCTAGGGACAGCCATGTGGCTCATATTTCATCAATGTGATGAAAGCATAAGTTGCTGACAAATTTTGGAAATACTCTTGCTTTCTGACAAAAGAAAAATATTTGTTGAATGAATGAATGAGTGGATATATGCATGTTTAAATTTAATATTTAGAATAAATGGTAAAATAATTTTTCTAAGATGCTATTTTTCCCCCTTTGGAATGATTTCTAATACCAACATGCCAGTATACCTAATAAAATATTGCTAGGCAACTCACAAAATAGTACATCTTACCTGCTAAGTAGCTGGTTCAAAGTCAAGGAATATTTCAAAGCAATTTAAAACAAGAGGAGCTTCTTATGGATTAAAACAGCAATATACTGGAACTTTGTGTGTGGGTTGTATATTAGTGTGTGTATATATATTTAAGGTAATTTATACAAGTAACAACATACATGTATATATTGTCTTGCCACAGTGGTTCCGGAGAGGGAATAAAAAGCTTCCATTTATTCCAGTGAAATTATTTGTATGCTACAACAAATATTCTTGATATAACCTTATAATTTCTATTTTTTTTTAAAGATTTATTTATTTATTTAATTATTTCTCTCCCTTTCCTCCTCCACCCCGGTTGTCTGTTCTGTGTCAATTTGCTGCGTTTTCTTTGTCCGCTTCTGTTGGTGTCAGCAGCACGGGAATCTGTGTTTCTTTTTGTTGCACCATCTTGTTGTGTCAGCTCTCCGTGTGTGCGGTACCATTCCTGGGCAGGCTGCACTTTCTTCTGCACTGGGCAGCTCTCCTTATGGGATGCACTCCTTGCTTGTGGGGCTCCCCTACACGGGGACACCCCTGCATGGCAGGGCACTCCTTGCGCGTATCAGCACTGCTCATGGGCCAGCTGCACACGGGTCAGGGAGGCCCGGGGTTTGAACCGTGGACCTCCCATGTGGTAGACGGACGCCCTAACCACTGGGCCAAGTCCGTTGCCATAATTTCTATTTTTAATTTAATTAAACTTAATCTCCCATCACCTTTCTACAATAATGATCTACACAAGTTAAACTAGTTTCTTCTTAACATTGATTCATCTTCTTTTAGTGACTTTTCTAAAGTCACTAAATTTCTGTTAGTCACCTGGTGGCATAATTGAGGAGGAGGGGTCTGACAACTTAGCCTCAAACACAAGGGATATTTTGAATCCTATTTTTGTGTGTTTTTTGGTTTCAAATTACAAATACCAATACATTTGCCCATACAAAATGTAATTATTTGGATTATGGATGGCAACTATGAAGGACCTTTATATTTTGAAAGGGTGGCCTTGCAGGACTTAAGAGGTGAGGCTGGAATTGGCTTGCTTTTAGGAACAAGTAGAAGAAGTTGAGAGAGAAGCTTAGCATGGAGTCTTATGTAATAGAGTGGGTAGCAATCATCAAAGTCAAAATATTGGATGAAAAAAAATTAAGACTTAAGGATTCTACATCTGAATTAAATTTCAATATGGATCCCTCTTCCATCCCATAGGAAAGAACTCCATCCTGAGGACTGATAGTACACCATTTGCTTATTCATTCTCTCAATCCATCCCTTTCCTTCCAGGCACATTTGTTCGAGAACACTAACCTTATATCATTGAAATGGAAGGAAGGAGAAACTGCGTGGTTCGCAGGCACTGGAAATCCTCTATGGTAACATCTATTAATTCATCTGATTTCCCCTTTAATTGCTGGCTATAGAGTTAGTACTAAATTCTACAAAATTATTTTATCATCATTACTCTCTATTGGTCGCAACCCCCAATAATTTATTTCTTATGTACTATTCTTGCCCAGCCCATGTATTTTTGTTTAGTTCATTAAAGGGGAAATCCTAACCTACTAAAAGACTCACAGATTTCTTTTTCACCCAGACAAATGGAAAGATAAGACTCTGATGCTCTGTACTCTGGATTCACTATGAGTTGAGATGGTTTCTTCTTGTGGCAGTAGAGAACTATTGAGAACAAGTCAGGTTGCTGGGGTGAAGGTAGCATGGAATTCTTTGATTAATATTAAGCAGTATCATTCCACAATTTATTCAATAAAGTTTGTTGAAAGAATTAATCCCTTCATTCTAGCTCATATTCATTCCTTAATTTATTCAATTTTTATTTTCTGAACATTCTGTATGTTAGTGCAGCACTTAGTATTTCTGAATAGAGGACTAAACAAGTCAAAGACTTTCCCCTAGCGGAACTTATATTTTAGTGGGGGTCAAGTTGTAAGCAAGTAAATAATTACAAAAAGAAAATAAGTACAGATTGAAAAGATGGATATGAAGGAAATAGGATGAAGGGATAAAAGGAGGATCATGTTGGGATGTGTGTTGTGGGGGCTACTCTAAATACAATGGCCTCTGATTTCCATGTAACTACACACCTACCCCTTTCAGCCCTCCGTCACCTAATCCTGGACTACATAGGCACACTTGGTCAGATCTCCTCTAAGCCAGTTCCTAGCTGTCCTGCAAGTCCTGTTTGCTCCATGAAAATGTTTCTAACCATTTCAGTTCATGTACTGTTCTCCATTCCTTGAAATCAAATAATAGATGTTTTGCACCTTATCTGTTAAATGTTTAAGGAAATATCTCTTTGTAATTTCTCTAGTTCTTGTCTCAATATATGTAATTTACCTCACCACCATTTTGTAAACTCATTTTATCATATAGGAATTCATTCAGGGACATTTAATACAGGTATATCTATTAAGGTTAATATGTTTTGTCTCTTTGCCTTATATTGCTCCAAATTAGTAAGCTCATTTCCAAAAGCAAAAAGCTTCCACCCAATAACTAAGAAAAGCTTTTTGTACAATAACCACAAGTTATCAAGGGCATATTATGTGGCAGAAATTACGCTCACTAGTTTACATAAAATGTCTCATTTTATGCATACAATAACCTTCTGAGATAGATAGGCCCAAGCTCAGAAAGGTTACTTATTTTCTCGAACTGTCTGTACATGCTGAATTTCAGTGGAATGTGCTTAGAAAGTAGTGCTGCCTCTAAAATGAGCACTTTTTAAAGATTTTTTCAGCTTCCGCAAATAAGACAAATTTCTTTGTCAAAACTACCTTGTCACTCAGCGATGCATGTTAATTATTGATGTGAATAAGGACAACTCAGTAATGAGTTAAAAACCAATGTGGTGCTGGAAGGTCCAGGTGCTGTATCTTTTAAATAACAGTAGTAACATTCTATATGCAAAAGAACACACACATGCAAAATCACTTTAAGGACTTGAAATCATCCTTTCCATCCTGTCAATAAATTACTAAAATTTTAGTGAAGGCCTTCTACTGGAATTAAAATTCATTTTAGAGTAGGCTATCTCCCTAAAAGCTCAATGATTAAAAAGCGAAAGTTTAGAAGCTCTAGGTTTTCAGTGATAAAAGTGATTTGTTGAATTATATGGTAATAATTACACTTATAAATCCTGCTATGAGATCAGTCAGCCATGTGCTGCCCTTTAAGAGAAACCAAAACTGCTGACAGGTGTCTGTGAGCTATCAGGCAATACGATTTTTATCAAATTATGCCCTTTTGTGTTTGGCTCTGAAACTGGTTGCAAACTCACCCTTAAGAAATGTACAGATGATATTCAACCAATAACTGGCTTTAAATTGTACATCCTTAGAGCATTGTGGGGTAGAAAAGAGAATGCTTAAGGTTTTGCTATCATATAAGACAAAAGAAATCAGTCTAAACATTAATTTCTTCTGGGTTAGCTCAGCTAACCCATTTGTGTTAGAAGTAAGCTGATTGGCAATTATAGAGACTCTGGATGGGATGACTAGTTGTTAGCATTATCAGTAAAACTTGAAAGGGTTTCAACTAACTTTTTTGTGCCATAAACAACCTTTGGGGGTTTTTAATCCTGGGCAATGATGATCAAATTTTATTTAAATTATATATATAAGGAATCATGCATTGTTTCATCAAGATAGAAGAAACACTGAGGACGTTTGTCATGTGTCACTGAAAACAAAACACCAAGGTACCAGCATATTTATTTCACGTAACATGTGGTCTGCATGGTGGTGCCGATATGTTAACTTTTTGCTACCTGCTCTGTGATGATATAAGTAAAGAAACTGAGAGTAAGCATTTAAGAATTTGTACTATAAATAAATGTAAAGTAAATGCCATACTTGGAATAGCATGGATCTAGAATACATTGGAATAATGTGGAAGCTTTTACATCAAAACGCCCCAATGTTTTAAAAGATGTACTTCACATGTGGTTTAAACTTATCACAGCCACTTGTGCCTGTTTCTTTATAATCTTTTATACGGTTCTCTATCTATGAAGGGTCAATGGAGCTTTTGGGTAGAGGTCATAAAAGTCCATTTAGTAAAAAGACAAGAAGGCTCTGTCTCTCAGATTTTTAAAATAAGGAATTCAGAGCTGACACAGTCTCAAGCTACATGGGTGAAGGGAATACAGACTGCCAGGGCAGTTTTCTGAACTAAAGTGAAAGAAACATTATAGGCTGACTAATTCCTGCTTCCAAGCCCCTTTTCTCTGCCTCCCCTTCAGCAAAGGTTTATAACCATGTAACAAGTTTCAAGTTTCAAGTCAATAAGCTATGTAGGTGTCTGCTAGGGTATTTCTGGGGAAGCTTTTCTTTCATGACTGAAGGGAAAGAAACTGATCATGTCAACCCTTTGCCCTCTTCTTCCTGCCTTGAACAAGTTTGGAACTGTGGCAGTCATCTTGAAATCATGAACAAAAGGCTGAGAAACTTGCAGAGGTGCTCTCTCTGACATCTTTGAGTCTCTAGCCCATTCCAGCTGGTCTAGAGACTCCTTGTTATAAAAGAAAAACAACCCCTATTTGTTTACACTTCTCTTAGTCAGATATTCCACTATTTGTCCCTGAATGAATTCCTATTTGATACATAGGACACAGTACTCTCAAGAGAGAAATTTAGGCAACAATCTTGTAAATTCGTAATCTTACAGTTTACACATTATGCAGCAGCTGTGAAAAGACAAAGTAAAAACAAAACAAAACAAAAACATAAAAAGCTAACCTTTTAACTCAACAATTTGTAATCTTTTTCATTTCTATCATGAACTACATAGTGCTAATGCACATGTCTACCATTTCTAGAATATCAACACTGTACAAAAGAAAAAGAAATTACAAGTAAAAGATTGTTAAATTTTAATCTTGGATGTATAATACATAACTTAGTCTCTCTCTTAACTAGACTTTATGTTAAATATTCACATTTTAGATTATGCTTTCTGAAAAGACATAGAACATATTTGTTTGTGAATAATGTGCCACTAAAGGCACTGGTATTTTCACTTTTCAGGTAAAGAAATGGAATACCTATAGTTTTAAAAATACAAGGATAATAAATTAAGTTCAGATGACTTCAGAACTTATTACCTGTATATACTAGATCCTGAATTTTGTCTTATATTTTCCCATGCATACTGTTATAGAATTCTCTCTTTTGGTAACAAGTAGAAAGGAGGAAGGGAAAGAGATAAACTGTCATTTAATTTTACTCTGTGGATAATCTAGTGGGAATACAAAGAAGATTAAAGATCAGGAAACCTCTTAGGTAATAAAGGATTTCAAATTGTTGTTGCATCTGTATTGTTCATGTGATTCTCATTTCTGGTTCTCAATCAGTATGTGTATGTATATGTGTGTGTGTGTGCGCCTGTGTGGAGAGGTGGGATTTAATAGTGTGCAGTTGGGATGCTACGGGACATCCGAAAATGAACTTCAAGTCACTGTGATGGAGGAGGCATCTTTAGCCAGGTTGGAACCATGTTTTTGACATTTCCTATTTTTTTACATTAATGCAAAACTTCAACTCATCTGTCTATCTACTGGGTACTTGCCTGGAAGATTCTACTTCTTCTGAAAGTGACAATGTCAGAGAATGAAGATTTTAGAAAATTTAAACCTACACGTGTAAAGAATGGAGTCAAAGTGCAGGAAGGAAAGATGAAAAAGCATGTGGAATGAGAGTCATGCACTTCACATTCTTGTGTCCTTTAAAGAGAATGTCTGAGTAGAGAAGATTTTACATGTTCTTCTATCATATCCCTTCATTGTGTTCCAAAAGCAGCAGGGGAAGGAAGTAAGGAAAAAAGGCCATTTATAAGACAGGAAGCTATGCTTAAAAGCTCTTTGGGATCACCTTGACAGAAAAAGGCCCATTACATTTTATGCCATGTCAAGTCAGAGGCCTCTATTTTATACCACCTCCTTTTGCCAAAAAGTATGATCTCCTTTCTTTATGGTCATTATTTCATGATGATTTGACACTCTGTTAACTTAGTACTATGAAGAATGATGTGTTACAAGCCTACTAATGTTTAAAATACAAAAATCTCACTTCTAATTTTAGATACTTCTTTGTTACATCTGCTTACATTTATTGCCTTTTTCCCTTCCTAGGTGTTCTGTTAACTTGTATTCTCACTATTGTTAATTTAATATCTTCAAAACAATATTTGTTATTTTTTGTAAAATTATTTCTAAATTTAATTGGAAAATATAAACTATTGCTAAGTTAGTGAATTACCCAGAGGTCTTGTTAAAATTGGCTGGTTCAGAATACTTAGATCTTCAATAAAAATAACTAAACCAATCATGGATGACCTCAACTAACAGAAAACACAAATTTGTAATGAAATTCACTTAAGGCTCAAAATCACCCCAGGTAGATTTTTGGTGTGAGTTTAGACTGGGAAAAAGCCAAAGGTCAAAGGTCATTTGGGGGCTAGCCCAGTACCAGAACTTTCACAGTCAGATGAGCTGCTAATTATTCAGGAAAAGTTATTTTGATTCCATGTAAGAAAATCTAATCTTAGAACCACAATCAGAGTATACACTTCAAAGACACCATTCATAATTTGTACTTAATTTCAATAATCAACAGTTGGTTGGCCCAGCATCAAGTATCCAGTCATTCTCTTCCTTACTTTTGGGATGAGTCTATATAACTATAGTGCATATTGTTTTCCTAAATGCCATCCTATTCTTACTGCACTAAATTGTCATTTAGAAAGAGGATAAGTGCATACTCCTTAGAAAAAAATCATTGGTAATTAAATTAGATGGAAGTTATAATCTATTTATAGCTTATTGAACTTTATCTTGAAAATTCGTGAATTTTGAATACTATCTATTCCAGGATTTATACTAGAATTACCTACTAATTCTGAATTCTGGGTAATTTTAATGATCAACCATCCTTTTACTGAAGCTATTAGTCATTAACTCACTGCAGACTACTATGTCATTCTACAAGCAAAGAGGGTTAGAACAAAAATTTCCCACTCTGTTCTGGACAAATCACCTAAATGTCATGAAACGAGAAATTTCAGACCTACTTTCTTCTTTCCTGTATAAGTATATAAAACATGTAAAATAGCACACACCACTGAGTAAATTCCCAATTTCCATTTCAATCACTCCCCAACTGTAGGCAATGCCGGTACTGTATTCTCTGGTGCTTTAAATATATGCATCCTATGTCTAGTAAGATAGAAGTTTGTTGTGCAAGGGGCAGTGAAGGATGCAGAACTTTGCTTATTTGTATAGTTTTACATACATCCATGCAATTTAACTAAATGGATTTGTAATAAAATTGTCAGTTTCTTCCTGAGAAGAGTCATACAGAGTGACTTAGTAATATCTGAACTATTCTAACACTAATTATGTATTTTTCTTAAAACTAATAATATATCAACTGTTAAATTCTAGGCACATTGAAACCATTTTTTTCCACCTATAATATTCTCCATGATTTCAAATTAAATTTAAATTTAAACATACCAGTTTTATATAGTTGACAAATACCTGTTGCCTTATTGCTATTAGAAAAGCCAGAGACACACGTGTTAATATCGTGTGATAGTTATTGTCCATAAAAAAGCCTCCTGTATTCATAAACATATCCAAGCACATTTATAATATACCTATTCTGTTAAAGGCACTGTCTATCAGATTCATTTTACTTCACCTCAAGCTATCCAATTCCAACTTTGTGGGTTCTATGATAAACAACCCAGTTTAGAAAGAACAGAAAGATATAAAGGAAAGAGAGGCCATTTTTTGGAGAAAGGTGCTTTAATGTCACGGAACAGTCCTTCATGGAAAAGAATTGCTCCTCTGAGAAAAGAGGTGGCTACAAACAGATGGTCTTTGCTAAGTAAAACTGACAGGTCTACAGGTAACTGGTTTCTTCTATTCAAGAGACAGTTTATCCACTGGGGTTTCAGCATTAAAGGGCCTAATTATTTCTGACACATTCCCCCATTTAATATGCTCACAATATTATATAAAAATAAAAAATAATAATTATACCAACTGGTAGCACGAAACTCAATGGAATCAATGTGGGCTATGAAAACATTACCAGAGAATGTGTTTTTTTTTTTTTTAGAACACAGGCCCATCTTCTCTTTCTAAGTTGGCAAATGATGAAGACCAAACACTATTACAACAAACTCCCAGAGCCTAGATGATTTTTTATTGTATACATTTAACTTTTATTTTACTAAATGCTTCTAGGAGTAGGTAAGTGATTCATTATTTAATTATTCATTATTATGTAACTGTATTAATGTTGTATAGCTGTGCGTGCACATTGTATTTGTTCTGGTGGAAAACTTAAGGGTTGAATAGTAAGAATGCCATCATAATTTGTAAAAGAAATGTTCATAATTCAAATGAAAACCATATATGCATTCTACTGAATAATAGGACAGCTGTGTTTTTATTTACATATTGTATATACTGAACAGCATGTCCAGTAAAAGGGTTTCAAAGAACATATTTCCAGAAAGTGTTTCTTAATAACAAAAATCATCAAAATATTTCTGTAAGAAAGATTTTGCTTCAGGCACTGGGTACTAGAAATTAGAAATATTCTTTAATATAGTTCAGTAATATGTGTGCTATAAAATAAACCTTGTTATATACAAATACATTCATGGCTCATGTGAATCAAACTCATTATTTTATAGGTATTCAAAACCAGTGAAGATTTAATGATTACCTTGAAATTGATGTTTTAATTTAACTCTATTCACTCAAGAAATATCTTATTTTTCTTTCTTGTTAGTAAGTTCGTATGCAGATGTTCCTTTAGTACAAGAGTGCTGAACCAGGGCCATATTATTTTTGTTCAACCACCTGTATATTAGCATCTGTTTTCAATTTTACATATGCAATTTTCCCCATTGATTACCATCACTTTCATTATTTTACAAACTGCACTGTACAGCTACTATGAGAGTCCTACATTCCAATTTCCTAGATTAATTTATTATAAAAATATACCACAATGTTTGCAGAAATCTAGTATGACCTATCTAAAGAAAAATAATTCCGTCAAACACGAACTTTTTATTCCACAAATATCCTAATTATGTCTAATTAACTAGATTTGAATAATAGTTCTTCAAAAATAAGATTTGGGGGCTAAGCAAAATTAAATATGAACATTATGGACCACTTAGAAAAGAAAGGAAACCACCTATATTTTCTCTTTTTTTCTGTCTATGTGTACACATGCAAACATATGCACACAAAAACACCCCTGCTTTTTTCAATTAAAATTTGTCTTGACTGTTTTTCCATAAAGAGGGCATTATTATTAAGCTGTTTTAAATTTCTGCTTATAAGAACACACTTATGGTCTTTATGAATGTTTGTGAAAACCTCATGGGAATGTTAATTTGGCACTAGCAGAAGTACTATCAATACACAATAAACCCCAGTGCTAACTACTTAGCCGTACTATAAACACATCAACACAAACTGTAAAACAAGTATAAAAACGTCCATGAAGAGTTTGTTTGTTTGTTTATTTTTGACAAAAGGCCACCCTCTTCTGGTATAATTCTTACTGTATTCTCAATCATCTGAGACACAAAAACTTCTATTCTTTCTAGGATAGAGAGACTGAAGTTGAAGTCAATATCCTCATGCTTTAGATTTTGCTGCCATAATTATAAACTTTGTAAGCTAATTATTATATATAAACTTAATTACTAAATGCAAATCTCTTAGGCCATGGATAGTTCTAGAGTTCTGTCTGCTTTGATGACATATATTTCAGCAAAAAATTAACCTCAAAGTATTCCATAAATATTTAATTTAGTACCCATAATAAACCAGACACAATGTCAGGGACTGGAAAAGAGTGATGTGTAAGTAGAGTCCCCTCTCACTAGCAATTCAGACTTGGAGAGATGACACATGAAATCCAAACTAAGGCTAAGGCAATTTGTTAAGCAATAGAGATCTGTACAAAGTATAAAGAGAACATAGGTGAGAAATGAGTTTATTCCATATGAGGGATGGAATTGGGGAGGAGAAATAAGGCAGTGATATTAGAAAATGTGCGATTTGAATAGAACATTAAAGAATGAATGATGGATTGCCAAGCAGAAAAGGGAAAGGCAGTAATCCACAAAGCAATGAAGTAAAATTCTGGGAGTACCTTCAATGCTAGAGAAATGGCTAGTGGAGCAGTAAGTTCCATGAACTGTTTTAAAGAAAAGAAGCGGCATGACTAGGTTAGTCTTTTTGAAGACAATTCTATGGAAGATTTTGCAGCTATTCGGTAAACAAAAGAGACCTTTGTAATAGGTTATGTGTTAAGAACGATAAGTTAAAGAAAATCAGGGGCAAAGGGGTGAATGAAGCTGCTCTTGTCTGAAATTGGGTATACATACATATATAATAAGGTTATTTCATATTCATTGGTAAGAAAAATGGTTTTAGGTAAATATAATATGTTCACATACTGCAAGTTGCCGTTAATGGAGTATCAGTCCCAATATTATCCTTGAAATTTGACCTAAATTAACTTTTTATTTATGAGCATTCCTGGTGTTAGGGTTCAGTCCTAGTTATAAACAAATAAGAGCTATTTCACAAATACAAATTTAAAAAGTAAATGAATAATGTAGCATAAAATTCTAAGTTCAGAGATCTGATAATAATGTCTAGAAAAACACTGTAACTAACTTAAAAGAAAAAATATTACTTTTATTTGCTAATGAATTTTTAAAAATATACATATAACTAAATATACACACATTTATACACACAGTGCACATCATAAATTCCACTAGAGTTTCTCATGACACAGTGAGCAATCCTAGGAAACTTTAAAAATGACCATTATGATACTTATATTGTTACATGAGACACCTGAACATGGTTTCAAGGGAAGATTATCTCACTGCATTCCCCAGGGAAAACTATATATACTGTGCATTCTTTGTAATCAAAGATAAAGTAAAGGAATCTTTTTGTTAGCTTACCTTTTAAAAATCCACAAAATTATAGAGTTATTTCATTTTCTTTGTATATATACAGAGCAGTCATTTGCTAAAATAAACCTTTGAAAGACAATTTAGTTGCCTACCTTGAAGAACTACCACCATGGGGCAGAGTGAACTGATATATTTAGATCCTTGGAGGATTTTTCCATTGTAATTTTTCACAATTTTCTACAAATCTATCCTGTAATTTTCAAACCTGGTATTCATTTTTAGTGATGACTATCCAAAGCACATCTAACTCTAATAATAATATTGTTTCTGATCAACAACTTCTTATCTTTGCAATATCTTAAAATGTATCCACTTAGACATTGCTCATTTGGATCTATTTCAGCCCTAAATTTTTTGACAGAGAATGGTGGCAAACATTATATTTGATACACTGTCATTAACAAAAGCCTTTAATAAACCTCTACGTATCTGAGGGCACCCTACACACATGGGTTGAAATGAGTATATTCTAATGTCTCTCACAAAGCATACTATTATTTTTAAAGAGTAATGACCTCTTATTATCATGGAATATTCCAGGGAAATCGCAATATGTGAAATGATGAACACATCAATACTCGCTGCTGTTTCCCTATCACTCCTCACACCTACCTACCACTGCCTCACATGACAGAAAATATTCCCATAAAAGAAACTTAGCTACTGAGGAATTAGAAAATGTATCTGAGTATTTCCTGTGTCCTGTGGTAGCTGCAGCAATGAAGCTCTTCGGCATGTTAGGAGGCTCCTGATGCTTTTTGTGCTGATTTGTGGTCATGTTGATTGACTGCCTATTAGGTATTCTCTTTGAAAGGGCAATCATTTTTGAACCTGTGAATTTAATTATCAGAGGACACATCCCAATATCATGCTATGTTCCAAGAAAAATTCCAATCACCTTTGTGAACAAAATGAAACAACATCTTCACTATATATCCAGACAGCCAAAGAGAGGGAAAAACTCGACATTGATTCAAGGAAAGGCATTTGGGAATAATTGTTCCCCTGTTGGACTATGTACATTTTATCCCTCCCTCTTAAATTTTGGAATTACGTTATAAATTCTGGATAGTGAGGCAATTTACTAATCTGGACATTATGGCAGCCTGAGGATTGCAGTGCCTCTTAAGTTGGAAAATGTTCTTTTTAAATAAAGTAGCTTTGTTGCCCATATTTATGAATGCTTTCAAGTGGGGGGGGGGGGGAGGGTGTGATGAACCTGTCCACATTTTAATTTTGTAGTGAAGGCATTTTTAAAAATAAAAATTTGTATATTTTACATTAGTAAAATTATTTGAGGTCATAGAATAAGATTCAAGAAAAGGAAACTCCAGTCCTATTACAAGAAGAGAGAAGGTATTATAACTGATAGATTACTAAACCTTTTAGTAGACTTTTGATATTGACTTATGAGTTCTTTTGTCTTTGTATTTAGATGAGAAACTGTTTTCTTGCTAATGAATTTATCAAAGTAAAAGAAGTCTGGAATCTGATTTTTTGACATTAAAAATTTTACTTGAAATATATGGCATTTAATGTTCTTAAAGAATATCATTGTCATTTGATATACTGATAACAGTTGTGAATCAGTATCTGCACACTTAATTTTTAAACCTACAAATTATGGGGCCTTTGAGTTCACAGACTAGGGTAAAATAAATCTTTTTTTTTTTTTTTAACACATAGGAGTAGAGCTAATTCTTTCAGTGCAAGGAACCAATGTTCTCCTTTAGAAGTAAGCAAATTGCTGAAAATATGTTCAAATTTAAATTTTAAAAGTTTGAAGGATTTTCAGAAATGATCTGAAAAGCTCATTAAAAAGTGCTGAAAACACTTTTCAGTTTTGAGGGCCAAAGGTCCTCAAAAAATGTTATTTTCTATGAAGTTACCAATCAGCAAGTATTTACTGAGATACCTAGTATCTGCACATGGGTAATGTAAATTACTCAAAAAAGGAAATCAAGGGAAGCAGGTGTGACTCAACCACTTGGGCATCCACCTACTGCATTGGATGGTCCTGGATTCGGTCCCAGCGCCTCCTAAAAGAAAATGAGCAGATGCCACCTCCACAACAGAGTTAGATGCTGCCTCCTGCCACAACAGAGCTAGACTCCACCCCTACCAACAATAAGCAGAGGCCACAAGCCAGCAGAACGCTGGCTGGTTGCAGGCCACAGGGAGTGGATATGGCTAAGTTCATAGGGCATTTGCCTGTCATGTGAGAGGCCTCAGGTTTGGTTCCCGGTCCCTTCTGGAGAAGGGGAGCAAGCAGATAAGTGAACCATCTGGAGGAAAGGGGGGATAAATAAAGAAAAATAAAGTAAATAAAAAATAAATCTTGAAAAAATTTTGTAATAAAAAAAGTAAATCTAAAGAAAAAAATATATATTTTTTAAATTAGAGAAAAGGTTCACTGAAAATGGAAGGCTTCCACATCTTCTAAAACCCATAACAATCTATCTCAATGTAAAGGAGTCAAACCTGGTCTTTCAAAATTTTTAACATCATAATAAAAGCCTAACATTACTAAGGTGTTGGCCCCAAGGAAAAGTGACCAGACCTGTAGATTAGAATTTTCTTACCTTACTTCATTACCCTGAAAGTTGTGATGATCTTGGAAAGATCTTGTTGACTCTAAGTATCAGGGCTAAGAAGTCACAAACTCTTGGGATCCTGTGAGGTACTCGTAGGGATAAAGGCAGGATAGCAGCCTTCTGGCCCTAGATATCTTTCAGGAAATTCCTTACCCTTTGTTATTTCTCCATTCAAATGCCAAAACGGAGCCTGCCCAGGGTCTTTGACGATGATATTGGGACTTTAATTAAAAAGTTCTAGAGATGAAAATGGTGGGAAATTTTAATTTCTAGCCCTCAGAAGAAATATCTATAATTATGATAGATCCTTTCCCAGGAAACTGGCTCATAGAGTTTACATGGGTAGATTATCTGAAGTGTACAGGTAATAAGACCAAAGAGGGTACAGGAATATCTTATCTAATCAAATGCACTGTTTTAAACCTCAGAATACAGTCATGAGATTATACCTTGCAACTTCTATTTCACATATTCAGTTGACCTGAAATTGATCATTGCTATTGATATCCTGATATAGGCAGTCTGGATAGCATAAATAAAAGGCTTACTTGATGATAACCTTGTTTACTACATCACAGGTTTTTATTACCTTCTCTGAATGAAAGCCATGCTTCTTTTTATGTATGTATAACAGAGCAAGGAACACCAAAGAAATAGAAACTTGCTAAGCTATTGAACTTCAAGGGAAGCTTTCAGAAAGGAAAGGACATGATGACCTTCAAAAGATTTTAGTATCCAACTGATTATCTGCAGGAACAAGTTAATCAGATGCAGCTCTTGTATTTAAGCCAGGCACTGGATAGAAATGAAATTCTTGGAATTAAAAAAATATATATAAAAATACACCCCTCTTCCACAGAAGGCCAGTTTTTCTTTTCAATGACAGAGAGGTCATTTGAATTGAGATTTTTGCTAATTGAACCTCTCTCAAACAACTACAGTAACATAATGCATGTAGAGTCATGTGGCATAAAACTTACATTATCCATGTGCCTTTATCTGAATTCTAGCAAGCTGTAATATTTTTAAATCAAAGAAAGTTGTCTTTGATGAACTCACACAGGAGGAACAGGTCACTGCTTAGCTAAGTCCTACTGGGTGGGCAGCCCTCCAAATAGTTCACTCACATATTTTTCACTGTATTGTTGGCAGAAATCACACTGTTTTTTTTTTTTTCTTTTTATCCCCAGGATAATTAACTTGCTCACTACCAAGTCGGCTGGCTTAATAACAATAGAATTCATTTCAAACCCATTTAAAAACATTTTCCAGGCAAATTATACCAAATTTAACTTTGTAGGTTAAAACAAAATTAATGAGTCAGTGTAATGAGACTCCCAATGATCTTAGAGAACTTTCTAATGTTGCATATATATCTTTGAGAAGAGAATATTTAATACCGTACTATCTACTAGACAAAAGTGCTTTCTATTCAATAGTTGTCCATCTTCCTACACTCTGGGGAAGACACAGTTTCTCTCCTCAAAAAAGGAAGAGAATATCAATGGGGCTAATCTCTTCAAAGTTCTAAGAGCTCAAAGCAATTGCCTGCAGTTGTAAAGAGTCCCCACCCTCATTATCTCAGCAAAAGAAAAATGACCAAAATGCAAAATACTGCCTGGCTTTTGGGACAGAAATGCTCAAAAGAAAGTTAAAATAAACATTCACCAACTTACATCTAAGCTAAACACTTTGAATTTTAATTTACTTCCTTACAATAAAAGAACCAAAGTATGAACATGTTTTCTTCTTAATACAAAATGAGGAGTTAAAGTGCCACACAATTAAACTATATTGGTTAGTATAAAAAAATAGATTAATTGTATATAATACATATACAATATTTATGATATATAGTACTGTAATATCCTGTAGACCAAATTGTGCTGTTTATTCAACTGCGTTTGATATTGAAATGCTAGCTGAGGCTGCCTAGTTAGAGTGTCCCACAATTTCAGTTTCCCACTACTAGCATGTTTAGAGGTTTGCTGGTACTCAGAGTAAGGAACCTGACTGTGGGGTTGGTTTCCTTCTGCCCTCTGGCAAGTGATTCATCTAGCATACCTTAATTTCCTCAAATAAACTTCCTCATTTACTACACAGAGTAAATAATAATTAAAGAGGTAAATCGGTCTACCACTCATTACATAAACTTGATACAAAAAATTGCCAGCATAAGGCAGCATTATTACACATTTCGAGATATTGTAGACAATGCTCTGAGAGACCTACTAGACCAGGGTTTTTCAGATTGTAGCTTGAGACCAACAACCATGTCATGATATTAATGTTGTACAGCAATAAAAATGGTGTAACACAGAACAGAAAATATCACATTGCTTCACATGTACTAAGGATAAGAGTTATTTTGTGAAACTTTTGATTCAGTTATATGTGGATATAGTTTGGGATAGTGTATACAGTATGGGATTACATCTCTAGAATTGGGATGTAAATGTATGTAAAACTATGTGTTGTCTTTACAAAAAAGTTCTAAAATCACTGGTTTAATTCAAATCTCATCTTTGCTTTCTTCTTTCCTACCAAAACTCTTCTTCCAACTTCTTCCCAAACACTTCCAGGGACAGAAAGCCTGCCTCCTCAGTTACGTTCACACAGCTCTAATAGTTAGATACCTCTCTTCCTGCCTAGCTCCTTTCCTTTCTTCTCTTCCTTCCCTCCTTTCTTTTCTTCTTCACCCTATACTGATCTTGTAATACCACCTCCCACTCCATTTCCACAGCTAATAACACTGTTAGAACTATAATAAAAGTAATCATTTCTTTTCCAGGGCCTCATTCTGAGATCTACACATAACCCAATTCTGTTCCAAAAGACATGAGGGAAGTCTGCTTGAGGACTTTCAAAATTAGTTTTCTCTCTTCTCAGAGCCACAGGAAGAGACAGTCTCTTTACTTCCCTTGGATGTTGTCTTGTCTCTGTATAATTGGTAGAGCTGCAAGGATCACACTACTGCCAGTTCAAGGATGAAGTCAACACTGAGGATGGCAGAACAGAGAGAAATAACCTGATTCCTTGAAAACATCTTAGACTTGCTGAATCAACCAGAACTGGATTCTGCCCTACCTGTATACTTTCTCTTACGTGATATAATAAGGTTCCTTACTGTCAGTTCCAACTGGGATTTCCAATACTTGCAGCCACAAGCATCTTGACTAATACACTAATCAATGAAGAAGAGTAGTCAAGAACTCTTTGAAAACATAAGGTTAGTTAGTGGACACTTTATTTACCTAATTTTAAAATATATTATAAAGGAACATGATTAATACAGTATGGAATTGGTAAATTAAAAGAAAAATCAATCAAGTATATAGTCTACTAACACATCCTAGGCCATATATGGAATTTACTATACACTTCATAGTATACTATACATTTTATTGCACATAGTAAAGGTACTATCATAGCAGTGACATATCACCCAAATGATGCAGGAAGTTTTCTGAGATACATTTTCTTATACATTATATCCAACTCACCAGAAAATCTGTTGACTCTACCTTCAAATATTTGTCAAGTATCTGTTGACACTTCATATGAAAGTTTTAACAGTTTTTTGGTTTTATTCCTGGTCCAGTAGCATAAAGAGGGTGGATTGGGGCAATGGGAGCAGTTTGCCCTTTGGGGAAGAGCATTTGTTCACTGACATTGTTTAGACATGCTGGAGGCATGGTAATAATAAAAAGCAGACTATCTTTAAGTCTATTTCATTATTTTAAAATTCTCTACACATACCATTTCCCCCTCACCACTCTTTGTTTATATAGCTATATATATTATTTATTTTTAAAAGATACATAGATCACACAAAATGTTACATTAAAAAATATAGGAGATTTCCATATGTCCCCACTCCCCACATACCCCACTTTTCCCACATGAACAACTTCTTTCATTAGTGTGGTACATTCATTGCATTTGATGAGTACATTTTGGAGCACTGCTACACAGCATGGATTATAGTTAACATTGTAGTTTACACTTTCTCCCAGTCCATTCAGTAGGTTATGGCAGGATATATAATGTCCTGCATCTGTCCTTGCAATATCATTCAGGACAACTCCAAGTTCCAAAAATGCCCCCATATCAGACCTACTTTTCCCTCTCTCTGCCTTCAACAACTTCAGTGGCCACTGTTTCCACATCAATGAGATAATTTCTTCCATTGCTAGAGACACAATAATTCTATAGTAGAATACCAGTAAGTCCACTCTAGTCCTTATTTTATTCCCCAGTCCTAAGGACCATGGAATGGTGATGCCCACTCCACCTCTCAACTGAGAGAGGGTTTTGATCCCACATGGCTTTTGGATGGGACTTTCCTGCCTGCAGCTGTAGACTCTCTCAGTTCTTTAGTGTCATGGTTGTCAATCCTCACCTCCCTATCAGCTGACCTGGGTAAGTCCAACAAACTGGAAAGTAAGTGACATAACACTGCTGAGGCTCAGGGCCCAGCTGGCACATGGACATCCCAGAGATTCAAGTCTTCTGGGCATACACCGACCCCAGTGCCAACCACAGGTTCAGTAAAAGGGACATAAGAGTCATGTGTAGAGAAGTCATATCTGAGTCCAATTCCATCACACTCAGGAGCACAAATTCCAAAGTAGATCACACTGGCAAGGCACCAAACTCCAGAGTCATCTGCCATGACTGTAGACCTGGGTATCTCTATAGCCCTCAGGTGAACCACTACCCGGAGTAGTATTTACTTTGGCTGTCTATGAGATCCTGAGGAGATGAGCATAAGTGAGACCCCTCTGATGACCTCCCGACTCATTTTGAAGTCTATTAGCCATATAAACTCATTTGTCTTTACCATTTCCCCTTTTATTCAAGGTCTTTTTCCAGTTGCATCCACCATCCGGTGCTTGGTAGTAACCCCTTGGCACCAGGGAGGGTCATCCACAGGAGTCATGTCCCATGCTAGGGGGAAGGAAATGCATTTATATGCTGAGTTTGGCTTAGAGAGCCTCACTGCTCTTTGAATAACCACGCTTGGTATGTCACTATCCTGGTCCAAGCTATCTTGACCTCCATGTTACTTGAACACCCTCATTGTTCTCTCTGCTTACATCCTTGCCCAGGACAGATTTTGTCTACAATACTTTCAAGGTTTTTATTTTGTTTGTCTATTTATTTATTTTAACCTCACAGCTTAAAACTGTCCTCTGTCTTCATGTCATACTCAAATAAAATTAAATTGCCCATGGCTTATGGCCTATGGCCTATGGCCTATGAGGCACATCATGACCTAGTTCTTGGTTATATCTCCATGCCAATCTCTGCCTTATTCATTCTGCTCTGGGTATATGAACCTCCTCATTGTAGCTTGAACAGGCCTAGCTTGTCTTTAACTCAGGGTCTGTCTACTTGTTTTCCTTTGCCTAGGGTGGTGTGTGACTTGCTTCCTTGCTTCATGCTGGTTGCTCTTTCCCTGAATACCTTACCCAAAATATCAACATCCCACCATTTCACTCTATACACTTAACCTGGATTTATGTTATTATACCATTTATGAATGTCTAAGTGTATGTGGTATGTGTGTATGTGAGAGAGAGAAAAGAGTGAGTGAGTGAGAGAGAATTCCCATTGGAATGTTTACACAGGAGGTCAGAGACTTGAGCTTTTGATTATATGGATTATCTCTTTAAAACTCACAAAAACTATAACAAGTGATATGTTTTATCTCCATCTTAGAGGAGAGAATTTAGATTAAGAAAGATGAAGGAACTTGTCCAAGGTTAGAGAGTTCATAAGTGGTAGAATCTGGATTCAAAACCAGTCAGTTTTACTCTGCAAGTGGTTTTCTTAACTGCTCCACTGATTCTACATATACTTAAAATGAAAAAAGAGATATAATATAAATTATAAAATACTGTATTAGCTCTCTATAAAAATAGAGTAATTTATGTAAAGTTTCAAAAGAAATATGTAAATTATTGAATCTGATCTGTGTGATTTCAAGACTTATTTTCCTTTATATATTTTCCATATTTTTTTGAAAATGTCTGCATTAGTAATGTAAAACCTTTAGAATAACAAAAATGTACATCTTTTTAAAAGACCCCTATAGGTCATATTTGCTTGCTATTATTTATTTCAGAATACACTGGCTTTAGAATTTTTACCTTTCAATCTAAAAACTAGAAACATAGGTTTTCTCTTTATAATTTAAATAATACTAAAAAAACTTATCAAGTAGAAAAAGGTCAAGTTTTGGAATCTCTCAATCTGAAATTTATAGAACTTCTACATTCTTAACCATGTTCAAAGAAACAGGTATCCTTACAAATCACGTTACCATGTATGCAAATTTTTGCACATAAATACATATTTATAAATTTTTATAAGCCTTGATAATTTCCTGCATGTCCAAAGTGTTTATTATTTAAATACATAAGTTAGCTTTAGATTCTTTCTTTTTAACTCTTTCCATTTTAGTGAACTAGTAGACCAAATATATGGATCTTGAAAGGAAAAAAAAAAAGGAATCTAAATGTTATCAAAGTTTGAGAACATCAGCACAATAGTTTTTCCTGTCTCTCTCCAGTTTTGGGACCACTTGAGGAATATATAAGGAATTGTAGGGACAGAGATAAAAATATCAGCTTTAATATGATATTAAAGGCTGAATTAAAAAACAAACAAATATGACATGCATTTTCAACCTCATGGGTGTCCTAATACTTTCCACAATGAATTAACTGTCCACCCATATTAGCAGAGATGAAAGAACTCAGGCCACCACTTCTGATGCAGTCTGTTGGCAGCAATGGACAGAAGAACCTGTGTAATCAGAAGACAGTTTTCTCAAGGAGATGGTCACTGTATAAGGCACCCTGTGGAAATTTCTTAGTTCCTTCCGAACTGTACAGTTAGGAAAGATACCTCTTTTATAGAGGGAGGGAGGAAAGAGGGGTAGAAATGGGGTAGAGAGGGGTTAGGAACTGCTGCTTAAACTTTTTACCCCCAAAACAATGAAGGGGAAGGTCTTTCCTTTCCATTCATATGTGAAGAACAGAGGGAATAAGCATTAATTTCTCACAGGCATAAATGTCACCTTTCACTTGTTTTCAGATACATTAACTTTATTTGCCCTTCTCTTTTCTTTCTGGCTCATTTTGGGAGAACATGTCTAGCACTTAAATGTTGTATGTGAGAGACCCATCAGGATTAATCTAGTCAACTACAACAGGAAGCTAAAAGATAATAGCTCTTGACTGTTCCATATCAGAATTATTTGTTTGCATTGATATATTCGCTTTCATATATAGAGGGATGTTTTAACTATATTTTCCTTATATTGGAAAATAATTATATATTTTATTTAGAAAAATTAGACTATGGGGGAAAATATCACACAAAGAATATACATGCTTCTTTTGCTGGATATAATGCCAGTTTTTTTCCATGCATCTGTGTGAATCAGGAACCTGACTGGAAACAAAGAACACACTCATAAGGGATTTTTGAAGAGATTTATCAATGAAAGGATGCTTTTTTTAGAGGGGTCAAGATTAGAGGAATAAATTGAGGAAATAAATAGATATATGAAGAAGCTATTATCACCTCTTAGCCAGAAGGAACAAGGAAAGGAAATGACCTAACTGGATGCTGGCTAAGAATATAGCTCTAGAAGGGGACTACCTGATCAGTGCTGTAGTAGAGCAATTCAGCCTTCACTACAAATGTATCAAAGTAGGGGAAGAGTAGAAGGTATAAATGCCCTGACTCATCTCTCCTCCCATTTTCTGATCTTCTGTGTTTGTTCTCCATTGTCCAATTCCAAAGATAAGTCCATGGTCAAGTTGGCTTTCCCAGGAAATAGAGAAGGCAGAGAAAAGCATAGAATGGATTCAGGCAGGGAGAAAACCAATGGAGAATAAGCAGCACAACATCCATCTGACAGCCTATTTGCCTGCCTGTCTCTCTGCTTATTTATTAATGCCTATCTATTACCTATTATCTATTTATTTATCTACCTACATATCTGTCATCTATTTATCTGCCACTTAATGTGAAATTGTCTTATAGTCTATTTTATAACTACATTTGTCTTCAAATTATGTATATTTTTGGATTTCATCACATACACATTTATAACATTTTAATGGTCTCATGGTATTCCATTGCATGGAAGATTGAATTATGTACCCAAACATAGAAATGTTCTCAATATTAATCCACATTCCTGTGAGTGTGAACTTATAAATAGTTGAAGGGGTTGAAGATGTTATTTTTAGTTAAGGTGTGGCTCAACTGAATGAGGACTGATCTTAACCCATATTACTGGAGAAGAAACTGGAAGCCAGAAGTCAAAGAAAGCTACAGGGAAGGTAAAGAAGCTGGGTCTCAGTGGAAACCAGGAGAGCAGGCTGCAGGAAAGACCACTGCCAAGTGAGGGGAAGCAGAGATACAGCCAAGAAACCCTAAGGATTAAGGTGCCAGCACTGGAGAGATGCAGACTCTAGGAGAAAGCAAGCTATGATTTTGGATGACTTCTGGCCTCCAAACCATGAGCCAATAAATTCCTGTTAAGCCAAAATCTATTTGTGGTATTTGTGTTAGCAACTCTGGCAAACTAAGGCACGTTGTATACATCTAAGATACTGTATTTTAACAAGTCCTCTGCTTAGACATCTAATTTATTTTCATATTATCTTCAGTGAATATATTTTCATGATTGGTGTTCAAAGATGTTCTTTTGAATTATTCTCAAAGATTTTTAAAAATAATTAATGTGCATAATGTTCTCTTAGTCATCTTCTAAATGAGAATCTTTAGTAATTTCATCAAACGAGAAAACTAAATGATTTTGAATTGTAGCAAATATGACTTTTTAACACAAGTTCTGCCTTCATTACTGAAAATAGGAGAGTAACATTTTGATCTAGTTGACTGGCATATGATGGGGTTATTGAGCACTACTCTCAATACAATATTCATTATATTATGATCAACTGCCTGTCGAAACCCCAAAGCAAGTTCAAGAATTTCTTACAACTAGCAATGTTTAATTAAGGCTATGACTTCAGGAAAAACAAACCAGAGAGAAGTTAAAGGATAATTTAGATCTAAGCAGAAGAATGGATGTATCAAATCTAGAAATATAACTTAGCTGAACTGTCCTAAAAAAACCTGAATGTCAATTTTGGCAAAAAGAGGCAGTGGCACCAAATATTTTAAAAGAGAGATCATTTTCAGTGATGAAAAGACCATGGGACTAAGTATTAGAAGATACACTGGCAGAATGAAGAATATTGATATAGGTAAAGTGTTATACAGACATAGGGTGATATTACTAAGAAGTCTTCCATGTTGAGATGGGTCCTCTAAGCACATTTCCCACCACTTCACGGTTCCAGGAATGCATATGCAAAGTACTGCAAAATTCTCACTGATAT
The DNA here is from genome assembly GCF_030445035.2 of Dasypus novemcinctus. Lineage (NCBI taxonomy): Eukaryota > Metazoa > Chordata > Mammalia > Cingulata > Dasypodidae > Dasypus > Dasypus novemcinctus. Next base: position 30,215,494 of record NC_080679.1, read on the forward strand.
ATTTGTTTCCTCTAAAACAGAAACTCTTTCCTCATGTGACCTTGTACAGATGCAAATATTTTTAAGGAAATTCTTAAAGTAATCAAACTAATATAATTATGTAATATTGTTCATATGCTGATAGTAGTAAAATTTAAATACCTATCTATATTATTGATCACAAATTGTCTTAAATAAATGTCTGTAATGGTAATGAGTGGGTAATTGTTTATTGATATGAGACTGGGGAGTAGCAAATCTGAATTATCTCAACAACAACTTCAAAAATGCTCATGTACATAAGTATCAAGTCATATTTTTGAAGAAGAAAGTATATAAATATTAGAAATTATATGAATAAATTATGTATTAATATATAAGCTAAATTATATATATGTATATTCTTTTGGATCTCTTACTGTGGAGAGCTCTAATAATATACACACACAAAACACAGTTCTGCCTTAGGGCATGGCTGTTCTCTTGGTCTACACTGCTTTTCTCACTGACATTAATTGATCTGTTCTCTCAATTCATTCAGGCCTCTGCTCACTTAAGAATAAATGGCTTCTGGTGACTTCTGGCCAACCAAGATGGTGCTATAAGATGCTTCAGGGTGCCATTCTCCCATAGAGTCTTTGAATGATTAGTGAAAAGTAGCAGATCCAACTTCCTCAAAACTCCAGGAAACAGTTAAAGTATGGTAGTAACTTGGTGAGTGCTTAATAAAAAAAAGCAGCTTTAAAAACAGTAGAAAAGTTTGTGTTGACCTTGCTGGCTGTGCAGATTGAAGTTGCTTTTGGAATTCCAAAAGATTATGTTCTTAAACTAATCTATTCATGTGGGTATGATGCCCTTTGATTGCATTAGGGTCTCTTTAGATGACTTGATTAGATTGATTTGGATTGGGCTAAGTCAGTGAGGTATGATGCAGGTTGAGTCTCTGTACTCTTGCTGGGTCTTATATAAATGGAGATACAGATAGAAAGAGGACACAGAGAAAGAGAGTCACCATTTTGATCCTGCCATGTGAGAGAGGATTACAGGAAAACACAGAAACCTTGAGAGGCTGAGAGAGGTCGCAAAGTCTGGAATCAGCAGAGTGGAGAGGGACAGAAAGAGGTCCCTGAGGGGTTGGGGTTAGGGATCAGTTCAAGGGTGAAGAGACAAACTGTATACCTGATAATCCACAGCTGAACTCAGGAAGAAAGTGGAGCAGCCCAGACTGAGAGAGGAGGCCCAGAAAGAGACAAGCCCTATGCCTGGTTGCCCACAGCTGAGCTCTAGGAGATGGTAGATTCTGGAGGGGATGGCAAGAATCTTGGCAGAGATCAGTGGCCATCTCGCTTTGACACTTGGCAGGACATCAAGATCACCACTAGTAGAAATTGGTGAGGAAGCATCTCTGATAGTACTTTGATGTGGACATTTCATGGCCTTGGAACTGTAAAATTTCCCCTAATAAAATTTCCATTATAAAAGCCAACCATTTCTGATACTTTGCATCTGCAACCCTGTGGCAAACTAAGACACTACTTCCTCTCCCAACTTTTCCTCAATATAGTGTGGTGACAGCCTGCCCTCCAATTGTAGGAATCTGATATGGATAGAGTTCTAAGACTTGCAAAAGAAAAGAAACTTTTTATGTACAGGGAATTCCAATAAGATTAGGTAAAAATTTCCATCAGAAACCATGGAGGCAGGTAGGCGGACAGACAAAATATCTAAAGTGCTAAAAGAAATCAACTGCCAAACAAGAATTTTAATTCTGGTAAGACTTTCAAAAATAAGGCAGAGAGGAAAACATTCCCAGGTGAAACCTAAAGGAGTATGTCACCACTAAACCTGCCCCACAAGCAATGCTAAAGGGAGTTTTTCAATCTGCAAGGAAAGGACACCAGAGAGAGGACTGAAGTAGCATAAAGAAATAAACACCTCTGGTAAATGTAATCACACAGGTAATTGTAAATGCCTGAACTATTGCATTATAATTTATGTTATGTAGCTCTACTTTTTATTTCTTACAGTTTCTAAAATTCATATGTATGAAAACTAATGATATGTGTATATACAATGTAAACAAACAAAATTTATAACAAGTACAACAAAAATGTAGGAGAAGTACAGGAGTAGTATATATGTATGCTATTAAATTTAAGTTGGTACCAAATCAAACATAATGATTACAGATTTAGGATGTTATTTTAAGCCCCATGGTAACTACAAATAGAATATATGAAAAGAATATACAGAAGGAAATCAGAAGGGTGCTGATATATATAAAAAAACAATGAATATAAGATTAATGGAAGAATTGAGGAACATAAAAACCTATAAGACTAACAAAGAAAACAGCAAAATAGCAGATCAAAGTCCTACAGTTTCAGTAGTTACTTTAAATGAAAATGGATTGAGCCGTCCAGTCAAAGGGCAGAAATTGGCAAAATGGGTAAAAAATTATGAGACTTGCCTTAAGTTCAAAGACTTAAGTAGTCTGTAAATAAAAGGATGGGGGAAAATATAGCATGCAAATAGTAACCAAAGGAAGCTGGGGTAACCATATTAATATTGGTTTCACTAAATTAGCATGTATTCTATTTCTAATCTTTAAATCTATCATTACTATCATTTTCCTACTAATTGAATTTGGCAATATATTAGGCTTCATTTTTGAAGAAATTTTGGGCCACAGAGGGGTTCAACCATGGCAGGGGAGGAACACTGGTGTGGGGTGTTATTGATGGGGGGCACATGGTTGGAAGGGAATTCTCCAGGATATTTAGAGTATATAAAAATGTGCAGATATTTTCTGGGTATTTTCATAGTAGTTACAGTTACAAACAACTGAAGGAGTGCTGAGTTCCTAGCCAGGGGAGCTCTGTCACATTCCCCAATGGAACAGCAACAATCCCCGAAGTACAAAGACAAAGACCAGTGAAGAAGGATGATCCAATGATGAGCCCTTGATAATGATGACTATGCTTATGAGCCTGTGTGCCTGAAATTTGAACTAGGCCTAGAACTGCAGGGTGCCTAAGAGTTACCTCTTGAGAGCCTCTGTGTTGCTCAAATGTTCCCACTCTCTAAGCCAAACTCAGCATGTAAATGCATTCCCTTCCCGCCAGCGAGTTTCGTGACTCCTGGGGATGAGCCTTCCTGGAGCCAAGGGATTACTACCCATCACCAACTGGGGATACAACTAGAAAAAGACCTTGAATAAAAGGGGGAAATGGTAAAGATACATGAGTTTATATTGCAATGAGTCTTCAAAAGAGTCGGGAGGTCATTAGAGGGGTAGCACTTACGCATGCCTCAGCAGGATCCCAGAGACAGCCAAAGTAGATACAACCCCAGGTACTGGTGCTCCTGAGGGCTACGGAGACCCACTGGTTCCATGGTCATGGCAGATGCCTCTGGAGTTCTATGCCTTGTCAGTGGGCCCCACTTTGGAATCTGTGCTCCTGAGTGTGATGGATTTGGACTCTAGTGTGACCTTTCTACATGTCTCTTCTGTCACTTTTATGAACCTGCGGTTGGTATATACACAGGGGACTTTAATCTTTGGACTAGCCATGTGCCAACTGGGCCCTGAACCTTAGCAGAGTTGCAATTCCTACTCTCCAGTTTGTTGGTCTTACCCAGGTCAGCTAACAGGGAGGTGAAGATGGTTATTCACCACACCAGGGAACTGAGAGTGCCTATAACTGCTAGCAGAAGACTTGTATTCATCAACCATATGGGATCTAAGCCCCCTCTCAATATAGAGGTGGAGTGGACATCACCATCTCAGGGTTCACAGGATGGAGGAATAAAATATGGGTTAGAGTAGACTTAATGGTATTCCACTATAGGACTATTGTGACTAGTAATGGAAGAAACTGTAGCACTGATGTGGAGAAAGTGGCCATGGTAGTTGCTGAGGGCAGGGAGAGGGAAGAAGAGATGTGATGTGGGGGCATTTTCGGGACTTGGAGTTGTCCTGAATGATATTGCAGGGACAGATGCTGAGCATTATATATCCTGCCATAACCCACTGAATGTACTGGGGAAGAGTGTAAACTACAATGTAAACTATTATCCATGCAGTGCAGCAGCGCTCCAAAACATATTCACCAAATATAATGAATGGGCCACAATGATGAAAGAAGTTGTTGATGTGGGAGGAGTGGGGGGTGGGGGTGAGGTATAAGGGAATCTCTTATATTTTTTTAATGTAACATTTTTTGTGATCTATGTATCTTCCAAAAAATACAATAAAAAAAATAAACATAGTATGTGAAAAAATCAGGTAAATTAGACTTTCAAAAGGAATGCTATAAGGAACCAAGGTCATTAGGTATTGACAAAGGGGTTAATTAAAAAAGATTATCAATTATAAATACATATGTACTTAACAACAGAGTACCAAAATATATGAAGAAAATATGGACAGGTCTGAAGGTAGAAACAGACAATTTTATATTAAGTATGTCACTTCAATACACCACTTTCAATAACAGTCTATATCGGCATAAGATCAATAAGGAAAGAGAAGACTTGAACAACACTGTAAACCAATAAGATCCAACAGGTATACATACACACACACACAGAGAGAGAGAGAGAGAGAGAGAGAGAGAGAGAACACTTCCTACAACAGAAACAGAAAACACATTATTCTCTAGTCTATATGATTCATTCTCTAGGAAAGACCATTTGGTAGGTCACAAAACAAGTCTCTTTAAATGTAAATCATTGAAGTCATATAATGTATCTTCTTCAACCACAATGGAATGAAGCCACAAGTCAATAACAGAATGTGAACTGGAAAACTCACAAATATGTGGAAATTAGACTGCACATTCATTTTTTTTTAGACTGCACATTCTTAAACAACCGATGGGTCAAAGAGGAAATCACAAGGAAAATTATGGGATGCAGCAAATGCAGTGATGAGAGGGAATTTCACAGCTCTGAATGCTTAGAGTTAAAAAGAAGAGAGCTCAAATCAGAAATCTAATCTTACAAATGAAGGACCTAGAAAAATAAGAGCAAATGAAACCAAAGTGAGCAACAGGAAGAAAATAACTAAGATTAGAGGAGAGAAAAAATGAAATAGAGAATAAAAAATAGAGAGAATAAAAAAACTAAAAGTTTATTCTTTGAAAAGATCAGTAAAATTGACAAAAACTTACCTAGGCTGCCAAAGAAAAAAAAGTGATAGGATGCAAATAACTACAATCAGAAATGAAAGCCAGGCCATTACTATGATCTCACAGAAATAAAACGGATTATAAGAGGATACTATGAACAACTGAATGCCAACAAATTAGATAATCTAGATGAAATGGACAAATTTTCAGAAACACAAACTATAAACACTGACTCTAGAAGAAACAGAAGGTCTCTTAGAACAATAACAACCTCCCAGTAAAAGAAGAGCCCCAGATGAGATTTCACTGAGTGATTTTCACAAACATTTGATGAAGAATTAACTCCAATACTGCTCAAAGTCTTCCAAAACTGAAGAGGAGGGTACACTTCCAAACTCAATCAATTAGGCCAACATCAACCTAATAATGCAGCCAGAGAAAGATACCATAAGGAAAATTATAGAACAATATCCCTCATGAATATAGATGCAAATAGCTTCAAGATGCTACCAAGCTGAATCCAACAGGACATTAAAATAATGATATACCATGATCAAGAGGGCTTTATCCCAGGTATGCAAGGGTTATTGAACATTAATCAATTAATGTAATATACCATTTTATTAGAATAAAGGGGGAAAAACCCATACGATCATTTCAATTGACACAGAAAAGTCATTTGCCAAAATTTAGCACCCCATCTTGATAAATACACTAAAAAAACTAAGAAGAGAGGACAAATTCCTCTACATGATGAAGGGAATAATCCACAGCAAACTTCATACTCAATGGTGGAAGATGGAAAGCATTCCCTATAAGACCAGGAACAAAATAAGGATGTTCATTATCACCACTGTTATTCAACTGTGTACTGGAAGTTCTAGTCAGAGCTGTTAAGCAAGAAAAATAAATAAAGGGATCTTTATTGGAGAGAAAGAAGTCAAACTTTCCTTATTTGCAGATGATATGATCCTATGTAAAGAAAATACTGAAAAAATCCATAACAAAGTTTTGGATGGTAGGATTTAAGATCAACATGCAAAAAATTAGTGGTGTTTCTATATACTGGTAATGAAAAATCTAAAGAGGAAATCAGAAAAAAATCCCACTTATAATGGCAGCTAAAAGATTCAAATATCTAGAAATAAATTCTACTAAGGATGTAAAGGATGTGTATACAGACAACTACGAAACATTGCTAAAAGAAATCAAAGCAGATACAATGCATGGAAGGATATGTCATGTTCATGAATTAGAATACTAAATATCGTTAAGATGTCAATTATAACCAAAATGATTTATATATTCAATGCAATCCCAACCAGAATTCCAACAGCCTTCTTTGCAGAAATGGTAAAACCATTCATCAAATTTGCATAGAAAGGAAATTGTCCCTGGATATCCAAAACCATCTAGAAAAAGAAGAACAAAGTTGGAAGATTCACTCTTCCAAATTTTAAAATATATTACAAAGCTACATTAATCAAAGCAATGTGGTACTGGCACAAGAACAGTAATATAGACTATAGCAGTTGGATATTGTTTATGAATTCCCAAAATAGATATTGGATTACATTTGTGAACTGGTCTGTTTCTCTGGGCATATTAGAATGGATTGGATTCAGTGGTTTCACTTTTACTTGATTAATTACTAAGTCTTTGATTTGGCCTGTCAGTAGAAAGTTGAGTCCCCACCCCTTGGTGTTTGAAGACTCACAGAGAAAATGACATGGCAGAGGAGAAAGTTGGAGTTTTGATGTTGGAATCTTAATGCTGGAGCCCCAGGAGGTAAATATACAGAGAATCAGATATGTGAGGAAAGAGAGGCTAATGAGGAGAGGCTCCATTAGGAACAGCAGAGGTCCCAGGAAGAGAGACAAGCTGTTCACCTCAGAGTTTACAGCTGGAGAGAGCAGAGCAGCTGAGCCTGGAGAGAAATGAGCCCCGAGAGAGAGACAAGGATTATGCCAGCCTACAGCTGATACTGGAAGAGGCTGAGACCATGGAGCCTTGAGAGGAAGAGGAAGGCTGAACTCTTGAAGCAATCTTGCTCCAACAAGTGGCAACAGACTTTGGAGAGGGAAGTAATTTATGCTTTATGGCCTGGTAACTGTATGCTTCTACCCCAAATAAATATCCTTTATAAAAGCCAACAGATTTCTGGTATTTTGCATCAGCTCCCTTTTGGCTGACTAACACACAAATGAGAGTTTAGAAATAAACCCTTACATCTATGGAGAAATAATTTTTAGACAAGGGTACTAAGTCTACTCAGTAGGAAAAGAGGGGTCTCTTCAATAAATGATTCTGGAAAACTATTTCCCTATGCAAAACAATGAAGATAAATACCTACCTCACAATATGCAAAGTTTACTTCAAAATGGATCAAAGACCTGCATATAATATCCAAAACTATAAAACCCTTAGAAGTAAGCATAGGGAAGCATCTCTGTGGCCTTGTGTTACACAATGATTTATTAGCCATAATACCAAAAGCATGAGCAAAAAAAAGAGTAGATAAATGGGACTTCATAAAAATTAACAGTTGTGTGTGTGTGTGTGTGTGTATCTTCACAAAAATTAACAGGTTTGTGTGTGTGTGTGATTCTACTTTAATCATCATTAAAGTAGAAAGACAACCTACAGAATGGAAGAGTATAGTTGGAAACCACATATCTGATAAGGGTTTAATATCTATAATCTATAAGGAATTCATACTACTCAACAAGAAACAAACAGCTCAATTGAAAAAAAAAAAATGGAGTAAAGACTTGAATAGACATTTCTCCAAAGAAGATATTCAAGTGGCCAATAAGCACATGAAAAGAAGCTAAACATCATTAGCCATTAGGGAGATATAAATCAAAACCACAATGAGACACAATTTCATACCTAGTGGAATTGCTACCAATAAGAAAAAATGGAAAATAAACATTGTAGAGAATGTGGAGAAGTAGAAACATTTGTTCACTGCTGGTGGGAATGTAAAGTGGTACAATCACTTTTGCAAAGAGTTTGGCAGTTCCTTGGGTACTTAAGTACAGATTACTACATTACCTGGCAGTTTTACTTCTAGGTATGTATGCAGAAGTATTAAAAGCAGAGATTGGGATATTTGCACAACAATGTTCACAGCAGCTCTATTTGCAATTCCTAAAAGATGGAAGCAACCCAAGTGTCCATCAACAGACTAATGGATAAACATAATGGAGTATATACATACAATGGACTAGCATTCAACCATAACAAGGAATGAAGTCCTGATGCATGCAACAGCATGGATGAACCCTGAAGACATCATGTTGAGTTATGCCAGACAGACACTGAAAGGGCAAATATTATATGATCTCACTGATACGAAACACTTAGCATAAATAAATTTACAGTGTTAGAAATCAGAATATGGGTTTCCAAGAACCAGGGTGTGAGCAGGAAATGGGGAAATAATGCTTAATTGGTACAGAGGTTCTATTTGGAGTAATGGAAATGTTTTGATGATAGTGTGATGGTAGCACAACATTGTGTCTGTAATTAACACTTCAGAAGTTAATATTTGGATATGTGAATGTAGTTGAAAGGGAAAATGTTAGGTTGTATATGTGTTACTAGAATAAAGATTTTTTAAAAACCCAGGACTTTACAACAGAAGCAGCAAACCCTAATATAATCTATGGACTGTACTTAATAATATCATCATAATATTGTTTCATCATTTTTACAAAGGTATTACACTAAGGAAAATAGTTAATAATAGGGAAACTTCATGTGTTTTTGTTGAGAGGTTATATGGGATCTCTAAATACTGTGTGATATTTTCTGTAATCATACAAGTTCTCTAATAAAAATTAAATTAATTTTAAAAGGAATAAATGGCTTCTAATGTCCTATGGATGTGGGAACAAATAAAACATAGAAGGCATGGTAAAATATAATAGATGCAAACAGGATAGATCAAAATTTCCAAGTAAACAGAGTCTATTAGTACAGAAAGAGTCCTTATGTAGTTTACACCACAGCAGTGACTATCTTTTTTCTTCAGCTGCATACAGCTATAGGATACTCTTCTTTTTAACTAACACTCTGATGACACAAGTAACATACTGTATGTGGAACAGTTTTTACCTGCAAATCCATGTCTCTTGCTTCACTTTACTTTGCAAACAGAGGCTTATGTATCTCTTCATCACTGAATCCCGGAACTCAAAACAGGGTCTGGCATATAGTTAGTTGGTTTATGCTAAATATTTTTCAACTACAATAATATAATAACCACTATTGATCAACAAAAATACAAGAGAGGGAATGACACAATTCTTCAATAGATGGCACGATCTGAAATGTATATCTGTTGTTCTATAGAGGTTTATAAAATTTATTATTTCAAAACATTTACAGAGTGCTCATTTTCATAATGCAATAAAATTTCCTCTTTTCAGTTTTTATTATTTTGGGGGTGGAGTGCCATAGTAAGAAGTGTAACATGAAGATGGTTTTAAACAATTTGTGCTTACATTCCTCTTATATTACAATTGAGAAGATACTTTTGAGCTCAATCAGATTTGGGTAAATTATATTTGAATATTGTTTGAAATTCAATTTTAGATAAATATGACTACAAGTTATCATAAGTGCCAACTGTTCAGGCTCAGTCTCCAAGATTAGTGTACTATTTGTTCTGGGTTGATTTGCACATCTGTTGAACTGCAACTTCTCTTAAAGGATTATGTTATTAAAAAATATCGGCTGGACAGATTAAAGATGATTATCTGCTCGATTTTGTATACACAGTCTATTAAAAAGAAGACAAATTCTTGAGCTACTTGACTTTGGACCATGCAAAATGTGTGTACAACAAACTTTAACTGTATTAATATTTAATCTAATAACTAGTATATTCCAATAAATTAAAATAATACTTTCTTCAGAAGCTGTGTGTCCCTTAGAAAAATATGAAGGCCTGATTAAGCCTTTTTCTTTATACAAATGCATTTTTCTTGATTAAGTTATGTGTAATAATTTCATTTGCTATGTTATAAAGTGACCTATGCTAGCATATACTTATAATTTTTATTACATTCACAAGCATGCAGACATAGCTAGTTACATGTATAGGAATATTTTATTGTCTAGATCATACTAAGTATAACTGGTTGTGCAATTAATTTCTCATACTTTCTCTGTAGATACAAATCTTTTTAAAATTTCTTCAACTATAAGTGTTGAAAAATTAAATTTATACTAGCACATAAATTGTTTATTTGCATATAATTAGTGTAAATATATTTGAAAAATATTTCTTCATAAATACTTCAAAATTAATAATTAAATATGATGATTCTAATTTAGAATTTGTCATTATTTGGACATGTGGTGGATATAAACTGTTCATTCATAATTGTATATATAAGCTTTGTAAAGAACATCCAAAGAGGTATTTTTTTTACATAAGAAAATATTTCCAAGCACCTTTCGATCATCTGTACTCATAAAGTCACAATCTTACTTCTATATTCTTTCAGGTGCAATTAAATTAGAGCACTAAGAATGATTATAGTATATGTATTTAAAAAACATTGCACGAAATGGAAGCATTAATAACACAAGGGCAACTTGTTTGCATTCTCAGACAATTCCAGCTGTAACAGATAGCACTGTAATTTGTAAGGTTAATAAAGTATGTCCTATTTTGATTTAACTAGGATGGGTCAGATTCTTATAATTCTATGAGGAGACTTTTTAATCTAGTCACTAAATTAATTTATTAAAATGTTAGAGTGCACCAACAGGAAGTGGCTGAGTTCACCAATATGGAAGTGATTGCCTTCCCAGTTTAAACTAAGATGGACATTTTGTAATCTGATAATAAAGCCATAGAGATAGAAGGAGGATAAGAGTGGTGAGTGACAGTGGTGCTTTGATAAAGCCTGGGTCACCCCATATGAAACAGTCATCCTGTCATGGGAGTCCTTACTTCCTTTGAATAAGTTCAGCCCTGTCTGTATAACCCATTCTTGGACTGAAAAGAATTTATCAGAATGGTGAATATTGATGTTGTGGTCTGGGTCTATTTGTGAAAACTTCATTCTGATCATCAGTGTTGATTTTTCAGGCATCTGCCATTTAGCAAGAGAAACCAAAATTACCAAGTCCAAGACATCATCAGTTACATGATTGGATTTTCCATGAAGAGAGAACAGATGAATTTCCCATTGGAAGGAAATATTTTTGTTATGTAGAACTTAAAGAAATTTCCTTTTTGGGGGGGCCTATAGGTAACAGAGTATATAATGTTTCTCACCAAGACTTCTGCAATAGATTTCTTGTAGTTGTGTCTTAAAAGATATCTTTTAGAAGGAAGCTATCACAATGTCAGAGTCAAACTCTCTCAACATTATTTTTTAGATTTGAGGCTGGCATACTATATGGCCTATTTCAATTTCTTAGGCTGCACCAGCAAATCCCATTAAGTGGGTTGGCTTCAACAATGGGAATTTTCAGATTACAGTTGTGAGGATGTGAAAATTTCCAAATCAAGGTACTACCAAGACGATGATATCTTTCCAAAGACCAGTTGCTGGTGATCCTTGGCTTCTCTGCCACATGGCAGGGCACAAGCATCATCTCCTGGTCTCTTCTTTCTGTTCTGGGCTCCATTTCAGCTTATTGCTTTCTGTGGCTTTCTCTTTTACTGTCTGTATTCATTCCATTTATTAAGAACTCCAGCGATAGTAGTAAGAACTTGATCAACAGGTCTTATGCCCACAGGAAAGGATTATATTTAAGAACACGTTTTTCTGGATTACATATAAATTCAAACCCCTGCATTGCCCATGGGCCAGTCCCCAGTTGTTTTTAAAAGTAAAGTTTTATTAGAACACAGTTATGCCATTTGTTTATGTATTAGCTATGGATATTTTCATGCTATAATGACAGAGTTAAGTAATTATAATAGAGACTATATGGCTTGCCATGTGTATTAGTCAGGGTTCTCTAGGGAAACAGAATCAACAAGAGATATCTGTCAATAGTACGCAATTCTATAAGAGTTTCTCATGTGATCATGGGGATGCACAAGTTCAGATTCCACAGGCAGGTTACAACCAGGGGCTCCAATGAAAGTCAATGAAGGTCCTTGATGAGTTCTGGGAGACGTTGGCTGTCCAAAGACAAGTTGTGAAATTCTCACTCAATGCTGGAATCACTTCCCCTTTTAAGGCATTCAACTGATTGGATAAAGCATCACTCATTGCTGATGGCAATCTTCCTGATTGATGTAATTATAGCCAGCTATCTATGATTTACCACTGCAGTAAAGTCAATGGTGACTAAAATCCATAAATGCCCTGTATTACAGTTAGCCCAGTGTTTGCTTGACCAAACAACTGGGCACAATTACCTGGTCGAGTTGATACATTAGCCAAACCATCACACCATGCCTAAAATATTTCTTATTTTGCCCTTTACAGAAAAAGTCTACCAGATCCTACTTTAAAGGAACAAATTGACAGATGAGGCTTTCTATGATCCATCTTTATCTAGGGATAAAATGTAGATAACATGGAAGGTAGGGCATGCTGTGAATGGACTTCCAAATAGATATTTCTCTCAAAAGGCAGTTGCAGCAGGGTCCACAAGACTACCTTCAGGGTCAGTGATTTGCTAGAAGGACTCACAGGACTCAGAAAAGTTGTTACAATCCTGGTTATAGTTTATCACAACAAAAAGGATATAGCTTAAAATCAGCAAGGGAAAAATCCACAGAGTAGAGTCTAGGAGAAACCAGGAACAAGCTTCCTATTGTCCTATGTGGAGTCTCACGGATAGCACTTCATTCTCCCTGAACAATGTGTGGTAACACAAGCAGAGAGCTACTAACCAGGGAAGTTTACCTGAACCTTGATGTTCAGGGTTTGTGTTGGGAATAAAGTCATGTAGGTATGGAGTGTGTGCATAACTGACCTTAGCTCCTCTGTCTCCAGCCATTCCAGAAATCAAAACCATAGAGGGTGACCTAGGGTCCCAGGTGACCAAAAACAGGTGTTCACTATAAATCACACTGTTAGCGTAAAGAATCTGGTATGGTGCAAGGCTGGAGGTATACAATGACCATGTATTCCCAGTGCTCAGAGGTTATCTCCCAGGTGTCATTCAAGGGCCAGTTCTGCTGAAGACAGTCCTTTCTTTGGAATGTGCATAGTTTGAGCACTCGACACCTACTGAGTTAACCCTTTACTCCACAGCAGTTCTTAAGTTATTATTCTCTGGCAAAGCTTTAAAAAGGAGTCCCTGATACTCCATATCCTTGCCTGTGGTTTCAGAATTTGTAGGATCACTCTCCCACTCAAGGCCTGTTCCTTCTCTGCTCTTCCATTTTTAATAGTCTATTATTTTTTTCTCCCTGCCCAAATTATCTATACCTGGTACAAACATTTAAAACAATGTGAAAAGACAAAAATTAAAAACCAAAAGTCCTTTTAACTAAAAGCCATTTCCTCCTGGGATATTCAGTGTTAATTGTTTCTAACCTTCCAAATCTTTTTTGATATGAGCAGAACAGATGAAGTTTGTATGTGTGAGGGTGAAAAAAAATGTTGGAATGTATGCATTTTTTTTTTCTAAAACCCTTGTTGCTATAGAGACTAATGCATTGTTAGGTATATAAGAGTAACAGTTTAGTTTTACTCAGCAATAGAGCATTCATTTAATTCGAGGCTCAATTTTTTACAAGAAAAGACTTCATATCAAATTTTATTTCCCTTTTGAATCAATGAAAAGTGGATTGTTTTACTTTTTTTTTTAAAGATTTATTTACTTATTTAAATCCCCCCCCCCGACCACCCCTTTGTCTGTTCTCTGTGTCTATTTTGCTGTGTCTTGTTTCTTTGTCCGCTTCTGCTGTCGTCAGCGGCACGGGAAGTGTGGGCGGTGCCATTCCTGGGCAGGCTGCACTTTCTTTCGCGCTGGGTGGCTCTCTTTATGGGGTGCACTCCTTGCGCGGGGAGCTCCCCTATGCGTGAGACACCCCTGCGTGGCAGGGCACTCCTTGCGCGCATCAGTGCTGTGCGTGGGCCAGCTCCACACGGGTCAAGGAGGTCCGGGATTTGAACCGCAGACCTCCCATGTGGTAGACGGACGCCCTAACCACTGGGCCAAATCCGTTTCCCTACTTACTTTTTTTTAAGATTTATTTTATTTATCACCCCACCCACCACCACTTGCTTGCTGTCTGTTCTCTGTGTCCATTTGCTGCACATTCTTCTGTGTCTGCTTGTCTCCCTTTGTTGCATCATCTTGCTGTGCCAACTCTCCATGGGTGTGGGCCGTCAGCTCTCTGCAGGCACAGGCCAGCTTGCCTTCACAAGGAGGCCCTAGGAAATGAAACCAAGGCCTCCCATAGGTAGACGGGACACCAATCAATTGAGCCACATCCACTTTCCTGTTTTATTTACATTAAAAAAATATATATATATATTTTTTTATCCCCCCCTTGCATCTTGCTTGCTGTCTACTCTCTGTGTCCATTTGCTGTGCATTCTTCTGTGTGTCTGTATTTATTTATTTATTTCCCTCCCCCCCTTGCGGCTTGCTTGCTGTCTGCCCTCTGTGTCCATTCGCTGTGCACTTTTCTGTGTTTTTACTTGTTTCCCTTTTTGGTGCATTACCTTGCTGAGTCGGCACTCCATGGCGCTTGTGGGCCAGAGGCACTCCCTGGTGTGTGGGCGAGCCTGCTTTCACAAGGAGGCCCCAGGATGTGAACCCAGGGCCTCACATATGGTAGACAGGAGCCCAACTGATTGAGCCACAGCTGCTTACTTATATTTTCAAATATTTGTTGTATTTTCAAATTTTAAATACTTATAAAAGAGTTTTTAAGTTTTATTTTAGAATATTACTTTTTATCTCAGGATATCATGTCCTAACTAGACTGAACTCAGGAAAAATGCAATAGTCAATTGTGTAAAACCTTAGGTTGTAAACCCAGTGGATAAAATCACCTTATTCAAACTTCTTGCGATAAAGCTGAGACAAACAGAGGTTGTGTCCTGCTCAATTTCATACTTCAACTCATAGAAAAAAGACAATCTTTATTCTTTGGGGCCTCACTTTGTGCTTGACTCAAATGTATTTATCTGATTCGTTAGAAGTGAATAATTTCTAGATGTTACTACAAAATCAATCCATAGTCAGATGAAAGATTGTGAGTGTTGGGGATATTAAAACATTATCCCTAAAGCTATGAAGATAATTACAAAAGGGAATTTATATAATAATGTTATGATTAGATTAAGTATACAACCTCTCAAGCATATCTAGAAGGAATAAGACTTACTTAGATACATAAATTCTACTATATTTTATAAAAGTCAGTCACTTTCAATTTACATTAATCCCTCAAAATTTAGGAAGTTCAAATGCATTTAAGTTCTCAATTTATGAACCATTATTGGGATGTTAGTCCAAATACTCTGCTACTTGATATGATATGGTCACCAACCAATCAGAATGGATATGAGACTACAAAGACCATGTTCATAGCCACAACATTTTGTATAACTATGAATATCAGTCCTGAATTAAGATATCATTGGTTAATATTTATTCAATTAAAATTTTCAGAGTGCTTCCCCTTCTTAGTAGCATGTTGTCTCTCATACTTGTTAGCAGGTAAATAAAATAAATATTCACAGAGATAAATAAAATAGCTTCTAACAAAAGAAAAAATAGCTAATTTTGCAGATAAAATTTTACAGATAAAATGTAAAACTAGTCCCTATGTATCTCAAAAATTTTTCCTAGTAATTTCTATAGCTAAATGAAATCTAATTCAGACTTTCACACAAATATAAGAACATGAATATTTATTAAATAAGCATTTGCAATTAAAACTCACAAAAGTTTCTCCTGGCTTCTTGAGGAAGTCTTCTTCTGAGTGGCAAAATCTTGGGCTGGTTTCAGAAGGAAAAGCATGCCCACACATCCTGTGGTAGGAGAATACATGAAGAGGAGGGACTGAAAGAAAGCCGGTGAAGACTTCTGGCAAGATGGTGGCTGAGTGAGCTTGCCTTGCCGTCTCTCCTGGGAAGAGGCAGCTGGGCACCACTGGAGGTTCTCCGGGACCAGGCTTTTTCAGGATTTTTTCAGGGCAGGAAGTGTCTGGACATCGATTTGGTGGGAAGGTAACAGAAAGGACTGGTCTATAAGATATAATTTGGGACTTTTCAGGAGGGGGAGGCAAGATGGCGGCTGAGTGAACTTCCCGGTTGGTTACTAGTTCCTGGGGGGAATCGGCTGGGAGGCGTCGGAGACTCTTTGGGACCGGCTGTTTCGGGATTTTTCCTGGTCCGGAGGTGTCTGGACATCGATTTGGAGGGAAGGTAACAGAGAGGATCCATCTGTGAAATATACACGGAGATCCCAGCTACGTGTGGAGGACTCCCTCCTTGGGTAGGCGGAGCCGAGGCAGCTAGCACCGCAGCGGGTGGCGGGCGGGAGAGCCGAGCCGCGCTGTGCCGCGGCGGGCGAAGGAGCCGAGCCCAGCCGAGCCTAGCCGTGCCGCAGCGGGCGGCGGGCGGGAGAGCCGAGCTGCGCTGCGCCGCGGCGGCGGGCAGTGGGCGGGTGAGCCGAGTCCGGCCGAGCCCGGCTGAGCCGCGGCGGGCGGGGGGGCCGAGCCCAGCTGAGCTCGGCCGAGCCCAGCCGCGCCGCGCCGGGCGGCGAGCGGGAGAGCCGAGCCGCGCTGCGCCGCGCTGGGCGACAGGCGGGAAAGCCGAGCCCAGCCGAGCCCAGCCGAGCCGCGGCGGGAGGGGAAGCCGAGCCCAGCCGAGCCGCGGCGGGCGGGGGACCGGAGCCCAGCTGAGGCCAGCCGAGCCTGGCGGTGGGGTTTCTGTTCTTTGGTTTTTTTTTTTTTTGGTGTTGTTGTTGTTGTTGTTGTTGTTCTTCTTCTTCTTTTTTTTTTTTTTTCAATCCTCTCTTTCTTGTCCCCAATATTCTTCTTATACTATTTTACCTTAACAATACAATAGGTCCTACAGGAAATACCTCACATTTGCTGGGTTTCCTCACCCTCCACTGCCTCATTTCTCTGTGAATAGATTTAGCCTATCTACACTATCCCCTTTCCCCTACAACTTGATATCCTCCACCATCTGCTATCTCTCCTATATTCCATCTCCCTTTCTTTGATCCACAAAGTGTCTAACTCTTAATTTCTAATACCTTTGTTTAGTTTTCCATCTGGTATTCATCCCTGAAACTATTACCTTTCTTTTCTCTTTCCCTCTCTCACGAAAACAATAGCCTCTTAGTACGTACCACATTCCTCCCATATTCAGTCGTCTACCTCATTATAGGTACTTTCCTACTACTATAACTCTACACAATTTACATGATCTAACCTCCATCCTCCCAGAACTCATACTGTTGCTTTGTAAACATATATCACCAATACTACTTCACACTTTTTCCTTCCTTACACAATTGACTTTCCCCAGCACTAATACTTTCCTTTAAAGTCAGCTTCACTAGCAATAAGAAATTGGAATAAGAAGAACAAAGTGACAAAGAGAAGATATAACACTTACGCAAAAACAACAGCTAATTAATCTCCAAGACTAGACAAAGAAGCTAAGGAACTGATTAAACCCGTCAAGAAAAAATGTTGACAAGACAGCAACAAAAATCTACAAACCAAACCAGTAATCAGGAAAACATGGCTGAATCCAATCAACAAACTGAAAATCAGGAAGGGGGGCAGGACTTTGCACAAGCAATGAAAGATCTCAGAACATTTATCACCGACAAATTTGATGAAGTAATGAAAGAGGTTAACAGTGTGAAGACAACACTTGGAGGGGAAATTGCAGACATGCGCAAAAAAATAACAGATATGATGGAAATGAACACCACAATTCAAGAAATCAAAAATACACTTGCAGCAAATATCAGCAGACTAGAAGAGGCAGAGCAGAGAATTAGTGATGTGGAAGACAGTGCATTGGAAATCAAACAGATAGTAGAAGTGGTCAATAAAAAGGTAGAAAAAATACAGATAGGACTTAGGGACCTGAATGATAACGCAAAACGCTCAAACATACGTATTATAGGCATTCCAGAAGGAGAAGAGAAGGGAAAGGGGTCAGAAGGAGTGTTGCAGGAAATAATGAATGAAAACTTGCCAAATCTACTGAAAGAGACAGATGTACATATCCAAGAAGCACAGCGCACTCCACTGGTCATAAACCCCAACAGGCCCACCCCAAGACATATACTTGTCAAATTATCCAATGCTCAAGACAAAGAAAAAATTCTAAAAGCAGCAAGAGAAAAGAAAACCATCACATACAAGGGAAACTCCATAAGATTAAGTGCTGATTTCTCATCTGAAACGATGGAGGCAAGAAGGCAGTGGTATGATATAGTCAAGGTACTAAAGGAAAAAAATCTCCAACCAAGAATACTCTATCCAGCTAAACTAGCATTCAAAAATGATGGAGAGTTCAAAATATTCACAGATAAACAGAAACTGAAAGAGTATATCAACAAGAAACCTCCCCTTCAAGAAATTCTTAAGGGAATTCTGCAGGAAGAAAGGAAAAAACAGGACAGTCAGAGATGGAGGAGAGTGTAAAAGCAACAAGAAAGACAAAAATAGAAGGGGAAAATAAAATAATACAAACAAAATATAACAAACACAAATCCAACCAAAATATGGCTACCATAAATAACTCTCTAAACTTAATAACACTGAATGTCATCGGATTAAACTCACCTATCAAAAGATTCAGACTGGGACACTGGATAAGGAAATATGACCCATCTATATGCTGCCTACAAGAGACACATCTTAGACCCAGAGACTCATGGAGGTTGAAAGTGAATGGCTGGAAAACAATCATACAAGCAAACAACAACCAAAAAAAGGCAGGAGTAGCTATATTAATATCAGACAAAATAGACTTTAAATGCGAAACAATTGTGAGAGACAAAGAAGGATACTATATTTTAGTGAAAGGGACAATTTGTCAAGAAGATCGAACAATCATAAATATTTATGCTCCTAACAAGGGCGCCTCTAAATATGTGAGGCAAACGCTGGAAAAACTAAGTGAAAGAATAGATGCATCTACAATTATAGTGGGGGATTTTAATACACCACTATCAACTCTGGACAGAACATCTCAAAAGAGAATCACTAAAGAAACAAAACATTTGAACAGTATATTAGAAGAGCTGGATCTAATAGACATATAAAGATCATTACACCCAAACACAGCAGGATATACATTTTTCTCAAGCGCACATGGAACATTCTCCAAGATTGACCATATGCTAGGGCACAAAGAAAGGCTTAATGAATTCAGAAAGATCGAAATCATACAAAACAATATCTCTGACCACAGTGGAGTCAAGCTGGAAATTTGCAAGGGACAGAGACCCAGACTTCACACGACAATTTGGAAATTAAACAGCACACTCTTAGAAAAACAGTGGGTCAAAGAGGAAATCTCAAAAGAAATCAATGACTACCTTGAAACAAATGATAATGATAACACAACATACCAAAATTTATGGGATGCAGCAAAAGCAGTACTGAGAGGGAAATTTATAGCCATAAATTCATATATCAAAAAAGAAGAAAGAGCAGAAATTGAAGAATTAACTGCACATTTGAAGGAATTAGAAAACCAACAACAAAGTAACCCAACAGGAAGAAGAAGGAAGGAAATAACAAAGATAAGAGCAGAACTAAATGAAATAGAAAATAAAAAAGCACTTGAAAAAATAAACAAGACCAAGAGCTGGTTTTTTGAGAAGATCAACAAAATTGACAAACCTTTAGCGAGACTAACAAAGAAAAAAAGAGAAAACATGCAAATACACAAAATAAGAAATGAGAAAGGTGATATCACCACTGACCCCACAGAAATAAAGACTATCATAAGAGGATACTTTGAAAAACTATATTCCAACAAAAATGACAATTTAGAGGAAATGGACAAATTCCTAGAAATACATAAGCAGCCCATACTGACGAAAGAAGAAATTGATGATCTTAACAAAACAATCACAAGCAAAGAGATAGAATCACTCATTAAAAATCTCCCAACTAAGAAGAGCCCAGGGCCAGACGGCTTCACAGGTGAATTCTACAAAACATTCCGGAAAGAACTAACACCAATCCTGTTGAAACTATTCCAAAAAATCGAAACAGAAGGAACACTGCCTAATTCCTTCTATGATGCCAACATTACCCTAGTACCAAAGCCAAACAAAGACACCACAAGAAAGGAAAATTACAGACCAATTTCTCTAATGAACCTAGACGCAAAAATACTTAACAAAATACTTGCTAATCGTATTCAACAACACATTAAACGAATTATACACCATGACCAAGTGGGATTTATCCCAGGTATGCAAGGATGGTTCAACATAAGAAAATCAATCAATGTAATACACCATATAAACAGATTGAGAGAAAAAAACCACATGATTATATCTATAGATGCAGAAAAGGCATTTGACAAAATACAGCACCCCTTCCTGATAAAAACACTCCAAAAGATCAGAATACAAGGAAACTTTTTGAACATGATAAAGAGTATATATGAAAAACCTAAAGCCAACATTGTTTACAATGGCGAAATCCTGAAATCCTTCCCTCTAAAATCAGGAACAAGACAAGGATGCCCATTGTCTCCGCTCCTATTTAACATTGTCTTGGAAGTACTGGCTCGAGCACTGAGACAAGAACCAGATATAAAAGGCATTCAAATTGGAAGGGAAGAAGTCAAAATTTCATTATTTGCAGATGACATGATCCTATATATAGAAAACCCTGAGAGATCTTCAACAAAGCTCCTAGAACTCATAAATGAGTTTAGCAAAGTAGCAGGTTATAAGATCAATGCGCAAAAATCAGTAGCATTTCTATACACCAATAATGAGCAAGATCAGGAGGAAATCAAGAAACAAATACCATTCACAATAGTAAATTAAAAAATCAAATACTTAGGAATAAATTTAACTAAAGAGGTAAAAAACTTATACATCGAGAACTATACAAGATTGTTCAAGGAAATCAAAGAAGACCTAAATAAATGGAAGAATATTCCCTGTTCATGGATAGGAAGACTGAATATTATTAAGATGTCTATCCTACCAAAACTGATCTACACATTCAATGCAATCCCAATAAAAATCAACACAGCCTTCTTTAAGGAACTAGAAAAACTAACTATGAAATTTATTTGGAATAAAAAGAGGCCCCGAATAGCCAAAGACATATTGAAAAAGAAAAACGAAATAGGAGGAATCACACTTCCTGACTTCAAAACATACTACAAAGCTACAGTAGTGAAAACAGCATGGTACTGGCAAAAGGAGAGACACACAGACCAATGGAATTGAATTGAAAGTTCAGATATAGAACCTCATGTATATAGCCATATAATATTCGATAAAGCCACCAAACCCTCTCAACTGGGAGAAAATGGCCTATTCAACAAATGGTGCCTGGAGAACTGGATAGCCATATGTAGAAGAATGAAAGAGGATTACCATCTCACACCTTATACAAAGATCAACTCAAGATGGATCAAAGACCTAAATATAAGAGCCAAGACCATAAAGACCTTAGAAAGCAGTGTAGGGAAACATCTACAGGACCTTGTAATAGGAAATGACTTCATGAATATCACACCAAAAGCACGAGCAGCAAAAGAACAAATAGATAAATGGGACTACCTCAAAATTAAAGCCTTTTGCACCTCAAAGGAGTTTGTCAAGAAAGTAAAAAGGGAACCCACACAATGGGAGAAAATATTTGGCAACCATATATCTGATAAGAGACTTATAACTTGCATATATAAAGAACTCATATATCTCGAAAACAAAAAGATAAACAACCCAGTTAAAAAATGGGAAAAAGATTTAAACAGACACTTCTCCAAAGAAGAAATATAAATGGCTAAAAAGCACATGAAAAAATGCTCCAAATCCCTAGCTATCAGGGAAATGCAAATCAAAACTACAATGAGATACCATCTTACTCCCATAAGATTGGCAGCCATGAAAAAAAACAGTAGAATACAAATGCTGGAGAGGATGTGAAGAAAGGGGAACACTCATCCATTGCTGGTGGGAATGCAGAAGGATCCAACCATTCTGGAGGACAGTTTGGTAGTTTCTCAAAAAATTATCCATAGATTTGCCATATGACCCAGCAATACCACTGCTGGGTATATACCCATCAGATCTGAAAACAAGGACACAAACCGATATATGTACACCAATGTTCATAGCAGCATTGTTCACCATCGCCAAAAGTTGGAATCAATCCAAAAGTCCATCAACAGATGAGTGGATCAATAAAATGTGGTATATACACACAATGGAATACTACTCAGCTGTAAGAACCAATACACTACAATCGCACGTGATAACATGGATGAACCTTGAGAATCTTATGTTAAGTGAAGCAACCCAGGCATTGAAGGACAAATACTATATGACCTCAATGATATGAAATAAGTTAACTGCCTCAGAGAGCTAGAGTCTGGAAAAGTGGCTTACTGAAAATCGGGGGGTGGAGGAAGGATGTGAGTTAATGTCTGTAGGGGTGGAATCTGTGATGAGCTGGGGGTAAGTATGAGCACAAAGAAGGGACAAAATGGGGGCAAGGGGTTACCTTCGGGTGGGGTTTTCTGGGTTTGAGGGGGGCTGGGGATGGGAAGAGGGGTAATATGGTCCAAGAAATAGGTGGGAGGGAGGGGCAACATACAAACATGGGAGAGTGCCAGAAGTTCGTTGAGAACTAAATGTTGAGTAAAACGTATCAAAGTATAAGTAGGAGGGTCACCTGGTTAGGACGCTCAGGGGGTATGGTCTGATGCGGGACGGACTCCGGAGGGAATAGCTGAAGGCTCATTTTGCCAAGGTGGGTTCTACCATTGGGTGGGATGGACCCATATCCTGGGGAAGACTAATGCCGTCGAATAGAGAGAACTGTATCCCTCGTGAGAAAGGACGGCTCCCAGGGCATTAGATTGGCAGGCGTTGTGGGCACTAAGGGGAGGGGAAAATGGACGTGCAATGGATAGAATAAAGGTAAATAAGGGGGCAAAAGAGGAGTTATGTGAGAGTACACGAGGATGAATATAAAACAGCTAATATTACACCAAAAACATATAGGGGACGACAGACTAATAATGAAAACCATAAGACAAAACATAGGATAACTAAAAAATTTAGAAAACTGTACAACCTAAAGTATGGACCACATAGTAAGCACAAATGTTACCTTGCTTGAAAACTATAGTTTCGGAATCTGTACATCAGTTTCAGGAAATATGATATGAATAAGTTAAAAGATTATTGCTGTGGAAGGGAAAAGGTTTTATGGTGGATCTGGGGAAATACTGTATATTGTATATATGAATTTTGGTGATCTAAGACTCTTCTGAAGCTGACATTATGTTGGGATTCACTTTACGGGAAGTTTTGGATCACAGAGTGGTTCAACAATGGCAGCGGAGGAATACTGATATGGGATGTTATTGACAGGATATATATGGTTGACAGGGAGTTATACAGGGCATATGCCCAGGGTATATGGTAATGTCTATATATACTCATAGTGGAAACAATTAAAAACAACAGCTGGGGGGGTACTGTGCTCCTGGCCGGGGGGTCACTGTTGTGGGCCCTGGGAGAGCAGCGGCAATCCTCCAGGTGCAATGGCAAGAACCAGGAAGGAAGGAGGGCCCAACAGTGGGCTCTTGATACTAATGGCTACACTTTTGAGCCTATGCACCTGCAATAAGAACAAGGCCTAGAGTAGCATTGTGCCTGGGGTTTTCCTCCTGACAGCCTTCATGTTACTCAAATGTGGCCACTCTCACAGCCAAACTCAGCGTGTAGATGTGATGCATTCCCCCCAGCGTGGGACACGACACCCGGGGATGAGCCTCCCTGGCACCGAGGGATCACTACCACATACCAGCTGAAGAAGCAACTAGAAAATGACCTTGAATTAAAGATTCAATGCGGAACAGCAGAATATACCTGTCTACATATAATAACATGACTTCGGGAAGCGGTTTGACCTAATGTAAGGAAGAAATGGAAAGGAGAAATGAGATTATAAGGCTGTGAGTCTCTAAAAAAGAGTCTGGAGGTTGTCAGAAGGAATACCCCTATGTACAACTGAACAGAGTCTAAGAGACAGATAAGGTAGATACAACCCCAGGTATTGGTTCTTTTGAGGGATAAAGAGACCCACGGGTTCTATGGTCATGGCAGAAGGGGTTCACTGCCATGACAGATGGCCCTTCTTTGGAGCTGGTGTTTCTGTGTGATGGAAATGGACTCAGAGGGGATCTCTTTTCACAAGACTTGCATGCTACTTTATTGGAATTGTAGTTGGTGCTGAGTTTAAGATATATGTAGGGGATTTGAATCTCTGGACTGATAATATGACACCCAGGCCCAGAGCCTCAACAGACTTCAGCTCCTACACTTTGACTTATTGGACTTACTCCACTCAGCTAACATGGAGTTGAAGAAGGTCAACCACCACAACATGGAGCCTAGAGTGTCTACAACTAGAAGCGGGAGGAGTGCATCCAGTACCCATGTGGAATCTAAGCCCTCACTTGACATAGGTGTGCAATGGACACAACCAATCCAATGTCCACAGAGAAAATGTGGAATGGGTGTGGGAACGGTAGCCATGGGGGCTGCTGGGTGTGGGGAACGGGAGGAAGAGATGAGATGTGGAGGCGTTTTCGGGACGTGGAGTTGTCCTGGATAGTGCTTCACGGACAATTACGGGACACTGTAGATCCCCCCAGGGCCCACTGGATGGAACGTGAGAGAGTCTGGGCTATGATGTGGACCATTGACTATGGGGTGCAGTGATGCTCAGAGATGAACTTACCAGGTGTAATGGATGTATCACGATGATGGGAGAGAGTGTTGCTGTGGGGGAAGTGGGGGGCGGGGGCGGTGGGGTTGAATGGGACCTCATATATTTTTTTTAATGTAATTAAAAAATAATAATAATAAATAAATATTTAAAAAAAAAACTCACAAAAGTGTGTGAAACAGAGAAGCAGTTGTGGCTCAATCAGTTGGGTTCCTGTCTACCATATGGGGGGCTTTGGGTTGGCATTCTGGGGCCCCCTTGTGAAGGCAAAGCTGGCCCATGCACTGTGGAGAGCTGACGGCCCACATGCTGTGGAGAGCTGGCACAGCAAGATGACCCAACAGAAGGGAAACAAGCAGATATAAAAAAACCTGCAGTGAATGGACACAGGGAAGAGACAGCAAAAGAAAAGGAATAAGCCGCAAGGGGGGAATAAATAAATTAATTTTTTAAAAAAAGTATATGAAATAAGAGAAATTATACCCAAGTAGTAGTGCTATTATATTAAAAAGCATATTGTCAAATTCCTAGAGCATAGTATACCTCATATAAGGTATAAGATAGACTTGAGAATCAAGGTATCTACATAATCAGGTTTCCTTCAATTCCTCTAGTTTCTTTCTCCAGTATCAGAGGGGCCTATATTTTACTCAGTAACAAAATAGATTTTCAAACATAAGAGGGTCATATTAATAGGAGATTAAGCAGTAGAATTATTAAATAATTGATAAATAATTTATATTCTATCTTCTCTTCCTGTGGCTCTCTTTCTCAAGATTTTGATGTGGTATAATGGGTTGGCTTTTGGAAGAAGCAACTTAATTTGGCTCTTCTTTGGTGCCTAGAGACAAAGAAGTTGGCTTGCTTTCTTCATTATTTTGGATTTTTTTTTTTTTTTAACCAGGCCAGACCTTAAATAAAAAGCAACAAATGTATCCTGAAGATGACTGCATAATCCCTCCTGGATTCCTAGGATAGGAGCTAATACTAGAATTGCATTTGGATCTCCAACTCCAAGAAGGAACATACATATACTTAGGATGCCCTTGGGCTTAAGAAGCATTAGAAACTGGTTGATGATTCTAGGGATATTCTTTTCCTTTTCCTTTTCCTTTTCTAGAGACACAGCTAATATCAGTATCAAGATTCTGCATCTTAGTCATCTTTGAGCGAAAGATTGTCAGTATTCATAGCAAATGAATAATTTCCCCTAATAGACTTCATATATCAATTTAAATCCTAATAATATGATTACAATGAGAAGTAATTTAATATAAAGTTTCAGCTTTTAGTCTCTAGAACTAGGCTGCCTGACTTTGAAGTCTGACTCCACAATTTATCATCTTGGTGACAGTGGTCTTGTTAATTTCTCTGTTTCAGTTTCTGCTTCTCTAAAACGGGAACATTAGTAACACCCTAACTGAGTTTAGTGAGAATTAAGTAGGTTAATATGTGAGCAGACTCATGGTTCAGAAGAGGTTAGTGAAGGGACTACATCCAGGGGCATGGGCTAATGTTGCCTCACTGCTAAGGTCATACCCTTCTGAGTACTCTATTCCAGCAATATTTTCAGTAACAAGCCATGCAGTATGTCTTTTAGCCTTTGCAGGTCATATGGTCTCTGTAGCAGTTTGATATTATTTATGAACTCCAAAAAAAGATATTTGATTATGTTTGTAAACTGGTCTATTCCTCTGGGCATGCTACCCTTTGATTATATTAGATTCAGACTGAAATGCCTTTCATTAAATTATGTTAAGATTAGGGCTTTGATTTGACCATGTCATTAGGGTGACTCAGTTTGAGTCCCCATTCCCTTTGTGGGCTATATAAGTGGACATTCACCCAAAGAGAACAGAGAAGCAGATATGGGAGAAAAGAGAGCTCCACAGACAAAGAAGGGGACTTTGATTCTGTGGCCTTGGGAAGAAAGATGAACCATTTGCCCGATAGTTTGCAGCTGAAGAGAACAGCCTACAGCTGAGACACAACCAAGAAGCTGGGTCCACAGAGTCTTAAGAGGAAAGAGGAAGGCTGAACCCTCACAGACATTGCCCGCCATCGTGCTTCAAAATGTGGCAACAGATTTTGGTGAGGAAGTAACTCTTCTGGTTCCTTGAGTTGGACTCTTTAGGGCCTTGTAACTGTAAGCTTCTACCCCAAATAAATACCCTTTATAAAAGCCAACAGATTTCTGGTGCTTTGCATCAGCAGCCCTTTGGCTGAGTAATACAACAACCCAACTCTGATGTAATGCAAAAGCAGCCATAGGCAATATGTAAAAGAATGGGCATGGCTGCGTTCCAATAAAACTCTATTTATAGAAACAGACCAAGCTGGCCGTGCAGTAGTTTGCCAACCTCAGCTCTACCTACTGTCCTGTAAATTGCAAGGTTTTACCATTCTAGTTTGAAGGAACACAAACTATTCCCAGGCTTCTGTGAGCTCCTGGATTTTTCTCTCTAACTATTCAGGCAGCTCTTACCCTGGCCTCAGGCCAGTATGTGCTGATTCTTATTCAGTTGAATATTGGACTGGGACCCTCTACAGATTTCCAGAGCTCTCCTTGTAGCTCTCTCTTCTACTATACTCTACCCTGCAAAAAAGATAGTCCTCCTCATACTACCAACTCTATATCTTCTCCTTAGGGAGACTACCAGGTTCTGCCTGGGTTTCCATCCATTCCTGAGTCGCAAACTGGAAACTTACTCCAAGTTGTATGTTGGGACTCTAGGGCCCACCTTTTTATTGGCCCTGTCTCAGGGATCAATGTCTCTCATTATCTAATATCTGAAAACTGTTGCTTCATTTTTTTTCCTGTTTTTATTTTTTCAATTGATTCAGGTGGAAGAGTAAATCTGTTCCTTGTTACTACATTTTTTCTGAAGTAATTTTTTTTTTTTTTTTTTTTTTTTAGTATTTCACATAAGGAAACGGATCTCAGAAATGTCTGGAAAATTCAACAATATTATTAAGATAGAAAGTGGTGGAGATAATATTCAAAATCAGGGCTTCTAAACTTCTAAATGAGTGTTCTTTCCATTATACCAAAATGTTTCTTTCAGAGGGAATTAGCCATAATCTGACTTTTAAATATAAAACAATGAACTTTAGTTTTTATTAACAGAAACTGATATATATAAAATTTGAACCAAATATTTTGGGGTTATGTTTTGAAAATTTTTTGTGGACTGATACTTTTCATATTTCCCATGGGTTCATTTTTTTCCCTCCAACTTTAGCATTTCTATTGTGGTTCTGCCTGTAGAGAATATTTTGGATTTTCTCCAAATAGTGGAAATCTTTGCCCATTTAGATGATCTGATTCTGATAAGTTTTCTACTGGAAAGTCCCCATCTGGCTCAAACTTCAGCTCCTGCATTTTCTAGAGATGTGATTTTTTTGCAAATGACTCACTGGAATTATCTTTTATAAAGGAAGTAAAAATATTTCTAAACTACATAAACATGATGAAACGGGAGTTGCAGAAATGTGAGCATGTATAACTTCTCACAGTTCATTTTTATTACTTTCATCACACAATTCCATTTAACATTTTCTGAAGTAGCAATAAATTTTTGAATGGCAAAATATATGGCATTTTCAGTATGCCAAGTGAGATATTATTTAGATAGTGAATATTTCCAAAACATTGTAGCATTATATTACCAGGAGGCTCTTTATATAATTAAAAAGTAACACTTATCCCTTTATAAATGTATGGGCTGTAAGTATATACTGATATATGTATATATCTATAAACACATATAGTCTGTCACAAGCAATGTATTTGTGAATAAAATATTATGTAAACATTGGTGTGCCACATGTAACTCCTCAAGAGGCTGATTTCTTACAGCAACAAGAAAACTAATCTTGATTGAGATGCATACAGCCTTTGATTTTAAGTATATATGTATATATAAATATTATTACATACATTTTATAACTTAGCTGAAAATTTACATTATCTCTAATATTACATGAATATGAGTTTTTGACTCTTGTTTCTTCTAATATTTATTTATTGGTATTTATGCTTTCCTTAGAAACCTTCTACACTAACACACAACCTTGGGTATCTAACTTGCTTACCAATATGTTGAATCATTTTTCTCATCCCAAAAATGAATGAGATGACCTCTAAGATCCTTTCTAGAGCTAAGATAAAAACAAGAATATGACTATACTAAGATTGCCCCAATAAAGGATATATATCACCTCTTTTAATCCATACTAGAATTTATCCCCTCCATTATTTCTATGAGGAAACTTAGTTCAGAGAACTTAAATAATTCCCCTAAGGTCTAGAAGGTAGTGAAAATGTAACCTAAGTGTCTGAATTATAGTCTGCTTTCTTTTTCTACCCTGCTGGTTTTCAAATATTTTTATTCAAGACATCTTTTGAAAATGATTTGGTATAAAGAATCTCATCTTTTAAAACAGATAAAGTACGATTTGATTAGGAAAGACATATCTCATTTTATTGCATTTTGCTTTATTGTGCTTGGCAGATATTTCATTTTTTACAAATTGAAGGCTTATGGCAACCTTGCATTGAATAAATATAGCAGTGCTATTTTTCCATCAGCATGTGATCACTTCGTGTCTGAGTCACATTCTGATAATTCTCACAATATATCAAACTTTTTCATTATTACTATATCTGTTATGCTTATCTGTGATCAGTGATCTTTAATGTTACTATTGTATTTGTTTCAGGGTGCTCAAGCACTGTGCCCATATAAGACAGCAAACTTAATCAATAAATGTTGTATTTTTCAGATTGCTTCATCAATCAGCTATTTCCGTCTCTCTCCTCCTTGGGCCTCCCTATTCCCTGAGACAAAACAATACTGAAATAGACCAATCAAAACCCCTACAATGGCTGCTAAGTATTCAAGTGAAAGGAAGAGTCATAAGTCTCTCACTGTAGACCATAGGATAGAAATGATCAAGCTTGTTGAGGAAGGAATGTCAAAAACTGAGACAGGTTAAAAGCTAGGTGTTTTGCACCAAACAATGACTTTGTGAATGAAAAGGAAAAGTTCTTGAAGGACATTGAAAGTGCTACTACAGTGAATATAAGAATGATAAGAAAACAAAACAGTCTTATTGCTGATATGGAGAAAGTTTTAGTGGTCTGAATAGAATCTCAAACTGGTCACAACATTATATTGAGCCAAAGGCTAATCTAGAGCAAGGTGTTAAATCTCTTCAATTCTATGAAGGCTGAGAAAGGTGAGAAAGTAGTGGTGCAGTAGAAAAGTTTGAAGCCAGTTGAAGTTGGTTCATAAGGTTTAAGGAAAAAAGCCATCTCCGTAACATAAAAGGGTAAAGTGAAGCAGCAAGAGCTGATATAGAAACTGCATCAAGTTATTTAGAATAACAAGGTAATTGATTAAAGTGGCAACACTGAAAACAAACAAACAATAAACAAAACAAAAAACCCCACAGATTTTTAATATGATTGAAACAGCCTTATAATGGAAGAAAAGGCCATCTAAGACTTTTGTAGGTAAAGAGGAGAAGTCAATGTCTGGCTTCAAAAGCTTCCAAGGACAGGCTAACTCTCTTGTTAGGAACTAACACAGCTGGTAACTTTAAGTTGAAGCCAATGCTCATTTACCATTTTGAAAATCCTAGGGCCTTCAAGAATTATGCTAAATCTACTCTGCCTGTACTCTGTAAATGAAACAAAAAAGCCTACATACAGACATCTGTTTATAATATAGTTTACTGAAATTTAAAACCCACTACTTAGAACTACTATTCAGAAAAAAAGATTCCCTTCAAAATATTACTGCTTATTGACAATGCATCTGGTCACACAAGAGCTCTGGTGGAGATGGGCAATGAAATGAATGTTGTTTTCATGCTTGCTAATACAACATCCATTCTGCAGCCCATAGATCAAGGAATCATTTTGACTTTCAAGTCTTTTTCTCTAAAAATATACATTTTATAATGCTATTGTGGCCTTAGACAGTTATTCCTCTGATGGATCTGGGCAAAGTACATTGAAAAGTTTCTGAAAAGGATCTACTACTCTAGATGCCATTAAGAGCATTTGTGATTCATGAAGGAGGTCAAAATATAAACATTAACAGGTGTTTGGAAGAGATTGATTCCAACACTCATGATGACTTTGAAGGATTCAAGACTTCACTTGAGGAAATACCTGCAGATATGGTAGGAATAGCAAGAGAATTAGAATTAGAAAGGAGCCTGGAGTGTGACAGAATTGCTGCAATCTCATGATAAAACTTTAATGAATGAGAAGTTGCTTCTTAGGGATGAGCAAAAAAAGTAGTTTTTACAGATGGAATCAACTCCTAGTGAAGGTGCTGTGAACATTGTTGAAAGAACAACGAAGGACATAGAATATTACATGAACTAGTTGATAAAGAAGTGGCAGGGTTTGAGAGGATTGACTCCAATTTTTAAAGGTCCTATTGTTGGTAAAATGCTATCAAACAGCCATTACATGCCACAGAAAAATATTTTGTGAAAGAGTCAATCGCAGCCTACTTCATTGTTTTCTTATTTTAAGAAATAGCTAAAGATACTCCTACTTTCAGCAACCACCACCCGATCAGTCAGCAGTTACCAACATAGAGGCAAGATCACAGCAAAAAGATTACTACTTGCTGAAGGCTCAGGTGGTGCTTAGCAGTTTTTAGCAAAAAAGTATTTTTAATTAAGGTATGTACATTGTTTTTAGACATAATGTTATTACACACTTAATAGAATACAGTATAGCATGAACAGATGTTTTCTATGCACTGTGAAACCAAGGAATGCATGTGACTTCTTTATTGTAATATTTGTTCTTTTGAGGTGCTCTGGAATCAAACCCATAATATCTCCATGGCATGCCTGTATATATTTACCTTTACAAATTCAAAATGAAAAATATTTATGAAACTAACAAACAATTAGGCAATTCTGATACAAAAGTTTGAAATGAAAGCTTATGGATGACAATTTCAGCTTTTTAAAAAACTTCTACTTCCAATTTATTTCTATACTGTGTTGGGTTTGCAGCATCAAGATAGCCCTTATTCATATAATACGTTGTTTCACATGGAAACAAGGTTTTTAGACAGTTCTTTTTAAAAACATTTTAAGTCATAATCTCAGATGCTCTTCAATTAAACTGATCTACAGCCTTGAAGCATAATTAGAAATTTTTGTTTCTAAAATGATCACTTAGATTATCTAACAATTATTCATATTCTTGTGTTAAATCTCTCAGACAGGAGGCCACCAAAACTTCCAGATGTATAATTTGATAGCATGATGACATGACATGTAACTTTTTAATGACATTTTCTCAGGTCATAGAGCATGGCTGAGATAGCAGATCAGAGTTTTGCCTTATATCACCTTGTAAAAAACAATGCAGTGTGTATTAATAGCAGTGCGATTTTACTCTATTACAGAATTTCTACCCAGAAACACATTTTGACACAAATTCACTAATGTGAAACCTCAATATACTTGTGCATTTTTGGAAAACGATTACATCATTTAGGCTAATATTATGTTGCCACTGGTCATAAATAATATTATGTTCAAATGCATGTGTATTTTGAGCTTCCTAAGTTAGTTCTGATTTGATCCTCTTACTACAAAAATTCCATGGTATAATTTTTGTTATACTTCTTTTTAAAATAATCTCTTGCAGAATATATACATATTAAAGGAAATCTATGTGTCCCTAACCTTGTTTCAACATTGTTTTGCTCTTGACTTGCTCTCTGCTTCTTAACTTTCCTAGGATGAAAATTATTCTTGGTACTTTATTTTGTGATTTTTCACCCCTCTGTTCAGAACCTTTTATGTTTGTTTCCCCTAGTTCCTTCAACTTTTGATATATTTCACCCTTTTAAAAGATGAGTCACTGAGCACTTCTCCTGTAGAGAAACACAAATTCTTCTTTATTCAATGAGGAGGGACTTAAGACATTAATTTCTCAAACGTTAGGAATTAAAATTAATTATGGTATGTTCCTTGAAGAAGTAGTCAAAGGGATGGGAAGATCAGGCTAAAATTATATTCCCTCAGACCAATGAAATGTTTTAATTAGCAGGTCCCCAGTTTACACTCTGTCTTCTATGTTTCTCATTGTTCCACCCTTGCTTCTCACACTTGTCTTAATATTAATGTGTTACCAAGAATATAGCAGCCATGGAGAAAATAGGTTTGTTATATTAAGGACTTGAGTGACAGTAAGAGAAGGGCTGATATTTATTTAAAATTAGTTTTGCCTGACTATGCTTAGAAAAGTACATTTCATCTGAGTGAAATGGGCAGTAAAGAACAAGTGGCAACATATTTAATAATGATGGTAAATTATCTACTACTATTAGTTGTACAGTATTTTAAAGCACATTCTAATTTCTATTATTAGAAAGTACAGTCATATGTTTTGAAATTTCAGAGTTCAAAATTCAAGGAAATGCATATGTCAAGGTAATGAAAAGGGATTTAAGGATATGAGAATATTTGCAAATAAATTCATCGAAACTCCTTTAGAACTATATCATCAATGCAGATTTTGCATATTGTAAAGTATAAATTGAAATATTAACAGGCTCTCACATTATAAAATGAAATTCCTATATTGTAATCTTTTATTCTATATGGTGTTTTCTTTTTGAATTCTGGCAGACCATAAATGTCTTAATGTCAAGAACACTACTGAGAAACATTTTAAAGGAGCTATAGTTATTAGTGTGATTCATATGCTGATCCAGTAATAGCAACATAACTTAAAGTATGTTAAAATGTCAAACTTAGTGTATTTTAAATTTCAGATATGTGATGGCAATATCATCAGACCAGTCCCAATAAAGCATTATTATATCTATATATATATAGTGTATGTGTATACATATATATGTATATACTCTTCCATTATTTTCTCATTTAAAATCAAAGTATTTGCCATCTCCACAGCTTTGATCTACCACAAATAACTCTAAAAGATTTAAAAAGTTCTCAAAAACATCAAATGTTTAAAACATACATCGCCCTTGCACAAAATGTTACAGGTTATCTATTTAGTAAGGCTATTATTAAAGATGCAACCGTATTTTCAACTTTCTAAATGGAAAATAGGAATCAGTGTGTGGTTAACAGGAATTGCTACACTATTCATCAGGAGCAAAATATTTCATTTGATAATTTTAGGTAATTGGGGGGAAATTCTAAACACAATGAAACAATAGTGTTCTATAAAGCAGAGCAGATAATTACAACATCAAGTTTAATACATATTTCAAATTAATTTTAAACCTAGGGTATATGGTTAAGTTATTTAATTATTATGACATCAAAATATTCCATTAAAATAATATTTTAAGATCATTTTTGCCCAGCTTTTGTTCCCCTTCTCTAGTCCCAGCCATTTTACCTTCAAAAACCCAATTTACTTGCCCCTCATGGTAATTCTAAGGGATGTAAGAGCTGAGATTAAGCATGGCACTGCCCTCCTAGGAACCTGTTTATCTATATTAGCACACAATTATCTCCTCCATTATTGCTTTCTTTAGATTTATGATGCATATAATACATCCATTTCATGAGATAGAGTGATATGTTTTATTGTATGATAAAATATAATACGATGTAATAGATTATAATATAATGTGAAGAGCAGCAATTTGAACAGAAAAACACCAAAACACTTAAATGAAAACCGATAATATTTTTGAACAAATACTTATGTTGTTAGCTTGGTTACAAATATTAAACAAAAAGGATCCTACCTGATGAGTCAAAGTTCACCTCATTGCCAGGACTTGGACCTACATCAATGGATACAATTGGTAAGAGCTTCCGAAAGTCCCATAGTTTTATAACCCCACAGGCATCGCAGGATGCTATCATATGACCCTTCAAAGTAAAAAAGAAAAAGTGTAAATCTATCTCACTCTATATATAACATATATATACAAATATATAGTAACCCAGAAACAAAAGATAAAATTTGGGTCACATTTTATTAAATCCATGAGCATACATTCCCCTACTCTAGAAAGTATTCATTATACCTTTGTCTTTGATGTAAAAATTGTTATAAAATTATAACCCAAGAATGTAAAATCCTATACTAAATTTTGGGCAGTGAAGTCTCAAGAAAATATTTCAATTATATTGAAAGAAGTAATAATATAAAAATATTTATACAAAGATGCAATATATCTATATATGCACCTATCACATATATATAATATGTGATATATATGATCTACACATAAACACTATATAAATTAAAATACTTATTACAAGTGTACTGCACTTTATATGCTTGTAATTAGCAATGATAATTTATGATTTGGGTGGAATAAAAGTTAAAATGGAGGTAGTAAAAGAAATGAATGCAAGGAGAGAAGAATTTTCATATAAGCAGGTAGAATGATTGGAGCCTGGTAAAACTGATTGCAAGGAAACAGTGACTATTGTGGTCTTCTCGACAGAAAAAATTCTGTATCACAGTAGGAACATGTGGGCTTCTTACCATAACATGTAATGTGATAAGGAAGAAAGGAATTGGATAAAGGATATCTGGGTTACCATTTGTCTGAAACATTCAGCTTAAAGATAGCCAATAAGCTTCAGAAAGATGCACCAATATAGATGGATAACAGAAGGAAAGGTGGGTGGGTTCAAGTAGTATGGAAAAACGGGAGGATATTTTCCAAACCTGGGTTCATTGCTTCAGTGCTCAAGGTTTCTCTACATTCTTCCTGCTGACTTCTGAAGGAGATGTTTCTGAGGGACTTGGGGTATACAGATGAGGAAGGGGGTTTCTGCTCTTCAGCAACTCACCGTCTACACTCATTGTCATCAATTCATCATTTAATTTCTTAGGCTACTCATCAATTGAATATATGACTATTAACCACATCAGTTCCATATGCAATGTTTATGATAAATCAATATACTGTTACTCATTCAATAAATGGTTTCCATTTCAGTTTTAGCTTGATTTTTTTAAGTGTCAAGACAAAACTATCCTCTTATTTTCTTTCTAAGTATTCTAAAATGTTAAAGGAATTTATTTATTATTGCATTATGTTCCCTTATAATTTTGAACTTGTTTACACATTATTTTCTCCTTTACTACTTGATTTTCATCCCTTCTGTAAAATTATGCATCCTGTATGTACAGTTTGAATTTTGTGAATCCCAAAAAGCAAAATACTATGTTTTAAACTAATCCATTCATTTGGGTGTGAGACCCATTTCACTGGATTACATTAGGGGGGTGTGATTCATGTTGAGCCCAGGCCCCTTGCTGGGTCTGATGTAAACGAACTCATTCAAACAAACAGGGAGAAAAGGGAGCTGGTATATTTGATACTGCAGTGAGAGAGAGAGGACTGCTTAAGAAGGAAGGCCCGAGAGGCTGGACCCACAGAGCAGCTCAAAAAGAGACCAGTCCTGCCATATGCCTGATAGCTTAAAGCTGAACTTGGAAAAAGAGAGGAGCACAGACTGATATAGAGAAGTTGGTAAGAGACACACCCTATGCTAATGGGAACTGGGAAGAAACCAGAGCAGCTGAGCCGGAGAGAGAACTCCTGGAGAGGAAGGCAGAGACCAGGCAGATCCCCTGCATTTGTTTCAACATGTGTCAGCTGACTTTGGTGAGAAAGTACCTCTTATGGTGCCTTGAGTTGGACTTTTCATGGCCTTGGAACTGTAAGATTTTACCCCAAATAAATAGCCTTTATAAAAGCCAACACATTTCTGGTACTTTGCATTGGCACCCCTTTGGCAAACTAAAACACTGTATGACAGCCCAAATGAACTCTTTGCTATTCTCTGAATACACCAGTAATGAAAAAAATGTCATTAGTTTTAAAATTCTATCAAAGTTGTCACTGGCAAAGCAATATTACAGCCTTATCTCCAATCTAACAAACAGGATAGTTAATCTCTTTTATGACTTGAAAGGAATGTGGAGAATTTGGAATATTTTCAAATATGTAAACATGTAAGAATTGTGAGGAATTGGTCAATTCCATTTTCAGAAAGAATAGTTCTAAGTATTAGCAGAGATTATTCATGTTACAAATTAGAAAGAACTCTCCAGATGTTAAAGCCCTCATATATCTTTTAGAAGTCATGGAATCTTTCTTAAATTTTGATAACAGAATAGATAACTTTCAATCAGTATTTAATTTGCATACACCTCTTATCAAAGACATGTTATGGACATGATGTTGTTTCTAGTCTGGATTCTACAAATTAAAGACAATTTCTTAAAATGTTATATGCCAGTGAATATTAAAATTTGAGAAAACACAGTAAAAATAAAAAGAAATTCATTAGTTTGTATTGGGTAAAAGTGAATATTTCAACAGTTCAATATTTTTGCACTTATTACTTGAAATTTTCACTGTTGCCAAATGATCACTGTATAACACTTTAATAATATTAAAATAAC
This sequence comes from Dasypus novemcinctus, assembly GCF_030445035.2. Lineage (NCBI taxonomy): Eukaryota > Metazoa > Chordata > Mammalia > Cingulata > Dasypodidae > Dasypus > Dasypus novemcinctus. The sequence continues at coordinate 30,252,992 of NC_080679.1, forward strand.
AGCCAATATTTATTAATTCCCTTTTTTAAAAAAGATTTATTTCTTTATTTTATTTCTCTCCCCTTCCCCACCCCCAGTTGTCTGTTCTCTGTGTCCATTTGCTGGTGTTCTTCTTTATCTGCTTCTGTTGTCAGCGGCATGGGAATCTGTGTTTCTTTTCGTTGCATCATCTTGTTGTGTCAGCTCTCCGTGTGTGCAGCACCATTCCTGGGCAGGCTGAACTTTCTTTCGCACTGGGTGGCTCTCCTTACGGGCGCACACCTTGCGCATGGGGCTACCCTACATGGGGACACCCCTGTGTGGCACAGCACTCCTTGTCCACATTAGCACTGTGCATGAGCCTAGCTCCACAGGGGTCAAGGAGGCCCAGGATTTGAACTGTGGACCTCCCATGTGGTAGACGGATGCCCTAACCCCTGGGCTAAGTCCGCTTCCCTTAATTACCTTTTAATGAGCCAACTACTGTGCCTAATGCTTCATTAATATTATACAAGATCACATAGGCATTTTAAATAATTTTGAAGTAACATATTTTTTCATTGCCATAAACTTAACTAGATTTTTCCATTGCCCAAAAGAACAGAAGCAACATAAGACATATGCAATGGTTAAGTGCATATAACTTAATCAATGATAGCAATAAGGTATGTAAAGATTTGGCAAATGAAAGGACAACTTAGCTAACTATGCTTCCTGTTAGCCAGGTAAGATGGTTTGAAACTATGTGGACACCAGAAAATTACATTCGTAGAATTAATCTAGTCCTGTAGGTATAGGCCCATTGTTAGCAGGGCCATTTGATGAGTTACTTCAGATAAGGCATGGCTTAGGATGGGTCTTAATCCTTTTACTGCAGTCAAATTTTATGAGAGAATGTAATTGAGAGGAAGAAAGAGAGAGAAAGCCATGGAAGCAAGAAGCTGAAGCAATAAAACCTAGAAGAGAAGGGAGAGGCCAGCAGATGCCACCATGCTTTGCAATGGATCACCCACAACTGGTGATCTTTAGGGAGAAAGCATCACCTAAGGATTCCTTGATTTGGATATTTCTCTCAGCCTTGGAACTGTATGCTTGTAAGCTAATAAATCCCCATTGTAAAAGTCAGCCCATTTCTGTTATGTTGTGTTCGTAGCCTAGAAGACTAAACCTCTAGGTCAGACAGATCCAGGGCTTATGAAATGCCTAGAGTACAGTAGAGCTCAATAAATATTTGTTAAATAAATAGATCAGGACTGTCTCCTCAGAGCTTATATAGTTTTACTTTAGTCTAAGCCCTTCCATATCAATATTGAGATAAAGTTAATTCTAACTCTGAAGTTCTGAATCACTTAGGAAATGGTAAGAGCTAGGAAAAAATAGGGAACCCAGGACTTAAAGCTTGGAACAGTCTCAAGATCCTGTACCCCTCCCTCTTCTCACCTCAGGTGAACTACAAGATTTTCTGCCAATCACCTTCCAAGAGTGAGAAGAAAAAAACAGAATATTGTCAATCCTAATTGTTCATCTGTGTGTGTTGTTAGGTCCAGAGATGGAGAGATGTGGGGAAGGATTGGTTGACAACCAAATGCTTTATCTAAAATTTAGGACAAGTAAGGAAATAAAGGGGAGCTATAGGCAGGACTTGCTCTAAATTAGGAAAATAGATGTTAAAGAAAATATTATTTTAAAGTGTGTATGATGATCTGAAAGAGTGCAAAGACTTGAGAGCTTTGGGAACAATTCTAAAATGTAATTCTGGCTAAGTCATTGGTTCTAGCCCTGATACTGAGGAGGGAAGGTACTAAAGGTCATGGCATAGAGAGCAGTCAAGAACAGATTTAGACCTACAGCTATCTTTTATAGCACTGAATCCCCAGCACCCAGCATAGTTCCTGCATTACGAATCTTGCCCATCTGATTTTGAATAAATAATTGAATGAGTGAATATAAAGAACAATTAGTTGCCTGAAATGTTTTGCGACTGCAAGAATCAAGAGTTATAACATGCAAGTGGAATTTAGCAAACTAGACAGAAGTTGAGATGAAAATAAATGATCATCACTCCTGGTTGCCATTGTTGAGCCTCCCTCCCCACAGTTTAAAGATCCTAAAATGAGAAAAGTCAGATAAACATGAAGTTAGTTATAAGTTAGAGTAGAGCAAGATAAGACTGAAGTAGCTTCATCGAGGCTACTGAAAATATATTGAAGAAAAATTTAGCATAATGTATCTAGGATCACAAAAACTTTCCTACTTTTGAAACTCAGTACTACTATTGAAATTCATACAAAATTGGAGAAAATGTTATGATAAAAATTATATCAATATTTAAAAATAAAAATGGAACAAATCTTATAATAACCTAATATGTAAGAAAAATAATTTGTTGTAAATTCAGAAAACTTCCAGACATTTCCTTTATGCAAACTTATACCAACAGCTGCAGAGAGATAAACAGACTGAATTGCTATCTCTGTACATAGAGGGTCCAAGCATATTATACATTGTAGAAACAAAGAAAGGAAGGGAGAAAACTGGTGTGTTAATGTGGTATTTTATAATTTAAGTGAATAGCTAAAAGACTATTTTCATTAACCAGCAGTATTTCTTAATATAATCTATATTACGGCTTTATTTAATTTCCTAAAACAGCTTTACAAGTCTGGGCATTAATTAGGCTTTGGGGCTAAGGAGCTGTTTTTTAGGTAGGTTAAGAAATATTATATAGTAATGAATTTTTCTATATGATATTTTCTAGATTTTTATATTAGCTATCAGAAAGAAAATAAAGAGGAGCTTAGGTTATTATGGAAAATCCAGAACCAATTTGATTTTAATTTGGACTGCCATGTGATGAGTCTGCTAAGTTGTTTCTTGGTCCAGCCTCCTAAAACACATACATACATACACACACCTTTATATCTTTATATTTCTCATCATCTTTTGGAAGTCAATTTACAGTATAACATCTAAATAAAATATAATTAGGTATATTATAGTGCTTCCTTCTGTAAAGATTTTTTTAAGACTGAACAACAGGAATATATAACACTGTTCTCTTAGCAAAGTGTTATAGTGCAAAATAGAAAAATTAAGTGAATGACTATATATCAACTATGCATACATGAAAATGTTGTAAATCCTATGAATCTCCATGATCTTGAACAGCACATAATAAATGCACAATAAATAATCGTGCACTGAATGAATGAATACCCTAGATGAATTATTATAAAGTCATTAAAATAATAATTACAGAAACAATGTAAAACATGTATAAACTTTATGCCAAACTGCAGTTATATTTAAATAGTCAGTATATATACACATATGTACAAAGATTGAATGGGGAGACAACTTAAAAAAATAGTGAATTATGAGTAATTTGGGTAGAAAATACTTTAATAATTTAAATGTGAAAAATAACTACAAATAAATTATTGAAAGGCATCAGCTATATACTACGTAGATTTAGTTGTCATATTTATTACTTTTTTAATTAATGGAAATTTGTTTTCTCTTAATAACTTAAAGTCTCTTTAAAATAAATGTAGACAAATCATATATTGGCATAGTACCTTACAGTTTCCAAAATGTCCATAAATAATGTTGAGGTTGATTCTCTCAAGTACATAATGAGTCAAAATTAATCCAAACTTACAAAATGCACCTAAATATGTTCTAAAAGAATTAAAGAATTTATTGAAGGATATCTCATCAAGATGGTCTTCAAAATATGGCTGAAAATGAGTCACTGATAATAACTAACACTTACTGGGTAATTACTATGGGCCACTTAAAGTCCCAAGAATTTGTAAACAAAGTTAGAAGAGAGTCAGGATTTTAACCCTTTTTGCTCTGATAGCACTTGAATTTTAGCCCCTTCCAAACCAAAATGTTATCTGCCTCCTTCCCTGTCTGAAGTTTGGTTTTGTGAGCTAATGAACATTCTAAGTTTGCAGAGGCTAGTTTGGCTTTTGGTTTTTCACTTAAAATCAAAGTCCTATTTTTTCCTTGCTCTTCTTCCTATCAAAAATTAGCACAGATTTCTATTTAATGACAATAGTGATAAGGGTATGGGAAAACAAGCTGACTTGGTAGGTGCGCTAACAGTAAAACTTAGTAGTTTTTATTGTCCTGAAGTATGCTCAATACTATTGAAAATATTATTTTATTATGTGCAACAATCTTATTTTACAGATGAGGAAAATAAATAGGTCAAGTGAATTTCCTAAAATCTAATTAGCAGGTGAGTTAGGATTCTATACAAGTCTGGTTGATTTCAGGCTGTGAGATTTTAACCATAGTACTACATATTCTATTTCTTGAAACTAATATAACATAATATATGACAAATATTTTTAAATACATATATTTAAATAAAATATATTATTTTATATTATCCCCATTAGGATACATTTAACTAGTCAATAACTCAGATAAATTTTTGTCACAAAACTATTCCTTATACTTTTAACAGAGTGGGCAAAAGAAACATAAAATAATTCTAGATGGATAGATATAAATATATATATGCATACTGTAAATTATATTACATAATTATACTATTATTTTAACTATTACAATGACATTACCAAATCTTATTGACAAAGGAAACCATACATATATAGTTCAATGAAATTACAGCAAACAAAACTGTTTATAAAGTATGACACACACATGCATACCATAAAGTGAGAATAATGCTAATAGGAAGGTGGTACAATGAATCATTTTAATTCTATTGAACATTTTTACATTTTCAAAATTCAAATTCCTTGGAATTAGCATATATTAATTTTTATATCAGAAAAATACTTTTGAATTAGATACATAATGGAATCAAAACATCATACACAATACCTGTCAAGTACTCTAATTTTCATTTCCTAAAATTCTACTATGTAAAACGGGCAAAAAAATGAGGTCATCAAGCAAATGGCAGAATCATTAAACCCAAGAAATATCAATTGCTTTCAATATGTGAAGGTAATGACCTGCAACTTGGTATTAAGGTATAACTATAATAAGATGTTTAGGCTCATTAGGAGGAAAATTAGCATTTCAAACATTTTTAGTACAGCACATTAGTATGTCTCTTAGGACAGGCCAGTGCCACAATATACATTAGCTCATTACCCTATTTCTTCAGTACACTAACAGCACAAATAAGGTGAGGTGATTATGGAATTAGAATGGAAAAAGAAGGTAAAATTTAGGAATGCTCAAGAAGTGCAAGGCTAAAGAACGAAGGAATATAAAGCATTGGAAAGATACGAAGAAGTTTGTTGTCAGTAGATAGCCCTTCATTATGCCACTGTCAATCAGTTAGACATTAACTATTGTCTTACCAAGTATGCCTACAAATATGAGAGCTGGACATCTCAAAAATAATTAGCATCTACAGAACACAGCACTAGACAACATGATCATCATAACTTGCTCAAAATCATTTATATTTATTACCTCCCTTAATCCTTTATCCTATGGTTAAGTATATATATTACCCCCATTTTACAGAAGAGAAAACCAAGGCTAACAATGTTATTCAACTTGCCAAAAGTAATTTAGTTAGTTAAATGTTGATTCAGGATTCAAACTCAGCCAATTTGATTTGAGAGTCCAAACTCTTAAAACCTTAACAGGGAAAATGTTTCTGCATTCTTTGTTTTAGATACTTTGGGGAAACTGAAGTCCATGAAGTACCATTTAAGTGCTTAAAGAACATATTCTCCACCTCAATGCTACAATTTCTTTTATTACTAGTCACAATAGTTTTATTGTAGAATATCAGTAGGTCCACTCTAATACATATTTTATTCCTCCATTCTGTGGATCCTAGGATGGTGATGTCCACTCCACCTCTGGGGAGTGAGAGTGAAGAACAGATGTGATGCGGAAGCATTTTTGGGACTTTGAGTTGTCCTAAATGATATTGCAGGATCAGAGGCTGGACTTTATATATCCTGCCATAACCCACTAAATGTACTGGGGGAGAGTGTGAACTACAGGATTAACTATTATCTTTGTGGTGCAGCAGTGCTCCAAAATGTGTTCACCAAATGCAATGAGTGTGCAATGACGGGGGAGGTTGTTGGTGTGGAAGGAGTGGGGTGTAGGGGTGTGGGAGCTATAAGGGAACCTCTTACATTTTTTAATGTAACTCTTTTTTTGTGATATATTTATCTTTAAAAAGTACCACTTACAAAAATGATGGGGTGCGGGGATGGGGAGTGGGGTATATGGGAACCTCTTACGTTTTTTATGTTTTTTAAAAATGTTTTTTAATGTAACATTCTTTGTGATCTATTAACTTTAATTAAAAAAAGTGTAAAAAAAGAGAACATATTCTGATATTGAGGTAGAATACATGGAAAAAGTTAATAGTATTTTATCCAAGAATGTCAACAAGTATGTATTTACAAAGAACAAATGAGCAAGTAGGTGTTTAAAAATGTAAGATAGAAGATTAATTTGAAATAGATAAAAACAATGTATTTGAAGGAACAAATAGTGAATTCTACTGTGTCCCTGGTTTGTGGCCAGAAGCAGGAGCACAATAGGTATAAGAGCTCACAGAGGTTACAGTATAATGTTGTAGAGAGAGGAGTATTCAGATAATTACAAGTTTTAAACACTGGGAATAGGTAAAGGGATGTTACAAACTGGACACCTAACCCAATCTTCTGTAGTTAGAGTTTTCTGCTGGTAATGAAGACATAAGGTTGTTATGATTACAGCTCTCTGGAAATGATATTTCAAACAGAGGAAGATTTTGAACAGCTGTTAATGATAAGAAAATAGAAGGGCTTCATTGAGTTTTGAAAATGGCACATGTAAAGGCAGAAACACAGAAATTAACTTATTCCCACAATGGGGAATGTTGTGAATTTGAGATGAATTTAACAATGGGTAAAAAAGCTGAAGAGTTTTTGAAGCTCATACTGAGGAATGAGGATTTCATATATGATATAAAATAGGTTGTCATGCATTTTCAACATAAGTATTGATATATTAAAGAGTGAGTCTCAGTGAGTTAAACAGATACTATCAAATGAAAAATGATGTCTTGGAGACCATGAGAAACAAATAAACATTGCTTTCCTTTTTTAAGGAAGTCTAAGCAAGAGACTGACTGAATCCAGGCAAATCTATCTCAACCAGTAGAAAACCTGTTCATTCTTTAAACAAATATTTACTGAGCCTACTATATGTCAGCCACTGTCTCAAGCAGTGAACAAAATGGACAGAGGTTGTTGCATCACAGAACTTGAAAACCACACAACAAATGAAATATATGATATGTTAAATGTTCATAAGAATTATGGAGAACTGTCCCTCAGAATTATTTTTCATGTAAAATCTATTTTATCTGATATTAGTATAGCTACTCCAGCTCCCTTTTGGCTACTGTTTGCATGTATAGTTTTTTCCATCCTTTCACCCTCAACCTACTTATATCTTTGAATTTAAGGTGAGTCTCTTGCAGACAGCATAGAGTTGGGTCATGCTTTTTATCCATCCTGCCAAGCTCTGCCATTTGCTTGTGACTTTACATTTAAAGTCACTTTGGATAATGCAGGACTTTCTTCTGCCATTTTGCTATTTAGCTTTTGTATGTCTTACACCTTTTTTTTCTCAATTCTTCTATTAATGCCTACTTTTATATTCATTTGATTTTTTTGTATTGTACCATATTAAGTGCCTTCTTCCTTATATCTGGATATATTCTTTTATCTATTTTTATTTTATCCCATATTAAAATTCAACACCCTAAATATATAACAATTATATTTGGTTTGATACCTCCAGTAGCATACATATCAATTTCCTATACCTCTATGCCTGTCTTCCCACTATTTTTGTAGTTGTTACTACTTATATTTTTGTACATTGTGTGTTCAAAACTAATTATTTAGAACTATTTTTATCCATTTGCATTTTAGAAAGGAGTAGAGTTATTTGCCAAACAATATACTACAATAATACTGGCATTTATAATTGCCCAAATAGTTACCTTTACTGCAGGTCTTTATTTCTTATGCTACTTCAATCCACTGTTAAGTATTCTTTTCTAACAGTCTGAAGGGCTCCCTTTAACATTGCTTGTAGGACAGATCTAGAGGTGATAAACTTCCTCAGCTTTTGTTTAAGTGGGATGTCTTACTCTCTCCTTCATTTTTGAAAGAAAGTCTTGCTGGATATAAAATTCTTTGTTGGCAGTTGCTTTTTCAGCATGTTAAGCATTTCAACCCACTGCCTTATCAAAAGCCTCCACGGTATCTGATAAGAAATTGACAATCTAAATAGGGCTCCCTTTTATATAACGATAGCACTTTTTTTTTCAACTTTCAGGACCCTTTTCTTGTCTTTTGCATTTGATAGTGTGAAGAATATATAATGGGACATATTTTTCTTATGTTTATCCTGCTTGGTGTTATCTTAGCTCCTCAGATGTGCCTATTCATGTATTTTTCTAAGTTTTGGAAGTTCTCTGACTTTATTCCTTGAATATTTCTTCTGCCCCTTTCTCTCTTCTCTTTCTGGGACTTCCATGGTGTGTATATTGGTACACTTGATGGTGTTGCAGAGGTTACTTTTAAGATTTCTTTTTGCTTTTTTCTTTCTGCTCTTCAGCCTGATTCATTTCAAATGTCATGCCTTCTAGTTCACTGATACTTTCTTCTGCTTTCTCTAATCTGCTTTTGAAACCCTTCTGGGAATTTTTAATTCCAGTTATTGTGGTTTTTAACTCCAGTAGTTCTGTTTGGTTCCTTAATAAAATCTCTATCTCTTTACTAAGATTCTCATATTGCTTATTCATTATTTCCTAATATCCCTTGGTTTCTTCTCTGTATTTTCCTTCATCTCCTTGAGCATTGCAAAGATCATTTTTTTAATTAAAGACTTTGTTCAGCATGTCCACATTCTTGTCTGTTTGTTACTGTATTCTGGATTTTTATCTTTTTCCTTTGAATGGGCTATAATTTTTTGTTTTTTGTTTTTGTCTGTTGCATAATGTATATATTAATATTTAAAAATGTTATCTCTGGGATTTCTTCCTGAGATGTCTGTTTCTTGATTTTGTAATCAGCTGATGATAAGACAGGGATTTTTCTGAGTTTCAGCCCTCCTATGAGGAAGATCTACCCAAGACAAATATAGTATGTAGAGTTTTCCCTCACTTTGGGGGCCTGGGTCTTGTCCTGGGCTTTTGCCTTTTAGTTGTTTCAGAGTTCCCTATTTATAGGAGTCTGTCCCCTCTGTTTCCCTGGAGGCAGACCTCCCTCTTCTGGGTATTTGAAGCTGGACAGTCTTTGCCCCAGACTACCTGCCTATATAGTTTCTTACACACCTTTCATTTTACCAAGCTTCCTTGAGGGCAAATTCTGGGATGAGGGGCACACTGGAAAGAATATTCCCAAGTCAGTATTTCCAAGCTGAAATAGGGCCAGGCACCCATGAAGAGGGGATCAGGAAGGGTCCAAGAGCTTCTGCCATGGCTTTCCAAAGTTGAGCTCTCTTGGTCTGCCCAGGAAATGCAGTGCTTCAACTACCTATTCCATGCAGCCCTCAGGAAGCAAACATCTTAAATCTTTACCACTGGGGTCTTTGTCAGGGCAGGTTGAAAGAAAAGCCACGGCTGCCTTCTTCTGGGCAGTTTGAAATGAGGGTCACCCACACATCTGGGCCCCAAGTGAACCAAAGTCACTAATAAAAGGCCATGAACGGAGAGCCAGCAAGATGGTGGTGGAGTAAGGAGTGCCTAGAGTCAGCTCATGCTATTATGAGGTTAGCAAACACCCAGAGCTCTCTGGAGCTAGCTGAAGTGCCTGTTTGGGGGCTCTAGGAGACCAGAAAATCATCCTGCAACATTTGTGAAAGAGTGGAAGGAGGAGACTGCCCATCTGCAGAGAAGACTCATGAGTAGAGTGCTCCGTGCCCTGGAGGCCAGTGCCCATCCTCCACTGGAGGCACAAGCTGCCTTGCGAGCTCTTCCGCAGCCGGAATTGAAAGCTCCACTTCCCAAAAATGGGGGAGCAAGAGATGTTTGGGTGCCAATTTCAGCTACTGATGAGTAAATTAAGTGGGCTACAGTATAATCCTCAGAACAGCTAAAGTTTGAGACTGTCCAAGTCAGAAAGAGGCTGGGAGCTAACTCCATGCCTGGCACAAGGGGAATCAGGGTGAACTGAAAATCCCAGTGCTGGTGGGGACTGGCTTCTTTTGATCCAGATCATATTGCAGCTATGGCCTAGGCCCCAGTGCCATCTCCAGCAGGGAGGAAACTGCAAGGACCTGCACTAGCCTCCCCAGGAAATTACCAGCCAAGCCACGGAGGCCGGTGATCATCCTAGTCTGGTGGCACAAGCTGCCCTGGGAGTTGTTTTGTGGCTGGAATTGGAAGCTCCATTTCCCAGAAACAGGGGAGGAGGAGACAGTTCGCTGCTGATTTCGGCTACTGATTGGTAGACTTGGGTGGCTAAGCTATAACCCTGGGAACAGCTGGGGTATGAATCTGTCAAGTCAGAAAGAGGCCAGTGGCCACCATTATGACTCCATTCCCAGCCTGAGGAGAAGCCGGGCTGACTGAAACTCTCAGTGTTGGCCGGAACCAGTTTCTTTCATGCAGATCAGCCTGCATCCCTAGCCTAGGTTTCAGCCCTGCCTCTGGCAGGGAGGAGGCTGAGGAGCCCTGCACCAGCCTATATAGGTAACTGCAGGTAACTTTGGCTGGTATAGATTTTCAGTCTACCAGGGCAACTACCAGGGCAACTGTGGTCATCTTGGACCCGCATTGCATAGCTTATCGCCTACACCTGCAGCTCCATCCCCTCCCAGGTGGGGGAAAAAGGGGTGTGAAGCTCCAGCAGTCTCTCTGGGCATCTACAGTCTATGCCTGTACTTGGATTATTCCACACAGCTGTGACTCTGTCCCTACCCCTGGCAAAGGAGAAAGTTGAAGAAGCTTCATTGGTCCCTGGTGCAATGAGGGCAGCTTGAGACTCCACTGCTTATAGCACCAACTACATGCTTGGCTTCTACTGCACTATCAGCAAGGGAGAAAGGAGAGGAAGTCCAAAACTATAGAGAAAAACTGCACCCAGAAAAAATACTCTAGTAAGCCAGATCGAAGACACCAACAAAAAAATTACAGTCCACACCAAGAAACAGGAAGCTATGGCCCAGTTAAAGGAACAAGATAAGCCTCCAGATGACATAAAGGAGTTGAGATAACTAATTGTAGATGTTCAAATAAATCTTCTTAATAAATTCAATGAGAAAGCTAAAGAGATTAAGGCTATTAAGAAGACATTGGATGAGCACAAAGAAGAATTTTAAAACATACTTGGAAAAATAGCAGATCTTATGGGAATGAAAGGTGCACTCAAAGAAATTTTAAAAAGCATTGGAATCATAATAGCAGATTTGAGGAGGCAGAAGAAAGGATTGGTGAGCTTGAAGAAATGGCCTCTGAAAGTGAACATACAAAAGACTAGATGCAGAAAGGAATGGAATAAATTGAACAAGGTCTCAGGGAACTGAATGACAGCAAAAGGCATGCAAACATATGTGTCATGGGTTTCCCAGAAGGGGAAGAGAAGGGAAAAGGGCAGAAGGAATATTTAAAGAAATAATGGTAGAAAATTTCCCAACCCTACTGAAGAACATAGATATCCATGTCCAAGAAGGACAGCATACTACCCTCAGAAAAAATCCAAATAGATGAACTGCAAGACACATACTCATCAGAATGTCAAATGCCAAAGACAAAGAGAAAATTCTGAGAGCAGCAAGAGAAAAGCAATGCATAACATATAAAGGATACCCAATAAGATTAAGTGCTGCTTTCTTACCAGAAACCATGGAGGCAAGAAGACAGTGGCCTGATATATTTAAGATACTACAAGAGAAAAACTTCCAGCCAAGAATCTTATAATCTTATAAGATTGTCTCTTAAAAATGAGGGTGAAATTAGAATATTCACAGATAAACAGAAACTGAATTTCTAACCAAGATACCAGATTTTCAGGAAATACTAAAGGGTGTGCTAGAGCCTGAAAAGAAAAGACAGGAGAGAGGGGCTTAGAAGATAGTTTAGAAATGAAGATTATATCAATAAAAGTAACCAAAAGTGTCAAAGAGTGGTGAAAATAAAATATGACACATAAAACTCAAATAGTCAGGAATAAACTTAACCAATGATGTAAAGCACTTGTATTCAGAAAACTGCAACTCAATGTTAAAACAATCAAAAAGGCCTAAGTAACTGGAAGAACATTCCATGCTCATGGATTGGAAGACTAAATATCATTAAGATGTCAATTCTACTCAAATTGATATACAGATTTAATTCAATCCTGATAAAAATTCCACCAGCATTAAAGAAAAAATTGAAACACAATCATTAAACTTATTTGGAAGGGTAAGGAGTCCTGAATAGCCAGAAAAATCTTAAAAAGGAAAAGTGATCCCTCATCTCCAGACTTTAAATTATAATACCTACCTATAGTGGTAAAAACAGCATGGTACTAGGCTAGAGACAGACATTATAGACCAATGGAACCAAACTTATGGTTCAGAAACAGACCCTCATCAGTATGGTCAAGTGATTGTTGACTAACCTGTCAAATTCACACAGCTTGGGCAGAACAATCCATTCAACAAACGGTACTGGAAGAATTGGATATTCATAGCTGAAAAAGGAAAGAGGACCCCTATCTCACACCTTATCCAAAAATTAACTCAAAATGGATCAAAAAACTAAAAATAAAAGCAAGAACCATAAAACTTCTAGAAGAAATTATTGGAAAATATCATCAAGACCTGATGGTAGGTGGTGGATTCTTAAAGGAGATAAGAGGAGGACTGAGTGGACTATTGGTGTTTAATGTATGTGGAAGTTTTAATTAGCTTTTCTGTAAAATGTGGATGGTAACACACAGTAACAATTAGTTTATAAATGAGGATGTGACTGAAAATGGTAATCTAGTTATGTAAATGCCAACTGACAGACTGCTAGAAAATAATCTAGGAACTAGATAGCACAGTAAATCAAGAGGTGGATGAGAATTGCATTTGATGGTACAGATGAAAGAGTGTCCTTTGTGAGTTAGAGCAGATGTACATCACTACTGCAGGGTGTTGAGAATGTGGAGAAGCATGGGAAAAATATAGCTGGAGTGACCTATGGACTGTAATTTGTAGTAATAACATAATATTCTTGCATCTATGTGAAAGATGTACTGAGCTGATAATGAGGCAGTATGAAAAATGTGAGCCAAATGTATACTATAGACATGGTCCTAATCAGATGATATTATTTTATCTGTAGCAAATGACACACCACATTGTGGTGTGTTGGTGGAGTCATGTTTTTTGGGAATTCTGCACATGTGCATGATTGTTTTATAAGTCTACAACTTCTGTCATAAAAAATATATTTAAAAAGTAATAGTAGGGTGGGTTGGGGGAGAAACACACCAAACGTAAGATAAGGACTATGATTATTAGTAAGATTTTAACAATATTCTCTCATAATTTGTAACAGACATCTCATGGCAATGCAAGGTGTTGATGGAGGGTTGATGTATGGGACCCCTGTATAATGTTATGCATATTTGCTTTGTAAGTTCACAACTTTTACTATATACCTAATTGTTTATGTATGTTCATATATAAATAATATAAAGATAATAATAATAGGATTGATTGGGGAAAAATACTTTGTAATATTTTGACAATGCTCTTTTATCATTAGTTTAAAAGGTTTAACAACAACGCAAGTTATGGGTGGTAGGTTGAGTTATGAAAGTCCTGTATGATGTTATATATGTTTGTTTTGTAAGTTCACAACTATTATACACATATTGTTTATGTATGTTTATGTATGAGTGATATATACTTCAGTAAATTAACAAAAAATAAAGGCCGTGAACAGTGATCAGCTCTGCACACCCCTGGTCTTGGGAAGAGGATTTTTACATCCCTTTCTGACACCAATGATGTAACCAGGGATTGGACTCCTCATTGGCCTAATGCAAGAGTGAGTGCTAGATGGATGCCAATATATACCAGCATAGGAAGAGTAATTTACTATTCTTTACCATAATTTATAAGCTTCTAACTTCTGCTCCTCCCTGGATGCTGTGCAATGTTCTTCTGGTCTTGAGTTTCAAAATAGTTGTTTCAGACAGTTCCTGTCTGAATAGTTTAATAGTTGTTCTGGATGATAGGACTAAGTCCCAGAGTTCCCTACTTCTCCATCTTCCCACAATCACTCTCCCATCAATTTTTAATTAGCCATCATTGGTACATATAATTTATTGCCTTACATAGATATTTTTGTATCTATATAAGGCAATAATAGAATTGCATGTAGGTTTTGATTAATTATATTCTAGTTTTGCAATAATATTTTGTATAATGCTTTTCATATTGTAGATGTTAAATAAACTGATAGTAAAGTTCTCATAGCATTTAGTATAGATTGGCCTAAGTTCTCTCTCTGCCAAACATGATGCAAAATTAGTGGATTTCTGAAGTTAAAGTGGAAAAGATGTTTTAATATATCACTGAGATTCTTTCTACTCTGTGGACAACTTTTAAATTTAACATTTTATTCTAGGAGAAATGGAAATTCCTAACACGGCATATGAAATTAATGTATTCTGCCTCTGGCAATGATCCTTTTCTAAAAACACTCAAGATAAATTTTCTGACTCTCATGTGAGTTTACTTCATTTTCAGTGTCATTATTGGCATTGTTTCAGATATTCATGTATGAGATCTGTGTTTTGTAGTCTCTGGGTGTTTTCTTCTGAGGTGGCTTTTCATATAGTAGCAACCTTTTATAATATATTTACATAGTTACATACCATAATGTGAAAGTAGGGCAAAATAATTTTTAGAATATGAAGGAATAAAGGAAGAAGTATAAAATAAAAACTAAAGCTTAGTACTCAATATCTGAAGAGAGCATGGTGTTAAGTTATTTCAGTTTGAAATCACTATGTACATCACAGGAAGGATATCAATTCTCCTATTGGGTTTGCTGGTAAGTATTGAGTCATGGTAAATATAAGAAAGACCAAATGTTGAAAATAAACTATCATTTACTTAAAACACTTATAAATGATACATTATTATTGCATAAGCTTTCTTTTTCAATTTCTAAAGAAAACCTTAATGATTAACAACATATTTCTGAAAGAGGATAAAAGTTTATCAGATCAATGTCTTCTACAGAATAGAAAATGAAGGACTGAGAAGTTAAGAGAGTTGCCTAAACCTTCACTTGACGGTCCTACTGGAATTATAATTCAGGTCTCCTGCATTCAAGTCTACTGCCTTTCTTCATTTAAACACACTATCAACTTTTACATTTTATAGGAAGAAAGGCTAACTATAGACTTAAAAAAGGAATGCTTTATTTTTACAATAACCTATCTTCTGGTTAAATCTGTTGACACTGGAAAACAACTGCTGAACAGACATCCACTTCTGGGTACAATTGAATAAAAGGAACCAAATTTACCTTCCTGTTTGAAATAATGAAAAAAAAATGGACAAAACATAGGAAATATTGGTGTGTATGATATTGTGCATCAGGCAACAAAGGACAATAATCACGGAGAGATGGGGAACCCATGGGGCGATCCATAGAAGACTGCCATACTGCCTAACAGATTCTATTCTATTAGCGCATATGAAAGGGGAACCAAACACAGCACTATAGACTCCAAAGTTAATGAGAGGGAACTGAGAGTCTGGAGAAGCCAAGGCAACTCGAGTTTGTAGAGGTGAGTATGACAGATGAGAGAGGTGTACAGAGAGAATCCTGGAGCTCTGTAGTTTTTCCCTGTCCAGTATGTGGTTGAATATTCATCGGCATATACATGTGAAGAAATACCGAAGACCTAGAAAGAACTACCTGAAATAGAGGGAACAAGGTTAAGTCCTCACACAAAGCTCTGACTGCTGTCTATCCTAGCAGCTAGACTGAAATATATCGAGATGCAGAGGCATGGGTAGATTACGCACAGAGAAGGGTCTTGCCTCAGTAGTGGGGAATAATTAGCCCTAGATTGTATACCACTTCAGAACCACCTAAAAATTCCTAAGAGCAGACAAGCAAGAACCTATCCCAGAACAAAACTGAATAATATTTATAGGAGTGCAAAAATATCCAGCATAGACAAGATTAACTTAATTCATCAGGTACATGGTAATATCTCCCATATATGAGAAAACTGAGGCTCAGAGAGTTTAAGCACCTTGCCCAAATTCACATGTTTAAGTAGATATCTGGGTTTTGAAACTCAGACTGAATCCAAATCCTATGCTTATTTATCCTATCAGATAAATAAGAAAGACAGGAATCAATTCATATGTAAATCCGATGGAAGGCTTTATTCAGAGCTCTTTGATTTAATTTTGATGCACATTATTATTTGATTTTAACAGTGACCCTGGAACTAGCAACATTTTGGAATGAAAATAAGAGATGTTGGTGAAGAGGAAGGAAGATGTAGCTTATTAACAAACTTAGCCAGACAATTAAAAGCTTAGATAAAGCTTAGAATTATATAATATTTCTTGTTACTTTCCCTGTTATACTGGGAGCCATAAGGTTTAACTAAAATACACCAGTACTTTTACCACCAAATTTTATGATATTGCAATGTAACAACAATATACAATGTGGTCACTGAACTGGATAATTCATATACACAATAGACACACATACACACATAAGCAAATCATATTTTCCCGAAATGATTACAATTTAATAGATTTTTGCTCCTGTCTGTTACCTTATTTTTTTCTAAACAACCACTTTAAACTAAAGCACTTGAGCCTGCACTGATAGCTTTATTTTCTGAAGCAAGATGATGACAGGTGACCTAACTTGGGAATTAAAGGACATTGAAATGCTTTTAAATACCAATTTGTTAAAGGCTAAATATCTACTCCTCTTTAATCCATTTAATCCAATTGCTTCCAAACTATCCTTTTTCTAGAATAGTCCATTTCTATCCTTCCACTAGCCTACTTTCATTTGTTATGAGGTGACCAAAATCATGTGTACACCATTGTAAAAGATGATGGAATTTCTTTTTCATTTAAGAACTTTAATAAAATTATTAGTCATTAAATATTTACCAGACAAACCTTCCCAGTGCCAGATGATGGAGTATGGTAAGGGGAAGAGAGGATCGGAGGGATGAAATATAGAAATGAACCAGACATGGTCTTAGACTTTAATGAGCTATGGAATAACACTGGACAAGTTAATTTGTAAACCGCATAAGAGAAATGAGATGTATTTCCCTGTAACTTTGTTTTAGAAACATTTTATAGATAAGAACAAAATAGACATAGGTTAATCATTGATTCAGCACATTCGAAGATATATAGTCTGCTTTATTCCCCAATTTTTTATATCCCTTGATGACCAACATTCTATTAGCCTGTAACTTAAGCACACTTCTATTCTGCTCTGTTTACCAAATCAAGAAGTAGAATATTCCTTTTGGGGTTTTAATTGAACAGCCTGTGATACTCATGGAGCAGTTTTTGCATAAATTTACAAAATAAACAAAATATCACTGGACCCCCTAAAGAGTAAAGCTAGCCATCGCTGATATTGCCCTTGAGATACTATAACAGGGATTATAATTTTAGTGACACAGGCACTTGAAATCATTAATCTGTTGTCCTTTATCAAGGGAGGAAGTCAGTCCTTTTACATTTCCAGAGTAATGAAGAGGGAAGGCAGGCAACGAAAATTAGAGAAGCACTAGGCTTCTGCCCCAGTGACTGGAAGCCAGAGAAAGGTTTGAAATCCTGTTTGTCTACATCAACTGTTGTCTTACATGTAAATTTCAAAATATTCAGTCAAATCTATTTCTTTCCATGTTAGAAAAAGATATATTTTTTACACACCTAATTCAGTTCTAGAATTCTAGGAATTTCAAAATAATCATTTCATCAAGTTAGTTATTGTTATTAACAATTTATACTTTGATCATTATGAAGATATTACATGTAGATCCACACAAATTCTATTAAATCTGTTTTATTATTATTAAATCTATTAAATCTGTTTTATTATTATGACAGTAACCTAAGGTGTTACTCTATTTGGCAAGTTTCTTTTAAAGTGGCCAATAATATTGACTAATACAGTATTCATTGTAATATTGCTGAGATAAGCAAATTATTTTCACTTTATATATATATAAAATATAGCCACATAAACTGAATGATTCTACTATATGCATAAAGATTATAATTTATGAATAGGTTTGTCACCATAATGCTTACATTACTAAGGGAGATGTTTATGACCATAGGCTATATTTAGTTGTTACCATATTGAAGCAATTTGATAAACTACCCTGAAAACTATAGTTGGATTCATAAAATAGATTAGGGAGTAGAGTTATATATATATTTAACTAGAATTCATAGCCTTTCTAAGGTGAAAGGAACTCTAAATTGACCTTCAGGTCCTGGATTACAAAAAGGTTCCTGGCAAAGGAGGCTAACAGGATGGATGCCCTGTGCTGATCCAATCAGACTTATAGCATGTGCAGCTTGGAAAACGAGACTTAAAGCTTACAAGAAATAAGACAAGAAAAGGAAACCTAAGCTCTGACCAATCAGCTTCTGACAAATTTCCTTCTGCCTCGATGTTCTACTAAGCCACCAGAACTGAACTTGCCCAATAACCAGTTTCCCCTTTATTTGGACTATAAATCTTTAATGCCCCCCCGATTGCCTTGGAACACCTGCTTTTCCTTGGTATTACCCCATAGGTGAATTGCTATACTGTAATAAAGCTTCTTCTTTCTATTTGTAGTAGCAGATTTTTAAAAATTATTTTTTTATTTTTAAAGAAACTTTAGATTCCATAAATGCTATATAAAAAAATATAAGGGATTCTCATGTGCCCAACTTCCTCCCCCTCTCACACCTTCCTACATTAACAACATCTTTCTTTAGTGTGGTTCATTTGTTACAATTGATGAACCCATATCGAAGCATTACTACTATCCATGCACTACAGTTTACATTATAATTTACACTCTGTCCCACACAATTTTGTAAAGTTTTGACAAAATATACCATGGCCTGTATCCGTTACTGCACAATCATGCAGAACAAATCCAATGTCCTGAAAATGCCTTTATATTACACCTATTCTTCCCTCTCCAGTCCCTCAGAACCTCTGGTGGAACTGCATTTATATCAATGATAAGAGTTTTTCCATTGCTAAAATAATAATAAGGCTACTTTGGTCCACTCTTCATTCCCCACTCTTGAGGATTTGGGGATGGTGATGCCCACTTTGCTTCTAATTGAGTGGGGGCTTAGATCCCATGGGGCAGTAGATGGAGCTATCTTGCTTGCAGTAGCAAACACTCTCTGTTCCTTGGGATGGGTGCTGTCCATCATCAACTTCTTGTGAGTTGTCCTGGGTGAGTTCAATGAATTGGAGGGTAGGTGTTGCAACTCTGCTGAAATTCAGGGTTCAACTGGCACAGGAACAGAACAAAGATTTAAGTCTCTGGGACATATTCTTTTGACAATTTTGACATCAGAAGTGGGACCCATAGACATTCTCCTTTCAGCTCCGAGGTGTCTGCTGGACATGGGTGCTGGAACCCACAGAACCCTTTCGGCTCTCCATCTCCTCCAGTCTCTTCAAAGGTCAAACATAAGTTTTCTCAGATCCAAGCTCTGCTTCCTTGCATTGCAGCTCTTCCAGCTTTATTTTCAGTTTGTTACTTGAGTTTGGTGTTTAGGTAATTAGCTTTGTTTATTGACCTGGTCATGGATGTCAGCAGTTTCAGAAAGGGCTTCTGAATTCCCTTTAGGAACTCCAATCGACTACACATCCAAACACTATTGTTCTCCTTCATGTTTGTTTGAAGACCCATGCAAAATTTCACCCATGATAGTCTGTCTAATTAATGGCCAATTTGGGGACCATTTTCATTAGATATCGTGATTTTATAATCACAATTGGAAAATTGCAGTTCTCAAATAAGACGAGTACAATGGGGTGCTTATTTTGATTGATAATTATAGGTCTCAAAATGATGAGATTCTGAAATCACATCCCTAAAAGAAACTACTGTCTCTAAATTATGTCAAACTAATGAACTAAAATCCCAAACATATACCCCAAACTCCCCTGGGTTCATACCTTCTGCTCCACCACTTCTATATCCTCTTTGCCAGCTTACCCCTCTGAGCTTACCATCTCTTCCTCTTTTTTCACATTAGAACTTCCCTTCCACCCTGAGCCCCATCTTTAAATGCCTTTTAAAGTAAGATCTGCAGAAAACACTGGTCCTGATGATCCTCTGAGATCTGACCAAATTACTTCCATCCTTTGGTCTAAGTATGAATTCCATCCAGAGCTAAAGAATTCCTGAAGCCAAAGGAAGACCCTCAAATATCAAAAATTCTTACTGAAGAATTTTACATCTTAATTCACACCTATCAACCTAGCTTGCTTAATCTTTATCAACTTGTTCCTACGTTAGTTGGGTCTAGAGATGCCCAAAATGGAATTAGAATGGCAAATTAGAAAGACTCAGAACAAGATATGACCATTAAAGTAGCTCCCCTCACCCTAGATTGAACTGAAACCATATCTCTAGAGTTGTTAGATGCTATTTCCCACAAGATTGATTGGACTGAGGTCCAAGGCTGCAAGCAGGCCAAAGATGAAAAGTGAACCAATCTTGATATTCAAGGAAGATTTAGCAAAAACACCCTGGACTATGCCTAGATGAACCTAAAGCCAGGATTGCTTTTAATGCTATGTTTGTCAATGAACTAAAGCCTGACCTTGCTAATTTAGTAAAAAGGTACAGACTTGAGTGGGAAAAAGTTCACATTACTGAGCTGACAAACTTAACTGAACAAGTTAAGTTCAGTTGGATTTCTAGCTTGCACTCTAGAAACCAAACAGGCCACTAAGCAAGTCAAACTATGTGCATTACAATTGCAACAATTGTAGTCCCCTCCTAAGCCATCAGTATTAGTCAGCCAAAGGGGTGCTAATGCAAAATACCAGAAACTAGTTGGTTTTTATAAAGGGTATTTATTTCAGGTAGGAACTTACAGATACCAGGCCATAAAGCATAAGTTACTTCCCCCACCAAAATCTATTTGGAGCAAGAAGGCTGATGATATCTGCAAGGGTTCAGACTTCCTGGGTTCCTGCTTTCCTGGGGCTTGCTTTTCTCTGGGTTCAAGGTTTTTCCTTCCTGGTGTTGGCTTCTTTTTCCTCTGGGTGCTGACTTTCCGGGTCTTCAGCATCAAACTCTAACATCAGAAATCCCCAACTTTCTTCTTCGCCATGCCTTTTATCTGTGAGTCCCAACCCACCAAGGGGTGGGAACACAACACCCTAATCAGTCATGCCCAGGTACAGATCAGATTACATGCATAATCCAATATTTCTTTTTGGAATTCATCAATTATATCAAAATGCTACACCATCTATACCCCCAAACCTCCTAGGGTATGTTAGTATTGCAAAAAACTGGGTATGTTAGTATTGCAAAAAACTGGGACACCTGCTAAACAAATACTTTAAATTAAAAAGCAAATGTCGTGACAATGCTGCCGATATACACCCTCCACCACGTAATACACACTGACTGCAACACAAAGGTGCTTTTGGGTTGCTTCCAGCCCTCACACTTAACCAGTAAGAGTAAACAAAGTTCAAAATTAACAGAGCAACATGTACCTTCTTAAATCAATACTGGTGCTACTCTCCCCACTATTCATCCCTCTCTGTTAAAGAAGCCCATACCTCAGAGTAAATACACTATAGATAATATGGGGATCTCTAATCAAATTTCAACAACTTCCAAATTGGCCCAAATCTCAGTTACACTAGGACCAATTCACAGAAATGCATTGTTGTTGTAACCCAGCTCCAGAAGAGCACAGGTCAGGGGGTGGCAAGACTAAAGAACATGCTGGGCACATAATCAGACAAGAGCTTTATTTATTGGGACTTACAGACAAGAGAGGATCTTCCAGCCTCCACTGAAGAATGAAAATAGCTCTACGCAAAGAGGTGGGAGAATAAGGGGCAATGTATCAGGTCTCAGAATAAAGACATTTCATAACAGAGTTTCTGGTATGGTCTAGTGATGTTACTGTAGGAAGAACTTGTACAGTATGGAGAAAACTACAGGCTATGATACCATCTGTGCATTGTTCTCCTGTGAGGAGATTTGTTACATTTTAACTTGTGTACTGGGGCAGGCAGGCTGCATACTGCAGGCTGAGTTTCCCTTAGGGAAGGGGAGCCAGGCTGGGGACCTCCGTAATTGTTTCCTACGTTATGATACCACTCCAGTTAACCTATTAGGAGGACATCTCTGTTTTAGTTTGCTAAAGGTTGCCAAGGCAATTTATCACAAACGAGTTGACTCTTAAAATTTATTAACTTATAAGTTTAGAGTTCTGAGGCTGTGAGAGTATCCAAATCATCATCAGGAGATACTTTCTCCATGAACTGCAGCTGTAGGAGATCAGGCACATGGCAGCATCAGCTCATCTCTTCCCTCTCCTCTGGGCCTTGTTGCTTTCAGCTTCTGGCTTCAGTGGCTTCCTCTCAGCTTCTGTGTTCTCTTGATTTCAGCTTCTGGGTTTCAGGACCTTATTTCTCAGTTTCTGGGGATTTCTCTCTGTTTCTGTGACTCTGATTTTTAAAGTAGGGGAAGGCAAAGACTGAAAGATGCTACCATTGTGCCCTGTCTTGTGACAGAAGTCCAGGATCACCAGCAGCTGTGTCTTCAGGAAGAAAGATTCACCTGATGCCTTGATATGGACATTTTTCTCAGACTCAGAACTGTAAGCATAGAAGTTAGTAAATCCCCATTGTAAAGCCAACCCATTTCTGGTATATTGCCTTGGCAGCTTTTAGCTAATCAAAACAATCTCCTAAATAAAAGGAAATGGGCTCTCAAGTTTAATGAAAAGAAGGAAATAAATAATTTTATCCTTACTTGACTGGAACCCCTTTAGATGTAAAAGAACTTCTATGTCACTTTTGCATGCATTGAGCCTAGAAATTGATTCCACCTTAGAACAATCAATAGATACTAATCTGTCCTCCACCCATGAACAATTATGGTTCCAATCCCCTTTGTATGTAGGAAAAATGAAAAGGTGCAGAACGAATTTTAGTTCAAATAGTCCTCTCCAAACACTTTCCCAAATATCCCCAATATCCCCTTAAACCAGAAACCATTAGACATTTACCTCCTATTGTTCAAGACTTCATAGAAATGGGTTTAATAATCCCTTGGTCTAGCCTGTGCAATACTCCCAAACTCCCTATAAGAAAACCTAGTGGGAAAGGATGGATATTTGTCTAAGACCTAAGAGCAATAAATAAAACTGTCATTCCTTGCTGCCCAGTAGTCTTCATTGTTTCCTACCAGATTTGCCCTGGGATTACCTATTTCACTGTAAATTGACCTCTGCAGTGAATTCTTTAAATATCAGTTCACCCTGATAGTCAATATATATTAGTATTCACATGGAATGAATTACAATGTACCTGGACTTTTATGCCTCAGGGATTCACAGAATACCCAAGTTACTTTTCCCAAACAATTAAAAATGATTTACAAGCATTTGATCTCTCCCTGAGGCTCTACTCTTCTACAACATATTGATGTTCTCCTTGCATGTTCCCCTAATGAACAAACATGTCAGGTTGACACCCTACATTTGCTACAACAGCTAGCCTTAAAGAGTCACAAAACCTCTAGGGATGAATTCCAATTCATGCAGCAAGAAATAAAAAATCTAGGGCACATCTTCTCCAACTAGGGAACTCTATTACTCACCTAAAGAATCTCTTTTAAACAAGACTTTCACAAACCTAGACATAAAAGCAACTGAGAACACTTAGGTCTTTGTGGGTTTTGTTGGACTTGGACACCAAACTTCTCCCTTCTAGCTCAACCTCTCTATGAACTCTAAAGCATACTGTACCTGAAACTTTGAGCTGGAATCAAGACCAGATAAATGCCTCTCATAATCTGAAGGAAGTCCTAAAAGACACCTTGCCGTTGGTCTACCTATCATCTTCCCTTTCAGTTGCATATCCATGAAAGAAAGGGAAATGCCTTAGGGATATTGTAGCAGTTTGGTATTGTTTATAAATTACAAAAATAGATATTGGATTATGTTTGTAAACTGGTCTGTTCCTCTTGGCATATTATATTGGATTCAAAGGTTTCACTTTTACTTGATTAAATAATGATTAAAGCTTTGATTGGGCCAAATCAGTAGGCTGTTGCATCTCTGCCTCCTTGGTGGGCAGGGACTCACAGAGAAAAGACAGGGCAGAGAATAGAGTTTGGAGTTTTGATATTGGAGCTCTGGGAAGTAAACACACAGAGAAGCAGATATGTGAGGAAGGAGAGAAGGCTCCATTAGACTGGAAGAAGCCCCAGAGAGATGAGCTGTTAGCCTAATAGTGTATAGCTGGCCTTGTGGAGAGAGCGGAATAGCTGAACCCAGAGAGAACCAAGCCCTGGGAGAAAGCCTACAGCCAATATTTGAAGAAGATGGGACCACAGAGCCTAAAGAGGAAGAGGAAGTTTGAACTCTTTACAGATTTCCACAGCCATCTTGCTTCAACACATGGCAACAGGCTTTAGTGAGGGAAGTAACTTATACTTTATGGCCTGGTGAGCTATAAGCTTCTACCCCAAATAAATACCCTTTATAAAATCCAACAGATTTCTGGTACTTTGCATGAACATTCCTTCGGCTGACTAATACAGATATTAACCCAGAGCATGAAGGAGCCAAGAGGTCCATTGGATATTACAGTATGCAATTAGGTATAACAGCTGGAGCATACCTACCTGATCTCATATCAGTGACTGGAAGAGCCAAATTAGTTGAAGTTACTGCAGATAGTTGTGCATCACCAACTTGATCTTTTGTACCCCATGCAGGGGAATCCTTACTTAATTCTGCTTTAACTTAACTTCTCTCTGCTGCACAACTTACATTTTCTGTCCCTTGCATATGTGCTTCCTCTAAACCTATTTTGTCCCTGCTTCCTAATGAAGGAGCACCTGATCATGACTCCAAGATTCTTACTGAAAATCTAGTTTACCCCAGCCTGAACTCAAGGAAACCTTGATAGACAACTCAGATTTAATCCTCTTTACTGATGAGTCACATTTGAAAATGGAATTCCCAGAGGGCAGATGGATATGCATTTACCACCTCAACAGAGGTTCTTGAGAGCAGTCCTCTTCCTAAAGAAACTTCCACTCAACAGGCAGAGCTTACCAAATTTCTAAAGGGTTAACAGCAAACCTGTACACTGATAGAAGATATGCCTTTTGTGTTGTACACAGTTTTAAAGAGCATTCCTTACTGCCTCTGGAACTGCCATAAGGAACAGGACACATGTAGCTAAACTATTAGAAGCTCTTTAGCTCCCTTAGGCTATTGCAAGTTACCAAAGTTAAAGCTCACATATGTGAAACCGTCAACTCAGATGAAAGCAAGAGAAATAACTTGGCTGATTGTGCTGACAAGGTAGCAGCCTGGACTCTCAAAAAAACCATTCATGCTTTGTAGGTTGGATCAAACACCTCCCCTCTCACCCCCTTGCAAACCTGATGTCTTAGTAAAATAGCAAGAATTGGTAACTCCCAAAGAGAGGAGACTATGGAAGGAATCAGGCTATGAATTAGACCCTAAGAAAAACATCTGTATAGGACCTAATGGTCACCCAGTATTATAAGATGACCTAAAATTATCAATTTCTGAGCATTTCCTTCACTCACCTTGAAATAGGCAAAATGTTAGAAATATTGGGAAAATGCTGGTGAGGACACTTTCATAATATTGCTCCCCAGGTCTATACCTCTTGTCAAACATATCAACACTATAACCAAGAAAGCCATTAAATATTCTCACGGTACAATTTCCTTTACATTTTCTGCCAGTGTTAATCTGGCAAATGGACTTTTTCTAGCTCCTAATTTCTATGGACATAAGTATGTGCTAATAATGACTTGTATGTGCTCTCACTATGTCAAAGCCTTCCTTCATAGACAAGCTATTGTCTTCTTTGTAGCCAAAACCCTTCTTGAAAACATCATCTGAACTTGGGGCACTCCTTCCAAACTTCATACTGATCAAGGGACTCATTTACAGGACAAATATTAATAATTAAGGGAATGTGTGGAGTCTTCCCTGTATATCAAAAGTTGCATTGCCCATACTCTACCACCACCCCCAATCTTCCCATCTGGTGGGAAGGACTAACGGGATAATGAAACAATAATTAGCCAAGGTTAGTAACTCTCTAAAATTACCCTGGTCTAAAATACTTTCCCTAGTCTTGCTCAACATTCACTCAACACCCTTTGGAAAGCATAAACTCACACCCCATGAAATTGTTACTGGAAGACCTTTACTACTTTTTTATATCTTATTTACAGACCCTAATAAAGCCCAACAAGACCCACTTAAATACTGTGGGGCACTAATGAACTACTCTTAGGCTTATGTTCCACAGGTTGAAGAAAGTTTTAAAGGAGGAGAACAATGCTTGACTCCAACTGACCACAATGATCTGAAGCCTGTAGAGTTTGCGTAATGATTTTAAACCATTTGGAACCAAAAATCTCTTTGAAAACCTAAGAGGTTTTCCTCATCAACCAGTGTGCCACTAAACTTGCTGGCATAGGTCAATGGATAAACCTATCTTAATTTAAATGAGTACCACCTAAACACTGGAAAAAAAAAATACCTACTCGTAACCTCAAACTCACTCTAAAAAGAGTTTCAGATCACCAATAAGTAGACAACATCTGATAGAAACAGCATTCTCCAAGAGCTACAGATCAAGAATTATACATTCATTTCTTTCTCTTTTCCTTTCCTTCCTGGACCCTTGCCATCTGCCCTGATTTTTTTTTTTTCCCAGTCATACAATGAGCTGCCAAACTGGGCACTCTGTTAAACTGCTGAGTTTACACTAATTTAAACTCCACAGAAAGACCCCGGTTATTGGCCATACCCATGGATATTCAGATCTGGATAGACTTACAAGGCATATTTTACATAAAGCAAGTATGGGAAAAAGGGATGGACACTCAACAGGTAAATATTGGAAATGGTCACCTCTCCTGGGCTTATATTAGTCGTGAAGAAAATAGGGCCCCCATAGCACAAATGATCCA
The DNA here is from genome assembly GCF_030445035.2 of Dasypus novemcinctus. Lineage (NCBI taxonomy): Eukaryota > Metazoa > Chordata > Mammalia > Cingulata > Dasypodidae > Dasypus > Dasypus novemcinctus. The sequence continues at coordinate 30,280,243 of NC_080679.1, forward strand.
GGCTGTAATGAATTTCTCTTTTAGTAGAAACAATTATAATAGCACTGGACCTTTATCTAGGTACTATCCCGGTCAACCTCTGCAATCAGACCCTTTGGTGTGACCAAGGAGAAGGCAAATGATACCATTATCAAACAAGTCTCTGATGATGACATACTTCAAACTTAAGATATTCAGCTAAATGAAACAATCCTTTCTACCACTGGAAACTTTTCAAGGTGTTAGACCACATTGTGTTGTTCTTGTCTATTGCTCTGACAATCATATTATCTATCTAGACCAATTTTCAGGCCTTGCTTGATACAAGTCCCTAACAGTACTTCCATAATTTTTAACATTTCTCAAAGACTATTTTTATCAACTAGACCCAACGTCCATTGCTCGTATTTCAATAGATTCCATAATTTTATAAGCTGTGCCTGTAAAGAGGCAAACTCCTCCAAATCTGGAGGGCAAGAGAGGCACAAGCAAAACTGCTGGGTTACAGGGATACTTTAACTCTCAATCTGGCTAGCACAGTCTGTTTCTTCCTATGTGGAAAAAAATGCGTATATAGCCTTACCACTAGCCTGGAGTGGGACTTGCATAGGAACAGACTTACTCCCTAGAGTAGAGGCGAGAATTCGAAACAAAAAATGCTTCTAATTCTGGCATCTTTCATATATCAACTCAAAAGCTATTTTAGGCTTAAGAGAGACATGATAGAATACAACCATTAATTGAAAGGTGTGGTAAGGGCTAGAACTTTCTGTGAAGTATATTTTGCTTTCATGGAATTCCTTAACCTGAAAAAGCCATCCAAAACATGTCAAGATTACTGCAGGTACCTTTAATGACACCATCAAGGCATTGGAGAACTTACAGCTCAAGGAAGACTGTAAGAACCAGGAGGGGTTGTCTTACAAATTCATAGGGTACTCAATATCCTCACAGCTCAGTGAGGATGGTCATGTGACCTTAGGGGAGCAATGTTGCTTTTATGTATATCAATAGGGCAAAATTGAACAAAACATTATGGACATCAAATAAATGGCTCAAATACTGTGATAACTAAGGACACTCAGGGCTTGGGATTTATTTAGCTGACTGGATCTTGGATCTTGGGAAGACTGGATAAGGGGAAAATATTCCCCTTTCCATCTTTCTCCTCCTTACAATTATAACAGTATCTTTAATCTGTTGTTTTATTTCCAGAATTTTGACTATGGTTCAACAATCTCTCACTTATAAAATCATGCTGGTAAATCAGGCTTTCAATCTCAATGACTCTACTCTTGATGCGCTATAGGACAAAACCTCTGATACTACTTTTACTTACCCCAAAATAATGTTGCCTCAGAATAAAATTCCTCTTGTCTCTTTCAGAAACCTTGTCACTGAACTTTGATGAATTCCATCTTCCTAGTGTTGCCTTAGTTGAACATAGTTCTGTAACATATTCCTACTACAATAGGAGATGACACTGGACCTTTCCAGCTATGTGGGAATGAAAGATCTTTCTGCAAAAGATCTTAAGAAAAAGGGAGAAAGGTAAAAGGTCCTGGGTTACAAAATGGTTCCTGGCAAAGAAAGCACACAAGATGGATGTCCTGTGCTGAAGCAATTAGACTTCAGGCATGAGAAGCTTGGAGAACAAGACCTAAAGCTTATAAAAAATAGGACAAGAAAAAGAAACTTAATGCAGTGAATCAACTTCAGACAAGTTTCCTTCTGCCTCGATGTTTGTACAAAAGTCACTTGACAATGGTAGTTACCCTGATTTGGACTATATATTCCCAATGCCTCCCGAATGCTTTGGAACACCTGCTTTTACTTGGTGTTGCCCAATTCATGAATTGTTATACTGTTAATAAAATTATCTTCTTTCTATTTGCAGTATCAGTACTTTTGATACTAAGATCTTTTGCTTTACTAGGCTGTTTTGTTTAGAAACCTACAGATATTTTTTTTACTAGTGAAAACAGTCATATTCCTTTCAAGAGATGGAATTACTCCAATCAAATGCTCTTTGAAGAAAGCAAAATTAAAATAACACTAAAACATGCCATTGAGTCTGATTTTTTAAACAATTTTTAGGTGTACAAAACATAACATAAAAGGGAAGCAATCCATAATTAAGAGACTTGGTTTAGTTTGCAATTTTGTATTTCATTATGTAAACTGAAAAACAATTATTTCTAAGATAAAAAATTCTATCCTTCAGACTAAGAAGAGGAAATTTTGAATTCTTTTGGCCAATTCCAAGATCAAGCCCACCAAAAAGAAAAATTTTATGCATAAGATTCTTTGAGGTTCTGATTTTCTCTACCTCTGGTAAGAAATACAACCAAGCATTTAGGTTGGAAACAGAGGGTTCTTTTGTTTTACTATCACCTAAATAGCAAATCAAAGAAGATTTGACAATTCCTAAAAAAAAAAAAAAAAATTAGTTTGAAATCTTGAATTTTTTAAGAAAAATACAATAAATTTAGGCTTCTGAGTACAACCTATATTATATCAGTTTATGTTACCTTAGTTAGAAAACTTGAATTTTTTAGTAACAGCTGTTAAGTTGGGGGCCAGGGAAGGTGAGGTATGTGGTGAGTAACATGTGGGGCCCAAGCATCATGGGAAACTTTGCCACAGGAAATTCTACTCCATCCTGCTGGGAGATGTAACTCAAACCATTTTCCCTGCAGAGCCATTCTGGGTATACAAATTAAATATCCTCTGAAGAGGAAGGGCAGACTCTCCTGTTCTGCCTGTAGTTTTGCATGTTAACTAGCAATCGTTTCTTGAAGTATGGATTCACAGGATCACATCTCCCCACCAACACACAATTAAGTGGAGAAAATTACATTAAAGGGGATAATCAAGTTTTCTTGTAATTATGCTTATGAGTAAATTGGTGTGACAATTCTTTTTGCTTTAATTATGTGGTTCAGGGACAATGTATGATGCGTTAGACATTATCCTCAAATATAAAACAATCTCTTAAAAACTCATCCTGTTTATCATATATGCGGTCTGCTACAATTGTAAAATCATATGCAAATTAAGATTCTGAATACAATTAATCATAGCTAGAAGGAAATGTGTCGTTTTAGATTGATATTTTGATGTTATTAAGAACTTTTTATTCTATAGATTTGTATTTTTAAATATATATAATAAACTTTACTTTTAAAGAAGTTTTAGATTACAGAAAAATTACAATGAAAATATGAGCTCCTAATACCCCACACCCTTCCGTTCCCACCTCTTCCCCTATTAATAACATCTTACAATGGTGTGGTACATTTGTCAAAATTGATGAGTAAATATTGGAGCATTGCTACTAATCAAGGTCTATAGTTTACATTGTAGTTTATACTTAATTCAAATGCCCTAAAGGTATCCTATGTTCCAACTATTACTCCCTCCATCTCCCCTCAGAACCTGTGGTAACCACTATCTTTACATCAATGTTTCAGGTTCTTCCATTACTAAATATTAATAAGTTTACTTTGTCCTTGGTTGCATTTCCCTCTTGTGTTTGTTCATTCCTCAATGCTCTGCCTCAGATTGAAAGGGGGCTTAGATCTTATAGGGAAGATGGAAGGAACTGTTTTGCTTGTAGTTATAGATGCTCTCCGTTTTTGGGATGAGAGTTGTCCATCATCATCATTTTGTTTTTGTCTTGGGTGAGTCCAGTGAACTGGAAAGTAGGTGTTGACCACAACTCTTCTGAGATTTCAGGGCTCAACCAGTGTATAAACAGACTAAAGATATAATACTCTGGGAATATATTTAATGGGTATAGTTCTAATTATAGGCTCAAACATGTGCAGGGCAATTATAAAAGAGTCTAACTCTGATACATTGGGGAAATAAGTTGTCATATATTCCAAGGTAAGGCCCACAACAGAGTGCTGATTTTAAGGGATTGGATAACTTGCCTATAATGTCCAGATGGCTCTAGAGCCCTCAGGAGCATCTCTATTTGAAGCTTTGTTTACAGTAGCAGTTTAGTGAGATCTGCTTGAGGCATTTTGTACTATAAAATCCAGTTAAACAAGACTTCATTTTATTGGAAGACCATTTGCCTAGATGTCCAACTATTCTGAGAAGAGACATTACTTCTTATAAAATTAAGAAATATAATTTGAATTTTTGGCAGCTAAATTTTTGAAGCAACTGTAGAGACTCCACAAAGTATATGAAATTTTAAAGTAACATTTTAAGATCAATAATATAAAATATATTTGATGATGTCACAACAACCATGGTCATATCGCCTCTTTAAAAATCCTTGAATTCTGACCTCTGGTAACTCTCTGATATTTCCTAATCAATCAATACTTGTTTAGTTTCTATGTCAAAACTCATGCCAAATATTGTGGGACAAATAACATTATGGCATTCCATACCCAAAAGACTCTGCTACATTTCTCATAGACAGGACAGCTTTGTATAAATAAACATTTTGGAAGTCCCAGATAATATCGTACGATTATTCTAAAATGGCCCCAACCATTCCACATTTAACCAATAGGAACAACCCAAGTTACCAGTCAATTATCTATTAAAAAAAATATATTCCACCTGCTTAATCTAATCCTCCACATACCTGCCCTTGTTCTTCCATGATATAACTGCCCTGCTACCACCTTGGGAACTTGACACTTGCTGTTGCCACTTTTTCAGTTGTCTTCCTTCAGAACTTCGCATGGTTTCCTTAAATGTCACTCTCAGAGAGCATCTCTCTCAGCATTGCATTATAAGCGCCAACCCTCACCTCATTACTTTTTTATTCTGATTGATTCTTGATATATACCACTTTTTATTCTTGAGATTATTCATTGCTGATTTGTTATTGGCTCTGACTCTAACAGAATAAAAGGTCCATAAGGACAGGATATGATGTTCATTGCTGAACCTTCTCTATTTAGAACAGTGCCCAGGGCATCATAGTTGCTCAGTAAACAACTGCTAAAAAGAAATTTCATTACTGATTTTTTTCATATATGCAGAAACATTTTAAGTCGGCCCGATGATAAACACACACATACAAATTATTAATTTTACAGTCAGAGAGGAAGTATCAGGAAATATGATAGTCATGTTGCCTTCTAAATGTCATGGAACCATCAGGAAAATTACAAATGCATGAAGTCATCTGTTTTTTATTTTATAAGTTATTGAAGGCTAAAAGTTTTGGGGAGATACTATCTTAAGTGCATTATTTCTTTCTTTAGTCATTTATATTGTTAGATTTCTAGGAGAAAAACAAAATAGAAATAATTCTATCAACTTACTACATTTGCCATTTGTTTTATAATTTCCTAAGTGATTTTTAAATTCCTGCTTACACAAACTCTTTTTGTCTTTACCTTTCTTATGTCTCATCTCCTTACCTGAAATAGTTTTCTTGGCAAAGTTCTAAGACGAGATGGTTATTTCATAAAAGATTTAGTTTAAGAATGTCATATGGTATGGACCAAGTTTAAAAGATATAAAGTTACTTTTGAATATATAAGAGCATTGAAATAATTCAAATTTATGCAAAATAAAAATAGCATGTTACATTTCCCTTAATTTTTAATTCTGTTGTTTTTTCCAAATTCCCTGGATAGACAAAACCTGCTATTGTTTTTATTTTTATCACATATCTAAAAGTTTTGACTATGCATCATCTAGCTGCAGTAAAGAATAAGAACTGACATCAAATATCAATATTATTGGCCCAGCTAAATGGTAGCTGACATCAAGTTGAAATGCTGAAGAAGTAAACAAAATTGATTTTTTGTGTGTGTGTGTAAGTACTGCCTGATATCATTTGTCCTTCAAAGGATCAATGCCTGAATGATCTAAATGTTATTTGCATTTCTGTACATAAAATAACCAGAAGTTGATATTAAGTATCTTCTGTTTCAATTTGCACACCAAACAAAATTCAGAAATTCAGGTATTTAACTTCCTTTGCTAAAGTGGAGTAAGGGTAACTTTTTTAGTAGACAATTCCAAATGTTTGTTTTTCCATGATTTAAAGAAAAGATGATATGAATTAATGCATTCGCATCCATATACTGGCAACATAGGAGAAGCAATGAACCTATTTCAGATCAAATTTAAAACTCTCAACTAATTATTAAATACTATATCTAGATATGAGAAAAACAAAATATTGCTACTGAGATTTGTATCCATATTTTGGTAGGATGTAGCAAAATGTAATGCAGTTACATAGTTTCTTACTGCAGCTCTGTGTCTGTAACACTGGTAATACATTGAAGGAAATTAAATTATGGGTTAGGGAAGTCGCAGACATCTGTTAAGACCTCAATTACCCTCGTCTTCTTCACTGGGGAAGTGACCAACATAGGCAAGGCAGCCATCCTCCAGAAAGGCCTTCTACTGCTCTTGCATCCTTTTCTACTATGTGCCATTTCACCACCTGGGGGTGATGTTAAGTCTAAGGAAAAGACCTTGCTGGACCCTTATACCCAGAAACTGGGAATGAGCAGGCACAGATGCTTATTAGGGCAGGAATTCTCAGGGCAGGCCCCCTCTCACCAAGGTGGATAAAAGCCATATTCAAACAGTATAGAACGGTCTCTTCTCAGCATGGGTAGAACTGCCGTCTATCAAGCCCCAACCAGTTTTTGGTCATCTGGGGAGATGGACCTTAATGATTCTTCTTTCCTTACTCTTTTGAACTATGTAAGTGACATGGAGATTTGCCTTTTCTGGATTCTTTATTCTGTGCGATTATTTGTTGAAAGTTTCTGTGTTCATAGTGCACTGCTCTAGTAATTGGCTCCACAATGGGATATATAGAATTCATGTCTATATATAAATGTGTACTCTTTTATTTATTTCTGCTTATATGAACACAAATGTCTAGGCAGGGATTAAACAATAACCCCACTAATAAGAGGCAGAGAAGGAGGAAGGGGTGGAGGAGGAGTAATAGGAGCAACAGTTGTAGCATTTTCTACATGCCAGGCACTATGTATTTTATAATACACTGTTCTTTTTATCAACCATTTTACGAAGGAGCTAAATATTGCTAAAGATCATATATCTTGTGAATGGCAAAGCCAGGATCCAAAAGGCAGCAGAGAAGACAAGTATAACTGGAACTGAATAATTTCCCAGTTGCTTCAAAGGCATAGGACACTACTGATGTTATAAAAGCCTTCTAAAAGAAGCTATAATAAACTGGTAATTAAATGACATTAGCAACTTAGTATCCACAGAATTTGGAAGATCAATAAAATTGAAATAAATTCAGAACCTATTCTGAAATTCTTTTGGTCTATGACAGATTATCACATAAATGCCAACCTTAAAATGGGGTTCAGGTAGGAAGCAAAACAAATTTGTCAGGGAAGTGGGAAACTCTTGAATTTGGCCCAAATTAATAAATTATAGATCTTCAGAAAGCACTTGAGCTGAAGACTAAAACCTAAGTAGTAAGCAAAATTTCTAAGCTAAACTTTCATAAACACAATAAAATGAAAGTATGCAAATATTCTAAGGAAAATTGAGGCTGGAGAGAAATCTAAATTATAAAGACAATGAAGGAAATTAAGCAATTTTGATAACTTTATTTGTAAATGATTTAGAGGACAGGAAAAGATGGAAGAAGGGGTTGGAGTGGACTGTTTGTAGAAGAAACAAAAATACAGAAAATTTCAACTCTAGTTTTAGAAATCAATTAAAATATGCATCTAGTATTTTGTCAACTAAGCTGATTCCAATAATCTGAGAGGATTTAATTCAAAAGTACAGTATCATTGACTTAATAAGAACATTTTCATCTATGTACATTGGAGAAAAAAGCAAACATAAATATTTCATGTAAATGAGTATGTGGATTTAGAGCCAGAAAATATTTTTAAATTGAATATTTTCAGTTTCCTACAATTTTAAAAACTGTTCTTTAAAGTTCATGTTATCCATGCTTGAAGTTCTAATAATATAGAATAATATTAAAATAAAATTATTAAAGATGGCTTGTCAATCTCACTCCTAATCCTACAATTTGATGTCTTCATGCCAAATTGTTTTTCTGTTTGTGTTTGTGTATGGTTTACACATCTAGTAGCAAAAATAAATTTTAAATAAAACAGAAAAGCTTTATACCTTGTATTACTTATCTATTGCTGTTAATAATTTTACCTCAAACTTGTAGCACAAAAACAATAATAAACTTTTTCACACTTTTGGTGATCAGAAATTTCATATGATGTTGCCATCAAGATTGTGGTCAGTGCTATAGTAAAAAGATTACTTAACTGGGGTTGGAGGATACGCTTCCAAGATATCCACTCATGTGGCTGGCAGTTTGGACTATTGGTAGTAGGCCCTATTTCTTTCTGAATGGGCCTTTCCACATGGTTAGTTGAGTGAACTTATGACATGGTGACTGGCTTCTTCCAGAGCAAGCAATCACCCAAGAGATCAAAGTGGAAATGGAAATAGCTTTTATAACAGTCTCAGAAGACATGTGCTATCATTTCTGTAGCATTCCATTGGTCACATAAACCAGCTGTTAATAAATGTGGGAAAGGTCTATAAAAAAGCATGGATACTAGGAAATAAAGATCACTGTGGGCCAACTTGGAGGCTAGCTACCACAAATCTATTTATTCAAAAGCTTAAGTTATCACTAAATAATGTTTCATAGTAATAGTCTCCTTTACTTGCTGACATGTACAAATTCAGCAAATCATTAATAATGGCCACAAAATATTCAAAAATATTTAATTATTCACTTAATGGTGGGCATTTTTCACTATAACAAATTATGCAGTAGACATTGTTATTGGCTCTCCATTCCATCTGATTGTTATTATAGCAGCCTGCTCCAGGAGTGAGCTTCCATTTGCATAAGCTAATTGCATAGTCACAACCACTTTGCACAGTTATCACTTTAGGCAATGGGCACCAATCCAGGCCCTAGAAAAACATTACATGGCAATACTTGGAACATAATGCGTGGTGTAAGCTGGTAAAGTCAGAGTACAGTGTAGGATTTTAATTATTGTTTGGGGCAGAAAAGAGAGAAACTTCTTTTTATTCTGGAAAAATGTATGTGTCCATATGAGACCAGAAACTGCAGAAGCCAGTATGCTACCCAGAGGGAAGTTAGCCTGAGACAAATCTGACTCATGGATTAAAAATAAAGCTGATAAGGTCCCCAGCAATTGGAATCAGATCCCTGATAAATCATCATCTGAGTTCCTCCCAGACTCTGAACTTTATAGTTACCAATAGCAATAAAGTGTTCTTGTTATTTAAACTAGTATAAGTTGTATTTTCTGCTATTTGAAATAAAAATGTCCTAAGTGAAACAATTCTCTAATTAAAGCTGTATGCATATATTGCTACATTCATTCATTCATTCATCACACTTATTGAATATCAAATACATAAATATGTAAAATAAGCTATGTCAGGTGCTAAAGAGATTGAGGTGAATAAGATTGCAAATGTCATATTTTTCTCATTCCATTTAATTGCATTCCAGTTCAGAGAGAGAGGAAATAACAAGTAAACCAACAAAAGTCCCAAGACAACTGCTAACTGTGATTCATTCTCCTACTTCTACATTGGTATGGCTAGAGTGAAATTTACTGTGATGAGGAAGATGAAGAAGATAAAGAAAGGAACCAGCTAGAATGGAGTTTCATTTTTAGCCAAAAATAAAAGACACTTAATAAATATCTTTTAGACATTTAGACTGAGATGCAAAATAGCTAATGGTGAATCTGGAGGCCAGAGTGAGAATTGTTTGGAGATCATTAGCATGCAGATAAAATTAAAAGCCACAGGTTCAAATGATATGAACTAGGAAGAGAATCTGACCAGAAAAAAAGCTTATGATTGTATCTTGATACAGTTTAATATTTAACAGTCAAGTAGCAGAGGAGGAGCCAACAGCAAAGTAGTCTGAGAAGCAGTGGCCATGGATGTTTTGCTTCTCAGAACTCTACAGAAGAGGTTTTCAGTGATACCGAAAAGCAGTCAAATAATAATGGAGGAATGGCCACTGGATGCAGCACTGTGGAAATCAAGAGCAGTTTTTAGGGGAGTTGTTGTGTTGGAATTCACATTGGAATGGTTGGAGAGTAAAGGAGATTGGAGATTGTGGACAATACGAAGGAAAAAGATAATTCAGGAACAGCCTTGCTTTTAAGATTCATAGAAAATATGGATGAAAAGCAACAAAATTTTTAATATAGCTCTTAAATCAAATAATACCTAATGAAAAAAAGACAGTCAAATTTGAAAAGAATCTGATGAAATTCTATAAATGAAAAGTATACTCAATAAAAACTCAGTATAAGGGTTAAGTGGTATACTGGATTCAGCCAAAGATAGATTTAGTGACTTGTAAGACAAATACCATGAAATCAGCTGGAATGCAAAATGGAGAGCTAAAGATACAGAAAATATAAAAAGTAGTTAAGAAACATGGGAAATTGAATAAGACATTTCAACATAAACATGAAGTTCCTGAAGGAAAGAATAGAGAAAATTGAGAAAAAGCAATGTTAAAAAATTAATGATGGAAACTTTTCCAGAATTGAGGAAAGACAAAAGTCCTAATATTGAGGAAGTAAATCAAGTCCTGAGAAATAAAAAAGGAAAAAAATCCACTTACAGATACATCATAAAGAACTAAAAATAAAATATTAAATATATTAAAGTGTATCAAAGAGAAATATCAGGCAGATTACCTACAAAAGACCAACCATTAAATTGACAACAAATTCTTAAGAGCAAAACTAGTGCCAGAAGAAAATGTAATACTATCAGAATGAAGAAAAATAATGACATTTTCACATATGCAAAGACCAAGGAAGTTTATGTAGGTATACCTACACTTTCTTCCTGAAAGAACAGACATATTATTCAGCAAGAAGAAAAGTGAACCTTGATGGAAGGAGTGAAAATAAATAAGTCAGTTAACAAAGAAGTAATGACAAATATTGGTAGATCTAGTACATACTAATTATTTAAATAACAAATTTCAAAATGGGACTAAATGTAAAAATATGAAAATTAGAAAAGAGAATTCTCAAAAAAAAATCAGAGCATTTTAGGATCTCTGTGATACTCTAATGAGAATAATAAAATAACTTACTTAAAGAATTTTAGAGAAATAAAATGCATGCATGTTAAAAAAATTAAGGGTAACAATTAAAAACAGAAATAAAAAGGTAAGAAGGAGAAAAATAGCATGATCAGTAGAATATGTAAAATAAGATAGTAAAAGTAAATCTAGATATATTAATAATTATAATGATATAGATAAACAAGCAGATGCTCAGATTTGATTAAAAGAAAAAAAAAACCCAACTATCTGTTACTTAGAAATAACTCAAATGAAACCACAGAAAAAAAGGAAAATTGAGGGAAAAAGAAGCTATTCCAATCAGGCACAATCGAAATTTAAAATTTAAGATAAAAAGTTTCAATTGTGTAGTGACAATCTGAAGCTTTTTGTGGATCCCAGAAAAGACAATTTCCTTAGAGCTAATCCATTCCCGTGTGTGTAAACCTATTGTAAATGGGAACTCTTTGATTAAATTACTTTTCTTAAGGGTCCTGATTAAATTATGTGACCCAGGGTTGGTCTTAATCCTTTTATTGGAGTCCTTTAAACATGGAGGACTAAAAGCAGCAGAGACAGAAAAAAGCTGCAGAGATCAATAAACTCTGAGAACCTGAGAGAGGATCCAGATCCAGAGGTTGGAATGAGTGGAGCACAGAGGCATGGAAAGAGACCCCCCAAGAAGCTGAAGGAGACAAGGCCTGGAGGAGCTACCAGAGAAAGTAAGCCTGGAGGAGAAGGCAGAGACCCAGACTGGTAGAGCCACCATTGTGTCCAGCCATGTGGCAGGAGTCCAGAAGCAGAAGCAGCTGACCATTGGCAAGAGAGCAACCCCAATGATACCTTGATTTGCACATTTTCACAGCCCAGAACTTTTAAGTTTTTACACAATAACTTCCCATTATAAAAGTCAATCCATTTCTGTTGTATTGCTCCCAGCAACTTTCAGCAAACATTTTAGTGTTAAGGAGGGCAATCACATAAATACATAGGAAAGTCTTCACCAGGAAGATATAAAAAATAAATTTACTTATATAAAGCAAGAGTTGTTTGAATACTATGTGGAAATTGACAAATCCATAACAATTGTGAAAAATTTTAACATTTCTATATCACAAACTGAAAGATTACAGTTTAGCAAAAATAGTTTTTTTGTGTGATTCGCACAACATAATTAGGAATCTTGATCTAAGAAATAAATATAGAAAACTGGATATCCCAAAAAAGAACACATATTCTTTCCAAGCCCACATAGAACATATAAAAATGATAATGAACGAGGTCACAAAGGAAGTTCTTACCAATCTCCAAAATACACACCATAGAATTGACTTTTCTGAAAATTTTGCAATCAAATATAAATCAGGGATTCAAAGAATGCCCTAAACTTCCTATATATGTGGAAATAAAGCAATTTTAAATAATCCCAAATTTGAAAAGGAAATCAAGAGTACGTGAAAAGTAAGCAAATTAAGATAGCAAGTATATCTATCCTGAGATGAAAGGTCAGATTTTAAAGTCAGAACATTTTGGAACATGTTTGTATAAACATAGAAATAGTCCTGTGGAAGTCGAAGGACAAGGAATAACTGAAAATGTAAACTTATGAAGAGGGCAAGAGAGATTGGTTGTCATACAAATGGATTGAGTTAAATGCTTTTAAATGGAGCTGATATACTCCTTCCATGTTTATTGGAGGGGAGACACAGAAGATGTTTGAAGATGCTGGTACATTTATAGACATAGTAGTAAAAAGATAAGAGATTTTTTTCTCTGATGGCCTCTAGTTTTTCATTTAAGATTAAGTAAAGGATATACAAGAAAGGGAGAAAGGGAGGAGAAAGTGACAGGAGGTTTGAGAAGGTATAAAAGTAATTTAAAAGAGTAGAAAAATGAACTTACTAGAGAAATATAGTTGAAATGTTGATCATTGGTGAGTGACAATTTCTAATTTGAAGTCATAAATTTAAAATGAATACAAAGAAAAAAAGATCAATTTGATTTAATTATTTTGTCCAACATATTTTTATCAGCTTGCATGTAGGCTAAATAATGCAGATTTACCTGGTAAGCATTGCAGAGGAAAAAAGGTCAAAGTGAACTGATGTCCTTTGTAATAGAATTGTTGGAAAAACTAAGGAATCTAAAGTGGGATAAAATAAGTGAAGGCAGAAGGGATGATGACATGGTGAGTGATGGTTTCAGCAGATTATAGATCTCAGTGAGGTATTAAGTATTGTATTGGTTTTACTCAAGTGAGCTGGAAAGACAGAGAGGGATGTTCAAAATAGCAGTGCTTAGAATTGAAATTCTGGAGGTAATACATTTACAGTTAATGACAAGGTACTATATATGGCTTCAGATTATGTATCTGGGATTGAATGGAAGGAAAGGTTGTCAGAGAACAGTAGTAAAGGGAGTAAAAAATCAGGCTACTTGCTGGACGGAAAGTAAAACAGTGATCTGGGAACTCTGGGCTACAAAGAATGAAAGGGAATGATTGGGATGTTTCTCAGTGGCAAGTCTGTTCACAGCAGTGAATCCATCTGAAGATTTCAGTAGGATTCTTGCATATTTTGAGTTTAAAAAGTATGCACCATGGTTCATGGTAGAATTATAAAAATGTGCTATCATCAATTGTAACTAATGTTCCACACCAATGCAAGGTTTAATAATAATAGGGTGGTATATGGTAATCATGTATTTTAAGCAAGATATTGTTTTGTAAACATACAACTTCTATAATAAAGAAAAACAAAATCACTTTTTATCAATGATCATACTTCCTTGGGAAGTGCATATAAAACCACTTGTTTTTATAGTCTTAGATAACAAAGTGTAGGAAGTGCAGAGTGCATATACCTAGGTTCAGGAAGTACAGAATACACTTAATCTTTTTTCCAAACTATAAGGTTTTATGAGTAGTTGGCTTTTTTTTTTCATTTTTAGAGCATTTTCATTATTCCAGTAATAATGAAAAACAATAAACAAAAACCAACCAAACAAATAAAAATCATCACCTCCCAATCTCTCTATGCTTCCCTTGCCATACATAGCTGCTATTCTGTTACCTTCTCTCTAATATATTTGTATTTATATTTTATATAAACAGTCTTATATATGCAATATCACCCATATTAGTATTTTAAAAGAGGTTTCACTATGCTATACAGTCCCATGTTACATTTTTTAACTTCCCTTCTAGTAACATAAATATCCTTAAGCTTTCCCTTTCAACTGAAAGGGAATACCAGTACAATAGTTCTGCTAGTCACAAACAGCATGATGTGCTCTCAACATTTCCATTTATTTCCAAAGATTTACAACTTTTCAACCAATTCTGTACAGATTAACCATCAGCTCTCCATTCTCTACCATCATTCTATTTTCTGGTAACCTACACTTTAATTATTAATTCCATGAGCTTACATAATATATTTAGTCCATAATAGCATAATCATACCATATTTGTCCTTTTGTGTCTGACTTGTTTCACGCATTTCACGCAATATAATGTCCTCCAGGTTCATACATGTTACCATATGCTTCACAACAATTTGTTTATCCATTCATCAGTTGATGAATATCTGGATTGTTTCCAACGTATGGCTATCATGCATAATGCTGCTATGAACACTGGTGTGCAGATGTCTAATCATGTCACTGCTCTCAGTTCTGGGTGCACTAGCAATGGTATTACCAGGTTCCATGGCAAGTCTATATTCAACTTCCATAGGAACTACCAAACAGTCCTCCACAGTGACTGTACCATTCTACATTCCCACCAACAGAGAATAAGCATCCCTATCTCTCCACATGTCTTCCAACATTTATAGTTTTCTCACTTTTTAATAGCTGCCAGTCTAATTGGTGTGAAGTGATATCTCATTGTAGTTCTGATTTGCATTTCCCTAATGGTGAGTGATGTTGAACATTTTTTTCATGTGTTTCTTCACAATTTGTATTTCTTCCTTGGACAATTATCTTTTCAAGTCTTTTGCCCATTTTTTAATCAGATAGTTTGTCTTCTTATTGCTGATTTGTATTATATCTTTTTTTTTTCTTTTATTTCTCCCCCCACTCTCCCACCTCGTTGTTTGTTCTGGTTGCCTACTCTCTGTGTCTGATCGTCTTCTTTTTAGGAGGCACAGGGAACTGAACCTGGGACCTCACATATGGGAAGGGGATATGTAATCACTTGTGCCACCTCCACTCCTTGCTTATTGTTCTTTCATTGTGTTTCCTCACTGGGTGTCCTTGTTGCATCATTCCGTTGACATTATCTTGTTGCATCAGCTCATTGTCTTGCTCATCTTCTTTGGGAGGCATTGGAAACTGAACCTGGGACCTCCCATGTGGTAGGTGGGTGCCCAACTGCTTGAGCCATATCCATTTCCCTATAGGACCTCTTTACCTATCATGGATATTAAACCCTTATCAGGTGTGTGATTGTAACATATTTTCTCCCATTGAGTCAGCTGCCTTTTCACCCTTTTGACAAAGTCCTTTGAGGTATGAAAGTGTTTAATTTTGAGGAAGCCCCATTTATCTATTTTTTCTTTTGTTACTTGTGCTTTGGGTGTAAGGTTTAAGAAACTACCACCTACCACCAGATCTTAAAGATGTTTTCCTACATTTTCTTCTAGTAGTTTTATGGTTGTTGTTTTTATATTTAGACCCTTGATCCATTTGTAGTTAATTTTTGTATAAGGTATGAGATAACGGTCTCATTTCTTTCTTTTGGATATGGCCACCACATTCTCCCAGCACCACTTATTGAGTACACTGTTCTGGCCCAGCTGGGTGTGGTTAATAGAACTGTCAAAAATCACTTGACAGTAGATGTAATGGTCTATTTCTAAGTTCTTAAATCAGTTCTATTGGCCAATCAGTTTGACTTTATGCCAGTACCATGCTGTTATTAGTTCTCTAGCTCAGTAATATGCTTTAAAGTCAGGAAGTGAGAGTCCTCAAACTTTGCTCTTCTTTTTAAAGACATTTTTGGCTATTTGGGGAACCCTACCCTTCCAAATAAATTTGATGATTGGCTTTTCCATTTCTGCAAAAAAGGCTGCTGGGATTTTTATTGGGATTGCGTTGAATCTGTAAATCAGTTTGGGCAGAATTGACATCATGATGATATTTAGTCTTTCAATCCATGAACCTGGATTGTCCTTCCATTTATTGAAGTCTTCTTTGGTTTCTTTGAGCAGTGTGTTGTAGTTTTTTAAATACAAGCTCTTTATGTCCTTGGTTAAGTTCATTCCTAAATATTTGATTGTTTTAGTAGTTATTATAAATGGATTTTTTTTTCTGATTTCCTACTCAGATTACACATTGGCAGTATATAGAAAGGATATTGATTTTTGCATATTAGTTTTTGTCTCACCACTTTCTAAGAGCTTTGTTGTGGTTATTTCAGGATTTTCTAGATATAGGATCATATCATCAACAAATGGTAAAAGTTTTACTTCTTCCTTTCCTATTTTGGTGCCTTGTTTTTCTTTATATCACCTAATTAGTCTAGCAAGAACTTCTAGTACAATACTGAAAAAGAATGTGATAGTGGGCATCCTTGTCTTTTTCTTGATCTCAGCAGAAAAGCTTTCAGTCTTTCACCATTGACTGCAATGCTAACTGTAGGTTTTACATATATGCACTTTACCATATTGAGAGAGCTTCCCTCTATTTCTGTCTTTTAGAGTGTTTTTATCAAGACAGCATACTGTATTTTGTCAAATGCAGTTTCTGCATCAATTGAGAGGATCATATGATTTTTCTTCTTCAATTTATCAATGTGGTTTATTACATGAATTGATTGTCTTGTGTTGAACCACTCCTGTAGAGCTGAGATAAAACTCACTTGATCATGGTATATAATTCTTTTAAATGCTTTTTGATTTGGTTTGCAAATATTTTGTTGAGGATTTTTACATCTATATTCATTAGATATTGGGCTGTAATTTTAATTTTTCATAGTATCTTTCTCTGGTTTTGGTATTAGGGCGATGCTGGCTTCATAGAGTTTGGTAGTGTTCTTTCTTGTTCAATTTTTTTGAGGAAATTGAGCAAAATTGTTATTAGATCACCTTTGGATGATTGGTAGAATTCACCTGTGAAGCCATCTGGTCCTGGGCTTTTTATCTTTGGGAAGTTTTTAATGACTGCTTCAACCTTTTCACTCATGATTGGTTTGTTGAGGTCTTCTATTTCTTCTAGGATCAGTGTAGGTTGTTCATGTGTTTCTAGGAATTTGTCCATTTCATCTACATTGTCTAGTTTTTTGGCATACTTGTGTTCAGAGTATCCTCTTACGATCTCTTATTTCTGCAGGGTCAGTGGCAATGCCCCTCCCCCATTTCTGATTTTCTTTATTTGAGCATTCCCTATTTTTCTGTCAGTCTAGCTAAAGGTTTGTTGATTCTGTAGATCTTCTCAAAGAACCAAACCTTGGTTTTGATGATTCTCTCTATTGTTTTTTTTGTATTCTATTTCATTTATTTCTGCTCTGATCTTTACTATTATTTCTTTTCTTCATCTTGGTTTGTAAATTAGGTTGTTGTTCTTTTTCTTTTTGTTGTTTTGGGGTGCAAACCTCTGTAGATGTCTGCTAGTTCTAGTGCATTTATCACATTATTCAAGTTCTATGTTTCCTTATTTATTCTCTGTTCAGACATTCTATTCAATACTAAGAGTGGTATATTGAAGTCTTCAGCTATTATTGTAAAGACATCTAATTCTCCTTTCAACTTTGTCAGTGTGTGCCTCATGCATCTTGGGGCACTAATGGTAGGTGCATACATATTTAGTATAGTTATTTTTTCTTGCTGAATTGGCTTTTATTAATATATAATGACATTCTTCATCCTTTATAATAACTTTTATTTAAAATCTATTTTGTCTGATATTAGTATCACTACTCCAGCTCTTTTTTACTATTTGCATTGAAGATCTTTTTCCAAGCTTTCACTTTTAACCTGGTTGTTTCCTTACATCTAAGGTAAGATTCTAAAAGCTAGCAAATAGATGGCTCATATTTTTTTAATCCATTCTATCAGTCTATGTATTTTGACACAGGATTTCAAGGCATTAATATTCAATGTTATTACAGGAAAGGCATTACTTCCTTCATCCATTTTGTCCTTTGGCTTTATGTTGTCATATATTATTTCTCTGAGTCTAAATTCCAGTGATAATATATTAAAATATCAAATGTTAATGTTTCAACAATAGATTATTAAACATACATAAAAATAGGAAGTAATTGACCCATGCAAAGGGGAATATTAAATTATTAAAAAACATCAACAAGGAGGAACAAGCCTGGGACATGCTAGACAAAGACTTTACAAAATTAGTCTTAAATACACCCAAAAAAGTTAAAGGAAAATAGGGGCAAAGAATTAAAGGACATTAGGAAAATGGTAGCTAGGCAGAAAGAATGTCAATAAGGAGCTAGAAGTTATGAAAATGGTTCAAAGTAACACAAATAAAAAAATTCCTTAGAGTAGTTCAAAAGCAGATTCCAGTTAGCAGAAGAATCAGTAAATTTTTGAAGATCAGACAATTTAAATTCTTCAATCTGAGGAGCAGTAAGATAAGTAGAGCAAACAGAGTCTGAAGAACTCCTGAGACACCCTCAAGCATTACAATTTTTGTATTGTGGCAGTCCCAGAAGGAGAAGAAAGAAAGGAGCAAAGAAAAAAATAAAGAAATAGTTACTGAAAACTGTCCAAATTTAACAAAAAACATGGATACACACATCCAAGATGCTCAACGAATTCCAAACAGGATAAAACCACTTATACCCAGACTGCAGCATATTATGATCATATAGATGAATGACAAAAATGAAGAGAGAATTCTGAAAACTGCAAGAGAGTAGCCAGATGACACAAACAAGGGGACGACAGTAAGATTAAATGCTGATTTTGCATCAGAAATCATGGAGCAAGAAAGCAGTGGGATAACATATTTAAAGTGTTGGAATAAAAAAAAAAAAGTTAACCAAGAATTCTATATGTGGCAAAACTATCTTTCAAAAATGAGGGGGAGATTTTGGCATTCCCAGATAAATAGAAGCTGAGGAAGATCATCACAATCAGATCACTCATACAAAAAATGCTAAAGTGAGTTCCACAGGTTGAAAGGAAAGAACCCCAGACACTGGATCGAATTTTCAGGCAGAAATAAAGATCTCCAGTAAAGATAATGACATGGGTAAATATAAATGCTGGTAAAATTATATTTTTGGTTTGCAACTCCACTTTTTACTTCCAATAGTATCTCAAAGACAAATCTATAAAATGTAATGAGAAATCAGGAATTTTTGACTCATAATGTATAAATATACAATTTGTGACAAGAATTATATAAAGTCTTGGAAACACAGGGATATAGGAGCATAGTTAGTGTATGCTATTGCACCTAAATTCGTATCAAACCAAACAAGAATGTTATAGACTTAGAAGTCTAAATTTAAACCCATGGTTTAAATATCAGATAATATGCAAACACACAGAGACAGAAAGTGGAGTATGGATTATCAGAGGAAAGGGGCAGGGGAAATAAGGAAATAATTCATAATGAGTATAGGGTTTCTGTTTGGGGTGATGAGAAAATTCTAGTAATGGATTATGGTATGGGTACTGCAACATTGTTGAATGTTATTAATTCCACTGATTAGTATGCTTGGTATTGGTTAAGGTGAGAAAGTTTATGAAAGAGAAACTAAAGAGACAACAATAATCAAATACAATGATGATTATGGATGGGGTTTAATGATGAAGGAGAAAAGAGTAAAAAGGACATTATTGAGGCAGCTGAAAATATTGGCATATACACTGCAAACTTTATATCAATGTTAAATGGGCAGCTGACTTGGCCCAGTGGTTAGGGCGTCCGCCTACCACATGGGAGGTCTGCAGTTCAAACCCCGAGCCTCCTTGACCCATGTGCAACAGCAGTGCTGATGCCCACAAGGAGTGCCCTGCCACACAAGGGTGTAACAGCAGTGCTGATGCCCACAAGGAGTGCCCTGCCACACAAGGGTGTCCCCCGCGTAGGGGTGCCCCCCCATAGGGGAGCCCCATGCGCAAGGAGTGCACCCCGTAAGGATAGCCGTCCAGCGCGAAAGAAAGTGCAGCCTGCCCAGGAATGGTGCTGCACACACGGAGAGCTGACGCAGCAAGATGAAGCAGCAAAAAGAAACACAGATTCCTGTGCCGCTGACAACAGAAGCGGACAAAGAAGATGCAGCAAATAGACACAGAGACCAGACCCCTGGGGGGAGAGGGAGTGGAGGGAAGGGAGAGAAATAAATAAATAAATAAAATATTTAAAAAAATTTCTTTAATTTGATAACCATACTTAAGGTAGTTACATAAGTGAATTTTTTTTTTTTTAGGAAATGTCATGGAAATATGAAGTGTTCAAGGAGCATTATATATACATCTTACTTTCAAATGTTCATAGATAAATAAATAGATAAATAGACATATGGACATATAAGCAGATATATACATACATATGGCAAATCTGGCAAATACTGAAATTGGTGGATCTGCATATCTGGGATTGTGTTAGGTTACAATGGAGTTCTCTGTATGGAATTTGTATTATTTTTGCACCCATCCTATCAATTTGAAAATATTTTAGAATAAAAAGCTTAAACAAAATTAAGTTAAAAGTAAAAATTTAATGAGAATGATGTCATCAACAGAGTGATTTAAAACTTCCCCTCGAAAAGTCTTCCTTCAGATTCAACTAATAAAAGGAAAAAATCCACTTGCTTGGAACTCTGGAGGATAATAGAGACTGGAGAAAAACTCTGTAAAAGTTGAATAAAATAAAAAGAAAAATAACCATAATAATCAGAGGGCTTTTTTCCCAGGATCGCCAATCAGGACTCCTTCACTTCATTCTGTCTCATGCAAATTAAGAGTGACACAAAGGCAACAGAGCCCAGGTCCCTCCTATCACAGATGCAGACTACAGAGCTACCCAAGGAAAGAGAACTCCACACATATCCAGGCACAAGGACCCAAGTGTGCAGAGACCTAGGGCAGGAAACATGCCACTGAGTAGTGTCACATTCAAATGTGCCCCCCAAGGTAAAGAAAAAAAAAGAGACCATGGCAGAACTGTTTGCAAGAGGTGCACATACTCAATCCAGTTTCTGTTTGCTGAACCACCTAACAGTCAAAAATTGACCTTTCTGGATTGATGCACATTTCTGGAATGACACCATCTGGGTCAATGAGGAGGATACCCTAATGGAGAAGAAACTTGAGGCAGAAAAGCCTCACAGAAAAAAATAGTGGGGCCAGGAAATGAACTGCTGTAAGACAGGGTGGGTCGCAGAACTGTAAAGTGTAAGGAAAAGAGGGCAATTAGCGAGGGAGAGAATTTAAACAAATCATGGGAGCCAGGGAGAAAATGCTGCACCAAAACAAACAGAACAGATCGAGAATCCCAGAGAAGGGACAGAGGAAAAGAATCTTTCTTTGGTGATGAAACAATTGCACAAATAAATGCAATCTGAAAAATTGCACTGCATTTCCAGAGCAAAAAACAGATGAAGAAAAACTCAGAAAATCTGAACAGTTAAACATAGATTACTCTAAAAGTCCAGAATAAATTGGACCAAGCAGCAAAGAAGAACTTTAACACAGAGCCAATCAAGAATAAAACCGTAGGCAAGAGGGAGATATTGACCTTCAGAGTTAGCACATAAAAACAATCAGATGCCCAGACAACAGCAAAATATTACAAACCATACTAAGAAATAGGGAGATATGGCTCAGTCAAGGGAACAAATTAAAACCTTGAAGAGATGCGGAACTGGAACAACTAATCAAAGAGGTGCAAACAAATCTCCTGAATCAATTCCAAGTGATGATGAAAAATATGGATATAGAGTGAAAGAATATTAAGAAGACAATGTGTAAACATAAATAAGAATATGAAAGTTTAAAAAGAAACCTAACAGAAATTATGTACATGAAAGACACAATAATAGAAATAGAATATACACTAGAGGTATACAGCAGATTTGAACAGGCAGAAGAATCAGTGACTTAGAAGACAAGACCCTCAGTCACACACTCAGAAGAACAGATAGAAAAATAATAGAAAAAATTGGGCAGTGTCTCAGGGATTTGAGTGACAGCATGAAACATCCAAACATATGCACCATGGATGTCCCAGAAGAAGTGAAGAGAAAGGGAACAGAATGAATATTTGAGGAAATGGCCCCAAATTTCCTAATTCTTATGAAAGACATAAGTATACATGTTCAAGAAGCACAACATATCCCCAAAAGAATGAGCCCTAATAGACTTACTCCAAGATATATATTGATCAGAATGTCAAATGCCAAAGATAAAGGGAAAATTCTGAGAGCAGCAAGACAAAAGTGACTCATCATATACAAGGGATCCTCAATAAGAAAAAAATGCCTATTTCTCATCAGAAACCAACAAGGTGAGAAGGATATATTTAAGGTATCAAAAGAGGAAAACTTTAGGCCAAAAATTCTTCATACAGCAAACCTGTCCTTCAAACGTGATGGAGCGTTTAAAATATTTTCAGATAAGCAGAAGCAGAGAAAGTTAATTAAAAAAAAGAAAATACCTGCCCTATAAAAATTACTAAAGGAAGTTCTGTTGTTTGAAAGGAAAAGACAGGAGAGAGTAGCTTGGAAAAGTGTGAAGAAATGATGATCTTCAGGGAAGGTAACTGAAAGGGTAAATGAGAAACCCAACAGTATTGTATCCTCAACATACAACTCTACTCTTAAATTCCTTTAAGAGTCAGAATACAATTGAACAAGAAAAAAGGCATATTTCCAAGTAATGGACACACAAAATAAAAAGAGATAATGTGGGACCAAGACAACATAAAGAGGAGAAACAGAGTGATATGGGGGCAGAGAATACATATGCTGTCAATGCAAGTTGGCATTTTTTTCAGTTTAGTAGGTTACAGATATATGTTATATCATACAAACCCAAGGTTAACTACAAAAAGAGTATTTAAAATATATACAGAAAGAGAAATGAGAGAGGAATCAGTCAGACACATCACAAGATATCAGCTATACAAAAAATAATCCTGCAATAAAGGAAAAGGGAAGCAAAAAGATATGACATATAAAAAATGAAGGAAAAATTGCTGAAATAAGTATTGCCTCTACAGTAATAATGCTGAATGTTAATGGATTAAACTCCTAAATTAAAACATACAGATTCATAGAATGGATTTTTAAAATGTTCCAATTTTATGTTGTTTTGATTCAAGAGATTCACCTAGATTCAAAGATACATATAGATTAAAGGTGAAGGGATGGAAAATGATATTCCATGCAAATAGTAACCAAAAAAGAGCAAACTAAATTTTATAAAAAATAAAAAAACTTGTGAAGAGATATAAAGAAGAACACTATATATTAATAAAAGGTCAATCCACCAGGGAGAAATAAAGGATGATAAGAGGATACTAGGAGTGACAGTATGCCAACATATTAGACAACCTAAATGAAATGGATAAATTCCTAAACACACAAAAACAACCTACACTGACTGATTCTAGAAGAGACAGAAGAGCTCAACAGATGAAAAACAAGCAAACATTTTGAATCAGTCATCAAAAACCTCACAACAAAGAAAAGTCTAGGTTACATGGCTAAAATGCACCTGAAAAGATTCTTAACATCATTAGCCATCAGGGAAATATAAATCAAAACACAATGACATACCGTTTCACACCCATTAGAATAGCTATTATTAAAAAAAAAAATTACAAGTGTTGGCAAGGATGCAGAGAAATAGGAAAACTTATTCTTTGTTGGTGGGAATGTAAAATTGTGTTGCCATTGTGGAAGTCTGGCAGTTCCTCAGAGAGCAATATGTACAATTATTATAGGACCTGGGAAACCCTCTATTAGGTATATACCCACATTTGCACACTGATGTTTATAAGCAGCATTATTTACAATTGCCAAGAGATGGAAGCAACCCAAGTGTCCATCAACTAAGGAATGGATAAACAAAATGTTCCTTGTACATACAATGGAATTTTGTTCAGCATTAAAAAGGAATGAAGTTCTGGTTCATGCAAACATGAATGAATTTGAAGACACGTTATGTAAAATAGACCTACAGAAAAGGAGAAATATTGTATGATCTCACTGATACAAAATAATCAGAATAAGCAAAGTTATAGAGTTAGAATCTAGAATATAGTTTACCAGGGCTGAGTTTGGGGTAGGGAATGGGGAATTAATTCTTAAATTGTCCAGAATTTCTTTTTGGGTTGATTGTAAAATTTTGGAAATGGATGGTGATGATGGCAGCACAACATTTTGAATGTAATTAACAGCACTGAATTATATATGTGTATATGGTTAAAAGTGAAATTTTTAGGCTAATATATGTTAATTAAATAAAAATTAAAAGATAAAACACACAAAATAGTATTGAGGAAGGATGGGGAGTATTAGAGAAAAATGTATGACATGTTCATCTGGAGGAGGAAGAGAAGTAATCGACTAGATTTCTGGAAACCTTAAAGGCCCTATTGAATTAGTGGTTAAATTTGTGGTTAAGAACTTAAAGTAAAACCAGTCAGCATGTTTGTGTTTTTCTCCACCTATGCGTAGACCTGGAATAAGGTAAGAGCTCAATACAAATGGGGTTTGGGGTTATGGTGAATGAGTATAACAGAGGTTGTAGTAGGCAGAATTCTAAAATAGCTCAGATATACCCCATTTAATCCCTCCCCCTCAGGAGTGAGCATAACCTATGGATATGCTGGGATAGCACCTCCATGATTATATTACATTATATGACAAAAGGATAAAGAGATTTGCAAATGTAATTAAAACCCCTAATCAATTGACTTTGAGTTAATCAAATGGAGATGATCTGGGGTTGGGTTGACCTGAATAAGTGAGTCCTTGCCTAAGCTCAGAGACTCTTGCTAGCCTTCAAGAACTAAAACACTATAACTTCTATAGCTACAAAAACCAAATTCTGTCAACAACCATGTGAGCTTGGAAAGTGACCCCAATCCACAAATGAAAATGTATCCCAGGCTAACATTTTTTTTTTAAGATTTATTTTTATTTATTTATACCCTACCCCCTTGCCGCTTGCTTGCTGTCTGTCCTCTGTGTCCATTTGCTGCATGTTCTTCTGTGTCTGGTTGTCTCACTTTGCTGCGTCATCTTGCTGTGCCAGCTTTCCACAGTCATAGGCTGTCAGCTCTCCATGGGTGCAGATCAGCTTACCTTCACAAGGAGGCCCTGGAAAGTGAACCCAAGACCTTCCATATGGTAGATGGGAGCCCAATCAATTGAGCCACATCTGCTTCACCCCAGCTAACATTTCAATGGCAGCCTGTGAGACTCAGAAAAGAGGACTTGGCTAAATTGTATTTTGACTCATGACTCTTGGAAACTATGATAACAAATGTGTGTTGTTTTAAGACAAATAAAAGGAATGCAGTACTAACAGATGTTATAATTTGGATGGACCTTGAAAACATTGTGCTAAGTGAAAGAAGCCGGTCAACAAAATATCATTGTTCTATGATTCCATTTATATGAAATATTCAGAATAGGCAAATCTATAGAGACAAAAATAGATTAGTGGTTGCTTAGGGCTGGAGGCAGGGATGACGGGATAGAAAAATTAGCTTCAGGTATGAAAATATTTTAAAATTGACTGTAGTGATGGTTGCACTTATCTGTGAATATACTAAAAAACTACGAATGGTACTCTTTAAATGGGTAAAATATATGGTATGTTAATTATATCTCAATAAAGCTGCTCTTTAAGAAGTAAATATCTAGTTCAAAAAGAACAATTAGTCTGAAATGAAAAGATCAGACTTCTAATACTATAACATAGTGAGAAGTCAATTTACATAGCTTTTTGAGACCATCAATAATTATAAATTCTAAATTGCATATCTGACTTCTGATTCTTGGTTACTAGCTATATTAACACTGAATATTACATTTGTGATTTCTGCTTACAAATCTAATATTGTAGCATTTGCCTAAAACTGTATTCATGCAAATAGCTAAATGGAAATTTTAATGGATAATACAACTTGAATATATACCCCTAAGTCATCAGAAAATTAGCAAGGCTAATACTAAGTAATTCAAATCTTGGCCTGTCATATACACACTGTATAGTTTAGTTGTCATCACAACTTTACCTAATAGCTTGTTTGAATGCAAACTGTGTCACAGTGCCATGTCTTCCAGAGTCCCCTAAAAGTCCCCGTATTTTTCCATCACTGTTGCCTCCCAGTTTGCTGACATTCCATAGCAGATAGGTGAAATATAACACAACTTTCAAAAATTGATATTAATGACCAAAAATTTCTTAAGATGTCAGTCATTATAAAACAAACACCATTTTTTAATAGTTACCAAGTATTTGTAGCAATGAGACTAATTGGAAATTTCAATAAGGCTTTGTAATGTTGATTTAGAAAAGTTATTGTAATACCCCTTTCTGTATGAACAAGGTGTGTCAACAAAAACTATTTAGGCACATTGACATTAGACACCTGGACCTCATATTCATCATTTTGCCCTTTGAAATATGTAACATTAATCTACGTCCCCCTCACTGCTGATTCAATAAAATAATTTTGCTTTTTCCATATTTATTCATTTTACTATTTAGAATGTTAAATTTCAGCTATGATATTGCTTACCAAAAAGCATGCCTGGCTTATAAATTAGTTTACTTCCTTTGGGCTTCCATTTAGTTTCCATACAGCATGTGAAGCTATAAACCACTTCATAGATTTTTAGCATAAATATCCTATGTCATATGGACCCATAGCACTTAAATGGCTCTATCGTCTGCTAGAATTATACATGGTATATAGAACCAAACCATAATATACTTCTTTTCAAATAATTGGCTCACTAGAGTCAATGAAATGGAATATTCCTTATGAAGATGAATCTGTTAAAATATTAATTGTAAGGGAGCCTATCATTAACATTCTCAGGGCTGAAGATGACACAGAGTAATCAACATTCCTTTAGTAGATGAAATTTTTAGGAAGCATCTCCCATTTTTCTAAAAGAATAATAATAGCATAGTAGTAACAGAATTTGGACTATGCTGTCATTTTGAAGTTAGATGTAAGTAACAGCATTTTTAAGTTAATAGGAAAAGAAGAGGAATATGGAATTCAGGTCCTTACTCTATTTGAAACTTAGGTACAAATGAAAATGCTAGATATAATTAAAATCATAGTGTGAAGGGACTTAAGAGGTCATCTATCTAGTTAAATTGCATTCATATCAGAAGAAAAAACTTAAACCATCCTTTCAGATCACTATCTGAACACTTTAAAGACATCCCTAATTAGCTTATCAAGTCAAAGTAATGTTTAAAAATCTTCATCCTTGGTGAAGCTATCCTAATATCTGAATACCTCAAGCTGCAAATAAAACACTTCTGTTATGTTATCAGATTATATGAAATAAGAAAGACATATTTGAAGCCTTTTGATAAGGAATTGAAAAGCTGTCAAATCAAGCTTGCTCTGTTCTAACCTGAGGGAAAAAAAATCACTGTTCTTTAATGTTTTATTTTCTTCAGGTTTCCTTTCAAATATTTTAGTTCATTTTAATAACTCTACATTAAAATTTATATTTCTACATTTCACTTACTTTCTTGAAACCTACATTGGACAAACTACTTTTTAAAACATGTTTAAGTGGATTTAAGTACAATAGGAAAATTCCTTGTAACTCTGACTCATATTGTCTGTGTGATTGTACCTGTGTGAGTTCATGTACACATGTTTTAAACACCTGCATCACTATGCTAACTTGAGGACATCTTCATCCTTATATTGATGTATTTTTTATTTACTTTTTATTTATTTATTTATTAGAGAAGTTGTGGGTTTATATAACAATCATGCATAATTACAGAGTCTACCACCAACACCTTGCAGTGGTATGGAATATTTCTTACAATTAATGTTAACACATTTTTATAATTGTATCATTAAGTAATGTCTATGGTTTAACTTAGGGTTGCTTGTGTACTATAGTTCAACAGGATTTTTAAAAATTTTTGTAACGTGCTCCCTTTTAATAACATTCAGATACATATTTCAGTGCTGTTAATTACATTCACAACATTGTGTTACCATTACCACCATCCCTTACCTAAACATTGCCATCACTCCAAATAGGAACCCTGTACAATTTAAGCCTTAACTTCCCATTCCCTAGCCCTACCACATCTCCTGATGACCAATATTGTAGATTCTGATTCTGTGAATTTTACTTATTCTAATTATTTCAAAACAGTAACATGATACAATATTTGTCCTTTTGTGTCTGCATTATTTTAGGCAACACTCTATCATCAGGTTCATCCATTTTGTTGCATGTATCAGGACTTTATTCCTCTAATGGTTGAATAATATTCCATTATATTTATATACCACATTTTAAAAGTTCATTCATCAGTTCATATATACTTGCGTCATTTTTTGGCAACTGTGAATAATTCTTTTAGAAACATTGGTGTGAAAATATCTGTTCAAGTCCCTGATTTCAATTCTTTAGCATATATTTAAAAGAATTCTTAATAGTGAAAATGCCAGATCATACGGTAGTTTTAGAATTAGCATTCTGAGAAACCACCAGATATATTCCACAGTGGCAATACCATTTTACAGTGCCACGAGCAATGATTAAGTGTTCCTATTTCTCCACACCCTCTTCAACACATGTTATTTTCCATTTTATTTTTAATAGCAGCTGTTCTAATGGGTGTGACATGGTATCTCATTGTGGTTTTAATTTGCATTCCCCTGACAGCTGATGATGCTGAACATCTTTTCATGTGTTTTCTGGCAATTTGTATATATTCTTTGTAGTGATGTCTGTTCAAATCTTTTGCCCAATTTTAATTGGCCTGTTTGTCTTTTTGAAGAATTTCTTTATATATGTTGAATATTATCAGACATGGGGCTTCCGAATATTTTCTCCCATTGTGTAGTTTGTCATTTTACTTTGGAAGTTCAAAATAGTTGAATTTTGCTGAGGTTCCCTTTATCTATGTTTTCTTTTGTTGCTTGTGCATTGGATACAAAAGTCTAAGAAACCATTGCCTAACACAAGGTCCTGAAGATGCTTCCCTATGTTTTCTTCTAGCAGTTTGACAGTTCTAGCTCTTATATTTAGGTCTTTGATCCATTTTGAGTTGACTTTTGCATAATGTTTGAGGTAGGGGTCCTCCACTTTATTTTACAAATGGAGATCCAGTTTTCCTAGCATCATTTGTTGAAAAGAAAATTGTTCCCAATTTAGTGGTCTTTACCACCTGTCAAAAATCAGTTGTCCATAAATGTGAAGATTGACTTATGAGCTATCAATTCAATTCCATTTACCTATATGACTGTCCTTTTGTGCTAGTACCATGCTGTTTTGATTACTGTGGTTTAGTTTTAAGTTTTAAAAGTAGGAAATGTGAGTCCTTCATCTTTAATTCTTTTTCAAGATGGCATTAGCTAGTCAGGGCCCTTTGACCTTCCATATAAATTTGATGATTGACTTCTCAATTTCTGCAAAGAAGGTTATTGGAATTTTTATTGATATTGCATTGAATCTATAATTTGCTTTGGGTTATAGATTCTTAATGATATTTAGTCTTCCAATCAATGAACACAGAATGTCTTTCCATTTACTTAGATTTTCTTTACTTTCTTTTAGAGATGTTCTGTAGTTTTCTGTGTGGCAAGTCCTTTAAATCCTTGGTTAGATTTATTCCTAGATATTTGATTTGATTTGTTTGGTTGCTATTGTGAATGGAATGTTTTCTTGATTTCATCTTCTGACTGTTCATTGCTTGTGTATAGAAACACTATTTGGGGGTGTGGCTCTTATATCCCACCACAGATTGGCAGATATATTAGTCTGCCAAAGGGATGCTGATACAAAGTACCAGAAATTTGTCAGGTTTTATAAAGGGTATTTATTTGGGGTAAAGGCTTACAGTTACAAGGTCCTACAGAGTCCAAATCAAGGTTGCTTTCTCACCAAAGTCTCTT
The DNA here is from genome assembly GCF_030445035.2 of Dasypus novemcinctus. Lineage (NCBI taxonomy): Eukaryota > Metazoa > Chordata > Mammalia > Cingulata > Dasypodidae > Dasypus > Dasypus novemcinctus. The sequence continues at coordinate 30,310,436 of NC_080679.1, forward strand.
GCCACATGTTGAAGCAAGATGATTGCTGGTCTCTGTGAGGGTTCAGTCTTCCCCTCTGGGCTTCCTCTCTCTCAGCTGCAGGTTGGCATAAGGCTTTTTATCTCAGGGCTTCCTCTACCTCCTGGCATAGGGCTCATTTGTTTCTGGGCTTTCTACATCAGTCTCAGCTCTTCAAGTCTCTTCACAAGTTCAACTGCAAACTATCAGGTGAATGTTTTATCTTTCCCCAGGGTCCCAGGATCAAAAAATGACAGAGCTTTCACTTCCAGCATGTCTATCTTGTGTGAGTTTCTGTTTTATATGAGCCCACCAAGGGTGTGGGGATGCAACCTGAATCACACCTTACTGATGTGGTCGAATTTAAGCCCTGATCTTAAAAGGTAATTTAATTAAAGGCCCTTCCACTGAATCCAATATAATCAAAGGGCATCAGACCCAGAAGAATAGATTTGTTTGCAAACATAATCTTTCTTTTTTTTGGGATTCAAAAAAAATAATCTCAAATTGTCACAGCAGACAATTTCAATAATATGATAAATGAACTAGATCTAACAGACACATATAGAACATTGTATCCCAATACATCCCAATACACATTCTTCTCAAGAGCTCACGGATTGTTCTTCATGTTCTCTATCCTGCAGTGTTCTATATATGTCAGTAAGATTTAGTTGGCTTAGAGTATCATTCAAGTCTTGTACTTCCTTATTGATCTTCTGACTAGATGTTCTATCTTTTATTGAAATCAGTGTATAAAAGTTTCCTACTATTAATGTAGAATTGTCAATTTCTTCCTTCAGATCTATGAGTATTTGCTTCATTTTTGTGCTCTGCTTTTAGGTGAATAAATATTTATAATTGTTACATCTTTCTGTTGAACACTTTACTATTATATAATGACCATATTTCTCCTTTATAACTGTTTTTAACCTAAGGTCTATTTTATCTGATATTAGCATAGCCACCACAGCTCTTTTTTTGATTACTACTTGCATGGTATATAGTTTTCCATCTTTTCAGCCTTAGCCTATATGTACCTTTGAATTTAAGGGACGTCTCTTGCAGACAGCCTAGAATTGGAGCATGACTTTTTATCCATTCTGCTACTCTGTCTTTTGAGTGGAGTTTAATCCATTTATATACTAAGTCACCACTGAAATTATAGGAGTTTTTCTGTTATTTTGCAATTTAGGCTTTTTGTAAGCTTATATCTTTAGTCCTGCACTTTCATTAATTCCTACTTTATATTTATTTGATTTTTGAGTTATACCATATTAAGTGCCTTCTCATTTTTATCTGGATATATTTTCCACCTATTTTTTCCATGGTTACCATTGGTTTAAAATTTAACATCCTAAATATACAACAATTATATTAGGTTTGATACCACCTGAACTTCAATCACATGAACATGTATTTTTTCTATACCCCACTTTACTTCCACCATATTTTTTACATATGACCACTTACATCTGTGTCCATTATATGTACAAAAAAACATAGATTTATCATTTTATTTTTATGCATTTGCAGTTTAGCACTTGGAGGAAGCAAGAAGTGGAGTTACAATACTACAATAATACTTTTATTATGACAGTTAGTTTTAACATAGGTCTATATTTTATGCCACTTTAAATCACCTCTAGCCTACTTCCCTTTCAGTCTCAAGAACTCCATTTAGCATTGTTTGTAGGGCAGGTTGAGTGGTAATGAACTCCTGAAGCTTTTTTTTTTTTAATCTGGGAGTGTCTTAATCTCTTCCTCATACTTGAAAGAATTCTTGCTGAATATAAAATTCTTAGCAGGTAGTTATTTTCTTTCAGCACTTTAAGTATTTCAGCCTACTGCCTTCTTGCCACTATGGATTCTGATGAGATATTCAGCTTAATTGGGTAATGCTTTGCTTTTCTCTTGAAGCTTTCAGAACTCACTCCTTGTCCTTTGCATTCAACAGTGTGATCTATATATGAAGGGGTATAATTTTCTTCATGGTTATCCTGTTTGGTTTGGTCTGAGTTTCTTGGATGTGCATATTCACATATTTGTGAAATTTTGGAAGTTCTCTGCCATTATTTCTTTAAGTACTCCTTCTGCCCCTTTCTCTCTTCTCTTTCTGGGATACCCATAAGGTATATATGGGTGCAGTTGATAGTATCCAAGTAGTGTCTTAGGTAAATTTTGCTTTTAATGTCTTTTTTCTTTCTGTTCCTCAGTTTGACTCATTTCGGGTTTTTTTTTTTTTTGCCTTCACTGATTCTTTCTTCTGCCAGCTACAATCTGCTCTTGAAACCCTCTTGGATATTTTTCATTTAAGTTATTGTGGTCTTCAATTCCAGTAGTACTGCTCCTTTTAAAAATTTCTATTTCTTTACTAAAGACTCTCAAACTGATTACTCATTGCTTTCCTGATATTCTTTAATTCTTTCTCTCTAATTTCTTTTACCTCCTTGAGCATTTTTAAGATCATTTTTTTAAAGGCTTTGTTTGGTATGGCCACATTCTTGACTTTTTCATTAGTGCTTTTTGTATTTTTATAGTCTTCCTTTGGATGGACTATAATTTCCTGTTTCTTTGCCTTGTACTCTTTTTTTGCACACTGTACATTTTAATATTTTAACATGTAGAATATAGGATTTATCCCCTGAGTCTGTTTCTTGGTTTTGTAATCAGCTGGTAATAAGACAGAGATTTTATTGGACCCTCCTAACAGGAAGATTTGCCCAAGGTGAATGCAGTGTGCAGGGTTTGTAATGTCTTTCTGATGGGCCTGTGTCTTTTTCTGGGCTTTTTCTTGTTAGTTGTTTTAGAATTCCCTTATTTACAGAAGTTTTGTTGCCCCCCTCTTTCCCTGGAGACAGATCTCCCTCTCCTAAGCATTTGAAGTCCACAGGTCTTTGTCCCTGTCTGTCTACCTCTATGGTTTGTTGCCCTCCTTTCATTGTTTTAAGTTGTTTTTTTCCTGGAAGGTAAATTCTGGAAGAAGGGTGCAATGAAGAGAACTTTTCCAAGACCATGTTTCCCAGCCAAAACTGGACCAGGAACTCACAAAGAGGGTGTAGAGTGACTCCAAAGTGCCCTGGGGAGGGGATCAAGAAGGGTGCCAAGAGCCTCACTGAAAAGTCCCCAAAGCTGAGCTTTCATGGCCTGTCCAGCAAATGCAGCCTTTCAGCTAACTGTCCCCTGTAACCCTGAGAAAGCACAAAGTCTTTAAGTCTCCACAGCTACTGTCCCTGTCCAGGGTGGGTTCAAACTATAGCTGCTACTACCATTGTCTCTTGGGGATTTAAACAATGGCTACTGCCACCCCTTTTTGGGGCAGGTTAAATAATAGCTGCCCACAAAGTTGGGTCCCTAATGATCTTAATTTCCTAATCAAATGTCATGGTCAGTGATCAATTGTGCCTAACCCTATTCTTGGGAATGGGAAGTTTTATATCCCTTTTTTCACCAGCAGCTAGCCAGGGGCTGGATTTCCTCATAGCCTGCTGTGAGAGTGAGTGGATGGGTGCAAGCGGGTGCCAGTAGTTGCTGTGCAGAGAGGATAATTTACTATTCTTTACCATAATTTAACATTCTCTTCTTTCTGCTCTTCTTTGGATGCTGTACAATGTTCTTCTGGCCTCTGTAATTTCAACATAGTTGTTTTCAGACAGTTCCAGCTTATTTAATAGTTGTTTTGGTCAAAGGACTGCGTCCTGGAGCTCCCTACTCTGTCACCTTCCCCAAATCCTTCATATCTATATGTTTTTTTTTTTTCTCTTCATAATCAGTTCCTAAATTTTCTCCTCCTCACCTTGTTACTTACCACTTTTCCTGGGACTTTGCTTCCTAAAAAGTAAATCTTCATATGTGAAGCATTAAAAAACTTCATTGGGGAGAAGTGGACTCACCCTAGGAGTAAAGGTGGCATCATTGATAGAATGCATATGACCATAAAGAGACTGCTCACATTTCCCCTATAAGACAAGCACAAATAAAATCAAGTAAATTCCATTTGATCTGTGAAAAGGAATAGAATGGTAATTAATTTTATATACATATAAAATAACTTTTTAAATTTAAGTAATAAAACTAATACACTTTCACAGTAGAAAATTTAAGCCATTGTCATCAGGTATTATTTAGAGTCAGGCAAGGCTGTGTTGGTCTTTGTGGTACCAGTGCTGATACCTACACTGAAATTCTAGTATTTTTGTTTTTTCCCCAGAGATGGTGGTGGGTTCCTACTAAATGTCTCCATTTCATAATTAGCATAGCTTTCAAGCCTTGGGGACAAGGACCAAGCTCCTTATAATCTGCTCTTTTATTCTTGTATTCAGCACAGCATGTCCACCACTATTCCAGTGATGGGGGTATGGGGTAAGAAGTGGGAATTCCTTTTTCTCTTTTTCATCTTTATTAGGTTATATGATAAGACTTTAATTACTGATTTTCCACAGCTCAGCTTTAAAAATCATTATATGTATAAAAAGTACAGGACAATATTTTTAATACAAATTTTTGTGGAACTATATTTCCATCTACCCATTCATTTCATTTTTTCTAAACAATAGCTGAAATTAAAATTAACTATAAAAATCTCCAAGCTTTTTTTAAACAGTTCCAGGAAAACTAAACCCATAACACTTTTCATTTTGACAGCCCAACTTGAAAAGGCATTCTTGGCCATTTTAGAGAAATATTCCAAATTCTGTAGGCAAATCAAGGAGGTTATATCTGGATTATTGTCAAGGATCATTGCTATCGGCTTTGAAATTTGGATTTTATTCAAGAATTTATATAATATATTCACCAATTATTTTTGAGCAATTAATATGTCAGGCACAATTCTAGGAGTTTAGGTTATGTCAATGAATAAAGGACACAAAGAGCCTTTGTCCTCATGAAACTTACATTCTGATGGGAAGAGACAGACATTAAAAGTAAGTATAGGGGAACAGATGTAGCTCAGTGGTTTGAGCACCTGCTTCCCATGTATGAGGTCCTGAGTCAATCCTCAGTACCTCTAAAAAAAAAAAAGTATGAAGTGTGTTGTAAAATAATAAGTGGTTAAAAGAAGAAAAGTTAGGCAGGGAAAGGGATTCTTGAATTTTGGGGCTGAGGATGCTAAGGGCAAATCACATTATTAAGTAGAGTTATCCAGTTTGGCCTCACACTAAAGGTAAGGATTTAAGAAAATATGAAGAGGCAAGAGGGTTGGCCAAGCAGACATCTAAGGAAAAGTATTCCAGGCAGAAGGACAAACTAGAATAAAGATCACAAGGTGGAAGTTGGCTTGGTGAGTGTCTAAAGAAGCAAGGAGGCCAGTGTGGGTGAAGTGAAGTTAGAGAGGAGGAGAGTAGATTTACTTGAAAGGCTCATTTGTTTCATTTACTATCCTGCATTTACTTAGTCCTAAATCATCTATGACTGGAAGGGAGATTAGAGAAAAACCTCCAATTAGAGATAGTAAAGATAGAGGATCATCATGCCCATTTATTGTTAGCAGTCATTCCTGAAAGATTTTTAAATTAAGTAAAGCCGGAAAGGCTTTATAATTGAACTCTTTTCTCACTATTTCCATTATGTTCAGTACATTATATTTTAATATTTATTTACAGAATGTATCCATGCTACTAATTCCTTCTCACAGAATGTAATATTTTCATGATGATTTAAATTTCCTAAAAATCTGTAGAAACATTTTGGTACTATCTCAGAATTTCCTCCTGTTCTACTTCATGCCATTCTGTTATAACTTTCAACCAATTATGCTGAGAACTTCAAATCATACAAATTCCCATAGTAGAAATAAATGACTTACAAAGCCAAAAAGGCAAAGTATATGATATTATCATTAGTTTTACCTACCATCTTAAGAACTTTTATGGTTAATTTTGAGAACTAAAATCTTATACACGTATGAAATATTATTCTTGCACAGTAAGTGTTAATATTTTTAAAATATTTTAATTAGTAAATTTTTCTTAAAATATTTTTGCATTCATAAAAGTTTTGCATTTGGTCCTCTTTTAATTAGGAATCTTTAAACTATTTGATTAATTAATAAGAAAATATAGTTCTCTGATTCAAATTCTGAATGCCAAATTTTAATACCAAGTAGAGTCTCAAAGGCATTCTTGAAAAGCCCTGGAAATATGGACTTATAACAGAAATGCTGACAGGCCACATTTATGCTGCTATAAGAAAACTCACTTGAAGATTAATATTTCATGAATTAAAAGAAACTTAAAAAAGCTGTTCTATCCAGCTTTGTTCCCAAGATAAAAGTGAATCTACTCTTTTTGTAATGGAAGGAATATGTGTGGGTTACTAATATGCTAGTCTGCAAACAGCCTTAATCAAAAGCAATTTCCAGACTGGGACATTAAAATTTGGAATATCTTCTTTGATGAATTATTGTTGGAGTTGTTTTCTTTCAAAGAAATGGAAAAAATGAAAAAGAAGGGAAAGTCCTTCATAAAAATGTGTGATCGAACAAGCTATTTTGCTCAGGTATTTGATACTCTCAGACAAAGAGTATCTGTATGCAATAATGGTTTCTATCACTGACCATAGGGGTAGAAAAGCTTGGGATTTAATTCCTGGCTCTGCCACCTTCCAATTGTGTGAACTTAAACAAATTGCTGTACTTCCCTGTGCTTCTGTTGCCTCCCTTGTACCATTAAGTAATGGCATTTAGCCTCTAGGTTTGTTTTGAGAATTAAATGAAATATTACATGTGAAATGTTTTGGCCTAGAGCTTAGCACAGAATAAAAGCTTAATATGTATTAACCATTAACACTAGAGACATATATCTTTGGAATGCTCATGACTTCCAAATCAACATGGCCACCTGTATCTCTCCACTGAGCTCCAAATTTGCATATCTGTCTCCCAGATTAAAGCTCCTAGTGAGAAGTCTTAGACATCAGTTTTGGTTTCCATTTGTCTGTCCCTCCTGATCTGTTATATGGTTTTGCCTGCTTGGTGACCTGCTCTCTATTAACTCTATCACCTGGGTTCTCAGGCCCTCTGATCTGTGGTTGTATTTAGCCAGAGGGAAAAATGGCAGGAGATCAAAGAGCAGAAAGGCAGTAAAACCACCTCTGCTCTTTTCCTGTTGAGCTGTGATTTTAGTAGTGGCCCTTTCTTCTACCTAATTCCTGTTGGGTAGGTTGTCTCCCAGGGTTACAGTTTGTACTCTGTGCCAGTAACAGTGTGCTTCTCTTACCTCTTCAGATTTAGGGGTGATAATGGCTCCTGTTGTTGCTAGTGCTTCACTATCCAGAGCTTATTCCTTTAACCTGCCTACACCTCTGAAAAAGATTCTTCATTAAACTTGAGTTTACTCTGTGCATCCTGTTTCCTGCTGGTCACGGTCTATTACAGCAGCTCATATGTATCATATGCAAAAGAGACTTTTAAATTTATTCCTACCTAATCTGCCTATCTTGACCTCCCACCAAATCTTTCCCTCTAAGTAAATGGCATCACCAGTTGGTCAAACAAAATTCCTATGCAAACAAAAACTGGGAATCATAATTCCTCTTCTTTTATCCATCCCTAACATCATCCAGTAAATGAACTCTTCCTCAAAAACAGCTCTACTTCGCCCACTTCTATTCATCTCTACCATTATCAGGTGCAGGGCATCATCTTGTGGAGCCTGCCTATATCAGGAGTCTCCTTATTGATCTCCTTACTCCCACTTTTACTCCACTCCACATTCATTCTTCTTGTTGCCACTAGAGTCATCCATAAAACCTAACTCAGATCATGCCATGCTCCTGTTTATAACCATCCAAAAATATTTGTTCTCATTTATTCTCAGGCTAAATCCCAAACTTCCCATCTAGGTCCAAAGACTATTGTGTGGCCCTTACTACTTATTTGATCTTATCTTTTTACCGTTTTCTTTCATCTGTTTACCACTTTTCCTTCTGTTTTAGTTTCCTAGCTTCTAAAGCAAATGCCATACAGTGGGTTGGCTTAAAAAAGGACTTTATTGGCACACAATTTTAGAGGCCAGTGTCATCCTTCTTCCTGGGGTTGGTATCTTCTGGTTGGCCAGTGATTTCTGGGGTTCTTTGGCCTTTCTGTCACATGGCAATGTACTTGGAGGAGTTTTTTCCTTTTTCTTCCAAGTTTCATTGACTTCCAGATTCTTGCTTCTCTACCATGCCCAACTTCTTTTGCTTATAAGGTTTTCAGTGATACTAGATTAAGGCATACCCTCATTCAATTTGGGCACACCTTAAGTAATGTCATCTTCAAAAAGCCTATTTAAAAATGGGTTCACATTCACAGGACCAGGGGCTGGGATCTGAACTTGCCTTTTTTGGGGTCATAGTCAATCCCCAATACCTTCTCACACACTGCGCTCCATGAATATTTTCATATTTCTACATTGCAAGGGCTTTTTGAGCAAAGAAGATTGTTACCTCGGTTAAAGGATAACTGAATAGCAATCCCAAGGATAGAAAGCTCTGCAGAGATTTAGGGACACCTTCCTCTGAGGCATTTGCTTACATTCCTCTTCCCAGAGAGGATTTGTTTGCATTTCAAAATCAGTTTACCCTCCCCCTACCCTCCCCACCACTCCCTTCCTCAGAGGCAAGGTGGGACATAAAGTCTTATAATTTTGGAAAACCTCTCCTGTGTGAGAAAATCCAGCTACACACAGGTATACTGGCTTTCACCGCTTCACCCTATGGAGAAGTGGAGCATGGGCAATCAACAGAAATTTGCTCAGTGATTAAACAAATGATTTGATCTCTGATCCATAAACCTTCTTTTCCTTTCAGGATGCTGTCCTTCCTGTTCTTGTAACAGAACTAGTATGTTACTGCCTTTGACCTTGCTGTTTTCTCTACCTCAGATGTTTTCATTTTTCATGTAGACACCTGTCCTCGTCCTTCTTTACATTCTGTTTTCAACTCAAATGGAGCTTTACAATGATGTCTGAAATCTAATATTCCTGCCTAATCTCTTATACAATAGTTAATATATACGGCAGATACTGTTTTATGAAACCCCTTTTCTTTTCCTCTTGGGCACATTGCCAGACATGAGGTAAGGTGTGGCTATGGGACTTAGTTCTGTCCAGTGAAATGTGGGTGGACATGAAATAAGTTGCATGTAGGACTAGCTCTTAAAAATATTCCATGTGGCCCTCTAAAATCTTACTCTTTCTTTTTGTAAGCTATAGGCAGAGGGATTCTATAATATGGAGCCACACAAAATGGAAGGAAATCTGGGTTTCTGAATCAGGAGAAAAACCACCTATTAATCAGAACTTTCCAACTTTACATTGCACAAATGAGAACTAAGCTTCTTTTGTGTTAACACACTGAGATTCCTGGATTTAACTGTTTCCATAGCTACTAATACCCAAAAAATAAGTCATCCTGTTTTGTTTCTTTCTTACCATTCATCATTAACTGAAATTACTTAAATTCCTTGTTTAATGTTAGTCTTTTCCAAATATAAGTAAGCCCCACAAGAGAAACCTGTCTATCCAACCTTGTATCCTCAGGACCCAAGATAGCTCTGGTAGGTTCTTGAGTGAGAAAGTAAACAGGGAAATATATTTAACAGATATTGAAAATTATAGGTCCAAATAAATGACATTATACATTTATAAAAGCCTATAAAACTATACAAGACAAAAATGTAAACCATAATATAAACTATAGACTGGAGTTGGTAGTGATGCTTCAACATTTGTTCATCAGTTGTAACAAATGTACTGCGCTAATGAAAGATGTTAATAATAGGGGAAACTGTGTGTGTGTGTGTAAGAGAGAGGGGATTTGCTCATATAGCAACTCTCTGTACTTTCTGTGCAATTTTTCTATAAATCTAGAAGTCCTCTAAAAATAAATTAAGTAAGTAAGTAAGCAGGGTTACACAACTGAACACTGGAAAAAAATCTACCCTTGTTAGGTATGCTTATTTATTGTTGGAAACATAGCTGGATCTTCTTCCCAATATTTGTTTTCATCTTAATCAGTCATGACCTGAAATGTGTATTATTTCCCTAACTCCTTTGCTGTAATTTAATTCTAACCCAGGAGCATATTAATCAGACTTGGCCACTTCCTCTTCTCTTAAGATAAAAGAATTTCCGGTGGAGGAAGTGGCTTTTCGTGTATTGAATATTTACCATAATTGTAAAGCACTGTGCTAATTGGTTCACAGGCATTATCACATTTAATCTTCACAGCAACTCTACGAGATAAATGCTATTGTAATTGTCATTCTAGGGATGAGGAAGCAGAGGTACTTAACCCGCGATAAGACAGATAAACAGTGTATAATTCCAAAATTATTTAATCCTCTATGTAAGATGAAGCAAGAGTGGAAGCAAATTTCTAATGCTATTTGCTGTATGTTTCCAATGCTCTACTTTTTGGGTTATAGGGAGCCATGTAATGGGTAGTGGCCTAAGGTTCTTAATAAAAATCACATGGGATAATTGCCTTAATTCCCTTCCACACCTCCACCTTTGCAGCATTTAATTACTGGTGTAATGCTCTCCAGGAACCCCTTTGCCCTCTGACAGAAACCAGCATCATACAAGATGGTGGCTGCCAGATCATCCTGGATCTCTGGGTGAGTACAATGAGCAGACCTTCTGCCAACCTACAGGACACAGAAAAGCAAAATATAAACATTGCTGAGATTTAGAAGTTTTTCTTTACTACAACAACCCAGACTAGCCTGACTGACATAAATCCTATGTATGAAGATTAATTGTATTCCTAGAGTATTGAAAGCTTTTCTAGAGTCAATCGTGCTAGTGAAGACCTGAAAAAATACTAAAATAATATTCATCAAAAGCTCAATACTAAGACAAAAAAAGTCTTAAAACTCTTAATAATTAGGCCTAAAATAAAATAATTAACTAAGTAGAGAAAACTCACATCATCACTAAAATCATTCAAGAGCTAATGTTAACAAATGTTAATAAATATCATTGTAATGACATTGTCATTGTCATTTAACTACTGGATTCTATATTCTTTTCGAAAATCTTAACAGACTTAAAAATATGGAGTGAGCTCACCCAACTGAGAAGTTTTCCCCAAGGGTAGTGTATCTTTTAGAGCGACTCTTTGATGTGTTAAAATATCCTCTAATTCGAGTGATTACAACTGAAAATGGGAGGATTGCATCCAGCATCCAGGTGGAATCTGACCCTCCTCTTGACATAGAGGTGCAATGGACACAACCAATCCAATGTCCACATAGAAGAAGTGGCATTGGAATGGGAAAAGTGGACATAGTGGACGAAGGGTATGGGGAAAGGCAGGAAGAGATGAGAGGTGGAGGCGTCTTTGGGACATGGAGCGGCCCTGGATGGTACTTCAGAGGCAATCACCGGACATTGTAAATCCTCACAGGGCCCACTGGATGGAATGGAGGAGAGTATGGGCTATGTTGTGAACCAATGTATATGAGGTGCAGAGGTACCCAAAGATGTACTTACAAAATCCAATGGATGTGTCATGATGATGGGAACGAGTGTTGTTGGGGGGGGGAGAGGGGGGGTGGGGGGATGGGGTTGAATGGGACCTCACATATATATTTTTAATGTAATATTATTACAAAGTCAATAAAAAATAAAAAAATTTAAAAAAAATCCTCTAATTCTAGTGCGGTATTATTTACATACCATAAAATGTACAAATCTTAGGAGTTTAGTACAATGAATTTTTAATCATATATAATCTATGTATATAAATGTAATCTATATATACATTTAACCACTATTCAGATCAATAAATAGAGCATTTCCATCACACCAGAAAATTCTATCATGCTCCTTCCAGGAAAATCACCCCACAAATCTTTTTATTAACTATATTTTGAGAAGGTGACTATAACAATATAGTTTAAAATCAAATATTAAAAAAGACTACTAAATGAAAAGTTAATCTCCCATCTGAGGCTATTCCCAGATAAAATCATGTAAACAGTATCTTCTGGGTATTTCATGAAATAGTCTATGCACTTCCAATCACTTTTCCTCACTGTCTCATGTGTCTGCCTCAATTCTTGCAAAAATGAAAGCATTCTATATGTTCTTTTCTGTTTCATTTGCAATTTGTCTTTGAGCGGTAATATATTGCCATGAAGGAATGTGATTTGATAACTGGAGTAAGATAAGAGGGTTTAAAATCCAGCTCATTATAAAAATTACTGGTAATATCTCTCTCTTGTTCATATCCTAAGTACTTTACACATAGTAATTCTTAATTCCTACCACATGAAATTGATTATATTTTAAACCAAATTTACATATGGAGAAATTTGTGTACAATTAACACAGTGCTTGTATGAGAGATATTGCCATTGATGGATTATTTTTTTTCTCTTTACTCTTTTGTTACAGATTTTTTGTCATACTCTTTTCTATTCCTTGTTCTATTTACTAATTTTTGTTTGTCAGTAAGAACAGAAAAAGTCAGCACTCTCCCAGGAAAAGATTCATCGTTCAATAGCCATGGTAACAAACACCAGAACTAGTTTTAAACTTGTCTAATCAATTAGCAACAGTTCCATAGCTCTGGTTACAAGCAACCAGCCACAAATGGTTTTAAACCTATCTAATTAATCAATGACAACCAGTGTCGGTGAACACTCTCCTAAAAGGCAACTAGCAATAGCCACATGAACTGAAAGTCGGACAATTGGTCAAAGCTTTAATACAGTGACATGTTTCAAAGGCTATCGACCTTCTTCCATCTCTGTAACCAACAAAAAACAAGCTCCTATAACTCACACAAACTGCTCTTCTAATACTGACATCAACCAATCCCTGCCTCTGTAAACAACACAGCCTAAAGTAGACTCTTCCCCAAAACTAGATCTGAGATGAGCAATTGGATTTGCTCAATAAATGTAACTATGACCTTTGTAATTTTCCCCATTTAAATATATAATAAATTCAAATTTTTGGTTTTAGATATTGAATGGCAATCTCATTCCTTAACACCAGAAGGAAGATTAAAAGCCAGCAATATCTTTATTCCACTACCCATAAAATACTTTAGAAGTACACTATTGGAACATTAACTGGTTGCAATAAAGTATGACATTTTTATAGTATTTATCATATTGTATATAGAATTTACACATTACATAAATGCAATCTGAGTTTATTATATAAGCAATCGACAATGAAAAGTTGCATTTTTTTTGTTATGTCATATTTGAGTACCTATCTGTTTTAGTTTCCTAGGCTGCTCAAGCAAATACCATGAAAATGGATCGACTTTAAATGATGGGGATTTATTAGCTTCTTGTTTTGTGGTTAAAAGAAAGTCCAAATCAAGGTGCCATAGAAACTATGCCCTCTTTCTGAAGACTGGCATTCTGGAACTGGCTGCCAGTGATCCTGGGTTCCTTGGCTTGTCACACGGCAAGGCATGTGGTGGCATCTCGGTCTCTTTCTTTTCTTCCATGTTCAGCTTTTTTGCCTCCTGTGGCTTTTTGTCTCTCTGTCTGAATTTCATTCTCTTATAAAGAATTCTAGTAATAAGTTTAAAACCCACCCTGGGCCATGCTTTAACTGAAGTAACCTCATTGAAAGGCCCTGCTTAAAATGGATTTATACCAACAGGAAAGGATTACATTAAGAACATGTTTGTCTGGGGTATATACAGCTTCAAACCACCAAGATAGCTAAATAAAATTGAGTATTACATATGTATATAATGTAATTGTTAAAAGCACAGGCTCTGGAGTAATACTTCTTGGATGTGAATTTGGGCATTGCTGTTTACTACAACCTTGGAAAACTATGACCTTCAGTTTCCTTATCTGTAAAATAAGAATAATAATAGTATCTACACCTGTGGTAGCTATCACTCTTTGAGGACTGAATGAGTTAATCCACATACAGTGCTTAGACTGCTGCCTGGGATGTTGCAAGTTTGCAAGTGCTCACTAGTTGTTAATTATCACACAGACAAAATATGCAGATTGCAAGCTCTATGATAACAGGAATGATGTCTATTATCGTCATCATTCATTTTTGAATAAATAAATGCACACACACATACCCAATAGGGCCAATGCTAAATTTAATATGTTTGTCTTCACCAACTCTACTTTCCTTCACCATATAACCTATGACTTTTAAGGGCAAGTCAAGGAAGAGTTGCTCTCGTGCATCTATGCCAAAGATGTACTGGGTTGATATGACGGAGTATGGAAAAAGTATGCCAAATGTATGCTATGGACTGTGGTTAGTGGTAATAGTCTGAAGATATTATCTCACAAATATTCCCCCATAGTGTGGTATGTTGATGGAGGGGTATTGTATGGAAATTCTGCACATAGGCATGATTATTTTATAAGGTCACAACTTCTGTAATATAACTATATTTTAAAAATAATAATAGGGTGGATTTGGGGAAAAATACACCAAATGTAAGATATGGACTATAGTTAGTAGTAAGATTTTGATGATAATCTTTCATAATTTCTAACAAATGTCTCACAAAAAAGCAAAGTGTTGGTGGTGGGTTGATATATGGGACCCCTGTATGATGATATGCATGTTTGCTTTGTAAATTTACAACTTTTACTATATACTTATTGTTTATATATGTTCATGTATAAATGATAATAATAATAATAATAATAATAATAATAATGTGGGTTGGAGGAATAGTATACCAAATGTAAGATACTTTGGTTAGCGGTAATATTTTGAGGATGCTCTTTAATCATTTGTTAAAAATGTCTCATGACAATGCAAGTTTTTGGTGGTAGGGTAAGGTATGAGAGCTGTGTATGATGTTATGCATGTTCGTTTTGTAAGTTCACAACTTTTACTCTACACTTATTGTGTATGTATGTTTTTGTATGAGAGATCTACTTCAACAAATTTTTAAAATAAAAACAAAGAGTTTGTCTCTCAGGATTTTTGATTTTATAGAAGAACCAACATGGAGAATCACTCTAGGAAATGGAAACCTAATAACAGAATTCTCCACCTATTTGACAGGTGCACAGAATAAAGTTTTGTACAGTGTGTTTTTCAGTCCACAGTGCTCCTGTACTTGGCCACCTCTACCAAGCTTCCCAGTCCCTCACATTACAATACAGAGGAACAGTCTCCTCATAGGATTATTTCTGTAGTATTTTTAGAATGTAATTTCTTATAGTAAAATGCTTATAGTAAAATTTTAAGAAAATCTCTCTAAATGAAACTTATTGAAGTTAAAGAGAATTATATTGTGCAACTGTGCCTTATATAATTTTATTTCAAATTCTATGACCAAGGAAAAGTGCTCTGAAAGAATAGAAAGTGAGTTGAATTAAAGTTCATACCAGCTGTGAGAAGAACATTCCCCAGTCATTAGCAGTCAGATGCAACTTTTATATAGCTACTACCTTAATTATTAAATTTAAAAATTAATGTCAAAATAATTTTATGAAGATGATTTTTAATTGAATAGGTTAAAATATTTTAAACTGATAGAGAGCAATTTATATAACATTCATATTATCTGCAAATCTTTTTCAAATAACTTTGTAAAAGCAAAGAATTTTAATCTTAAAATTTAAACATTGTTACAGAAAAAATCCTCCATTATATTACTGCAACAGTACCACTGGCATATAAATTGGAAACAGAATAATCATTTTCAGGGTTCCTAGTTTTTGTTATTTCATATAAATAACCATGTCTGTGAAAGATTGATTACAGCTTTTAAAATGTTTGCTGAATCCATGTGTAATTAAGATGAGTTAAATATGCAAATCAAGTCTAAATTAGCTTCATTTATTAATGTTAGTTTGCCTTGCCTCTACAAAAATTCTACTGTGGATCTTTTTCAGCACACAGTATTTTTAATTTCTTTGTTCTAGGTTGAATTGCTGAAGAACTATGATGCTATTCTGAAAGGAGGAAAAGATTTCACATAGGGAACCAGGGGCCATTTAGAAAGGAGGGTTTTAAAAAATGCTCCTTGTAGCATGAAACCTGACAAAAATGTTTATTAAATATACTTCCAACCACCTTCCTTTAGACTATATTTAATTAATTCAAATTCATCAAAGAAGCAAACTCTCTGGGAATTTCTTTTGATGAAAATGAGTCCTTTGTCACAACAAGTCCAATAGAGTGATTGAGTAGAACAGAGTAGAATGCACAACATTAAATGAATAAAGTTGCCTGGAGAAGTGCCTTTTCCTTGACAAAATATCCAAATCCTCTTATTTTAACAACTTTTGGCTTCATCAAATTTATTTGGAAAACGAAGACTTAGACCTTTGCCCTAAACATAGTAAGTGAAAACAATGGAAAGAAAATATAGTACCAGGGTTAGAAAGAATGCTAGTAAAAATTACCAAAATTAAGAGTCACTCTCAATGCCTTCTGACAAGCAAAATTTCAATACTTATCTTTTGTGATTTAGTCTGTTTAATTACATCTCACCCTTATAGCCATAAATTCAAGTTTCCCAAATTTAGAAAATTATTCTACATTGTCATTGATTTTATTGCTTGCTTAAGGTTTACTCTTTTTATTTTTAATAAACTTTTTTTCTTTTTGCTGGAAATTAATCCTTTCTTCAAGGTTTCTGAGGAGATATATTTTTTTTATGATACTATTTACTTCTCATATTATGGAAGCAATGCGTCTTTCTTCCTATAGAACTATAATTGATTTTAAAGATCACTGGTTTAAAATATGGTAAAAAATATATCTTAAATATGAAGAAAGGAAAAATAAATATAAAATACTTTTAGTTTTATCATGAGTGGCTTTTCTACACTTAATAAATATTTACTTAAAACCCACTAAGTGCTAAACACACTGCTAGAGTAATAGAATGTTTAAATTGGAAGTGTGGCCTAAACTTAAGACAATAGAATCTATATTCCAAAGTGTATACAAATCACCAGGTATGAAAGATGTGTGAAACTGAATTTGAAACTCCTCATCCACACGGAAGATGAAAAAAGGGGAGTTAACAATTGGACTAGAGAAAGATTTCTGAGCAACTATATGTGAGTTCTCATCCTCCCTATACCCCAAACCCTGATAATTTTGAAACCACCATTAGGCAAATTCCAGTGTCTCAAAAGTGTCAGAAGACTCTTCCCTCTGAGTCCTAATGATTCATGTGCTTTCCATATGTAAAATACACTCTCCCCTTCCAAAGTCCCTCAAGAAAACTCATCCAATTATATGTATTTTCATCATCTGAAAATCTTGTTCTCTAAATTAAGTCCAATGTGGATGAAACTCCTGGGGTGAAGTTTCTTAACTATAGCTCCTCGAGTTCAGATCTTCTCAATCTAAATGCCAATGAAACTAAAAAGAGACAAGTCATCTACCCACACAAACACCATTCAAGAATGGGTAACAGGATAACCACTATACACATCACTGTTTAAAAGGGGGGAAAATGAGAGGCACAAAGCAGTCACTGGCCCATGACTATTCAGAAATCCATCCAGACAAATCTGGCAGTTCCTTGATTAGGTCTCAAGGCCTGAGAATAATTCCCCATAGCTCTTAGTTATTTTCTCTGTTATAAATAAGGAAGCAAAGCATGACCTAAGAACAGATATTTTGTGGCAGTAACTATCTTTTATTGGGGGGAGGGGGGGACAGTGAATAAAACCAAACGGGGGGAAGCGGATGTGACTTAAGTGTTTGGGCATCTGTCTACCATATGGGAGGTCCTGGGTTTGATTCCTGGGGCCTCCTGGTGAAGGTAGCTGGCCTGTGTTGAGCTGACACAACAAAATGATGCAACAACAACAAAAGGAGACATAGAGGTAAAGACAATGAAAGACAACAAACAGCAAGTTGAGGTGGCTCAAGCAATTGAGTGCCTCTCTCATGTCAGAAGACCCCAGGATCAGTTCCTGGTGGCTCCTAAAGAGGAGATGAGAGGAAAAGACAAGCAGACACAGAAGAAAATGCAACAAATGGACACAGAGAGCAGATAGTGAGCACAAGTGGCGAGGGGGGTGGGAGGGCAATAAATAGAATAAATCTTTAAAAAAAAATAACAGGGAGCTTGTTAAAAATGTATATTTTAACCTAAAAAGTTTCTCTTAAGAGGCTCTACTTAAAGAGATTCTTAATCTGTATACCCTGGTAAGTTTAAGAATAGGTATTTTAAAAAACATACCATTTGATTCTAATATGTACTTTGAGGGGGAAAAAACTGATCTATTCCAGTGCTTCTCAAATTAGTGTTCATGAATATGACCTGTAGATACTGTCAAATTGCAGATTCTGATTCAATAGGTCTGAAGTAGGGGCAGTGGTAAGCTGGTAAAATGTCTCTCTGAAATTAAAGGTCATCACGTGTAGCATTTGCTGATTTCTGGGGTATAAATATTCTGACCATGGTCAATTTCAAGCAACCAACCTGATGTTACTGAGCTTCTAAGAACTCTATAGAAAATCACGAAAGGATCCTATAGAGAATCACAGAAAGCCTCCTGGGGGAAAGTGATATTTAATATGTGATATATACAATGAAATGGGAAAAGTTATAGGATAGGGGACAAATATTATCAGAGAGTGGCTCTAGGGCAGGAATCAACAAATAGCTCAAATATAGGCATGCCTAAGTATTTATGTATTATTTATGGCTGCGTTGGTTCTACAATGGTAGACTTGATTTGTTGCAGCAGAGATCCCAGATCTGCAAAACTGGCCTTATATAGGAAAAAAGTTTACCTAGTCCTGTTCTAGAGCATTAATTTAATAAGTACATTCTTTTAAAAATTACACAATGTTTTAACCATATACTGTGTTATATGACTATAGAAAACATGTACACATATGCAAACACCTATTCACAGACACACATACACAAAATAATTATACATACTCATAATGATATATGCAGGAAGTCCATGTACACACATAGATAGATACATTTATCATGAACATAAATTTACCCACAGGTGTGCACTCATACACATATACAAAACAATGTAAAAACACACACAGATGTACACACAAAACCAATGAGACCGATAACTCACAATTATTTTAAGTGAAAATATTAAAATATGTATAATACTAGAATGAGGAAGATCTAATCATATGTATGGAAGAAGTAAGAGCATTACAGAAGGAAAAAAAACAATCACATGTATAACAAATTTGAAAATTTAGAGGAAATTCAAATATAAATAACCCAAATTGATTTAT
Source organism: Dasypus novemcinctus (assembly GCF_030445035.2). Lineage (NCBI taxonomy): Eukaryota > Metazoa > Chordata > Mammalia > Cingulata > Dasypodidae > Dasypus > Dasypus novemcinctus. The sequence continues at coordinate 30,329,623 of NC_080679.1, forward strand.
GAATTATTATATCAAGTTTCAAGTGAATAAAAAGAAGGGGTTGAAGTTAAAACATATAAGCTCAGAAGAGAAGCCCCATGGAGCTTGACAAAGTTGACTCCTGATGTTAGACGGAAGGTGGAATTTGAAAGTGATGAGTTTGGATATTTAACTGAGGAAATTTCCAAACCAAATGTGGAAATTGTGGCCTTATTTCTCCTTGCAGTTTATGGGAAAATCCAAGAGGAAAGAGATAAGGTGATGACTGTACTCCTGGGCACAAAGAACCCAAAAATTGATGGTTTGGGAAATTATGAGTTTCTGGAAAACAAATCTCCAGAGGAGAGTGCCCCACATGATTACTTAACTGAACTTGGAAGCAGGCAGCCATGTCTTTGCAAGTCAGGATTGGAAATGCAGTTATCTAGAAAGGATTTGTGAAAAGTCCCATTGTCTGGTGATTGGGACCCCTGTGAACTACATGAAAAACCAACAAGCTTTCTGTGAGATTTGTATGAATGAAATTCCCACCAGCCTAGACTAAAAGGTACAGAAAAGGGAGAAATTGGAAAAACCACTTCAAGGGTAAAATCATGGAAACTGAGGTTTGGACTTAAGTATCCTCTAAGGACAAAAGAGGGACCCACCCATGTATGAGGAAAGGATGAGTTTGCCCTAGCATTTGAAGAGGTTGGGTCTTCCAGCCAGTTTTTCAGGATGAGTTTGGCTCCCCAGGATACAGATAGGGTGGGGCACATTCCCCAGAGATTAGAGAGAGTTAGGTTACCACCCCACTGTTCTGTGAGGGTTGGATCTGTGCCCCATAGGTTGGGGAGAATTAAGTCACAACCCCACTGTTCTGAGGTGGTTGAAACTGTCCCAGAGATTGGGGAGACTGTGGCCATCAATCCATTGTTCTTGGAGGATGAAGCTAGAGCTCAGCCACAACCCAGATGCTTAATGAAGGTGGAACCAAGAAGATGGCTGTTGGGTAAGCCTGTGGAAGGGGTAAGCTCCCATGAGGCCCTGAGGAGAAGAAACCATTGTTCTATAGATGATGCTCAGATTTTGAAATCTAGTGGAGAATGCCCTTCATGTTTTCAGAACTGTTTGGGATCCATGCCACCTCTTTCCTTCTAATATCTCCCTATAGCAATGGAAACATTTATCCTGTGATTGTCTATCCTTTGTATATTGTAAGCAGATAACTTCTTTTGTAAGTTCTACAGGTCTACAGCCAGTGGAGAACTTTGACCTCAGAAAGACTGCATGCCTATAACTGTTTTTATGAGATTTTGTACTTAGTAATTTTTACTGAAATTAATGAAGGTTTTTTGAAATATTGTGATGTAATGAATACATTTTGCATATGGAAAGAACATGTCTTTTTGGAATTCAGTGGGTGAAGTGTGAGTTTGAACTTTGTGAATACCAGAATATATATGTTTTGGAACTAATCCATCCCTGTTGGTGTGGGGCTGAAGTAGTATGCCAAAGGTGTGCCAGTGCAAAGTACCAGAAATCTGTTGGCTTTTATAAAGGGTATTTATTTGGGGTAAAAGTTTATAGTTACAAGGCTGTAAAAAGTCCAACGCAAGGTTAGCTTCTCACCAAAGTCAGTTGTCATGTGTTGTAGCAAGAGGATTGTTGATCTCTACCTGTTCTTTCCTTCACCTCTGGGCTTCCAGTCCTCTCTTTCCTGGCACAGGGATAATTTCTTTTGGGGTTTTCTATATCAGTCTCAGCTGTTCTGTTATCTTCCCCAGGTCAGCTTCAAACTATCAGGTGAATGTCTCATCTCTCCCTTGAGCCCCACGATAAAAAATGACAGAGCTCTCTCTCTTCCCATGTATCTTCTTGAGAGAGTGTCCATTTATATCAGAACCAGCAAGTGGCCCTCTGACATAACTCAATAAAAAGCCATAAATTGATCTTATCAAGCAATCTAAATCAAAGGTCCCTCAATTGAATTTAATAAAGTCAAGGGGTATCACACGCATCCCTTGGTGTGATGAGCATCTCTGATGATACCTTGGACATTTCCACAGTCTCAGAACTGTAAGCTTTTACCCCTAATAAATGTGCCATTATAAAAGCTGACCCATTTCTGATATTTTGCATTGGCATCCCTTTAGCAAACTAAAACAGTGACCTGATTTGAAAATAGGGTCTTTGAAGATGTTATTAGTTAAAGAGACCAAGTGGGTTAGGATAGTCCTTAATCCAGTATGAATGGTGACCTATAAGATGAAGAAATTTTACAGAGAGAATATGGTCATTTGAAAACTGAGGCAGAATTGAATCCCATGGATTGCCAGTAAACTACCAGAAGCCAGGAGAGGCATGGTGAAGTCAGAGGGAACATGGCCTTGCTGATTTCAGACATCTAGCCTTCAGAACTGTGAGATGGTAAATTTCTGTTGTTTAAGCCAGCTTGTCCTCTGGTAAATTGTTACAGCAGCCCTGACAAAATAAGACACCATTAATTTGGGTTTTAATGCTGGCTCTGCCTCTGACCAGTTTAGTGACCATACCTGATGGGACATTATTACTTATGCTCTCTGTGCTTCTGTTTGTTCACCTGCAAAATGGGGATAATATCAATATTTTTCTTAGTTATTTTGACAAATACATGAGATAATATAAAGTGCTTAGAACAGTGCTTTGCAATAGTAAGCACTCAATAAACATCCACTATTATTGTTGTTATAAGGAAGGAGAACTATTTGGATGTTACAATGGATTCCTCTGGACAGTAATATTGAAGTGAGGGATGTAAGAGGGAGATATTTTGATTTTTCTTAGTGTATCATTGATTTCTTTTTTCCATGCTACATGGAATTTAAAACAAATAAAATCTGTCATGACTTAAATAAAGACAAACTCTAAAAGTAAAACAAAACCAACAAAAAATTACAACTGCATATTATTTATTAAACTCTAGATAGTTCATTTATCAGTTCTTAACAAGGGGTCCATGAGCTTGAATTGAAATAGAAAAAATACATTATTCTTGTGGGGATATGCTGGTGCAAGTTCGATAAATTTATTAAATAATACATAGTACAGTGTGGGCTTAGAAAAGTGTCCATAGTTTTCACCTGATTGGGGAAGGGGTCCATGGAACAAAAAAGGTTAAGAACCCCTGCCTTAGATTCTTTTGCAAAAGTTATTATTGATTTGTACATATAGTCATATACTTTATTACTAGTCTGTACAAATGTGTACCTTGCATTGATATTTTATTAATAAAATATATTCCTTATAAAAAATGGAAAATCTCCGATGGCAGTGTAAAGTATATATTAGAAAGGCAGCCATAAATAAAAAAGAAACAAGGGGCTACAGTGACTCTGCCAGAAGATACTCATATCTTAATATAGGTAGAAATAGTGGGGGTCTTAGAAAGAAGAATGATTTTATAAACATTTAGCAGATTACATCAACAAGATTTGATGAAGAGCTGTTCATGGGGATTGAGGAATATTGAAATGTCAGTGATAACTTCTCTAAATTTTGGGGTGAAGAACTATAAGAATTTTCTTAAGAGATCCCTGGAGAATAGCAGAGTTTGGAGAAGATGATGAGTTCAGACTTGGAAGTATTGTACTGAAGGTCTCTTTGAGACAACCAAGGGAGAAATGTTAAAAATATTATTGAATATAGGGTTCTGGATTCAGATGATAGGCCTTAGCTAGAGGAAAAAAATTGTAGTCATCAGTGCCAAGGCAGTAATTGAAACTGTGGGCGTGGATGAGGTTGTTGGAACAGTCTTTAGAAGGCACCTAAGCATGAACTTTAAGAAAATCCAACATTTAAAGGGGCATTTAAAAGAGAATGATAGGCCAAAACCAAGGCCATGATGAAATGGTTTTATATATTCTTGATTACTTCTTGAGAATACATTCTAAAAGAATAATTTCCATATCATAAATTATGAATTCCTAAGACTTTTAACACATAAAGTAAATATACTCTCTTGATCAAATTTATCAATTTAAATCCCACAATAAATTTATTTGAATGCCAGCCTTTCTCTATCCTTGCCCCAGATAGATATTATCATTTGAAAATTAATATTGTTATAAATAGGCTTAATTTCCTTAAAAATTACCTCTGATTTTATCAAGTATACACTCAAAGTTTTAAAAATTCAAATAATACTTTTAATATCTCCTAGGTATTTAGGATTTTGCTTTAGTATAAGAATGCTTATAATACTGAAAACATCAGTCCCTTGCCACAGGCTTCCATAATTCTACTCTCCAGAGACAACCAACTGAAACTCCTTTAGTTGCTTTATCTAGGAGTTTATGTCAATATAACTTAAAATAAACACTTAAACTGCTATTAATTGATGCACACATTTCATATATTACCTTTTCATTCCTGATTTTTTATAATTATTAAACTCTTAAAATAGAATCTCATTTTCTATCACCTGATACACCTAATACCACATTTGTAGTTAAATCAATATTCTGTGTTTACATTATGAGGATTATGTTCATTGTGTTCATTAAAGAGTCAGAGTACAAGGAAACAGCAGTGGCCAAGACAGACATAACCTTTGTCAGCTTTGTCATCAATGAACTTAGAGATAAGTGTTTGTGAGGGTGGGAATGTAAGGGATATAGGACATGTTAATATATTTTCTAAGAGCTATTATTATTATTATTCTATAATATGCTTCATTCTGACATTTAGTGCAGGATTTCAGTTTACAAGTATTTTATAAATTGTTTTTTACATCTATATTCTAAAGTAAAATTGGTTTGCAGTTTTTCCTTCTTTCATTTTATTTGCATGTATAAATAGCAGTGATATGCTATTAATAAATGACCAGGATACCTTTCTATCTTTTCATGTCATAGAATAGTTTAAATGTCATTGGCATTGTCTGTCCCTTGAAGGCATAAGAGGACTTATTAATAAAGCCATCTGGTTACAGCATCTGTTTTGGAAGATGATCTTTTCAGCTATTTCCATTTCTTCCCAGAAGATTGTACTATTCAGATTACATAATTCTTTAAATTTTTTTTTTAAATTTATAATTATCTAGAACATTTATTCTTTCAACAAATACTAGGTTAGGACTATTCTGTATTAGACACCACTCTAGCTGCTGTGGTTACATTGGCAATTTTGTTCACAATAAAAAAATTAATTCAATATTATAAATTATAATATAAATATTATAAATATTATAAATTCAATATTATAAATAAAGCAGTATCTTCCTTCACTTAATTCATGTTTGCATATACACTGTATGTGTATTTTCAAGCATCTACTGGTGATATAGCACTGTAAATCCGTTCTTGCACACTTAAAAGAAAATTTGGTGTGCTAAAATTATCAAGTCACGCTTTAAAAATATTTTCCTTTCTCTTTTTACCCTTATTAAAGAAGTTATGAGTTTACAGAATAATCATGCTTGAAATACTGTATTCCCACACACTACCTCACCATCTACACCTTATATTGGTGTAGAACATTTGTTACAATTGATGATAGCGTATTTTTATAATTGTATTATTAATTAAAATCCTTGATTTAACTTAGGGTTCACTGTGTAGTGTAGTTCCATGGATTTTTTTAAAAAATTTTGTTCTGTTTTCATACTTAAAATTTATCATTTCCACTTTTAATTATATTAAGATATTTATTTCAGGGAAACGGACTTGGCCCAGCGGTTAGGGCATCCGTCTACCACATGGGAGGTCCACGGTTCAAACCCCGGGCCTCCTTGACCCGTGTGGAGCTGGCCCATGTGCAGTGCTGATGCACGCAAGGAGTGCCGTGGCACGCAGGGGTGTCCCCCGCGTAGGGGAGCCCCACAAGCAAGGAGTGCACCCCAGACTGAGAGCCGCCCAGCAGGAAAGAAAAGTGCAGCCTGCCCAGGAATGGCACTGCCCACACTTCCCATGCCGCTGACGACAACAGAAGCGGACAAAGAAATAGACACAGAGAACAGACAATTGGGGGTAGGGTGGGGGGGGGAATTAAATAAATAAATAAATCTTTAATAAAAAAAGATATTTATTTCAGAGTTGTTAATTGCGTTCACAATGTTGTTATGCTACCATCAGCTCCACCCATTACCTAAACATTTCCATCATTCCAAAAAGAAACCCTGTACTTTTTAAGCCTTGACTTCCCATTTCCGATCCACACCCTGTCCCCTGATAACCTATATTCTAGATTCTATCAAGTCACATCTTTTTTTCTTCGAATTTGTCCTTATTGTGCCCTGGCCTTTCATGGTACAGAGGTGAATTATTTTTTCCTGATAAAACTAATGTATTTCGTTTCCTTTAGACTTGTAGATTTTCTTTGTTTTTCAAATAAAATTATTTTCTACAATGTATCTACTAGAGAGAATAAACTTCAGTGCTGTTAGTGCCCAACTCTTTAGAATAGGATTGTGTGTAGTTTTATCATCTATGTCCAACTGTATATACACATGGTTAGTCAGGTTGGAAATTGATCTGGTTACATCTGATCTGGTATTCTCTTCTGAAATACTATTTATGTGTATGATAGCTTTTGTTTTCAGATTTCTATGTCTGCCATCTTCTATGTTATTTTTTTCAGCTTTTTTTTGTTTGCTTGTTCCTTTGTATGCTGCCAATACTGTCATTCTGTTCCTCCATCCCTGGAAAAGATTTTCAAAGTTGTCTTGCATATGCTGATTCAATTTTTTTTGAGGTTTTCATGCTGCTATTTTACAATTGGCATTGTTTTAGTCTATTTGTGAATCATATTACTTTCCTTGTTCGTATTGTAGTTTTCTTTTCATCCATTTCTGTTTATATCTTAACTTTTTTAAAGTAAATATGATGATCCCTTGGATTTTATTGATAGTACCTTTTATTTTTATATTTATTTTTCCTAATATGTGCAGAAAATCATTTTCCAAGCGATACTGTTCTTTGGAATCTTCTAGATATCTTTCTTGCTCATTGGCTTCAAGTATGATTTTTATTCAGTTACAGAAGAAGGGCAAGATTAGTCTAGACTTTGATTTTGCTTATAGACCCAGTGTGTGAACGGCACACTAAATCTTAATTGTACTGAAATGCCTGACTCCCATTTTCACACTTATAACTTGAGCTTTCATCTTTTTCTCTGTTTAATTTCTGCTCTTGAACAGGAATTAAGTTCTTGTCTTCTTTAGCCCTTTCTTTGCAATTCTTTGGTACTTTTGATCAACTGGTTCATTATTGCCAGCATGCAATTTCTAGATTTCTTCCTGTTTTCACACTTGCTAATTTATACTTATATTAATATGGTGACATCCTTTAAGAAAGTGTCTTTATCTTTTCTTCTACATATCACTAATAATTTGTACATTTGCCTGGGAGGTAGTAGACATTCAATAAATATTTACTGAATGGCTAAATAGCTACATAAATAAATTATCTCATAATTGATTGGCAATATTTATTAATAATTATTAAAAGCTTATTGTCAAGCAGAATAGAAAGAGAAAAAGGAATGGAATTGTACCCATCACTTTTTCAAATAATGTGGTTTGCTTTTATTTTGCTTTTACATCTGTATGTCTATTTTTCCTACATTATTATATTATTTCCTTATATAAAGTTAGGGTAGAGGAAAATGTCTGCAATTAATTGTGTCTTATAACTATCAACATTACACTTCATCACAAGATTGAAAACCTTTATAAAATATCAAAAAATATATTCAGAATATAAAATAGTAAATGCCCCAGGGCTCTGCCATTTTAGGAGAGAAGTGTATGGAGTAGTTAAATACACAATAAAATCTGAGAAAGGGAAATCACAAGTGTCTGAACATTACAGTTGGAGGAGGTAAAATATCTCTGTGAATTTGGTAGTAAATACTTGACTTTGAGCAAGTTGAATAATGAAAACAAAACTAACTTTTATTGTTTAACATTGCAAAGTTAAAAATGCCAGTCCTTTCACTGAATATAATTTTCTTTCTTCTCAAAATACAGTTCCTAAAGACGCTTTCTGATCACTGAGTTTGAATGACTGAGTTTGATCCAGTTTCCTTGTATTTTATCTTTTGGGGAAAATAGCATAAGGAGGGGACATCAAAAATACAGGCACCTGAAGATAGTTTTTAGAGCTCTTACTTCTTATTTGGCATGCAAGAAATCATTTTGACTAAACACATAGATGTCTTAAACTATGAAGTTTAATCAGAGAGAAAGGCATTTAGTGACTCTGAAATTATATATAAAATAACTAATCTGATTAACATATACTTTGTGTAAGTGATATGTTTGATGTTTCAAATAACAAAAAGGAGTAACATGTAGTGTCATTATCAACAGATTACAATAATCTATGGGAATGGGTGGGGAGATGGCTATTTCACTTTTATTTTTTTAATTTTCTTGCATGTTTACAGAAAAAGCATGCAAAAAATAGAGTTCTCATTAATAATATTTTGCATTAGTGTGACAACTGAGTTACTATTGATGAAATAATATTAACTCATATATATAAACTTATAGTATTATACGATTATTATAATACTAATAAATATAGCGCATGGTTTACATTGTTTCATGTTTGTGTGGTACTCTTGTTTTTTAAAATTTTATACTAGTAATATCTATACAACCTAAAATTTCCCCTTTTAACTACATTCAGATATTTAATTCAGCAGTGTTAAGTATATCTACAGTTCTGTGTTATATGAGTACCATCTATTATTAAAACTTTTATATCTCCTCAAACTAAATTCTGTTCCAATTAGACATTAAGTCCCCATTCATTACCCCTTTCCCAGTCCGAGGTAACCTGCATTCTAGTTTCTGACTCTATATTTGCTTATCATAATTGTTTCATACAGTATTTGTTCTTTAATGTCAGGCTTATTTCATTAAACAGAATATCTTCAAGGTATATCAATGTTGTTACATGTATCAGAACTTCATTCTTTTTCATGGCTACATATTCCATTGTATTTATACACCACATTTGCTTATCCATTCATCTGTTGATAGACATTCGATTTGCTTCCATCTTTTGGCAATTTTGAGTAATGCTACTATGAACATCACTGTGCTATATCTGATTGAATCCCTGCTTCCAATTCTTTTGGGTATATGTCTAGAAGAGGGATTGCTGGATCATGTTGAACAACTTTTCCTATGTTTTTGGCCACTTCTTCAGGTAAATTTCTATTCAAGTCTTTTGCTCATTTTTTATATTAGGTTGTTTAACTTTTTGTTGTTAAGTTGCAGGATTTCTTTATATATTTTGGAAATTAAGCATTTGTCATATTTGTGGTTTCCAACTATTTTTTTCCCATTCTGTAGGTTGTCTTTTACTTTCATGACAAAATTTTGTGATTGATGAAGTCCCATTTATTATGTTGCTTGGGCTTTGGGTGTAAAGTCTAAGAAACCGTTGTATACTGGTCCTGAAGATGCTTTCTTATGTTTTCTTCCAGGAGTTTTATAGTGCTGGTTCTTATATTTAGATCTTTGATCCAAAATGGATTAATTTTGATCATGGTTTGAGGTAGGAGTACACCTTTATTCTTTTGAACATGGATATCCAGTTTTCCCAACAACATTTGTTGAAGAGATTATTATTTCCAATTGAGTAAACTTGGCACCCTTCTTAAAAATCAATTAGCTATAGATGTGAGGGTCTTGTTCTGCACTTGTGCTTGGCCTTGGCCTTAGGAATTCCTGTCCTCCCTATGAAATAGACTCCTTCCCCCTCTGGGGTGCTCTATTGTATAACTTTTAGTAGGGAAGCCCTTGCCCCTGTCACTGACTTAATTGTTTCTTAAACTGTTTTCACTATCCTAAAACTGCTTCTGCTTGAAGGGAAAATTTGGGGAGCATGAGCTTGAGATGAGTTTTCTAGGTCAGTCTTTGAGGTTGTTTCCTGATTGATTGGCATTGATATAAAGGCACCCCAGTATACCCATAGTGGTTACTCTCTTCCTGCCAGGGCAGGGTTAGTGATCCACAATGGCAGCACAGCCTGTCTCTGTACTGCTTGGAGAGAGGTCAGGGAAAGGCATAGTTTTCTGTGTTTTTTTTAAAAATAATGCCATTGTAAGAGATGTGAAATGAAAGATTTTTGTAGTTTTGATTTGCATTTCCCTAATAGCTAGTGATATTGAACATTTTTTCATCTGAGTTTTTGCCATTTGTATTTCCTCTTTGGAAAATGTCTACTTTTAATTCTTACATCCATGATTAAATTGGATTGCTTTCTCTTTTATCACTGAATTTTATAATATAATCTCTTTATATAGCATGGAAATCAAACCATTATCAGGTATGTGATTTCCAAATATTTTCTCCTATCCAGTAGGCTGCTTTTCACCTTGACAAAGTCTTTTGAAGCACCAAAGTGATTTAGAGGAGATCCCATTTATCCTTTTTTTTTTTCTTTTGTTGCTTGTTCTTTGAGTGTAAGGTTTAAGAAACCACCACCTATCACCAAGTCTTGACAATGTTTCCCTGCAATTTCTTCTAGATTTTATAATTAGGTCTGATTCATTTTGAGTTAATTTTTGTGTAAGATGTGAGATAGGGGTCTGTAGTTGACTGGATAAAGAACTTATGATTGCTACTAACATCTGTGAGCTGAAAACAGCTACACATGCTGCTGTATATTATTGTTTGCACAAAAGTTCTTGAGCTGAAAACAGCCACGTCTGCTTTACCTGTTGCCCTTGATCATAAACAGCAGAAGTAAAATCTAACAGAGCAGCAAGGCCATAATGTTCTATTTGTGTATGCTCTTTGTTCAGGCATAAAAGATCAGCAAAAATAGCTTGTGCTGTCCTGCACCCCTGTCTCTGGATATTGCAATAAGAAAAGCAAAGTTCTAAAGTCTAACCTAAAATTCTTGGGCGAAAGTCCAGCCACAAAAAGAATATGTACTAATACATCTCAGAATAAAGGGAGCTCTGCCACTTAACTGTGTTTAAGTGTATTGTCTTGTGCTGTCTCTAACTAGTCAAGTCAGTAATCCACCAACTCCCACAGGGGTCCTTTTTCTTTTTTCTTTTAGATATGGATATCTAGTTCTCCCAGCACCATTTGTTGAATAGATTGTTCTGCCCCAGCTGGGTGGGCTTGACAGCCTTGTTAAAAATCACTTGACTATAGATGTGAGGGTCTGTTTCTGAACAGTCGATTCACTTCCACTGGTCTATGTGCTTAATCTTTATGCCAGTGCCATGCTGTTTTCACTACTGTAACTAGGCAATAGGATTTAATGTCAGGAAGTAAAAGTCCTCCAACTTCTTTCTTCCTTTTTTAGATGTTTCTAGCTATTTGGGGCCCTTTACCCTTCCAAATAAATTTGATAACTGGATTTTCCATTTTATTTTAAAAGGCTGTTTAAATTTTTATCAGGATTGTATTGATTTTGTAAATAAACTTGTGTAGAATTGACATTTTAATGATATTGAGTCTTCCAATTCATGAACATGGAATGTCCTACCATTTACTTAGGTCACCTTTTTTTTTTAGCAATGCATTATAGTTTTCTGAATACAGATCCTTTACATCCTCAGTTAAATTTATTCCTAAATATTTGATTCTTTTAGTAGCTATTGTAAATGGAATTTTTTTCCTGACTTTCTCCTCAGATTGCTCATTACTAAGGTATAGAAATACTGATTTGCCATCCTTGTTTATTAGCTCTAGTAGCTTTGTTGTAGATTTTTCAGGACTTTCTAGGTATAGGATCATATAATCAATAAAAAATCAATAAACAAATGAAAAAAGAGAAAAGTAACAATTTCAAAAGTCATAGAAGAAGCTCTGATGCCCTTCATATCAACTGTGAATAATGAAAGTTTTACTTCTTCCTTTCCAATTTAGACACCTTTTATATCTTTTCTTGTCTGATTGCTCTAGCTAGAACCTCTAGAACTATATTGAACAGTAGACATCCTTATCTTGTTCCTGATCTCAATGGGAAAACTTTCAGTATTTCACCCTTGAGTTTAATGTTAGCTGTGGGTTTTTCATGTATGCCCTTCATTGTGTTGAGGGTGTTTCTTTCTATTTCTAGTGTTCTAAATATTTTTAATCAAGATAGTGTTCTGTATTTTGTCTAATGTCTTTTCTGCATTGAATGAGATGATTGTGTTTTTACCCCTTCATTCTGTTAATGTGGCATATTATAATATTGATTTTCTCATGTTAAACCAACCTGGCATAGATGGGATAAATCCCATTTGATCATGATATATAATTCTTATAATACAGTGAATTCAATTTACTAGTATTTTGTTGAGGATTTTTGCATCTATATTCACTAGGAAAATGGATCTATAATTTTCTTTTTTCATAATATCTTTATCTGGCTTTGGTATTAGGGAGATGTTGACTTCATAGAATGAATTTGGTAGTATTCCTTCCTGTTCAAAATTTTGGAAGAGTTTGAGCAAGACTGGTATTGGATCATCTTTGACTGACTGGTAGAATTCACCTGTGACTTGATTAGGTAATTGTCCAATTACTGAAGTCCTTATCTGTTTCCCATAGTTTTGAGGAGGGCTATTGTCTTTAGGACTCCTCTGCTGCTTTTACCTGAGAGGAGTTGGCACAATGGCTGCTCTTAGAGTGGCAAATCAACAACTAGACCATAGCCCTCAGAATGTGGAAGGAAGACTAGGTTTTCACATCCCAACCTGACACCAGAAAGCTGTATCAGGAGTCAGGGATGCAGTCCCAAATGCCGCCTGACATGAGGCTGTTGGATGGGATATGGTAGACACTATCCAGTAGGATGAAATTCACCAGTATTTACTGTAATTCACTACCTCTTTCTCCAGTACTTTCTTGGATGCCAAATAGTGATCTACTAGATTCCAGTGTTTCAAAAATAGTTGATTCAAACAGTTCCTACCATTTCAATAGTTATGTTAGTGGAGGAAGGGGGTATTTGAAGGTAAATTTTTAAGTACAGACAAGATTTCAAAAGGCAGAGACAGGAAGATGATGTTCAACGTAAAATAAACACAAAAGCAATGGCATGGGAGAGGAAAGTCTTCTATCAGGTATAAATAGGCAAATGTGCTGGCTGATTGTGACATTGAACATTTGTACTTCCTACTAATCATTAATTAGTGAAAGAGGTCATTGCAGAAAGCCTTGAATATCATGATGAAGTCAATACCTTCAATGTGGTAAATAATGGAGTATCCTGGGAACTTTAAGAGATCTTTAAGAGAAAGGTACAGAAGTTCTGAACCAGGATAGTTGCAGTAGAGTGAAGATATGGAAGGCCTTGTAATGGGCATATCTGGGAGATTTAATAGATGATAAAATGCTGAGGAAATTAGAGAAGTAGAATCAAAGGTGAATATTTTCCCCACTCCATGTTTTTGCCTGGACAATTTCCCTAGAAATATGGAGACCCTCAAAACAACTCTAAATTTATTCTGTTTTGTCCTACTGTGATGGTTAGGCTAATGTGTCAATCAACCAGGTAACTGTAACCAGTTGTTTGGTCAGGCAAGCACTGGCTAATTGTAATACAGGTATATTTATGGACTTTAGTCACCAGTGACTTTTCTGCATAGATAGCCGATTGCATTTACATCAGTCAGTGAGATTGCTGTCAGCAGTAAGTGATCCTTTATCACTTTATCCAATCAGTTGAATGCCTTAAAAGCGAAAGTGATTTCAGCATTCAGAGAGAATTTCCCAGCTTGTCCTTGGACAGCCAGCTCCCCCAGAAACTCATCAAGGACCTTCATTGGACTTTTGTCTGAGCCCCTGGTTTGCAGCCTGCCTGTAAAATGTAGACTTGTGCAACTCCACGGTCACATGAGAGACTTTTATAAAATCTTACTATTGACAGAAATCTCCTGTAGGTTCTATTTTCCCTAGAGAACCTTGACTAATACACCTACACTTTTTGGATTCTATGCCCAGTCTAACCAAATTTTTTTAGGGCACCATGCATCAATGCCTTAACACATGCTGTCCTGGTGGTCTCTTGGAATTGTCTTCTCTAACTTTTAAATAAATAATTCTTATTAATTACTCAGCTAAAATACCACTTCAAAAGGAATAATTTCTCTCAACTTACCCCCACCACAGATTTAGTCACTCTCCTTTTTTCCCAAAGCCTTTTAATCATATCTCTAGAATAGCATTTATCACACACCTAGTTTATTTGTCAGTTTTCTTCCCTAATATAGCATAATATTAATTAGGAGAGGTATTGTTTTACTCTTCTTTGTAACCCCCAGGATGTAATGCTCTGCTTGGCAAGGGGCAGGTATACAATGAGTGATGGAGAAATTAATAAACGAATGTGTGAAATGATGCAAAGATTTTGAGTCTGTGTCATTAGGATATAAAGTTGCTATCTATTGAAAGAGAGAATAAAGAATAAGTTAAGAAACTGTGTTAAACACTTAAGTTTTGGCCCAGGTTTTAAATGTAAATGTGGAGAAGAGTGAAGCAGCTTTATATTATCACCTATATAAAGAGTGGAAGCCTTGGATGAGGGTGGAATAGATAAGGGAAAGAAAGGAGAGAGACAATATAAGGACTGAGGAAGAAAAATCTGTTGATATGATGCTTACAATTTCTATTAGTCAGTTAAAGGGGTGCTGATGCAAAATACCAGAAATTGGTTGGTTTTTATAAAGGGTATTTATTTGGGGTGGGAGCTTACAGTTACTAGGCCATAAAGCATAAGATACTTCCCTCACCAAAGTTTATTTCTATGTGTTGGAGCAAGATGGCTGCCAATGTCTGTGAGGGTTCTGGCTTCCTGGGTTCTTCTGGGCTCAGCTCCTGTTTCCTCCACAAGGTCAGCTGTAGACTAGCAGGCAAATGGCTCTGTTTCTTTCCCCAGGACTCCAGTTTAAGACTTCAGCATCAAACTCCAGCATCAAAACTCCAACATTAAGAACCCCCAACTATGTCCTGTGCCATGTCTTTTATCTATAAGTCCCCACTAAATGTCCTAATGACATGGCCCAATCAAAGCCCTAATCATAACTTAATCATGCCCAGGCACAGACCAGATTACAAATATAATCCAATATCTATTTTTAGAATTCATAACCATATCAAACTGCTACACAATTTTATTAGCAATTAGAAAAAGGCATTTCCATTGATTTGGGGGGCACTGTATACTGTTGTGAAAGTTGAGAAAGATATTTTAAAATGGAGTAATCAAATCTAGATGATTTTTTCAAGAATCATGTGCGGCGGCTTGCTCGGTCGGTAGAGGTGGGGTCTGGCTGCGGACGAGGGGTCGGTCCAGCTCAGGACGAGGGGTCGGTCCCGCTTGGGACGAGGGATCGGTCCCGCTTGGGACGAGGGGTCGGTCCGGCAGCAGACGAGGGGTCGGTCTCACAGGGGTTGCGCGGTTCGGCTGACGGGGTCACCCAGCGAAGCCGGCGACGAGGGGTTCGCCCAGAGAAGCAGGCGACGAACTGGGGACAAGGGAGGCCAGGCCCTTGTCGGGGGCTCTCAGGACTGGAGGGCGCACGGCAGAAGAACTACCGCGCAGACAAGGTAAACACGCAAGTCCACTTTATTGAGGGAGAGGCAACAGTTTTATAGGGGCTGGGGAAGGCTGATTGGTCGAAGCCACGCCCTGTTCTGATTGGTTGCCGGAGAAAGGTCAGTGGGCGGTACTGGACGGGGGAGGGTCGGTGATTAGGGATTGGCTGTTGCTGTTGCTGGGGGAAGTGGCAGGGTTTAGTGATTGGTGGCTGCTGTTGCTGGGGTAGAGGGCAGACTTGAGTTTCCCGCCCACGCCTGGCTGTTGCTGCTGTCGGGGAGGAGGGAAAAGGGCAGACTGGATTTTTCCGCCCACGCCTGGCTGTTGCTGCTGTCGGGGGGAGGGAAAAGGGCAGACTGGATTTTTCCGCCCTGCGCCTGTGCAGGGAGAAAGAAGAAGAAGGGTGCCGCCCCACAAGGCATCGTGTGGCGCCATCCGGGAGGAGGGGCGGCCGCGGAAGCATGGCTGCCGAGAAGGGGAGACCCGAGGGCACTCTGCGCCCATGCCGAGCTTCCTTCAGGGGTGGCGGTGGGCCCGACCAGCCACCCTATTATGGGGGCAGCAGTTTGGAATAGGCCTACCGTGGCCACCGCCCCTCGCCAGGCCAGCAAACCACACTTCAGCCCGAGGGGTGACCGTAATCATGCCCTGAAGGGAAGAAAACAAGAAAATAATTTCAAGAAGTAATGGGATTGAGGATTTTGTTTTCAGTTTATTGTGACCATATTTTTAGGTAGAGAAATTATTTTGCAAAGAGGGAAAACTGAAGATGTAAACAAAAGAGAGGACTTTATGGAATGAGGTCTTAGTGGGAAGAGATTTAGAATGTTGTGATAATTTTAAAATGAAGAAAAGTGAAGACTGAAAATATTGTATGGTTTTCTAAAAAAATGTATGAGCTGAGTTTATTTACTGAAAATTCTCGTGGTAGATTAGTGCTTTAGGAGAATAGAGAAGAAAGAAATAATTATGGTAATGTGGTAAATGATGAACACATACAAGGAATAAAAGATTAATTATACAACAATGAGGACCCAGATAGTTTTAGAGGTAATGAATTACAGTGGATCCAGTCAACATGACGTTGGGTGTTTCTCTAACAGTGTGCAGCAATGAGATGGGCTGAGGACAGAAATCCCATTTTATGAGTTCCCAGATCACATATTCCACAAAAGGAGAATGAAATAAGGTTAATTAGTGGAGTCTGTGGTTAGGGTTTTTCCCCTTCAAAACTGGGAAGCAGTGGTGAGAAAGTCACTGTAATTCGGCAGGGATGAAAAAACAAGATTTATTACTGATACAGCTGAATTAGACTATGCAGCTTGGAAACCCATACTGGTTTACTAAATACTTCCCTCACTGAATTAAACTTACCCATATAGTCCTTGGCAGAGTGTAATAACACTCTGCCTGGCAATAACACATTGCCTGGTAGAGAGGAAAGAACTGTAAATCCTTAACTAAGGACAAGCAAAAGGGAGAAAGAGTCTAAGCTATAGATGGTCAGGTTCTTCTCTCATGATCTTACAAATCAAATGTTTACCAGTCATATCCTCCTTTGGAGGTATATCTTTGAGGGTCTCTGGAGAAGAGGCCTCAAGTGTTCTTCAAATACCTTCCTCCTAGGAAGCAGAAGTTCCCTTATTTCTGTGGAAATGTGAGGAATGGAGACTAAGTCTTCCTTCCTAACAGATGGTTGTAGTATTGAAATAATTGATCACATTTCTGGTTATGTGGACAGGAAAGCAAAGTCGTCAGGTATGATGAATTGGGGGAAGTCAAGGGAAAAATAAGATTGTTTGGAGAGTATGTAGAGAGATAGGGATGCTTATTCGCTGTTGGTGGGAATGTAGAATGGTACAGTCACTGTGGAGGACTGTTTGGCATTTCCTAATGAAACTGAATATGTGACCCGGCAATACCATTACTAAGGATATATCCAGGAGACCTGGGAGAAGAGATATGAACAGACATCTGCACACTGATGTTCATAGCAGCATTACTCATGTTTGCCAAAAGTTGGAAACAACCCAGGTGTCCATCAACTGATGAATGGATAAACAAATTTTGGTATATGCACACAATGGAGTATTATGTAGTTATAAAAAGAAATGAAGTTGTGAAGCATATGACAACATGGATGAACCTGGAGGACATTATGTTGAATGAAACAAGCCAGACACAAAAGGACAAATACTATATAACTACACTATTATGAACTAAATATATTGTGTAAACTCTTGGAGTTAGTAGTTATAATATAGGTCACCAGAAAATAGAATGAGGTTAAAGAATGGAAAGCTGAGGGTTAATCTTTGAAGAATTGGTAAAAAAGGTTGTAAATCTTTGGAAATGAACAGAAATGGTAAAAGCATATCATGTTGTTTGTAACTAGCAGTGCTGTTATTGCTGGGGTATCACAGTGGTTGAAAGGGAAAGTCTAAGGTCATGTATATTACTAGAAGGAAAGCTAAAAACTATAACATGGCATTGTATATGACAGTAAAACCTCATGTGAAACATGGAGATGAGTAATATTGCATATATAAGGCTGTTTTTATAAAATATAAATACAAATATATTAGAGAAAGGGAAAAAGAATACCAGCTTTGTATGGCAAGGGATGCATAGAGAGATTGAGAAGTGATGAGTTTTGTTTGTTAGCTTGTTTTTTGTTTATTATTTTTATTATTGGGATAATCAAAGTGCTCCAAGACTGACTAAAGTGATGAATGCAAACACAATGTGATTATATTGAATACCACAGATTATACACTTTGGATGGACTTATACTCTATTACTATGTAACAATAAAATTGATTTGTTAAAAATAAACCTACAATGTGATTTCATTTCACACCTATCAGAATGGTCACTATTAAAAAGACAGAGAAGTATAAGTGTTGTTGAAGAGGTGGAAGATAGGAATACTTAAAGAAAAAAAAAAGATCATAGTGAGAATTAACATATTCCGTCGAAGAGGGAATGTCAGACAGAGGTTGTGATTAGTTCAGTGTCAGAGTTTGAGATTATGCTGGTAGATGGTAGAGTTATGTCAAGTGATGATGAATTGCAAGGCATGTCCAAGTAAAGGGGTAGATGAAAATTCTTAGAATTGGAAATGAGGAACTGTGAGTCTAGAAAGTGAGAAAGGCTTTTATCATAGATAAAACTGCTGAGGAAGATAGTAAAACAGTAGCAGTGGATGTACAATTGTATTATCTGGAAAGTGATTTTAAGAATTATCAATCCTTGGGCACTTTCCATTCAAATTAGAATCTTGGGAATAGGACAAAAGAGAGTATCAGTTTTTATGCTCCTTAGGTGATTCTAATGTGCAGCCAGAGTTGAGAACCACTATGTCTGGCAATGATGAAAGGAAGAACGAGTTTAAACAGGTATAAAAGATGATGGAGATGGGATGATGTCATAAAGAGAGAAAACAAGACAAAAAAAAAAAAGAGAAGGGGAAAAGTAGATGGCAAAAGAGGTTGAGATCATTGCATGGGCAACGTGGAACATGGTCTTAAAATGGCATTAGAACTAAAATTGTATGAAGATTCAACATATTAGGGCCCCAAGAAGTCAAGGAGCAGAGAAAAGAGGAAAAAAAAATAGTAGAGAAGATTGTAAAAGATCTTGTGTCATCAGGGAAGACACATTTTCTTTAATAAAAGAAGACTGATGAAGGGAGGTTTACACATGGAAAAAATAAAGATGAGTGGACTGCTCGTATGAAAGACTGTTATGCTGGAAAGAGTGGATTCAAGGATATAAAGGGAAGAATAGGATACATCAGAGTGGCAAGAGCAAAAAATAAGTGGCAAGTGGAAAGTTTTACCAGATCCAGAGGCAGGACAATGCGGGGGCATCAAAACCAAGAGTATATAGAAAGAAGAGATAGGAGGAAAGTCAAGGATTAGAGCCAGAAATAATCAACTGGACCAGAATGTTGAAGGCATGCATGAAGGAAAATAAAAACAAACCCAGTGCTAGTGAAAACTCATGTAGATCCAGAGCCAAATGGTTAGAAGAGATTTTCCACAGTGGAAGAACACTTTTGAGTTGTAAGGATTGCAGATTGAGATATTCACACTCTTCCCACCCTCTCCCTGTAACACCTCCTTCAAGGTAGCCCTCATAAGGATGAGAAAATAAAATGAGGAACAGTGGAGAAAACATACTAGAAAGATGTAAGGCAAATTTCAGAGGCTGAGAATATTGTGGGTACTAGGGGAAGGAGAGCTGGCTGAGTTAGGTAAAATTTGGTTAATGAAGCCTTGGTGTGGAGTAATCTCGAATACAGCCACCTAAGATGTCTCAGTTGAATCATGGTATTTAGTGAGGGAATGAAGAAAGTTGACAGGTGGTGTCTTACCCCAAATTAAATATAATTTATAGAATATAATTTGTATCTATAATATCTAATTTTTATGTACATACATATTGGTCCCTTTATGATATTACTTTTAAGCCTGTATTTGAAAGCATACAAGAGATTATTTCCTTATATCAAAGTGTGGCTTTGGATCAAGAACATCAATATCACTTACTGAACTTACTGAAATGCAAATTCTAGGATCCATTCCTACTAAATCAGAAACACTGGGGGGTGAGCTCAGCCATCTGATTTTTATGAACCCTCTTGGTGAAACTTATTTTAAAACCAGGTGCATATGTTAAAGAACATTGCTTGCAATTAGGGGAAACTGCCATCAGATAAAGGTTGTATTTGTTTTGGTTATGGTAAGCTGGTCTTTTTAGAAAGCCGTACCTGAGAGAGAACAAAAGCTCAACAGATTGTGGAGAAAAAAAGAATTTTATTAATAATCTTGCAAGAATGGGAACAACCTGGATAAAATGACCGGTGCGCCAAACAAGAAAAATGACATTTATACTCTAAGCCTAACATACAGGTCCCTTCCCAGTTCCCCATTGATTGGGTACTTCAGGGGTTACAGCTTATCGGAGAGGTCTAATTAACTTACATGGGTTCCTGTTCTTAGTCACCACTCCCATTCCCTACATTCCGGTGGCTTGGCGCTGCTTTCAAATTTGGCACAGCTCTTCACAATTGGCACTACCCTCACTTTCGCATCACCCTTGCTTTGGCACCTCTTTCAAATTTTGGTGCCAAACCTGCTAGAACCCCTTTCCTTCCTTCCTCCACTGGAGAGCTGGCTTTGACTCCACCTTCATGTGAAAGCTAAACTTTACCCTTTCCTTACAGTCTGAATAGCTTATTCCTTAAACAAGTTGATTAATAAAGAGGTGAATCATAATCTTGTTACTGTGTTAGAAAATTTAAAATATCTTTCTTGTGGCTAGTATTTTCTTAAAGTCTGGTTAGTTCTTATGGTAATTACATTAGAACTTGTTATTTGAGAATGGTCCATAATTAGGATTTCTTAGTAAAGTCTGTTGATGGTATCAAAATTTCAAGTCCTCAGATAAGCTGCTGCCAATAAATCATTGGCCTCAATTTTGTTTCCCATAAACCAGGTAGTCTATATATGCTATATAGTATGTAATATTATTGAATTTTTACAAAAATTTTATTATAAATATCATCATCATCTTTTCAAAGGATGAAGACAGAAAGAGGTTAAGTAAATTATCCATGATTACAGAGCAAGAAATGGCAAAAAAGAGATTTCAAACCTAATTTGACTGATTCCAAAGGCGGCATTTCTTCAACCACACTATGCTACTTCAACTCAGAGACTTAAATAGCTGCTTAAATCAATCGGAATGAATTTGCTTTTCTGTGTTCTCTTTTCTCATCTAAAACAGGAACAAAAAATTTGGGTTTGGAGGAGAGGCTGAACAAAATCATTGTCTTTTGTCTGATCTCCAGCTCCTCAATTCTTCTGAGTCCTCAGAAATATGACTGCTAATAGAGCAATTAATCAATTAGGTAACAAAAAACCAATGACTTGCTTGAAATCCCACAATTTCCTTTCATTTAGTCAATAGAAAACTTCTCAGCTGTTTTTCCAGTTTGCCGTAAGCATCTGGGATTGCCAGATTCCAGGTACTGCTTGAAAATGTATTGGGAATTTAAACATAATGATTAAGTCTGCATTAATGCCTTCTCAGGAATTCTTACCAATTTGGCTCATTTAAGAATGGCTATGAGTAAAAGAAAATTTTAACTGTGGTTCAATTTAACATTTTAAACAACATGAATTCAGACCAAAACAAATTATTTAAACAAAGTGATTTCACCATCAGATTGTTATATTATTATGGTTGGGAAAGTGATATATAATATAGTTAGGCTTCATAGTTCTTCTATGGTAATCTACATATTGTAAGTTTCAAACAATTTGTTGAATGTATTAAAGGAAAGGGAAGGAAGTTAAATAATAATTCTGATGGTGTGGTGGGAAGTGGAGAAAAGTTAACAATTTATATCTCAGTGGTTGTAAAATGTGATTTTAAAGTATTTCATTTTTTTCATCTCACTGTGATTACTATTTCTCATGACAATGCTTAGGCTTACAAGAAACAATGGAGGGGCAGAGGTTTGAGATGCCCTGAAATATTTTAACATAGTCCCACAGGTCACACAAAGATTCTCAAACCCTAACACTTCTCTTTGGTTACTACTGCCTTCCTCTCTTATGGGAGAGAGGGAAACTGCCAGTGCCCTCCCTACCTTACCACAATGATTTGAACTGATTAGATGGTTTCTAGAAATGCAAAAGATATTCCTTGTAAGGAAAAAATTTGAAACCACTGCCCTAGAACATGGTGATAAGTGCATAGGATTCATTTGAATTTTTTAACCTCATAGAGAAATATCTTAGAAAACTAATAAATATGTGTTATACCACTCAATCTATAAAAATGATAGGGTATAATATGTTTACCAAGAGAATTATGTTCTAACAGAAATATACTGTATTTTTAGTAATACCTCAACTGGTCAGATTCATTCAACTGTTTAAAGAGGGAAAAATTTAAAATGGAAAAAAAATCAATTAACAGACCCACAGGGAAGGAGTAATAACTTACAGAATAAGCTTTGCTGACTACATCTTTAATAGTTGTAGATATCTTTTGGGGCACCTGACCCAATGACAATGGTTCTCCCTCTTTTAGAAACAAGCTCCCCTGTCCTTTAAGCCACAAAATCATACAGATGTGTCCCTAGCAGATATGCTGGGAATTCTTTGCCTTCCTTCTTTATGACGGTAGAAAAAGAGGAGGCACTTAGTCAATTTTAGAAATAAAATACCCCTCTTTGACCCCTAGAAAACAGCCTGAGGCA
The DNA here is from genome assembly GCF_030445035.2 of Dasypus novemcinctus. Taxonomy (NCBI): domain Eukaryota; kingdom Metazoa; phylum Chordata; class Mammalia; order Cingulata; family Dasypodidae; genus Dasypus; species Dasypus novemcinctus. The sequence continues at coordinate 30,352,396 of NC_080679.1, forward strand.
AGAGTCAACGTGCTAATGCTTTATCTGAGATGTGCAAACTCAGGGCATGTGAAGTGAAGAAAGAGAGAAGCGAGGCAGGAAAAGACAGGAAATGAGACATGACTGCATTGGCTATTACACAAAAGGAAGAGCAGGTTGTTCACTAGCTGCACAAGTCTGCATATAGGGCTTCTTTGGACACAAGGAAAAATTATGACTGAATAATCCATAGGAGGGATGATGGAGTGGAATTCAGTTAACATTTGCCTCTTGGAAATACAAACCTCCTATTTTTATTGGAGGACAACATTTGGTCACCTGCCAGCTGTGACATGTGCCTGATTCCACATCCTACAGTGTACTGTTTCATCCAAGTCTGAAAGTGGTAAGTGGAATCAGAATTCTTGGCACTTGGCTGTTCAACCTGCCTGCCTAGAGACTATCAAGGGAATGGAGGGACTCAGCACTCCCAGGACAAGTGACTGGGTAACTCTGGTGACAGTAGTGCAGTCTGGCTGGTAGCATCAGGACAGTGAAAAGGCCTAAGATTAATATCTGAAATAATACCATTTTCCAGAGCTCAGAGCAAGGACTTATATTCTCAATTCGAATTGGCCTCTTAGATGGAGGAGATGTAAAATTCACAATCTGGTGTAAACTTTTTCAGCACAAGTTCGGAGAAACAAAGTCTGTCTGCAGAAGAATAAAGCAGACATGCAGGATGGAGCAGAGACAAAGGAGAAAAAATACTCTCAGTATCCCTGAAGCTTTCTTATTTCTGGTTCCAGTCTAGTCTTGTTCTCAAGTTCTCTGAGACTTTTGCAGCCTATTATTTTTGCTAAATTTTTTTTCTCTATTTCCTCAAATCCTTTTCTGTTATTTGTACATGCTGTCAAGTTTATATACATGCTATCGTATAACTTCAGATGATAATACTCGAAATAAATCTCCTTTCTCAGCCTCCCTTTAATATTATTTATCTTTGTTTCCTAGGTTCCAGGCTCTACTCTCTACTTGTACTACATACTCATCCTGAGAAGATCTCGATCCATCCCCATAATTTCCTTTGCCAAATATATAATCATGACTCTATAATTTATATCTCCAGCTTAGATCCGTCTACATTCAGGTTGTTATTGATCACTGTACAATTGGATGGCCCCATCACACTGAATATATACCAAACTGAATTCATCATTTTCAAGCACAAACATGCCCTCTAACTCAGGATCTTTTTCCTGCTTACTTCTTGAGTTTGCACTACCATGTGCAAATTCTTAATTTTTATGCCACGGTACTTAAATTCTCACAATCCCAGTCCAAGATACACACTGTTACAAGGATTACAGGAGGGCAAGTAATTCACTAACAAATCATAAAAGCAGCAGACTCAGAATTTGAACACTTGATTGCCAGAATTTGAAACCTATGCACTTTTCCTTTGCATAGGAAATTAACATGAAATTAACACAATTCATTTAATATTATATAGGGATAAAGGAGAGGAAAAAAAAGAATATTTGCTTTATGTATATATATTAAAACATACCCACAAAAAGGAAGAAATAACTCCTCACCTATGCACTTTTTAATATAGAATGAGCTGTCTAAACACACATATACACACAGGACTAAACCGAAGAAGGATTAAAATAAATGGAGAAACACGAATTTTCACTTTAGGCAATTCCTTAATTTTGTTTAACTTTCAAGCATGTCCTTATTTTAATAATTGATTTTAATTTACAGTTAATTCTCATTTATCAATGTCTTGCTGATCTTTTAGGATGAATATTGGGATAAAGTACTTAATTCCCAGATAGCTTCTTTCTTTTAACCAATATGTTTTAGAGCAATTCTTCAAGATCAAGTGTGTGTCTTCAAGTAGTGCAGACTAATTTTAATATCAGTCTAAACAAACTCTAATCAAGAAGATAAATATGTCTCAAAAATCATGCAAGGCATTCTAAATTCAAATTGAAATGATTCTTGGACTATCAATACAATTCTTTTCCACTTATTTAAGAGATGAATATACATATGTGTTTAAATATATTCTCTATTATAGAAAATAAAAATGTAAATACATAAAATATCCACATATAAAATACACTCAAATATATACACTTAATTAACTTATTTTAATAAGTTTTTATTCCATATAAGGGGATAACAGAAAGAAATTTTCTTTTGCTAATCAGTTGTAATCAAGGCAAAATCTTTACTTAAGAAAATTAACGATTACTTTTGAAAAGCCTAAACTCAGGCACCAATCTTGATTTTACAAGCTCTTCTTTCCTACTGCAGATATCAGAGTACCATTTGTTACTTAAGCACAGTACATGAAGTCATAAAGAACTGTGATGGCATATATTAAGATAAAAATAAATCTTCATTTCACTTATTTACCATCATGTGTGTATTTGTTTTTGATTTAATAAGTGGGGGATGCTTTTGAATTTTGCCTTTGTCTTAAGGTGCATGTTTTATTTTGCCCCTGATTGTGTAGAGTTTTCTCTGTATATTTTTATTTTATTTTGTAAGAAACATTTTTATTGAAATACATAACATGCATGCAGCAAAGTGCTGAAACAATTGTTTAAACTGATGAATTAAGGTAAAGTGAACAAACCTAGTTAAAGCAATAGCACATCACTAGCACCCAGAAACCTGCTTCATGCTCCAATGAATCACTAACTCCCCCACAATCTAACTACTATTTTGACTTTTTTCAATACAGATCAGTTTTTCCTGATTTTGACTTTTATACAAATGGAAATATTCATTACGTGTTCTTTTAAGTTTAAACTGAAACTTGCAAAATTCATCTCTGCTGTGTGCAGCAGTATTTCATTATTTTTCATTGCTTTATAGTATTTTGATGTATATAAAGATATACTATTTATTGATTCTTCTGTTGACAGACATTTGAGATTATTCAAGATTTTGACTAAATACAAATAATGCCATTATGAATATTATTTTTCTAGTTGCTGTACATCCTTGCCAATACTTTTGTATTTCCCCTATTTTTACTTTTAGGCATTTAGCTGGTATGTATCATTATCTCATTGTGGTTTGCATTTATCTGATTAGCCCTTTGAATATCTTCTTTTGTAACTGACCTGTTGGACTCTTTTACCCCCCCCCCCTTTTTTTTTTTGGCAAGGGAGTAAAAAATTTACTAAGAAACCAGAAAACAAGAAAAGTACACAGTCTGAGGCACGGACAACAGGCATACTGCAGGGTGAGTGGCGCTTGTCCTTTTTTTAAAATTGGAAATTATATGCCTTTTTTTCCGCAATGATTTTAGGAATACTTATTTTTCTTTTAGTATTAATACATTTTCTGCTGTGTTTGATAAATCCTCACATACTAAAGGTCTAAGATGATTACACCATTTTCTTTTGCTCTCTTCTAAAAGTCTTATTGCTTAATTCCACATCTAGGGCTGTGATTTTTCTGTGTAGCATATAAGGTTGAAGTAATAATTTTTCTTTTCTATATGGAAATGCATTGGACCTGCATGGTTTACTGCTGGTAATCCTTGGAATTCCTTGGTTTGTATCTCAACTCTTGTCAGAGGACCATATCCTCTCCTTTTTCTTCCTAGTTCCTGCTGTCTTCCTACTTCTGGCTTCTCTTTATAGTTTTCTCTTTATTAGGCCATCACTAATCTGGATTAAGAGTCACACTCATTTAGTTGGGCCACACCTTAAATAAAATGGCATCTTCAAGAGAGCCTACTTACAATGGGTTCATACCCACAGGAATGCAGATTAAGAGCATGTCTAGACTGGGGTACAAAATTCAGTCTACCACATTCACTAATCCTCCTTTTGCTCTGTACAGTCTGCTTTTAAATCCATCTATTGAGTTCTTAATTTTAGTTGTATCATTTTCATTTCTAAACTTTATATTTTATTTTTAAACACATCTTTTACTTCTTTAGTAAAACCCTCCATCTTTTCTTTTCTTAGTGAATATTAGAATAATTATAATTATTTTAAAATCCCTATGTGATAACTTAAATATCTAGATCAGATAGTTTGATTTGTCCCCCAACACTTTGAGATTTCTAAAAGTTTTGCTTTTTTGCTGACATTATTCATCTCTAAAGCCTGTAGTTTAGGAATTGGTAAATGCCTCAGTAGTAGGGTTGCCAGATTTAGCAAATAAAAATACAAGAGACCCAGCTAAATTAGAACTTTGGATAAACAGTGAGTGATTTTTAAAATTAGGAACATGTAATTAGAGATACACTTATACTAAAAATTATTCACTGTTTATCTGAAAATTACATTTAACTGGGCTTCCTACATTTTATCTGGCAACTTTACTCAGTATAAAATGTAAAGAGAATGACTGACTCAATTTTCTAAGGTTTTCTTTTTTCTGTGATATTGACTCCTCAAGTCTTATCTCAAAAGACCTGTATTCACATTTTTGTCTTCCCAGCCCTGTGGTTCTGCTACAAGAACTAGACTGCTGGTTTTCCAATGTTCTCCGTGATTCATTCAAGAAATCAGTCAGGTCTAGAAGGTGAGGAAAGAGAGTGGTGCATACGGCTCACCTCAATGCAAGTCCTTTCCTTCTGGGATCTTCAAAAAGTCCTGCTTGTCTTGGTTGCTCCCTGAAATTTTCCAAAGGTTTTTCTCCACAATTTAATCCAGATTTTATATTTTTTTCTTTGTGGGAAGTCCAGCATAACACAAAATTACTCTTTGATAGAGGTGGAAAACTATTTTTTACTTTTTAAATTTAGAAAGTTTTCCCTACTTTCTCTGAAGAGAAAGGAATAAGAATTCAGATTTTTTTCCATTCCTTTCTCCTATGTTTCCATCCTTCCTTACCTCTCCCTTTTCCCCTTCCTCTCACCCTCCCTTCTTCCCTCCTGCCTCCTTCCTTCCTTTTTTTTTAATATTCAAAATAGTTGGTATTAGGGAGAAGAGAAAAATTTGTATGAGGGGAATCCTCAGACCCTTTCCAAAATCTCCAAAATAATTAAAGCACAATTTTTTCATGTTAAAACAACCTGATACCAGGTTGCCACACTTAAAAAGAGAAGACTTATATGAATTTTACTATTTTGGTTGATAACTGGATAAGGAATAGGCCAAAATAGCTTTAATGAAATATTTTATCCTTAATTATGGAATTATGGCATCACTTATTTAAAGTATTATATAAAAATAGAGTTGTGATTTCAAGGGGATATTCTGACTGCTCAAAATTGATTATGATCAATTTTGCCAAGTCATTTACCCATTTATGTCTTGGTCTTGATATTTTAATTTATAAAATAGGGGAGTTGAACTCAATAATTTAGAGGAAGCTTCTACTCATCCTTTCTAGAAGATTTTAACTTTGTCGTTTTTTACTGCTTAAATCTTATTTAATATAAAAGTATTACTATGAACACGTATGTTTATTACTTTCTCCCTTTTCATTAGACAACCATCAAAATGGCATAATCACCAGAAAAATATTGTATTCGCAACTGGAAACTAGGGAGAGGAGGCACACACATGCCAGAAACTTCAAGGACTTTCTGTTAGATACAGTACAGAGAAAACTGGAGTAGAGGAAAGAGAGGTGCATTCAATCACAACACCCGCTGCTAAGAAAGAGCTGCGATTAGGAAAGTAGAAGTAAAACCCCAGCAGAAACTTGCTAATGGCTGCTCACTTAGAGGAATAAAAATGGGAAGTAAAGGTAATCATAATTCATGAAGCAGTCAAATAGTATACTGTTTGAATTTCCTCAGTTTTCCATTTGATATATCATAGGTATTAATAATATATTTTATATGATATTTTATATGATCTATAGATATTAAAAATAGCATAAAGTTACTGGATTTAAAACAGTGTAGTGGGTGGTGTTCTATGGGGAATAGATAAGTCTTCCAATGAAACACTGTAAATCTACAAAAAAACAGTGAAAATAGCAATTTAGTATTCAGAAAATGTGGTTTGTCAAAGTGGATGGGAGTGCAAAAGGTAATTTATATTATGAGAAAATATGACATCATAACGGATGTATTTTAGTAACAAAATCAGGTTACTAAATTGTATATCTAAAGAATCTTAAATTTATTCTAAAATATCATATGTATGCATTGATACCATCAATGCATCTGTAGCCCCAAGCATACCTATTAAAATTTATTTGCTTAACTGCAGGGTCTATCTGTTAGATCTTAAAAAAATCCCCCCACTCACTAATTTAGTTTGGAGGGGAGAGTACTATACTCTATAGGTGACCTACTCTGTCATATACTAGACATGTGACTGACCTTTGTGTTCTTAGTGCCTCCATGGTAAAGAGGGAATTTCCTTCTGTTCTTATTTCTTCCCTCCCTCCCTCCCTCCCTCCCTTCCTTCCTTCCTTCCTTCTTTCCTTCCTTTTTATGATCACCAGAATCTCAACTGCAAATCAATAGATAAGTTAGTAGCTTCAGAATTCTTGGAAATCATTTAAGACTACAAAACCCTAGGATCAATCTCTTAGAGATTATGATTCAAAAAAGAGGCCTTAGAATATGTACCATATTAAGTTCCCAGTAATGTTATATGAGCAGCTAGATTGGAAAAGTAAGGAATTAAAAAATCTTGAAGTTTTCCTCTATTGTGAATATTTTGCCTTATCCACCTAGCAGAGTTGTCTAGGGGATAAATGGGGTTTCTACAATATTTTTTGTAACCAGGAATTGAACAGGATAAAAAAACAATAATTACCATTAGAATTTTTAACAATATGATGAAAAGTAGTAACTGTTTATATGTGTGTATGTGTTTATATTCACACATATGCTGAGTGGATATATGTATAGGCCTTTTTTTAAAAAATGTAAATATCTAAAATATTACAGAAGTTAAATATCAATTGGGTTATTAAAATTTGCCTTTTCTCTCTTATTGTTCAAGTACAATTCATTTGAGTTAAAAAAGAAAAGAAATCCTCTCCTTCCTAATTAAAACTAATTTTCCTCTTCTTTTTTCTAAAAATGAGAGTTTTTATAGCAGTTTTGGATACCATTTTTGGATACCTTAAATGTGTAACTTCAAATAATTCCATTTCTGCCTTCACATAATTTCTACCAAACACCTGAATTTCTTTTTAAGCAAGTATATTGTTTTTAAAAAAATGACAGTTCTACTCAATAGCAGATTTCCTTAACCAGATTCACTAGTCTAGTGTTTCGCTTCAATGGGAGTCTAAAATGAGATACAACTGAAGGAAAAATTCCTAAAAAATAATATTTTGAGGAAGATTTATATATGGAGCAAATGGGGCTGTTATGAGTGTGATGTGATGTGATCTGTTCAGAAAAACCTATCTATCAGCAGTATTCTTTATTATAATTTGTGACTTTGAGACAATATTACATTAATTATTTTAACATTGGAAAGACGAGAAATATCAACAACTTTCCTCAAATCCCTCATTAATAATTTTTTCTTATCACATAACATTAAAAAACTGCCTTCCTTTACATTGTTAAAAGTTATCCATCAGAGTATCTCAAGGGATATTTATATTACCCACAGAAAAGGTACAACTTTTATGCTTGTCATTTAAACTGTATTAAACTGGAAAACTGGCAATATTAAGGGTTTCGTGTTTATCTTTAGAAAAGTACTTACTGCAAGGACAAAAAGTAACTTCTTGTATATAATGTTTTTTTTTATTATTCATTTTTTTAAAATATTACATTCAAAAAATATGAGGTCCCATTCAACCCCACCGCCCCCACCCCACCACTCCCCCCACAGCAACACTCTCCCATCATCATGACACATCCATTGCATTTGGTAAGTACATCTCTGGGCATCGCTGCACCTCATGGTCAATGGTCCACATCATAGCCCATACTCTCCCATGTTCCATCCAGTGGGCCCTGGGAGGATCTACAATGTCCGGTAATTGTCCCTGAAGCACCACCCTGGACAACTCCAAGTCCCGAGAATGCCTCCACATCTCATCTCTTCCTCCCATTCCCCGCACCCAGCAGTCACCATGGCCACTTTTCCCACACCAACGCCACATTTTCTCTGTGGACCTTGGGCTGGTTGTGTCCACTGCACATCGTTGTTAAGAGGGGGCTTAGATTCCACATGGATACTGGATGCAATCCTCCTGCTTTCAGTTGTAGGCAGTCTAGACTCCATGGTGTGGTGGTTGACATTCTTCAACTCCATGTTAGCTGAGTGGGGTAAGTCCAATAAATCAGAGTGTAGGAGTTGAAGTCTGTTGAGGCTCAGGGCCTGGCTATCATATTGTCAGTCCAGAGATTCAAATCCCCTAGATATATCTTAAAACCCAGCACCAACTACAATTCCAGTAAAGTAGCATGAAAGTCTTGTGAAAAGAGATCCCATCTGAGTCCAGTTCCATCACGCAGAAACACCAGCTCCAAAGAAGGGCCAACTGACATGGCAGTGAACCCCATCTGCCATGACCATAGAACGCGTGGGTCTCTTTAGCCCTCAAAAGATATAATGTTTTTTAAAACCCCTATTTGTGACTTTTGTGGTTAAGAGCTTAAAAAATATTTTGCATATATTTTAGGATGAATTCACTTTTAGATCAAATAAAAATCTTAGCTTTAAAAACCTAAATTTAAAAACTTTAAAATTAATTAGTTATTATGTCTTCGTTGAGTCAATGAGATAAATTTCTAATTCTGTTAGACTATTATTGCCTTAAATAAATAATGTAGAAATGAAAGGACCAGACAAGCAAAGGCAGTAATTGGATTCTTCATCCCAGATCCTGACTGCGATGACCGAAGGCATACATACATAGACAAAGTGGTGAAAACAAGGGAAAGGTGCCATGCACTGACAGGAAATTTAAAGGAATTTCATCAATTCATGCTGCCAACTGGAGGAAAATGGGAAAGGCTGTCTAGCAGCTCTATTTTGTGCAATTTTTGCAGTAAACATGGATATATCCCCTAACACCTAGGGCAGGAGTTCACAATGTGTCACCATAGAAATACTGATAAGGAAGCTTTCCATCGTCAGTTTTCCATGTAAATGACTTTCTCCCTGGTTTTCCATTTTCCCCTGCATTCCAGATGATCATCTCAAGTTTGTCCCCACATTCTTTATATGATTCACTATATTCTTTTATTCTTTTTAGTTTTGAATGCCCTTATAGGGAGAAGTCTAGTTGCTTGAAGGCTTTGACTCCACCACGTCTATGTTTATATTTAACGTGCTAGGCATAGCCTCTCTACTACAGTGTTGGTACAAGTTTCAAATGTCATATATCCACTAACCTCTCCTCCCTTCAACCCTTGACCTTTGAAATCTGGGGATGTTACTGGAGATCTGCCAAGATTTTCTTTACTTTTTTTTTCCTGCAAAATCCCACTACTTGCACAGGACACACATTGTGAGTTATCTATCAGGAAAAATTGCATGTTTCCATATACATTGCATGCAGCAGAAACTACTCAGTGTTGTATGTAAGGTGATTACAGATTAGTTTCCAGTACTGGTATAGGTTTTTAGGTTTCACTATTTTTATAATATTTGGTCATTTCTGTAGTTTCTGGGTGGGGCAGATAAAGGGAAAGATTTGAATGCCTTGGGTCACTTAGTCATTTTCATAGCATTTTCTCCACTACTTTCAAATTCATTTTATTAATCAAGAAAAAAAACTAATAACACAGTGGACAATGACAGGTAAACAATAAGTTATGAAACATTCATAGTTATACTACTTACGCAGATACAAAATTATAAATAATATGTTAATATGATAAAACCATAAGCAAGTAGGATTTATTCTAGGAAAGATAGGATGGTTAAATATTAGAAACCCTACCAATAAAAGTAATTAAATTATTATATAGATATGTCAAGAGAGAAACTGTATGATTAGCTCTATTGATGCTAAAAAGATAATGATAAACTAAATACCTAATGTATGATAAAATTTTACATTATTATAGGAATAGTAAAATATTTCCTAATAATGGAGCAAGAATAAATTACTGGAATAGACTAGAAGCTTAGTAACTACTTTACATACATAGTTATAGTTTGGGTTAAATATAAAATATTTCATGGCAGCATAAAAAGAATGACATTTGATAAGTAGACTTTGGACAATTGGTGAAGTATTTGGAAGTTAATATATAAAGGCTTACCCCAAACTATATACCAAAAAAATTTCAGGTACTATAAAAAATAAATTAGAATAACAGAAAAATATAAGTATCTGATATAAGACTAGGGTTGGCTTTTATAATATAAAATAAGAAAGAAAATATTTAGAAAAATGTGAGTATATTTGATCAAAAATAGGAGTAAAAATCTGTACACATCAAGAATATAATAATGAGAAGGCAAGTTATAAACTGGAGAAACATTTGCATCAAGGAAGTAGTCAAATCTATGAAACATTCTTTTAAACCAATCAGAAAAAATAAATCCCAATAGGAAAATATGCAAATGACAAAAGCAGGCAATTAAAAAGACACACAAAACTGCCAAAACATATATAAAAATAATTTAAATGCACACACAGTCCAATACCATTATGAAACAGTACAATCTCTAGCTCATTGAACAGTAAAAACCTTATGGCCTCGCTCTGGTTGACATAAAGAATCTAGGCTATCATAGGTATTTGCCTGTCTGCCTGATATTGGACATAGGAGAGGGACCTAAATCTTGAGGTTTTTACCTGAGATTTCTTTAGGAAGTCCAAGTTCTTGAGTATGTATGAGTATATGCAAAAGCTTATCAAATGCTGAGATCTTGAAAGAGGAACTGCCAGATAAATAAGAGTTTGTCTGTCGTACTTCTCCTGATAATGTTTCTTCCATCCCTGTCCTTTGGTCCTATGCTTTTAGGTTAGGGCTGGGGTGAGGGTGGAGGGATGAAACTGGAAGGGAACTGGTGAATTTCTGTTTAAAGCAGCTACATATAAACCTCTCTTCTGACTCAACCTTGGGTCATATTTTATGGGGTATGTCATACAGTTAAAAATCTCCTGAGATGCGACCTGTCAAGCAGTCAACTATGAGGGAAAGATTCCTGGAAACAGGACCACAGTTTGCTCCAAGTGAAATCTCAAGGAGACTGGAAAGTTATAATCTAACCTTAAGAAGAGCACCAAAGGACTTCCTGAAGCTCCTAATGCAGACTGCCCATGATAAAATGATGTACCATGGAAAGAAGCCACCCTTTCAAGGCCTTGAAGAAATTAGAAGTTAAACAATACATGTGTCAGAATGGTTAAAATTAAAGCACAGCCTTCAGTATTATAAAACTATACCCCAAAATATTTAAATATCCTCCAGGATTTAAAATTTGTCTTTAGCAGGAAAAATCACACAGAACGTTTATCAAAAGGTAACAATTTATGTAGCATCAAGAGCAACACTATACAAAATATAATTTAATGATGTGGAGTATATAACAGAAGCAGATACTACTTGGATATTTAGAAACACAGGCTTTATAATGTCTTTTTCCTTAAGTGGCACATCTTTAGAGTACATAGTGTGACTAATTTCTGAGGTCGTTGTGACATTTACTTCCCAGCGCATAAAGTATTATTCTTCTGTAAAGAAGTTCATAGTTTAATGGATAAGGTGTCAGGAAATTTTAAAAAAATGATACTAAGCAAGAATACTCCGGTTCTTGGGCTTTCTGTTATAAATAATGTTCTCATTAAAATTCTGCCTCGGAAGAAAGGCAAGTCCATTAGTCTGGGAGCTAATTTTTACTGGCTCCTTAAATGTATGCATATTAAAAATTCAGCTTTTATAATTGCCAGTCATCAACCACCTAGTCAATGCTGTTCTTGGAGTTTTTAATTATTTACTTCATTTGCATAGACACTCCAATTTATGATCAACCATTTACTTATCAAGGGACAGTTTAGTAATTTTTCTTTTACACTTTTATTTATCCCCTTTGTGTTCCGAGGAAAAGCTCTGAGTCAGACCTTGTCCAACAGTGAGTGTGATTAGGAAATAAAAACTACAGCCACCACCCATGAGTACTGTGTGGAAACCATGGTTACTGATAGAACTTGAGCAAATCAGGGTTTTAGTAGAACAAATTGAGACTTTATATCTGGTTAAAATATGCTCTTTCTGAGTTCAACATAATGGTTTGTGTGAAAATATTTAATAGTACAGCACATACCAATAGTGCTTATTTTCTGCAATTTCCTTTTGGGAATGGATCTTTTCAGGGAAATAATAACAGAAATGATATATTGAGCAACTAAAATAATGTCATGTTATTTGTCATCCCAATATTTTCATGATCTCTTATTCAGAATATGTGTCCTTGTTTTCATTTTTAAGAACATGTTTGGAAGATACCAGAAATTAAGTCACTGGTTTTGATGCCTTAGGAGCCAATAATGGTTGTGGGAATAATTTCTGAGTTCCATCCTTGTACTCTAGGGCGTTTTCTGTTATACTACATAGCGTCGATCCAGATTTGATATTCTCTCATTACTTTCAAAAAAAATTGAGGGTAAAGCTTTAGTTTGAATTCTATTTTAAAAGGAACAGATTATGTTTACAGTGTGGAATCCTCTTCTCCAAGAAAATACTGTCTTTCTCATAACTGAAGAATGTTTTACAATAATACTTTGCTCCTCTTATAGATAATGTAGATGTTACATTTGGTGATAATGGTGTGAGAAGAAGAGGGAGAATAAAATGGGCAAAAAAAAAAACACACCAAAGAACCCAAAATCTAAAATGCTACTTACTAAAAACATTTGGCAGTATAAAAATATTTTAATAAATCCCTGAACATGCCCACTTGAAGAATCTGTGATATACTCAAATCCAGACTGATAATTTAATTATCATTATGACAGCATTGTAATAACTTTTGTAGTTTTTGGTTGCTTTCTCAGAAATAAACACATACACATACACACAAACACATATGCATACATACATCCATTTCCATTTTCTAATCTTTATCCAAGTTTTAAGCACATTTTAAAATTTACTTAATAGCAGTACTTTGTCTGAATCACCCCTAATTTGGGGAATGTACACCCTCTGTTTTGTGTATGGATGGGTGTCCCAGATATTTTGGCTATATAACTATGGTAGAATTGATCCTCCCCTGAATTGAATCATAGCTGCCTTACAATACTCAATATTCACAATAAAGTCTACTATTAAAACTTCATTCTTATTGTGTGCCACCTCTATCTTTGAAACAATATACAATTTTTTAGAGAGGAATATTGAAAGGGCTTCATTTCCCTGCTAAAAAGCAACTCAATTATTGAACACAATCATTGCTTTGTCTATCGTCTGTGTTCTGCTACCGGTTCTGGTATCAATAAACGTGATTGATTTGTTCTTATTGCTCCCCCTCCCGCTGCACTATCTGGAGGCTTGCTTTACATAGAACACTGAAAAATTAATATAAATGGAGCCAAACAGTACCAACTGGAAAGCAGTGAATTGATTTCCTACTTACGAAAGATTTCAGTGCCATTGTGTCCGATGTTCCCAGTGTGCAATCTGCTGAAAACCCCCAGAGAGAATGGTTGGTGAAGGACAGAAGTGTAACAAAGGATGACAGTTCTTGGAATTACAAAATCATTCCTTCGTACATGAAAATAATTTTTCCCTGAAAACTCAAACTCAAAGAATAATTTTGATTTCTTTTCTCTTCTGTTCTCCTATTTCCCTTTTTCATTAAAGATATCCATCTAAATTCATCCAGTTATCAATAAAAGTTTATCGTGTCCCATTTCTAAAATACAGAGATTACCAGTGTTCTCCCTTGTACTCTGTTTTCTGAGTAATTTATTGTGTTTTTTAGTTTGATTTTATCTTTTTCAGAAAATAATATATTTATTGAATTGGATATTATTTCTATAAATATTGCCATATCCCAAGTACTATAGGAAAAAATATTTAAGACATTGTATTTGTCCACAAACTGTTTAAGCTCAATAAAGAGATAAAGACATGGTGACAATTATAATAAATAATAAAAGGGGATAAGCAGTATGAGCAAATTTTTACTAGGATGCTTAATTTTGAGTTGGAGGTGAAGTCGGGAAGACTAGTAAAAAGTATGAAGGAGATAGCATTTTTCTATGCCTTGATGCCCTCAAACAGATATTTTTACCTTAACATTTTGCATTAGTGTGGTATCTTTGCTACAAATTATGAAATAGTACTACAATTTTACTATTAACTATAGCCCATAGTACATTAGAGTTCAGTTTATGTTATATAGTCCTATGGGTTTTTTTAAAAATTTTATTATAGTAAATTACATGAAACCTAAATTTTTCCCTTTTAGCTATATTCGAAGAGAGAATTGAGTGTAGTTAATTATATTCACAATGCTATGCTATCCAACACCAATATCCATTACAAAAACTTTTCCACCGCCACAAATTGAAACTCTGTATTAACAAAGTTAATTAACTCCCCATTAGTTGACCCCACACTGGTCACTGGAAACCTGTATTCTAGTTTCTGCCACTATGAATTTGCTTATTCTAATTATTTAATATCAGAGAGATTATACAATATCTGTCCTTTGGTGCCTGGCTTAGTTCACTAAACATGACAACTTCAAGGTCCATGCATATTGTCACATATATTGGAAACTTTATTCGTTTTTAAGGTAGAATACTCCATTTTATGTGTATACCGTATTTTATTAATCTACAATTTGTTGATGGACTCTTGAGATGCTACCATCTTCTGGCAATTGTGAATAATACTGTTAAGAATATCAGTGTACAAATGTCTGTTCAAGTTCCAACTATCAATTTTTTCAGTATATACCTAGAAGTGGGATTGGTGGGTTATATGATAATTCTATACTTAATTTCTGAGGAACTATGTAAATGTCTTCTACAGCTGCTGCACCATTGTACATCCCCTCTAACAATGAAGAAGTGTTCCAATTTCTCCACAACCTCACAACACTTATTTTCCATTTCTTTGAATAGTAGTCATTCCAGTGGATATGAAATGATATCTCACTGTAGTTTGGATTTGCATTTCCCTGTTGGCTAATGATGTTGAGCATAATTTCATGTGCTGGTTGGCCATTTGTATACCTCCTTTGGGAGAAATGTCTATTCATGTCTTTTGTCCATTTTTAAAATGGGCTGACTTTTTGTTCTAGAGTTCTAGAATTTTTTTTACCTATTTTGGGAATTAAACCTTATCAGTTTTGTGGTTTCCAACTATTTTCTCACATTCAGTAGGTGTTTTCATTTGCTAAAGGCTGCTAAGGCAATATACTAGAAATGAGTTGGCTTTTATATTTGGAATTTTATTAGGTTAAAAGCTTACAGTTTTGATGCTGTGAAAGTGTCCAAATCAAGGTATCATCAAAAGCTGCTATCTTACCAAGTTGCAGCTGTAGGCAATCAAGCACATGGCAGGGCAAAATGCTGCTCCACTCATTCCTCCCCTGTCCACCAGATCTCCTCTCTTCAGCTTTGAGCTGTTCTATGGACCTAACCTTTCAGGGGCCTCTTCCCATGCCTCTGTGCTACACTGATTCTAGCTTCCAGCCTTCAGTAGCTCTCTTTCTGTCTCTGAGGCTTTCTTCTGGTGTCTCTGCTTTCAGACCTCCATTTATAAAGGACTCTAACAATAGTACCAAGACCCACCCTGGGTCATGTCCCACTGAAGCAATCCAATCAAAGGGTTCCAAACCTACAGAAATGGATTAGCTTCAAGAGTATGATCTGGTCTAGAATGCACAAAAGGCTTCAAACTGTTATGGTAGTTTTTTTTTTTTTTTTCTCTTTACTTTCCTGATAAAGTCTTTTGATTGCAAAACACTGATTTTAATGAAATCTCATTTACCTATTTTATCTTTTGTTGTTCATACTTTTGCTGTAAAGTCTAAGAAATCAATGTGTAACATGAGGTCCTGAGGATGCTTCCTTATATTTTCTTCTAAGACACTTTTTGTTTCTTATATTTATGTCTTTAATCCATTTTGAGTTAATATTTGTACATGATACGAGGTAGAGATACACCTTCATTCTTCTGTATACAGATATCCATTTCAACCATTTTTTTGAAAAGTCTGTTCTTTCCCCACCACTGAGGGGACTTGACACCCATCAAAATCAATTGGTCTTAGATATGAGGATTTATTTATAAATTCTATATTGGATTCCTTTGGTCTATATGTCTGTCCTTGTGCCAGTACCATGACGGTTTGATTACTATAGCTCTGACATATATGTTAAAAACAGAAAGTATGACTCTTCCACATTCATTCTTTTTCAAGCTGGTTTTTGCTCTTAGGGGGCCCCCGACCTGTCCATATAAATCTGATGACTGATTTTTCATTTCTGCAAAGAAGGCTTTTGGTATTTTGATTGCAATTGTGCTGCATTCATAAATTGGTGTAGAGTTGATATCTTAATGACATTTAGTCTTCCAAACCAAGAACATGGAATATACTTCCATTTTTTTAGGTTATTCTTATTTTCTTTCAAAAAATTTTGTAGTTTTCCATGTATGGTTATTTCCAGGTATTAAATATCAAGTCATTTATATCCTTGGTTAAATTTATTTCTAGATACCTGATTATTTTACTTGCTATTGCTAGTGAATTCTTTTTTCTTTCCTCTTTAGATTGTTAATAGTGTAAAGAACCACTACTTATTTTTTCATGTTGATCTTATATACCACCACTTTGCTGAATTTGTTTATTAGCTCTAGTAACTTTGTTCTGAGTTTTTTAGGATTTTCTACATATAGGATCATGTTATCACCAAATAGAGAATCGATCCCTTTGTCAGTATACAGTGTCCATTTGGGTCACTTGTACCAATTTTTTACTTAGCATCTATTTTATCTGTTATTAGCATAGCAATCCCAGCACTCCCTTGGTTACTATTTGCCTGGTATACCTTTTCCATGTTTTCATTTTCAACCTACTGATGTCTTTGAATTTAAGGTGAGTCTTTTGTAAACTGCATATAGTTGAGACTCTCTCTTTTATCCATTCTGCCAATCTCTGCCTTTTGTCTTAAGAGCTTCTAAGAAATGTTTGCCTAACCTAAGGACACTGAAATTTTCTTCTTTTCTTTCATTATTTAAAATATTTTAACTCTTACATTTAGGATCATTATCTATTCTTTTATTTTTAATATATTTTATTTATTTTTAAAAGATACATACACTTTAACCATTTTTTAGAGTTTTGAAAAATATCACTTTACTAGTTTTTGTTAGTTGTGCAAAAATTCCACGGAGGAATGATACCCTGAAACATCTTATACCAAAATCTTGCTTCACCGGTCTTTCCCATTCAAATGATTTTATTCCTCTTTATTTGGCTCTTCCATTCTTAAATGCTAACAGTTCTCCATGCTGTTTCCTCCTTCCCCTTTCTCTTTATATGATTATTTTCCTTCACTATAATGATTTAGAATGTTACTATATTAGTTGGCCAAAGGGGTACTGATGCAAAGTACCAGAAATCTGTTAGCTTTTATAAGTGTAGTTATTTGGGGTAGAAACTTAACAGTTACAAGGTCCTAAAGAGTCAAACTCAATGTACCATAGGAGGTACTTTCTCAACAAATGTCTCTTGCTATGTGTTGAAGCAAGATGGTTGCCAATATCTGTGAGTGTCCAGCATTTCTCTTTCTTTTTAAGACTCAGCTTCTTCTGATCTCAGCTGCAGGCTGGAGGACTCGTTCCTTTCTTGGCTTAGCTGTCCTGTTCTCTTCACAAGGTGAGCTGTAAACTATCAGGCGAATGGCTCATCTCTCTTCCCAGGGCCACAGGATTAAACCTGAAAAGTTCTCTCCTCTTGCATGTCTATGTAGCTCTCTCTCTTCCTCTGTGTATCTTCTCCTGCATATCTACTTCTGTGTGTCTCCTTGATTGAGTGTCCATTTATATAGCCCACAAAGGGGGTATGGACTCAAACCGAGTCACCCTAATGATGTGGTCGAATAAAACTCTAATCTTAACATAACTTAATCAAAGGCATTTTAACTGAATCTATTACAGTCAAAGGGTATCATGCCCAGAGGAAAAGACCAGTTTACAAACATAATCTATATGTCTTTTTGGAATTCATAAATAATATCAAACTGCTACAGTTACAAAACAAAACCTTTCCTTATTTCATTAATTCAACATTTTATGTTTCAGTCATTGTCCCAAGAGTTTGGATATAATACTACACATATCAGAGTTACAAAGAGATTTAACTGAAAAAACAGGACTCTGTAGTTTTAAAGATAATCAGGAGTATTTGCTTTCACTATAATAAATATATCAGTGACAGTGCTTAAGAGCATAGTTTTGGAGTGAACCACATATCCTACTTAAGTTCTGATTATAATTTTATTAGCTGAGTGGAAATGGGCATGTTACTTCATTTCTTTAAACCTCAACTTTCTCATCTATAAAAATTGGCATGATATTGGTACTAACTTGATAGGTTTATTGTAAGAATCATATAGGATAAAAGATAGTAGCAATACTAGGTATTTTTACTATTGCTATTTCAATTTTTCTAAAGAAAAATTGAATTGAAATATGTGTAACTTCTAAAGAAATAAAATGAAAACAACATTAATAGTCACTCTTCTTTGGGGCATATTTTCTTTTTACTTCAATTCATTGTAATTACTTGTATAAGACACAAATGAGTTGTTTTACTGTACAGAGTACTTAAACATCTTCAGTGAATTTACAAAATTCTGTTTAATAGCATTTACAGGCTAGAAGACTGCCATGTAGCCCATTAAAACTAATTAAAATCACTCTATCAAATGGACAGCTGAAATCTGTTCACTTTTTATATCTGATTTCTGTAATTCAGTTAGTAGGTCAACTTACAATTTAATTGCAAAGACTATGAACTGAGGGTCAGTTTTCCAAACCATGTCTAAGAACTAAAGTGATGAAATACAGATGGCCTCAAAGATATGTACTCAGAAGGATGGCAGAAAAATATACAGATATGATGTAAAGGTATCAGAATATTTCTAGAGAAATACTTGTAGGTTTATGCAATAGTGATCTCTGAGAAATGGAGAGTAGCAAATGAGTTAATTGTCAGAGCAAGAGAATAGGCACTCATCATATTTGATTTCTATTATCAGTCTTTAAACCTATAATGTTGTTTAAACTTTTTAAAAACTATCACAAAATAGCAATGATCACAGAAAAAATACGTAAAATCATCATGTAAAATAATAAAATCAGGCCTCCTCTCTCCCCAGTAATTCTACTCTCTAGACAGATACAACTAATGGTAAGTAATTAGGTATCTAATCTTTTTCTATACATACAATATACTATCTTAAACACACCTACACACATACCCATAAATGCATATTTTGAAACATTAAAAGGATATACGTTTACACAGTTCTACAATTTTTCCTTTACTAAAATATCTTGACTATTTTCAAAGTCAGTACACATGACTCCACGTTGTTAAATAGCTACGTGGTATTACACTGCATGTATTGTCTTCATTCAACAAGTATTTATTGAGCAACTACTATATTCTAGGCATTAGTTCAAAAGCTGGGGATACATTAATGAATATAACAGCCTAAAATTCCTGCCTTCATAGGAGCATTTCTATTGGGAGAACAGCCAGAAAATAAATGTAATAAATAACTAATTTATATTTATATGAACAGGTGATAAATGCTAGGAAAAAATGAGACTAGGATAAGAGGAATAGGAAATGCATAGTTGTGGTAAGATAGAAGGTATTCTAAATAGAGTAGTCTGACATGGCTTCACTGAGATGGTGACATTTGATAAAGACTGGAAGAAAGCAGGAGAACAAGATATATAAAGCAGTTCCAGTGAAAGGAAGCAATTGGTGCAAAAGCTATGAGGTAAACGTATGCCTGATACATTCCAGGAATATCAAAGAAACCAGTGTGGCTGGAGAGGAATGAGCTAGAACAGTGCTCTCTATGGTGGCTTGAAGTTATGTACTACTTCAGAGAAATACGTTTTTAAACAATTTCATTTCTGTGGGTGAGAACTCTTGTAAATAGGACCTTTCATAGAGGTTACTTCAGGTGAGTGTGGTCCAACTGAGTCAGGATGGGACTTTTATTTTTACCTCTTTTTTTTTTGTCTTTATTTTTTAAATATTACATTCAAAAAATATGAGGTCCCCATATATCCCCTACCCTCCTCACCCGCTCCTCCAACCATAAAAACAATCTCCTCCATCATCATGAGACATTCGTTGCATTTGGTGAATACATCTCTGAGCACTGCTGCACCTCATGGTCAATGGTCCATACCATAACCCACACTCTCCGACAGTCCACCCAGTGGGCCATGGTAGGACATACCATGTCTGGTAACTGTCCCTGCAGTACCACCCAGGACAACTCCAAGTCCTGAAAATGCCCTCACATCTCCTCTCTTCCTCCAATTCCCTACCCCCAGCAGCCACCATAGCCACTTTCTCCACACCAATGCCACATTTTCTTTGATTACTAATCACAATAGTTCATGAATAGAATATCAGTAAGTCCTCTCTAATCCATACTCTATTCCTCCATCCTGTGGACCTTGGAATGGTTGTGTCCACTCCACATCTGTATCAAGAGGGGCCTTAGCTTTCACATGGATGCTGGGTGCAATCCTCCTACTTTCAGTTGTAGGCACTCTTGGCTCCCTGGTGTGGTGGTTGACCTTCTTCAACTCTATGTTAGCTGAGTGGGGTAAGTCCAATAAACCAGAGTGTAGGAGCTGAAGTCTGTTGAGGCTCAGGGCCTGGATATCACACAGGATGGGACTTAATCCTATTAATGAAGACCTTATAGGGAAGGCCATAGAGGGAGAAGTCCACAGGGAGCAGCCAGGACATAGAACTCAATGGAACTGCAAGAGAAAGGACTAGCCAGGAGAAGCTTCAAGTATATTGCCATGTAACAGAAAAAGCAAGGACCAAGGATCACTGGCAGCCATCTTCACAACACCAGTCTTCTGGGAGAAAGCATCACTTTGATGATGCCTTGATTTTGGATTCCCCTACCTCAAAACTGTGAGCCAAAAAATTCCCATTAGTGAAGCCAGTCCCTTGCATGGTATTTGATTTAGCAGCCAAGAAACTAAAACATTGTCCAATACAGTTTTCACTAATTATGTGTGGCTATTCTGCTAATCCAATTTGAAATGTGCTGTGTTAAAATACACTCTTGAATTGGAAGGCTTTGTATGAAAAAAATGAATGCAAAATACAAAAATACACAGGATTGTTTAAAAACGTCAATCAAAGTTGAAGAACTGGAGAGAGCATGCATATACTACTCTTTAATGAAATTTTGTTATAAATAGGGAACAGAGAATTAAAGGTTAGCTCGAGGGAGAAGTGAGGCCAGAGAGGTTTTATTGTTTGAAGATAGAAGTAATAACAAGTAGAAATTGATGATTCAAGTGAGAAGGAGACTTGGAGCAATGACCAATGATCAATGGCTTAGAGCACATGGAAAACATTGGTCTTATAATCAGAGAATTACATCTACAATTCCAGGAAAAAGGCTGATTGGTATATATTTTGATAGGTGAGTGGATGTGATGCAAAAAGCTAAAAGGACTCTTCAGAGAATAGAGAGTAGAGTGAGGATATAGGAGATTTTTGCCAATGATGAACAATAAGTTCCAGAGGGTATAGTACTGCAGATGGATTTCAGGCAATTGATAGATGAGAGAAGAGAACTTCATGGAAACACCATCCTTTAGTTTTGTATTCTTTTAAGATTTTCTCTTCAGTACAAGTTGATTATAATGTAACTTGCAATTTTGTTATTTTATTATGTTTCTTATACAAAGGGTTCATTAAGATTCTTGTTTCTGTAGGATAAAATTTAGGGAAAAAAATTAGTCATCATGACTTCAATTTTTTTTCTATCCCCTCCCCTTTACCAGTTATACATACAATAAGCTTTTTGAAGTTGTCCCATAACTCCCTGACACTGTTTTCATAATTTTGAACATTCCTTTTCTTTGTGTGTTTCATTTTGGGTAGTTTCTACTGCTATGTATTTAAATTTGATAATCTATTCTTCCACAATGTCTAATTTACCATTAATTCCATACAAACATTGTAGTTTATTTTAGGCATTATAATTTTCATCTTTAGAAATTTGATTTGGGTCTTTTTTTATATCTCTTATATCTTCCTATGTGTATGAAGGCTGAGCATACATACAATGAAGAAGTGACAAAGAAAAAAATACTTAAGGAATATTGGTATACTGAGAAATGATGAGTTACCAAACATTTTTAAGTGATATTATTCAATAAAGCAAAACTGATGAAGTCAAAAGGAAAGTAACATAAAATGAAATGAGGACCATCAAAGATAGAAAATTTTCTACAACTAAAGTCATGATTCTTAAATTATAAAATAAAATAAAATAGTAAGACTGAGAGGACAGAAGGCCAGATATGGCTCACAAATTGTAATGGAAGATCAAGCAGAAGAAATAATTTTAAACAAAAAGAAAAAAATCACTAGTATAAGAGAATCATAAGGGAAAGATAGAGGACAGATCCCAGAGATAAAACATGGCAAGAGTAAGTGTTTAGGAAGGAGAAAAAGGAACCAATGAAGAGGAAGAATAATTAAACAAATACAAGATATTCCCTAAATTGAAAAATAGACTTGATCTTGAAGAAGTCCCAGGTTAGAGTAAATTAAAAAAAAATTGTGATATTCCAAGTGTAGATTAACATAAAGACCAATGCTTTCATAAAGGTAAAAAAATTATACTGACAACAAAATTTACATATAATACTAAAAGAAAGAAGTCAGTGGAACAATGTGTAAAGACTACTGAGAGAAAGGGTCTATGATCCCCAAATCCCATAACCAGTGGAAAACTCATTAATCTCCTACCACCACTGCTGTCATTTCCTAGGGTTCCTTTGACTTGAGTTACCCATTGATAAGATCTATTTACTTTCTGCGTTTCATAAGTTCATAGGAATCTCTGGTCTGCTGATGTCACCATCTGTCTATCTTAATATTTCCATGAATAATTTCATCTTTTGTTTTTACTCATTTATTTCAATGGGAATTGGAGAAGGAAGGGAGATAAATGCCCATACTACTCACTGTGTGTGTGTATTTTTAATGTATCATGTGCAAAAACAGAAACAACCAAACAAACAAAAAATAAGGCATTTTGGCTAACTGTGCATGATTAAGGAATATAGAATAATTAGCATTTTGTGTATAAGGAGCTTATTGCCATGTTCTTTTGATTATTAGAAGAAAAATTACTTACAGTACAGGGGGATCTAAGAGTCAAAGCACCTTGTGTTTACTTGCCACTCTGTGCTCCATTTAATAGCTGAAAATTACTAAACATAAGTAGAGTAATTATCCAAACACCAACCAGGGACCATATCATTGAACTGATTATTTTAAATTACTATTGTCAGAATTCACTCCAGCTAAACAAAGCAATAGTACTTTGCATTTACTGAAATACTCCAATTGATTGATTTTTTTCTTGTATTAAAACATGCCTTTCATAAATGATCGCTTTTATGAAATTTCTTATTCAGAAGTTTTTGGTAATTTATGTAGGATAAACCAAGAAATGTGCTCTAATATAAGGATGTGTGGTTAGAAGGCATTTATTAAGTTAGTTTGTTTGTAAACAAAAGATTTTTAAAAATGAAGGCAATATCTTGCTTTTGCTGGCAGGTACTGCTGGCACTCAGCCACCTATATCCTAATTCGGTAATTTGTGTACCTCTGTGCTATGCAGATATTTATCTAAGTCATTTAAATCTGTCTCCTACCTTTTAGACACATTTAGTATTAAGGGATGCTCCCTATGTAACAGTATGGATTAAAAGTTAATTAAGAAGAACTTAAAGAAGGAAAAACGTAATTTTTCTATAGGCATTTGTTTCATTTTAGCAGATTAAGACTGACAGATTAAGACAGGCTTGAAAATCAGAAATATTTTTAAAAATCATTATTGTTTCCTTCTTTATATGCTGAGAAATGCCAAGTTAAGCAAAGCAATCTATTTAGTAAAGCAGGTTGGGCTAATGGAAAAAGTTATCTTGCTCATTCAATAGGATTATTTTATAGAATTGGTATTTTTAAAGTTCTATGTCTAAATTACCCATCAAAAATGGAAATCATCAATATGTAATTAGAAAGTCTCATAGGATCTCAAATAGAGAGGGTATGACAAGAAGGTCTTGGGGAGTTTATCCTGGCACTTTTAAAAGATATAAACACTTGTTGAAAAAAAAAACACAAGAAGAATGATTTTACATATCTAATTTTTTGCTACTGTGATTTAATGGGGGAGATCCTGCTAAATGGCGGCAGAATTTAGGTATCCCTCATATGCTCTGTCACCCTCCTGCTGTGAATATCACTGTAACAGTCCCTAGAGCTGTTTGTTCAGTGATGGTGTTAGGGCAAAAGAATTAGTGCACACATACTATGGATCTCAGAAAAAATCTAGCTTAGGACTAATTATGTTCAGGCTTTCCTCATAGAACACTGCTAATTGCCATATATTTATATTAAATTCTCTATGATAATAAGCACTGCATTTAGACCTACAAAATTAGATTTAAAACCATTCAATCACCTAAAATTTACAACAAAAAATACCTTTGGATTTAAATGATATATGTAATTATATATGCAGAAAGGAACACAAATATCAGACTCTATTCTGATTTAGAGACATAGATTCTTTGTGAGAAGTTCAAGACTATTGTTCATCAAAACAAGTCATATCCAGCAAAACATTACAGAAATAACACACTATATTCTTCAGGTCTGATTCTCATGGGGTTAGTTAATAAATTGGTGATTGCCTTTTTAATTAGGGTCATTAGAACCTCAAAAATATATTGATACTTGCAAATTTAATAATGCTACTCTCATATTTTCTCCTTTATGTTCAGGATGTTAAAACAAATAAAACACTTTAAGATCTTCTGATAAGGACAATTACATAAACAAATACTTAAATTAAGAATTTTCTATAAATTTTCTAATCATTAATTTCAGTTAGCAAAAAAGAAAAAGTATTTTAAAATATGATAGGGATAGGGAGAAGAAGTTATTTCATTGACTTGTTTTTAACTTTTGAATTCCACTTAGCATATAAAACAAAACTAAAACATTCTGCTCTATCACTAGTGACATGTATTAATAAAATACAAAGGACTTTAAACTTCACCTACATATATGGTGTGGTATAAAAGAAAGAATATAAGATTTGGCATCAACAGACTGAAATTCTCATCTAAGCTTGTCATTTACTGGCTATATGAGTCTTGTCAAGTTATTTCTCTGGACTTCTGCTTCATCACTTGTACTTTTGAGATCACTTCATGAGGAAACCTATGTCAGCCTGAACATTGACTCCTGAAAATCATGTGCAACTCTGCAAGCAGCGTCAGGGTCTTTGGCTGGTGTTGCCAAATCAGTTTCCCAGTTATTAATTATCAGGAAATGAACTGGTCATGTTACAGAAGCAAGGTTTTTCCTTTGCCTTGTATTTCTCTGCCACACTCTGTGTTAAATTCAGTGGAAGTCAAAAGCAGAGTGACTTCTTCCCTCTCCCTGCCCTTAGCAACTACTGTGGCCATTTTCTCCAGACCAGTGCTGCAGTTTCTTCCATTACTAGTCACAATTGTTCTATAGTATAATACCAGTAAGTTCCTCTAATCCATATTTTATTCTTAGATCCTGTCGATCTTGGGTTGGGGATGTCCACTCTACCTCTATATTGACAGGGGGCTTAGTTCCCACATGGTTAATGGATGTGAAGTTGAAGGCACTCTAGGTTCCCAGGTGTGGTGGATGACCATCTTCACCTCTGAGGTGTGGGGGCATTTTTGGGATTTGGATTTGTCCTAAATAATATTGCAGAGACAGATGCTGGACATTATATATCCTGCCACAACCCACTGAATATACTGGGGGAGAATGTAAACTACAATGTAAACTATAATCCATGCGGTACAGCAGTGCTCCAAAATGTATTCACCAAATGCAATGAATGTGCCACAATGATGAAAGAGGTTGTTGATGTGGGAGGAGTGGAGGGTGTGGGGTATGTGGGAACCTCTTATATTTTTTAATGTAACATTTTTTGTGGTCTAGGTACTTTAAAAAGAAAGACAATTTAATAATAATAAAAAAAAAGCAGAGTGACTACAGTCAAAGTCATCATACTTCTAGAGAGTTCATTCCTGCTTCAAAGGGTGCAACATGGTAAGTACTGAACACAGTCGTACTCATTCTCATCTACAACATGCATTTTTTTTAGGCAGCATTAATCAAAGAAAATTTTTGGTCAGTTCTTTGTTAAAATGAAAGGATATTTTGTTTTCATCTTCCTTTGTTATGGTCTAGTTAAGATTTAATATGAATTTCAAGTTCCTGGAATAAATTGAAACTAAATTTCTTGCCCCAGTTGAAATGGAATAGCAGTTGTCCATATTTTATGCAGTGTCCTACCCATGCTTGAACTATATTTCCCCTTAGTTTTTCTCTTTCAGTGAAAATAACCTCATTTTTTAAAGCTTTTCTTCAAAAGCTCTAGTTTTCATATCTTAAATCATTTGTTGGTTCCATCTGAATTCCGTGGAACATTTGAGTTGTGATTCCAAAAAGGAAAAAAAAAATTAAGGACCCCTCTATGTTGAATGTAGACTTATTTTCTAAGAGACAGTTTTAGTTTTTGCCAATGTTTGCCTTTCTGCAATGCACTGTCATGCACATAGCTAGGCTAAGTAAGAAATGTTATACAAAATTAGGTAAGATTAGAAGTTTCTCTTTTCTATTCCTTTCATAGTCATTTTGTGTTTATGTTTTTATCATGGAACTCTGTGATAGAGCAAGTAGAGAAGAAGGATGAAGAGAAAAATCAACCTTGTGTGGAGATTGGATATCAGCATATACAGATAGAACTAAAGTAAAATTAAAGTGGCAGAAAAAGATTTTGTGATTTATTAAAAAAAAAAAAAACACACACACCTTTTCCAGACTGAATTTATATACTTGTTATTAGAATATATGGCATAAAGAGGAAAAAATTATCCAAAGTTAACTCTGGAGATACGGACTTGACTTTGACTCCTGATGATTTGTGTGCAACATTGCAATCATCATTGAGCTGTGTTAGAGTTTGAAATTGTTATGAATCCCCAAAAGAGAAAGATTATGTTTTTAAATGAATCTATTCTTGTGGGTGTGATACCCTTTGACTGCATTAAATTCAGTTAAGGATCTTTTTTAAATATATTTTTTATTTATTTTTAAAAGATACATAGATTACATAAAATGTTACATAAAAAATATAGGGGATTCCCATATGCCCCACTCCTCATACCTCCCACTTTTTCCCACGTTAACAGCTTCTTTCATTAATGTGGTACGTTCACTGCAATTGATAAACACATTTTGGAACATTGCCACACAGCATGGATTATAGTTTACATTGTAGTTTATACTCTCTCACACTTCATTCTGTAGGTTATGGCAGGATATAAAATGTCCTGTATCTGTCTTTGCAATGTCATTCAGGATAATTCCAAGTCCCAAAAATGCCCCATATTACATCTCTTTTACCCTCTCTCAGCCTTTGGGAACTCCAGTGGCCACTGTCTCCACATCTATGATATAATTTCTTCCATTGCTAGAATCACAATAAGTCTGTAGCAGAATACCAGTAAGTCTAATCTAGTCCATATTTTATTCCCCCAGTCCTGAGGATTCTGGGATGGTGATGCCCATTCCACCTCTAATTGAGAGGGAGCTTTAATCCCATATGGCTGATTGATGGGACTTTCTTGCTTGCAGTTGTAGACTCTCTCGATTCTTTGGTGTGGTGGCTGTCCATCCTCACCTCCTTGTTAGTTGTCCTGGGTGAGTTCAATGAACTGGAGAGTAGGTGTTGCAACTCCACTGAGGCTCAGGGGTCCAGCTGGTACATGAACAGCCCAGAGATTCAAGTCTCTTGGACATACACCTACCAACTCCAGCACCAACTATAGATTTAAAAAAAGGCACAGAACAGGCATGTGTAGAGAAGTCACATCTCAGTCCAACTCTGTCACACTTGAGAGCACAAGCTCCAAAGTAGGACCCCCTGGCAAGGCACCAAACTCTGGAGCCTTGTGCCATGACCAGAGGACAAGGATGTCTCTGTAGCCCTCAGGAGCTCCACTATTTGGGGTATTATCCACTTTGGCTGTCTATGAGATCCTGCTGAGATATGCATAAGCATGACCCCTCTGATGACCTCCCAACTCACTTTAAAGTCTTTTAGCCATATAAACTCATTTGTCTTTACCATTTCCCCCTTTTATTCAAGGTCTTATTCCAGTTGCATCACCAGCCAGTTCTTGGTAGTAATCCCTCGGTGCCAGGGAGGTTCATCCCCAGGAGTCAGGTCCCATGATGAGGGGAAGGTAATGCATTTACATGCTGAGTTTGGCTTAGAGAGTGGCCACATTTGAGTAACATGGAGGATCTCAAGAGGTAACTCTTAGGCACCCTACAACACTATGCTAAGTTGCAATTTCAAGAGCAAAAGGCTTATAAGCATAGTTTGTCAATATCAAGTGCCCATCAATGGACCATCCTTCTTCACTGGTCATTGCCCCAGTACTTGGGGGATTCTTCCAAATTCCATTAGATTTGCTTCATTAGAGAATGTGGCAGAGCTCCCCAGGATGGGACTTCAGTATTCTTTTAGTTGTTGTGTGACTCTCTATCTACTGTAGCAATGCCCCATGCATGTTTGGACATATTTATATACCTTATATGTATGTCCAGGTGAACTTCCTCTCATGTATCTCCCATCACTGACATCTCACACCAATGCTCTTCCCTTGCCATAGTTGAACCTTTCTGTGATGCAAAACATCTTAAAAAATAGAGCCAAGTATATTGCCAAATTCAATTAATAGGAAAAGGAGATAGTAATGATAGGCTTAAATATATGAAATAAAATAAAATAATAATTTAGAAAAAACTAAAATAAAGTAAAAATTTGGGGTATTTAAGAAATGAAAAAAATATATATATTTTTTTAACTTTTTGCCTTTCCTCACCATAATGGCAGTTGTCCTATATGTACAGTGGCAATTTTCTTCCATTTCTTCCTCAGTGTCTTACTTTTTTTTTCATTATGTCTTTAAAGGAGTTTTAGGTCACAGTAAGTCACTACCGAATACAGGGGATCCTTTTATTAGATTACTTGATAAGATTGCTTTAGGGCTTTGATTAGACTATGTCAGTGAGGCATGACTCAGGTTGAGTCTCAACCCCCTTTCTGAGTCTGATATAAATGAAAACACACAGAGAGACAGACACAGACACAGAAAAAGGGAGCCACCAAATTTGATCCTGCCATGTGGGAGAAAAGGAGAGACTCAAAAAGCTGAGGCCCAGGAGAGATGAGCCACATGCCTAATAGCTTGTAGCAAGAAAGTGGAGCAGCTGAGCCTGAAAGGAGGCCAGTAAGAGACAAGCCCTACGCAAAGTTGTCCATAGCTGAGCTCTGGGAAACTATGGGTGGATTCTGAGGGGGAGGCAGAGACCTTGACAGAAATCAGTAGCCATCTTGCTTCACTGATTTTGGTGAGAAACTACCTCTTGTGCCTTGAGTTGGACTTCTCATGGCTTGAAATTAAGCTTTTACCCTAAATAAATCCCCTTTATAAGAGTCAACCCATTTCTGATACTTTGCATCAGCAACTCTTTGGCAAACTAAAACAAACTAGAGTTTTTCCAAGTATGAATTTCTGGAGATGAATTGGTTGTGTCCTTGGGGCAAAGTTTCTTCTTTCCTTCCTAATTTTCTGCTTGCTCTGAGTGACTGCAAGAAAGGTCATGTGACATTTAGAGGCTCTACTTCTGCTTCAAAGAAGGTCACCTGATGGCTGTTATAAACTACTAATCACCAAGCTCCTGGTCCAGTCTAATACAACTGGACCAGCTGATCAATTTACTTTAGCACATACTTAGGAATCACCATAGGAGGGTCCCAAGTGGAGAACAACACTAATGTTTGTATTTTAAGAAGCATTATAAATTGGCTATCCTTCTCTATTCCCTGCATAAATAGTTTCACCAATAAAAATTATTTCATAATTATAAAATAATTGTAAATGAAAAGCATTGTTTTAACTGACATAAGCTTGCATAGCTTATTCATGTTTAGGAACAATATAAAAGTATATTCCATTTATTATCTATTATTATGACAGGTTACAAGTCATATAGAAAAAAGGGGATATATATTTCATTAAATAAACAGAAATACATTAAAATTAAGTTGGCTTACTGGGGAAAAATTATCAAGTACTCTAATAGCATAGTACAAAAACCCTATGATATACAGTTACTTGGAGCTTGACATTAGATTAACAAGAAAAGTGATAATAATGTGCATAAGCCCTTAAGGCTGATCACCTGCAAGGATGTCATCTGTCAGATTCTGGAAGGCAGATCCCTCACGGGCATATGCGTATTCTTGCTGACTCAGTACAACAGAGTCTATCTGAACTTCACCATCATAGGTCACCTACTATCTCAGGGCAAGAAAAGTTGTATCTTGAGAGTTTACACTATTCTAAGTACAATTGAAAAATGTTACAGCAGATATAGTATATAATCAAGAAAAGCAAAATGAAAGCACCCACAAGGGAAGATAAAATATAAATTTTGAAGCCAATGAGATGGGGAAGAAAATATCAAAAAAATGAGTTTGAAACAAATTTCCTCACATTATTAAAAACTTTTCTTGGCAATTCTGTTTGGTTTGTTTCTATGCTTAGAGTGATAAATGTTTGATCTTTGTAATGTAATATTCTTTTGCTCTAAAATATTTTCAGAGAGAAAAAAAGACAATGAACTGAGTAAGAGACCGGCATGTAAAGCACTGCCATTAGTAAAATAGTATTGTGCATCACCCTTGAAATGGCAACTTCTGGGTGAAGGCAACAGAAGAGGTATTGCTAAATTGCCAGAGATATTATTAGAGCTAAATGAAAGCATAACAAACCATATGTCATTAGTATTTAAGAGTAAAGCAACTATGACTATATATATCAACAAATACTATATAACTAGTATTCCGGGAAACAAGCAACTCTACTTGCATGAGATTCCTTCTATATTTTTGATCTGTTCAACAACTATGTTTCAGAGTAAATATAAGCAACAGTGTTCTAACATTGACTGTCAGTGTTAGACAGTTTGGCTTGCATCCCACAAATCCCTTTCTCAGGATGAAATTTTGGTTTTTTCAAAAGCCTACATTAATTTTTGAGGGGAAAGAATTTGGTTTAGTAATTTAGAAAAAGAAATAATCTGGTGACAGAGAGGGGAAAGAGAAAACTAGAGGAAAGGGAAAAGGATGTTCAGCAGTGCAGATCACCAAACTTTAAGGTGAGATGATGGTACCTATTACTATTTTTAGGAAATGACTTTTATATTAATTACTTTATTTTATGAAAAGAAATTTGTTTTTTTGCAGATTTAGTATGAATGTCAGGCAGGGTTAAAATTATTGAATTATTTTGTTTATACGTTTCTTAAAATTATATTATTAAACAAAGCTAGATATTTAGCATTAAAACAGACAATAATAGCCTATTATTCTGGAACCATAATAGCATTCCAGAACCATGACTTCATTACCTGAGATTTTAAATAAATTCCTTCCTTCATTCAAGCATTTGGTTCCTACTCTGAGCTAAGCATCCAATCTGTAGAGACAAACAGACTTGATCCTTTATGAAGACAATAGTGTGAATAAAAATTTGCAGTTTTGAATGCCTGTGAAAATGAACCCCTCACATAGGCTTCATGAGAAGGTGGTATTTGTGCTGAGAACTAAAGAAGAGAGGTGTTAACTAGGCAAAGAGAGGTGGGAAAATCATTTGTATTAGTCAGGGTTTTCTAGGGAAACAAAACCAACAGAGGCCATTTGTAAATAGTATGAGACTTTAAAAAATTGCCTCATGCCAAAGTGGGGATGCACAAATCCAAATTCTGTAGGGCAGAATGCCAGCCAGGGACTCTGATGAAGGTCCCTGTTGAAATTCCCCTGGAGATGCTGGCTATCTGAAGTACAAACGGGAATTCTCTCTCTGAATGCTGAAATAAGTTCTCCTTTTAAGGCATTCACCTGATTGAATGAGGCTTCAATCATTGCCGATGGCAATCTTCTCAGTTGATTGTAGTTGTAACCAGTCATCTGTGCAATCAACTCACTGATGATAAAAGCCCATGAAATGCCCTGGAATAACAATTATTCCAGTGCTTGCTTGACCAAACCACTGAGTACCATTACCTAGCCAAGTTGACATATTAGCCTGTCGAAGTCCACCTCTTTTTAACTTGGCAGCTACACACATCACCTTCCATACTTATTCTCTAAATAAAAATAGTAACATACATATATATATATATATCTGCCTAACAATACTCAATTGTCTTGCATACAATGGGAAATTCACTAAATCCTGCCAGAATAGGATGCAAGTCCTTGGGTAATAGTCACTATTAAACTTGACATTCTTAAATATTATGACATGAAAGTAATGCAACTTACCTCATATGATAAGGGGAAAGGATAGGGAAGAAAACAATGGTATTTGTTTTATGTATCCACTCAAACATACACATAACAAGGAAGAAATATTCATGGCCATTATAGTCCTCATTTTTGCAACTGCTCACATGGTTGAAGTTTATATTTATCACCACCTTCTTCCATTACCCATTCCAAGTTCCCTTTACCCTCAGCAAGCACCTCAGATGGCTGTGGTTTTTTGCCTGGTGGGGTGACCCAAACCTTCATTCCTGAAGATTCTGGGCCACTGTTAGTTCTGCCTGGTTTAGATTGTTGCAATTTTCCATTGACTTTACTCATAGGGCACAGTAGTACTAAAAGACACGCTAGAGAATCACATATATTCCAGGCAAACTCTTCTTTACCTTCATTGTGTAGATGAATAAACTATTTCAACTTAATGGTCAGGATCAATCACATTAGCCAATACAGTAATTTCCTTCTTTGCCGTTGATTCAGAGGCATGAGGAACCCAAAGTGACTAGCTGGCAATCTTAACTTCCAGTTCAATGAAATCACTGTTGTGTTTCCTGTTGGAAGCACTCCTCCTTTTGGAACTAAGACCTGTAGAACAATAGAGTATAAGGTTGCAGGGACAAGAAACAAAAATTTTCCTAGTGAATGGTGCCACTCCCATTTCCACCACTTGATTCCTGGACCTGTGAATCTTGGCTATGGGAGAAACAGCACCATAAAGTGGACACTAATTTAAAGCATATAAGACTCCTGTAGAACATTGACCTAGCCCTGCAAGATATTGCCACCTAGTTGCACTGTAATTGAGTTTCAAAAGGCCATTCCACTGTTCAATCAATCCAGCTGCTTCAGGATGATGAAAATATGGTAAGACCAGTGAATTCCATAAGCACGTGTACATTCCCACACATCATTTTCTGTGAAGTGACTTCCTTGATCAAAAGAAATGCTGTGTCGAATATCCTGGGAGTAGATAAGACATTCTATAAGTCCATGGATGGTAATATTATAAAAAGCACCTATATCCAGATTATGTGTCTATTCAACTTAGAAAAAATCATAGCTCATTCCATGATGGAAGTGATCCAATGTAATCCATCTGTTACCACGTAGCAGGCCGATCACCTTGGGGAATGGTAACATATGGAGGCTGAGGTGGGTCTTTACTATCGGCAGTTCGGGCACTCAGCAGTGGCTGTAGCCAAATTGGCCCTGATGAAAGGTGTGTCCTCTGGTCATTCCTGGGGTGGATGGACAGATCTTAGATGGTAAATCCATTCTAGCATTCCAATCTCTCTAAGCCTTTAGATTCCTTCATTTACAGTATACCAGGGTAAATCAGGCATCTCAACCTCAGGCATTGTAGGCCATCTTTTGGTCCATGTTTCAGCCAGTCACCTAAACAAACTGTTAGAGCCCTTTCTAACCATTCGAGCTAAAACACTGACTCTCTGCTTACTGGGCGATGTCAATAAATTCAGCCTGATCTAACTTTATATTCCTTTTACCATTATCCCATACCCTTAATATCCATTCCCACACATATTCCCCTGATTCTTGTCTACATAAATTGGAAAACTCATGCATTTGTTCTGGAGTATAGTGTACTTCCTCATGGGTCACATTTTATACTTCATCTTTGGGGGCTTATTGTAATTTTAGTCTAGTTATAGGTCTGGAAAAGAAAAGGGGTGGTGGGGGTGGGTAAGGAGAAACTTACTGTCTTGCAAGCCAGTTACTGCATGAAATTCCCTTGCAGTTTCATCTGTTGAGACAAGATTAATCTCTTCAGGTGGGGGTGGGATGGCAGACTCCTCAGGGCAGAGTGGGATTAGATTATTGTTTTCTCATGGTAGGAAAGAGGATGGGATATCTTGGGGCAGGCTGAAATTTGGGGCAGGCTTGGCATTGGGTGGTCTCCTCCTCAAGTCAGGGAGGATGCCAGGGAACTGTCTCCTCAGGGACATGTTTATCTGGCAAAGTCTCAGCAGAATTTAGGGTTTCAGTATTCCCACTGCCATCATCATTAACCCATATGCCTCCATACCAGTCCTCAGGATTCTACTCTGTTCCAATCAATGCCCTCACTTTAAGAGCAGACACACTCAAAGGTTGTGATTTAGTTTCTATTGTGACTCTCCTACTCACATAATGAGACTCTGAGTCTGAGTTTCAGAGATCTCAAGTCTGTGGCTGCATGAAACAAGATTTTTTTTCAGAGCACCCTTAGAAGTTTTCATATCATTCATACAGTGCTTAAGCCACAAATATGAAGACTTCAGCTCATCTCTTTCTTTTGTAACTGTATCCAGTGTATTTAAAAACAGCCAGCCAACATCACTGTACCTTTTAACTCCAAAAACTCTGTTAAGGTGTTAAAAAATTCTCACCCAGATCGTTGCCTCTAAGAAGTATGTAAGTTACCATATCCAGTGGTGATATTTTCCTCAAAATATTTTAAACAACTTTTCTGTTGTTTTATTTCAAAGGTGGAATGAATTATACAGGAATTACATATTTTACAGACATCTAAAAAAATTCAAATGGCAACATACGTGCCTTTGCATAAGTCACATAAAATGTTCTTACTTAGGGAAGTGGACTTGGCCCAATGGATAGGGCATCTGCCTACCACATGGGAGGTCCGCGGTTCAAACTTTGGGCCTCCTTGACCTGTGTAGAGCTGGCCCATGTGCAGTGCTGATGCGCGCAAGGAGCGCCGTGCCATGCAGGGGTGTCCTCTGCACAGGGGAGCCCCATACTCAAGGAGTGCGCCCTGTAAGGAGACCCACCCAGTGCGAAAGAAAGTGCTGCCTGCCCAAGAATGGCGCCACACACATGGAGAGCTGACACAGCAAGATGACACAACAAAAAAAGAAATACAGATTCCCTGTGCTGCTAACAGACAGCAAATGGACACAAAGAGCAGACAACTGGGGGGGGGGGAGGGTGAGGCGAGAGAAATAAATAAAAAATAAATCTTTTGAAAAAATGTTCATACTTAGTCAAATTACAAAAAGAAACCATTAAGAGTAGTGCTTAAGTGGCTCTGTGGCACAATGGATAGCACATTGGACTTCTAATAGGTGTATGTCCAAGAGACTTAAATCTTTGGGCTGTCCATGTGCCAGTTGGGCCCTGAATCTCAACACACTTGTCTACTTTCTAGTTCATTGGATTCAGGACAGCTAACAAGGGTATCATCACTGACAATGACCATCTCAAGGAACAGAGAGAGTTCACAAGGGCAAACAAAGTCCCATCCATCTGCCCCATGGGATCGAAGCCCCCCTCACTTAGAGGTGGAGTGGGCATCATTATCACAGAATCCTCAGGATTGGGAATGGACGATGGATTAGAGTAGACTTATAGTTGGTTATACTGTAGCCTAGTTGTGATCCTTACAATGGAAGAACTTTTCTCATGAATGTGGAGGCAGTGGCCACTGGAGGTTCTGCGGGGAGGGAGAAGGAAAAATAGGTGCAATTTGGGGGCAATTTCAGGACTTGGGAATTATCCTGAATGACATTACAATGGAAAATAAAGGTAATTGTATAACTTGTAATAACTTGCAAAAATATGCAGAAGAGAGTGTAAACTACAATGTAAACTATAATCCACACTTAGCAGCAATGCTCAAGATGTGTTCATCAATTGTGACAAATGCACCACACTAATGAAGGATGTTGTTGGTGTGGGAAAATGTGGGAGGGCTAGGGAGCAGGGCATATGGAAATCCCCTATATTTTTTCTGTAACAATTATATAATCTAAATTTCTTTAAAAAAATAAAAAATAAGTATATTTAAAAATAATTGTGTCCTACCTCTAACAAAGAACTGTATATGACAGTAAAACCTGGTATAAAACACAAATATAGGTGATATTGCATATATACGACTGTTTTTACAAAATATAAACGCAAATATACTAGAAAGAAGGAAAAAGAATAGCAGCTATCTACCATAGGGGAAAGCAAAGAGAAATTAAGAGGTGATGAGTTTCGTTTGTTTGTTGTTTATTGTTATTGGAATAATGAAAGTGCTCTAATAATGACTGAAGTGATGAATAAACAAATATGTGATTGCTTTGAAAAAAAAAGAAGAGTAGTGTTAGAAAAAAATCATTCTTTTTTTTACTATATATTTTCTTCTATTTTTTTAGTGTTACATTAAAAATTATAAGAGATCCCCATATACCCCCTATCTTTTAATCAAAAGCAGCATCCCATTAGATAAATGACTCTTATGGAAGAGAGACAAAATTCATGAAGGTGGGTATGGAGATTCAAGTTATGCACAAAGCACTGCTTTAGCAGATGAGAATATTTTTTAGTGGTGGGAATTATATCACTTATAGGTTGTGGAGTGGAAAACAATTGAAACAAATGTATTCATACAACATTCATTCAAACCAAATGTGCTAAGATACATAGACAAATGTTGTATACAAATAGAGGTACAATGTTTTTAAAATATTTTATGAAAATTTCTAATATTGTTCCGCTTACATATAACTATGCAAAAAATTATTTTGGTGCAGTACAAAAATGAGGGAAGGCTATCTAGGCGAGCTGCGATGGGCCAAGGGAACTGGTAGAACGGACGGGCTTCCTGCTCTCTGCAGGGGCATGGGCGAGTCCCGCCCTCCCTGTCTGGCGAACGGGCCGCCGCTCTTCGCCAAGGTACCAGAGAGCCACGCCCTCTCGACCGTTCCCGCCTAACCGCTAAGCCCGACCTGCTGCCTCCCCCTCTTCCCCCTCGCCGGAGCAACGTCATCCAATGACCACTGGCCAATCCCCGCCGGCCAACTTTCACATTGCCTAACTCCCACCAGCCCCAACCAACCAACGCCCCGCACGCCATCTCCTGCCTGCCCCGTCCCCTCACCCCACAATATATATTGTCCAGCACTTCCTCAATAAAGCAGACTGCACGCCACCATCATTTGCCGTCAACGCAGCATTCTTTGCGCCCGCTGTGCGTCCATCTAACACCTCGCCCTCAAGCAGCTTGGGCAAAGCCAGAGGAACCCCCAATCGTCACAAAAAGATTTAATTTAAGATTCAGGAGACAATTATAGTTCTGCTGTATCAAGCTCTCTAATGTGAGGAAACCATGTATACTCTTTGGACCTCAGTTCTCTCACCTAAAACAAGATGATGGAATTTGATTTTTAATATCCCTTTCAGATGTAAAACTTATATTCAGTGCATTTTAAGTATCTTTAAAAAATAAAAATTAAAAAAAACACATTGAATATAAATTGTTTATCTTAAGAAAAAGGCATTTTCAATAGCAGTTTTAATCCAAAGATAGATAGATACAAGTACTCACCTCTCTCCCACTGCGCTTTAAAAAAAAATTCCTTCCTTTTAATAGTATCAGAGGGGATTCTGACAATCATTTAGGGCCAGTATAGTCCAATTATTGGAAGTCTGCTCTCATAAGTATTAAGATAACTTGACCAAAAGGGGGATATATTAAATACAAATGCAGTTTTATGACTAAGAGAGTTCAAAGTGATTCGGGAGGTTATTTCAGAGGTTGTGCTTATTCATGTCTCTGGAGGATCTCATTGACTGCCATAGTAAATAGTGCCTCAAACAGCAGGGCTCCGGAGGACTATAGAGACATCTAGACGCTATAGGCAAGGCAGACAACCTCAGGAATTCGTTACCCTGACAGTGAGCCTTACTATGGAATATATGCTCTCCAGTGTAACAGAGTTAGATTCATTTATAATTTCCCTAAACATGGCTCTTTTGCCCTGTTTATTTGAACCTATAAATAGCACTATACCAGTTAAATATATGTCCCAGAGACTTAACATCTTCTGTCTGTTCATACGCAGTTGCAACAGCTACTCACAGTTCGCTGGACTCCTCCAGGACAACTAACAAATGGATAATGAGGCACAACACCCATCCCAGGAAGTAAAGTGTGTCTACAACTGCAAGTAATACAGTTCCATCCATCTATCCCATGGGATCTAAGTCCTCTCTCAATTGGAGACAGGGTAGATATCACCACCCCAAAATCCTCAGGTTTGAGGAATGAACAAAAAGGGTGGGAATGCAACTGTGGACTAAAGTAGACTTACAACTATTCTAGCAATGGAAGAATATGTATCATTGATATAAAGGCAGTGGCCCCCAGTGGCTGAGGGGAGGCAGAGGGATGAACAGGTGCAACATGGGGCATTTTGGGGACGTTGGAATTGTCCTCCATTACATTGCAATAATGCATACAGGCAATTATACATTTTGTCAAAACCTATAAAATTGTGGAGGGCAAAATGTAATCTATAATGTAAACTATAGTCCTTGGCAAGTACAGTGCTTCAGTCTGTGTTCATCAATTACAACAAATGTACCACACTAATGAAAGATGTTTTAATGTGGGAAAGTGTGAGCAGAAGGGTTGGGGTATATGGGAATACCCTCTATTCTGATGTAAAATTTGTGTAATGTCAAGCTTCTTTAAAAATAAAAATAATATTTAAAAAATGATAACTTAGACTTTCAAGTATCTTTCTTTACGAAATACTTCTCTACCAATCTCAAATATATTTCCTAGTAAAATGGCAGGAAAGAAATTCTAGTTTCCTCTCTAAGTCCAAATCAAATTAATTTGCATTTCATGTTGCTGTTTTCTCACTCATAAAGAAAACTCTAGTTCCTCTTAATCTGTATATTCACTTTAACCAGTTATTATTTGAGCAATTATTTTATCTCCAATTCCTTTCAGTACCATTGTTCCTAAATCTAAAATATCAACCTATGGTTTGCCACATAGTTTGCCTCATCAGAGAATTCACATATATGAAAGCTATCAGTCTCTCCTGAGGTTCCTACCTATCTGCCAGAAATAAGGCCTCCTATAATATAGGATCAATTACCTGAATCAGGGTGACTCTGGCCTCACTGGAATTGAAGTGAAAGAACTACCTCTTGTTTATCAAAGGTCAGCAGAGTTCTCTTTCCCATGTGGTAAGAGGTTGGCTCTTTTATTTGTTCTCTTACCATTCTCCTGCTTAGCCCTATAGTTCCTTACTGGAACTCTAGTCCTTTAGGCTAGAGCCCTGATCATCTCACCTGAATCCTGCCAGTTCTTTTATCCCATGGATGAACCCTGCATCTGGAAACCCATGTACTAATTGCAGTTGGGTCTATCTTCAGATATGCAGTATATAGATCTAGAATTTTGATTTGTTTTATTGAGAATGAGGTAAGCTATAGGAGTAAATATATACATGTGTGTCATATGTTTACATACATATTTGTAAACATTTTGAATATATATAGAGAGAGTATATACACTGTTTTCTAATTTTATATGGGACTTAAAAGTCTCAATTCAGTGCTTTAGTGCTATGGATAAATCAGTTACTTCAGCAATATGGATGATATAAAAGCTTGGACAACATGATGATTCAAATCATCACAGCTCTAGTGCTGTGTTCTGCCTGCGGTTGTCAGTTAGACTACACAGATATTGGTGATGGCACATAAAGGGCTAGGACAGGATTTCTCAGAGAATATTCTCAAAGAATCAACTTATCAGAACCACCTGAGATACCTATTAAAATACACACTCTGGAGATCCTCTTAAGATAAACTGAATGAGATTTTCTCAAGCTGTGGCTCAGGACTCCACATCTGAAAACAACTTTATCAGATGATTCTTAAGCACAATGAAGCTAAAGGACAATTGAACTAGAATTCCCTTCACCTCTTGGTCTTCGTGATTGGTACTGTCTCCCTGTCTGTAGGAAAGGTAGTCCTTTGTCTCTGTCTTTAGTTCTTACTTCTCCCTGCCAACTGGAGCTCAGCGCTGCCTGTTCTTATCATGCTCTATAACAGGGCCATGCCAATCATGCTGACTATTTCTAAAGGTGGAAATTAAACTGCACTTAAAAATAAAAACTTATTGAAAAATTGAATAATTTGTAAAAGTTTTCAAAATATGGAATATGGAAAATAGGAATCATGATCATCTTGTCCATACCCTTTGAGAATAAAGAATTCTACCTGAAATATATACAAATAAAACCTAACTTTTATATGTATTTATCTTCCCATCAACTTTCTGTGTCTTAATTTAGAATGTATCTTGTATCTCTTTTGTATTTTTCAAATGAAATTGCTATAAAATGAGTAAATAATGAAGTATGAATTTTTAAAAGCTTCTTATTTGTTTTGCCTTGCAATTTGAAGTATGCTACACAACTTCTCTTCAAAAATTAGTTCTGGGTCGGTCTAGCCCTGGCATCCTGAGATGGTAACTTCAGGATTCCCCAGAGCTGCTTCCAAGGTTTCTTGCAGTAAACTTAGAACAGCTGTGGGGAAGCCTCCTGGACTCCATCTACCTGGCATGGAGCCCATTGAACATACTGAAAAACTTCATTTTTGATATATATTATAAAAATGATACTATGTGAATGGAAAACACTTATTTATAAGCACATATTTTAAGGTTTATAATTTACATCAATATAAACTCTTGCCATCATCTAGGAAATAGAATATAACTACAATGAAATATATGTAATCAGAATGAACAATTCATTTTCCAGTATAAATATATAAACAAATTTTTCTCCGAAGTAGCATTGTCATTTTTTAAACAAAACTTTCAAGGGATCATTGTGATTCATAGAGCATAAGGGGAGTTGAAAAAGATAGCTTAAACACATTGTCTGGATGAAGCGTTGAAACTGTCATTCATCTAATCCAGGCCAAAAGGCCAAATATTGAAGGAAGAGGAGAGGAATTTGTGCTTAAATGATCAAGATCAATACTACTTCTAAAACAATAAATCCACACTTAATTTCTTAACTGTTCCTTTCCAGTGCATTGAAGTAAGCTTTTTCAGATTGCTACATAAGTATATTTTCACTGTAGAAAATGTCTAAACTACTTAATTATCCTTAGATTTCATCAACAGGGAATAATGTATGAGTTGTTTGTTCTTTTCTAAAAAGCCATCCCCTGAGTTGTTCAGGGTAGTTGTGACTTGAGAGAGGCTCTGTAAGCTGCAACTATTGATTGGGAGAAACTACAGCATAGAGAAGATAAAAGTCAACAGATTTTATGAACTGAAATGACTAAGGTGAGGTTTATAACATTTCTCAAAAATGTCTTATTGCTTAGAGATTTGAGGAAAATTGGAGTTGTTTATAAAGTTTTTTAATGCTTTATAAATTAAAAAATTATACCTATGTAAAGATTGTTATTTTTATTGATATTACATTTTGTGTAAAGAATTAGAAGACAAAAAGAAAATATTGATGTGAAATAGGAAAGACAGAGAACACAAGATCCTGCAAAAGTAAGCCAACACATCTTCTAGTCTGAAAATACAGCATGGAATTCTACATGGAATTAGGAACTAATTAAAAGAATAATTACAGATAAACAGTATATGTGTGTGTGTGTGTGTGTGTGTGTATATATATATATATATAGGACTCAGATCTATTGTCATAAGAATTGGGGAAATATATGTGTGTATATACATATATGTATGTGTTCCACATGAATAAACACACACAATCTACATTGCTTTCTAATTTGCAGGGGTACTTGATACAAATTTCAATTTTGTTATTTGAGACTAACATCAGTTATTTAAACAACTAGGCCAATGCATTGCTCCTTTGGACAAATGATTCTTCAGGTATGAAATCTGCTTTTCTACATGGACACAGCCAATGCTATAACCAGGTAAATGACTGGTTCTGCCTGATCTAAATGACCTGGCTTTCCCTTTCATCTACTTTACACTATTTTCCCCCAGATACCTATTGAATACCTGACCTGCGATCCATTCACTCCTTTTAGGGGGTTGAATGATCCTTGGGAAATGAATGCTGACAGGTGACCTGGTCCAATCTCATTGTCAAATGGCCACCTGGGTAAATAGACTATTGGTATTTGCTAGGAAGAAAATAAATAACTTACCTCTGAAATGCCCTTCACAAATTGCCCCTGTATAAGGATAACCTAAAGAACCCAGGGTCTACAAAACTCGGCTTCATTGAGAATGTGATGTATGCTGTGAGAGTATTGGAGGTTTTTCATAATTTAAATGGATGTGTTTCATAATTTAAATGCTCTCACTTTTGGAGGTGGTCCCACAATCTGCACATAGAGATCTCATCTATTATTCTAGGCCAGAGATGCATGTTATATTTGGAAAACCAGGATGGGGGAGATGTTCTTGTATGCCAGACTCATCTCTCTGCTATGCCTGGGCTTTTATGTACATTATTTAGTGGAGTGTCATACTAGGTAAGGTCTCAGATTCATGAAAGTCTGTTTTGAAAATTGTTTATGTTAGCTCACAACCATAAAGAGATTTTCTTTGTTACCAAGTATAGAGTCTAAGACTTTTTTCCCACCAATTATGAAGACAGAGGAAAATTTCTACATTTCATCATAATTGCCCTCTAACAAAGGCGGATTTAAAGGGTCCTTTTTGCTACCTAGTAATTACATGAACATGGATAGGTAAATTTGGAAAAGAAACAGAAAAGATGCACTGCTCATCATAATATTAAAAGAAGATTTTGAAATTTGGGGACAAGAATCAAGAGGCAGAGAATGAGGAGCAGAGAAATAAAAGAAAGAGTGTGGAGTTAGTAATATATTCTCTAGTGCACCCACATCTTCAGCAAAAGCTACTAAATCTTGGGAAATTATTGGACTATCTGTGTTTCTCTTAAGAACTCATTCAAGAGATCATATTTGTTCCTGGGATGAGAAAGGGAAAAATGGAGAAATCATGCTTGGGTACAGAAAGAAACATGATGTTGCCTCAAAATGTACAAAAGAGAGGGGAAACATTTTTCTGGTGATGGAATTCAATATTTGAGGCAAGTTTAATTATGTCTGTAATGTTCAGAGTCCCTTCAGCTGATAGGTTTTGATATGTTTATATATGTGTGTGTGTACATTATTTGAAAATAAATGGGATTAAATGACACCTCTTATAATGTAACATGCTTTTTTAATATATAAAAGTATTTCAGAAAGAGTCTCCCCTATGCATGAAAATACTGAAGAGATTTAGATCAGAGCAATGATTACAGGGAAGAGAATGTACATAAAAGATGCAAGGAGCCTGTCTTGTTGAACAGAATTAAAAGGAAAGAAGAGGTTCCCACTGGAGACTGTGCAGAGAAGGGGAAAAGAAGAGGGGGAAAAAATTAGTAACCAGAAAGATATAAACATTTTTAATGCAGGACACAAAACTAATTTCTTCATAAAATCATCAACAGAAAAATTCATTCACTAAAGGAACTATCCTTTCTCACATGATAATACAGGGAATTCTTAAGTATGAATTTTAAAATCTACAATAAATCATCAGTCCAGTTCATGGAAATTGAAAAGTCCAAAGATTTTTAAACTATTAAAAATAACCAATTATCAAAAAATTTATCAGAAAATAAGATTCCAAAACAGTTCACTTAATGAATACTCCCCCTCCACAGGTCACCAAAGCCAAAAGTGAAGAAGAAAACAGTAAAACAGTAACATAACACTACAAACTAAACTAAATATCCTCTAACAATACTTGGGGATGTGGAAAAAATACAAAAAAAACTTGAAAAATTTTAAAACTAAGAAGATAAATAAATGAAAAATAATTTAAAGACAAAATTATATCAGAAATGATATTATTCATTTACTAAATTACCAGGAAAGAATAAATTCAGAAAAAAGTTAAGGAAGAGGTATTTTTAAAGAATGGTGATAAACAGCCAAAAAAATGAAAATGAGATAAGGGAACAAATAGAAAGGGTCATAGAGAAAATGGTGGAAATGGAAGATAGGCAAAGGAGGTCCAACATACTATAATTTGAGTCTCTAGAGAAGATAAGACAATAGAAAAGAAAAAGCATTT
The DNA here is from genome assembly GCF_030445035.2 of Dasypus novemcinctus. Lineage (NCBI taxonomy): Eukaryota > Metazoa > Chordata > Mammalia > Cingulata > Dasypodidae > Dasypus > Dasypus novemcinctus. The sequence continues at coordinate 30,396,914 of NC_080679.1, forward strand.
TAAAGTATAATCAAAGAAAACCTTCAAGAAATAAAATAATTCCTGATACTATATACTATTAAACTTTACAGATAAAGAAGGAAAATCTGCAGATACCAGCCAAAATATAAAATAAAATAATACAATTAAATAAAATAATGAAATAAAATAAATGAAGCAAGAGAATTAGTTGACATCAGATTCTTACAAGCATCATACAAAATAAGGCAATAGTGGAGCACCATTTTAAAATAATTCAACAAAATAAAATGTGAACCAAAAATTTTATATGCACCCATGTTATTCTTTGAGGATCAAAGCTATGGAAGTGCATTTTTTTCAATGATCAGGGACTCAAAACAAGAAATGGTTGGGGAAATTTTTTAACAATAGAACTGATAGTTAACTTTTAATATATTTAAATGTAGATCAAAGACTAAAACTAAAGGGGATTGAGGTTGAGATAATAATGTTATATGATATAAGCTATATGATATATATTATATATTGTATGTTCTGACAAATTAGAGTTAAAACAATTAAAATGAGAGAAGGAAAAGTGTTTAGTTCTTGTGTAGACAACAGGTTGCATTAAAATATCTCATTCAAAACTGCAGACAATGGTGACATCATCAACATGGAGACAAAAGACACCCCCTGGAAAAGTCTCCCCTCAGAATCAACAAATAAGAGGGCAAATCCCTCTTGATTAAAACTTTGGAGGATAATTGAGACTGGAGAAGGACTCCACAAATGCTGAATCAAAGAAAAATAATCTCCATGATCTGGTAGGAGATTTCTCTCCATGACCCACCTGTCCAGAACTCTCCTCCTTACTCTAAAAGAGTAAGCCTGGGTTTCTCCTGCAGCAGATAAGCAGTGAGCCAGAACCGCATGCATATCAAGGCACAGGGACCCAAGTCCACAGAGACCCAAGGCAGAACACAAACAACTGAGGAGTATAGCATACAAAAGGGAACCCAGGGACTCAAACACACACACAAAAGAGACTATAACAGAAGTGCTGGTAAGAGGTGCAGACCCTCTATCCAGTCTCTGTTCTCTGGACCTCCTACATAAAAAACAGACCTTTCTTTATTGACCCACTTTTCTGGAAAGTCTACCCTCTCAGGAAGCAACCAGGGACAGAAAAACCTCACAGTAAAAAGAAAAGGAGCGGGGGATGTGGATGTGACTCAACCGATTGGGCTTCCATGTATCATGTGGGAGGCCCTGAGTTCAGTTCCTGGTGACTTCTGGAGAAGGCAAGCTGGCATGGCACAATGAACTGATGCAACAAGATGATGTAACAAAAGAGACACAAAGAGGAAATACAGTGAGAGACACAACAAATCAGGGAGCTGAAGTGGCTCAGGCAATTGAGTACCTCTTTTCCACATGAGAGGTCCTGGGTTCAGTTCCCAGTGCTTCCTAAAGAGAAGATGAGCAACTGGATCCAGACACAGCAAAAGGACCCAGAGATCAGATAGCAACTGCAAACAATGAGGGTGTGTCTGTGATAAATAAATAAAATAAATCTTAAAAAAATAAAGGAGGGGGGACTGAATTGCTCTAAGACAGGGGTCTCAGAACTGAAAAGTGTAAGAAAAAGGGGGCATTAAATGAGGGAGAGAATTAAACAAATCATAAAAGCTGGGGAGAACATTCTGTATAAAAACAAACAGAACAGATCAAAGTTCTAAGAGAAGGCATGGAGGAAAGGAAGCACTCTCCTGGAGGTGAAACAATTGCACAAAGAGTTCAATCTTTAAAATCGTACCACATATCTGGGGAAACAAACAGATGAAGAAAAGCTGATAAAATCTGAACAGTTAAACACAGGCTATTCTAAAAGTCCAGAGAAAGTTAAGCTAAGTGACATAGTAGAGTCTTATCACAAAGCCAACCAATAATTAAGACCTAGAGAAGACAGAAAACCCTACCTTCAAAGTTAACACATCAAATAATCAGATGCCAAGACAGTAGCAAAAAATTATAAGCCATACTAGGGAACAGGAAGATATGATTCAGTAAAGGGACAAATTAAAATTTCAGATGAGACTCTGAATTTGTAATAACTAATCAAAGAAGTTTAAACAAATCTAAAACAATTCAAAGAGATGAAGGAAAATATGGATAAAGAGCTAAATGATATTAAGAAGACCATATGTGAGCATAAAGAATAATTTGAAAGTTTAAAAGAAACAACAGAATTTATGGGTATGAAAGGCACAATAATGGAGATTTAAAACATACTAGAGGCATACAAAAGGAGATATAATAGAAGAAAAATCAGTGAACTAGAAGGCAGGACAATTGAAATCATAGCCAGAGGAGAGACAAAAGAATAGAAAAAAATTGAGTAGGGTCTCAGGGAATTCAATGATAGCATGAAGCACACTAACATGCATCATGAGTATTCCACATGGAGAAGTGAAGGGAAAGGAGGTAGAAAGAATATTTGAGGAAAAATGGCAAAAAAAAAAAATAGATAAAAGAAGAACCCTATCTCATACCATATACAAAAAATTACCTTGAAATGAATCAAAGACCTAAATGAAAGAATTAAGACTGTAAAACTCTTAGAAAAAGATGTAGAGAAGCATCTTCAGGAACTTGTAATAGGCAATGGTTTCTTAGACTTTAAACCCAAAGCACCAGGACAAAAGAAATAAGTAAGTGAGACCTCATCAAAACGAAAAATTTTGTGCATCAAAGGACTTTATCATGAAAGTGAAAAGACAACCTACTCAATGGGAGAATATATATGAAGACCATATACCCCGTATTGGTTTAACATCCAGAATATACGAAGAAACCCTGCAACTCAACAATAAAAAAAAAAAAAAACAATTACAAAATGGGCAAAAGACTTGAATAGACATTTCTCCAAAGAGGATATACAAATGGGTATAAAGCAAAAGAAAAGATGCTCAACATCAATAGCTTTCAGGGAAATGCAAATCAAAACCACAATGAGATGCCATTTCTCAACACTAGAATAATTACTATTAAGATACAGAAAAGTACAAGTGTTAGAGAGGATTGGAGAAATAGGAACACTCATCCACCATTACACCATTACACCATTACACTGGTGTTAATGTAAATGGTGCCACAACTGCAGAAGACAGTTTGGCTGATACTCAGAAAGCTAAGTACAGAAATATCATATGTCCTGGTAATCCCTCTACTAGGTATATACCCAAAATAATTGAAAGCAGGGACTTGAGCAGGTATTTGCACACTGATGTTCATAGCAACATTATTCAAAATTGCCAAAATATGGAATCAATCCAAGTGGCCATCAATTGATGAATGGACAAACAGATTGTGATATATACATTCAATGAAACATTATTCAACCTTAAAAAAAATGACATTCTGTTCATATGACAACATAGATGAAATCTGAAGACGTGTTGAGTGAAGTAAACCAGACACAAAGGGACAAATATTGTATGATTTCACTGATATGAAATAATTAGAATAAGTAAACTCATAGATTTGGGACCTACAATATAGGTTATTATGGACTGAGTTGGGGGTAGGGAATGGTAAGTTAAACTTAGTTTGTGCAGAATTATTATTTGAATTTATTTTAAAGTTTTGGAAATGGATGGTGGTGAGGGTAGCACAGCATTGTAAGTGTAATTAACAGCACGGAATTATATATGTTAATGTGGTTAATGTGAATATATGTATTCATATGTTGCTAGAATAAAATTAAAAGATAAAACATAGGGCTGTACAACACTGTGAACCCTATTGTAAATGATGGTTATATATATATATATAGTTAAAAGTACAATGATAAAAATGTTCTTTTATGAATTATAACAAACATACCACACTAAATCAAAGTGTTAAGAGGTTGGTATATTGAAATAAAATACACCCTATGTAAACTATAGGACATAGTTAATAGTACAATCATAATATTCTTTCATCTACTGTAATGAAGTACTAATGACAGAGCAGTGGTATGTGTGAGAATGCTGTATTTTTACATGACTTTTCTGTAGAGCTATAACTTCTCTAATTAAAAAATTAAATAAAAAAAGAAAACAAACTGCAGACAAGATAATAAAACATTAAAAGGAAATAAAAAGAATAAGGGCATTAACAAACAAATAAGTAAAGAGATAAACCCTAGAACAAAAATAGTTTCCTAAACACCAAAAGAAGTAAAAAAGAAAAAAGAAAAAAAAAACTTTGTATAGAGAAACAATAAATATAGCATAGTGCAGATAAAATAACAATGGTTACATAAAGTAATATGAGAGAGTTGAGATTAAATATTTCACACATACATAAACATCAATGAATAAATTCTGAACTCACCTATTAAAAGAAAATTTTCAATGTCACACAAAGTCAAACCCAAATGTATTCTTTATACAAGATATACATTTAAAAATTATATAGACATGCTCAATATAAAGAGATGATAAAGACATACCAGGATTCTAGAAATAATTGTAAAGCAAAAGTATATTGATATCAGACAAAGTCGATTTAAAACTAAAAGAAGCACTAAATTGGCATGGAATGATTTTTTTTAATGCTAAAAGACTCAATTTACAATAAAGATATAACAATTGTGAATATCTATGCACCAAAATAACACAGCACATATTTTGTAAAGCAAAAACTGCTAGAGCTACAGAGAGAGACAGAGAGAAATATACTGCTAATAGGATATGTTAATACATTTAAATAAGTGTGAGATTGATCAAGTGGCCATGAAGAAAAAGTATAGAAGCCATACAAAACCTAATAAAAAATGTAATCTTATAAACATATAGCAAAATTTACACCCCGCTAATGTGAATATAGTCTTTCAAACACCCTTGAAACATTAAAAAATTTGATAATAGTTCACAAAAATAAATTTCATATATTATATATATTAACATTCTAACAACAACATAAAGATAGAGAATATTAATTTTTAAGAGATAGAGAGGTCCTTCTGCCTGGAAATATAAAAAAATTACTAAACAACACTTGGGAGAATACAGGAATACAAAAAAATTACAGATTTTTAAAAAGTAATGATAATAAAGACATTATATATGTGTGTGTACATGTGTATATGTGCCTGATCTATATATCACAGAATATGAGACATAAAGCAGTGATCAAAGGAAAAGGTATAGCCTTAATCATTTTATCAATTAAAATAAAATAATATACTTAAATTAATTAAATCCTCCGTTTGAAAACCTAGAAATAAAAAATACTAAACCAAAAGAAAGTAAATTGAAGAAAATGATACAGATGAAAGGAGAAATTAACATAGTTGTGACTTTTACAATATTAATATTTCATATACTCAAAACAAAACAAAATCAACAAAAGATGAAGAACCCTAATATTGAAAAGACAGAAACAAATGGCCCAACATATTTAAAATAAACATTTTGAATAAATAACACTAAAGGGAGAAAAGAACTAACCCAAGCCCTCAGTCATAACACAAAAAGACTCTAAACAAATATAGAATTCTAGTTAGTAGGCTTCTTTTCATAGAGGCATGAGTTAGTAATTCTGAGACTATTTTCTATATACTGTAATATTGAACATATAAATAAATATAGATAATAGGAGCTAAGTTTCTCAATGGCAGAGAAGGGAGTTACAAATACGGAAAGGGGAAAGAATAGAATTGATTCTGTCATGTTGAATTGAATTTGGAGATACCAGTGTTAATCTGTAGTTTCTAATATTCTGTGCTAAAAGGAATTTAACTTCTTGGAGATAGAGTTGGTTTCAGTGCTAGAGCAAACTATGGGGGAGCCTGAAACATCTTATTTTACTTGAAGTGACAAAGTGCTCAGATAATTATGGAAGTAAGTGGATATGGCTCAATTGATAGAGCGTCCACCTACCATATGGAAGGTCCAGGGTTCGATACCCAGAGCCTCCTGACCCATGTGGTGAGCTGGCCCATGCACAGTGCTGCCACATGCAAGGAGTGCAATGCCATGCTGGGGTGCCCCGCAAGGAGAGCCGCCCTGCGTGAGAAAAGCACAGCCTGCCCAGGAGTGGTGCCCCACACATGGGTAGTTAATGAAGCAAGAGGACATAACAAAAAAGAGACGCAGTTTTCCAGTGGTGATGGACAATGCAAGCGGATGCAGAAGAAGACAAGGCGGGGGGGGGAGGGGGGAGGGGGGAGGGGGGAGAAGGGGGAGAGGGGGAGAGGGGAGAGAAATAAAATAAATCTTTAAAAAAAATTATGGAAATACGGCAAGGCACTGTAGCCACCTTAAAGGTGCTTCCACTGTCCTAGGATGGGAAAATTGGAACATTAAAATAAATCAGAGTAAATGTTGTAACCTGTTGAATACGAAAGGCATACATGAGTCCATTCTAATATAAATACATAAATGAGAGAAGGGAAGCATTTCCTTTCAATAGAAAATCTATTAATGAATGAAGAAGAAATAATGGAATTAGAAATCTATCACCACTGGCCACCATCACAGTAATATTCAGGGTTGAACCATCAATGGATATTAAAACTGGAAGGTGAAGTTTTTAGAAGACATGAGATATTTACCTAGTCTGAAATAATGAACAAAATATTTATTCATTACAAAGCTAAATATACAACTTTGCCGTGGAGAGACTTGGTAGAGTCTACCATAACCAAATAATAAGGTAACACCACTAGTAATGAGACAGATTGACATCTTGTACTTGATTCAATTTCCTGAAAAGAAAAAAAAAATTATCAACTCTTAGGTACTCTTGCCAAAGTTGCATAAACTGGATCTAATCATGAGGATGTGTACCAGACACACCTAAACTGAAGGGCATTCTATAAATAACTGGCCTGTACTCTTCAAAACTGTCAGTGTCATGTACATCACAAAGAAAGACTGGAACACTTATAAATTAAAAGGAAATAAAGGGACAGATAACCAAATGTAACATATGATCCTTTATTTTTAATAGTCTATTGGGCCATAAGGTCTATAGATTAGATAATTATATTTTATTGATGCTAATTAACTAATTTTGAAATTTTTCTTGGGGTTGTTTAAGAGAATATCCTTATTTTTAGATCATATACACTGAAACATGTATGAGTAAAGGGATATCCTGCATGCAATTTATTCTTAAATATTATAGTAAAAGATATATCTATATGCATATTCAGAAGAGAGAATGAAACGGTCAAAGCAAATGCAATAAAATTTTAATACAATCAACCTGGCTGAATTGTATATTGTATTATTCTTTAGTGAGTCTGATCTTAAGTTTAAGTGAATGCATAAATGAGTGAATACATAAATAAAATAGTTTCATCACCTTCTCGTCAACACCATTACTACCCCCTTGTCCAAAGTCCTCCAGTCTTCTGTCTGTATTGAATTTCCCTGCCCACCTTCAATTATTCTCAACAAGGTAGCCAGAGTGATTCTTTGAAAATATAAATTAGATTATGTCATCCATTGCCTCTATCTCTGTTGAGGACCTTTTGGCATTGCATTGAAATATCTTGTTTACATAGCTTTTTCCCCTACTAAATTATCGTGCATAAGGAAAGACTGCATTTATTTATGCTTGCTCACTTCCCCTCCTTGCCCACACCTACCCATCCAGCACAGTACTGACACTCTGAAAATGTTTGCTTTGTGATATTAATCTATGTTGCAAACACTCTTGAGGGAAAATATGTGATTGTGCTTTTATTGAAATTTCACCTGTTTTACAGGTTTATGAATCATTGTGTAACTGTACCATAATTTGGCTCACTCGGCTTTAATCAGAAAACATTTCACTTACCCTATAATCACACAGGGCTTCTGACTGTAGAATCCAACTTCCTATCTTTCCCTGCTGCTTGATTTATCTGAAAAATTTTTCATGGCATAGGACATGTATTATCTGTTAGCAGTTTCTCAGAGCTCAAAACAAATAGTGCCTTTCTGATTCTTTGAATAACAGAAAATAGGTTTTCTGCATCATGGCCACTTGTGTTCCCGAGGCTTAGATTCTGCTAGCAGAAGGAAAGAAAAGAATCACTGAATATTTGCTCATCACTTGTCCTTATGTTTCAACTGTTGCAAACCAGAAACCCTTGTTATACTTCCAAAAGTACATCTACTTTGAAAATTAATATAGAATCAGCATTTTATTTTATCTTTTCTAAATTTTCCATTTTCCTATAATTTTTGGACCTGACCTTTGCCAAGGGCTTTCAACATATTTCCCTAGAATTCAAACTGTGAATCCAGTTGTGACTTTTGGATTATTACAGCACATTAAATTTTCCCAAGCTATACTCTAGAGGGCAGAAACACATATTTCTCTGGCAAGGTCTCTCTTTTTTCTCTAAATTGGCCTAGCTTCCAAGCAGCTATATTCCTGCTTCTCTGTTACTGATAAGCCAATCATTATATCTCCTCAGTATGCCCATTAATTTTCAACTTCCTATTACTATTCCACATTTTGTGGCTGTGTTCCTTTGTAGTATTGACAGAAAGGATTAATTATGGAAATAGGACTGATTCACCATTTGTAAGATATATGTTAATGTTAACAGCACACTTGGAAAGGAAACAAAGAGCTCTACCAGCTCTTTAAAACCCTTTGTTTCTATAACTGTGGACAAAGTGAGGTCCATAACGGGAAAGAAGAGGTAGAGTAAGGCCAAGAGGTCCCTAGTTACCTTGGCTCAACTCCCAAGGAACATTTCTGGACCTTTTATTTTGTCAACTACATGTGAACAACTTAATCAAAGGTTGACTTGGTGTGGATGGCCCCCAAAGCATACTGAGACAAACATTTTACAGGTTACTTATTTGGAAGGTGAGCCCAGGAATCAAATGCAATGGAGTAGGAAAAGTGAAACAAGGAAGAAAGAAAGCTAATAAAAGTACATATGGGCACATGAGCAACTGGGATTCAGGTCCACTGAAGACCTTGTGAGGAATCATAAAACATGCTTCAAAATTGTCTCACTGAAGGACTGGGAAACTGAGATACTTATCTACTGATTTCCATCTGTCCCCAGGGGCACTATCTCCTCACAGCCAGCCCTGTACCTGAATCTAGCAAGCTGTGGCATCAGAGAAGGCCCTCAGGCAGGGAACCAGAGGGATGTGTTGCCATTTGGTGCGGAACATTGATAATGGCTCTGGGAACTGTCCACCATAGCTTCAGGTGAAATGAGGGATTACCGGGCAAGGCATCAAATAGCATCTGTCAAAGTTGCCTCTTAGGTTTGTTTTGGAGCCTGACCCAGTGTTTAGTACATCATCTCTGAACAAAGAGATTCTGAACACAGAATCAAATTCACCTGAAAGCTACATCATTGATAGAAATCTTTTTTACATTTTTAGTATAGATTTCAGATGTCAAATTCATAACTATGGCACTGGAAAAGCACCATTTCATTATAATACATAGAGACAAATATACAAATTGACAACAATTATTTTCAAGGTCAATATATAATGTCAAATTAATAAATAAATGTATATTATATTATAAATATTGTAAATAAATAATTATAAATAATATGCATGTTTTCCTTTTGTTTTCCCTTTTGGAATTGACTGAAGAATCTCTTTCCTCTTTGAAGGCTGCATAAATCGAGAAGAGCATAGAGTTAAGTTTGACTGAGACTTGTTTGTGGGACAATTCCACATTTTCTAAGCCCAAGTTCATCTTCCTTCCTCATATAATTTTCTTTTCAAATTAAAAAATAAAAAAAAAATTAACCACATCTTCTTTTCTGCTATCATTCTGGTACAAGCTGCTATTATCTTTGGAGATAGATGACAATAGCCCCAAAAGATTCCTCTGCTTCCACCATTGTTTTTCTCTCTTTCTGCACTTTAACCTTATAAAAAGTAATTCAGGTGAAGTTCATTTTGTTTTGCTCAAACCCCTCCAATTCCTCCAGTGCTTCTCTGATGAGTATCACTCTGAGTAAAAGCCAAAGTCATCAAAATGACCCACATGACTGGAATTTGCCTCACTCTTCCTACCTACTAACACATCTCAGGCCTAATTATATATTTTCCAGTTGCCCTTCCCCTCACTTATTCCTCTCCAGCCACACTGCCCTTCTTGCATATTTCTTAAACACACACCAGGCACTCCCCCACACCAAGGCTTTGTACTTGCCCTTTTTCTGTCTGGAACTCTCTTCCCCCAGATATCTGCATAGCTCCCTCCAAAACCTTATGCAGACTTTCATTTAAATTGTATCTTAATAAAAAATTTTAACACCCACTTCCCCACCTAAGACTTCATTTCTTATGGTTTTCAGATAACATGAATTATCTATTATTTCTCTTATTTTGTTTATTTGCTTCCTTCTACTAAAAAACTCCTGAAGGACAGGGATTTTTGTCTGTGTATATGTTTTAATTTTTGTATCCTCTGAACTTCGAACAGTGTCTGCTGCATAGTAAGTATTTGATACTTCTGTGTTAACTGAGTGTATTATATGCAGTCTTAGAGATTTGGATGCTGGTAAAAAATACATATTTTCAAAAATTCTTTTTTACATATAACATAGTAAAATTATTCAGGATGCCAGATCAAGTGATTTCAATTTGAACTCTCATTTAAAAGTTAATTAAATCTATCTAGCCATCTTTTAATTTTATCAAATACACACTAAAATTGAAATCTTGGGTTGAGATACATGATTTGAATTAGTAACAGTGCCAGGATCCATGTAGCTCCATAAAAAAATCCTAACACATCCAAACATACTAAGAATTACTAACAGACAGGCTAATTCCTAATTTTGCTGCACTAAGATCCTATCAGTATTTAGTTCATGTTATAGACTTGCTATAAGAAGTCATGAGTTATTTTGAAAACAGATAATATATTTCCTACATGTTCTACCACATTCCCACTGACCCCTAGTTGTATGGCCTCTATAAACAAAACCATTGGTAGCAGTGTGGGTCAAATCTCACAAGCAATGCAACACCTACAAAACAGCCTCTGCCTACTTAGTATTTTTTTTTTTATCTTTATTGATTTTTTAAATATTACATTAAAAAAATATGAGGTCCCCATATATGCCTCACCCCACTCCTCCCCGCATAACAACAATCTCCTCCATCATCATGAGACATTCATTGCTTTTGGTGAATACATCTCAGAGCACTGCTGTACCTCATGGTCAATGGTCCACATCATAGTCCACACTCTACCACATTCCACCCAGTGGGCCATGGGAGGACATACAATGTCAGGTAACTGTCCCTACAGCATCACCCAGGACAACTCTAAGTCCCAAAAATATATAAGCTATGCTCCTCGCATCCTCACAACCCATTAGATTCTGCATATTCCAAAGTGTAACAATAGAAAATACGGGGAAGACAAGACTGGTTCAGTGCAATTTGAAATTGAACTAGAGTAGTTTATGTGTGATGGTATGCCTGTTTCCCCACATCCTTCCCCCCTCACACCATCATCTAACAACCAGGCAGAAGACATAAATCTACAATACAGGTGGGTAGCAAGCAGGGAAACCAGAGGACAATTTTACAATATTTAGTATAATTAGTTTAACAAGAGACCACACTCAATCATATATTGCACCATTAAGTGAACCACAATAAATTCCAAAAAACATTAGTTTTCCAAGACAGACAAAAAAGAAATAACTGAAACTTAACCCAAACCAATTCAACTAGTTGAGATTTTTAAAACAAAGAAACCACATAGCCAAACTAATTTTTAAAAAATTGTCCAAAATACTTATATCAAATAATAATTTAAAATGGCAAAGATTACATAGAAATTACTGTCAATGGTAGTATGCACAACAGACTTATGCTCAATGAATATATAACACATTTAAACCATCCTAATCATTACATAAATATGTATTAAAACAATGACAAGACGACAAGTTTAACCTATCAAATTGCCAACATTGGAAAGAGTGGCAAGAGTTTGGGATAACAGGTATACTTAGAGATTGCCAGAGGCAATCCATAAATAGGTATGGTCAACATTTTATGAGAGCTTTGTCAATATGATTTAAATGCATTATAAAACTGTAGATTACAACACATGTAAATGTATCTCAATGAAATTATTTGAAAGTTATGAAAAGATGTGTGCAAGGATGTTTTCTGCAGTATTGTTACAGTATCAAATTTTTTGAAACATCTAAATATCCTTCAGTAAGAGATTGTCCAAACAGAGATGTATCTATAAAATTAATTATAATGTATATATTAACAATAATAATGAGACCATATATATAATAATATATAAATGTAAATATATTCAGGAATACATTATTGAGTGAAGGAAGATTTGCTTATAAAATATTAGGTATAACTCAATTCTACCATTATGAATATAGGGATATTTTATATAAACAGTATCTAAGATATGAAAATCTAAAAGATTACATTAACATTTTCATTGATTAACTTTAGCATGTTGTGGTTTTTTTATTATGCTTGAAAAATCCACTTCTTCTATATTGTACAACATTTTACTTGCATAATAAAGAATAATAAAGGTTAAAAAAAAGAATTATAGTATAAAGATGCCTAAAAGCAGATGAGACTTTTATAAGATATCCAAAGATGTGCAGGAATCAGAGAGGATTTAGAAAGACAGAAACACGGATCAAAATGGGGAATAGGCTGAAGAGAGAGAGGAAAAAAAAGGAGAATTAAAATGATTCTTCAGGAAGCATCAAGGAGAATTTCCTTTTGAAATAAAGTGATTATGTTATATACTACATGATTATGATCTGTTTCATGACTGTCTATTCTATTTCATTGATTGGGATTTAAATTCTTTCTTCAGTTCCACAATGTTTTTTTTTTGGTAGTAATTTGAAATTATAATTTAATAACTAGTAGTCTAGTGTTTCTTATCAATCTTTTTTTTTTCAGTTTTACCAGTTGTTCTTCCAGATATAAAAGTTAGAATCACTTTGTCAATTTCTAAAACAACCATGAAGAAGCAATGTTTGGATCATTCTTGGATATCATTAAACCTTCATATTAATTAACAAAGAAATTAAGGAGTATATTTATCTCTTTCCATTAAAGAAATTGGCATGTTTTTATATGTATACCAATATTTATTTACATATCTTACTATTACATAGTTTTATTCTTATATAGTATACAAAATTCTCGTTTATATTTCTTATTTTTGTTAATGTTGTGAATTTGCATTTTCGACTTTTGTTTTTGTTTTGCCAGCAGAAAGAAAAGCTACTAATCTTTCCACTTGATTTTATTTAGCTACCTCCATGACATTTTGATTAGTTTAAAACTCTGAGTTATTGGTTTTCTAGAATTTTCTGAATACATTACTTAGAAAAATTATTTTTAATCTCTTTTTCCATTTATAAATGTATGATTTCTATTTCATTTAATGGTAGAAAGTATAAGAAAATGATAACTAATCGTGAAGTAAAGAAGATCTAAGTTTGACTTTTTAATTATTTTTTTTGAAGAAACTATTTATGGATTAATAAATCCTACTTTATTTCCTCCCCAGTTCATTAAATTATTCTTTAACTTTTATTTTCTATTTATCATGTTTTTAGTTAATTCCATTGTATTATTCCTAACTCTGTGAAGTAATTTTTAATTTATTTATAAGTCTTTCTTGAGCAACAATAAAAGCATTTAAAACTGACTTTTCCTCCAAGTACTTTTTTGAATATGGCTCGTAAATTTTATCATGACGTGGACTCTTTATTGTTTTATAGCAGTTATTACTTCTTTGACCCAAGCGTGGTTAAGGATAAAAATATATGCACACACATGTATTTAGGTATTAAGGGATTTTCTTTTGTTCATATATCTTTATAAATATTGTGGATTGTGGTTCATTTTTACTGTTGATTTATGCTTTCATATTGTGTTCAATCAGTATCTCATGGACCATCTTTTAATCATTTGGTACCATTTGGGTTTTGATGAATGTATCAATCAGGGTTCAAGAATGTAAGCAACATAAGCATACTCTGGTTAGTTTTCACCCCAAAACGGAAAAGTTTGGAAGGTCTGGAAAAAGTGCAGGAACCAAAAGAAACTAAATAGCAATAAACATTGTCAAATTTCTGATAGAAACTGTTTGGTCAGTTCAATGTTGTTGGTAAATGAGGACTCTCAACAATATCACAACCACAAATTCAAAGTCCTAGGTATGCTATTTTGTTTGCTAGCCTCCGTCCGATAAGTCACACAGAAACAACAGACTTCGTTAGCCCTGCCTCCCACCAAGATTTCCATATTGTTGGTTGCCCTCAAAGGAGAATATTTCTTGGATGCTGGGTAGTCAAATAAACAAAAAAATAGTTATTTCAATATAGCTCTTAAGGAAGTTTATAATTTCATTTTGTTCTATGATAAAATTTGAGAGTGTTTGTATTTTAATATAAAACACGTAACTTCCATTAACTGATATGCTTAGTTCTACTTTAGTTTACTAAGAGTCCAGGTAATCTGTGCACATGGTAAGGAAAGGAAGGTACACAAGGGAGACTGTCTTCTTTTTCAGTATTTTCTTAATATAGTGAAAGTCTTGAATGTAATGTGTGGTCGAAAGAATTATGATTACAGGCAGTGTTCATGATTAACCACTAGAAATGAACTTTAACTGTTAATAATTTTCTAATGCTGTGATTCTATATAACAAGATGTGAAATTTTACCATACACTGATCAAAACCAGTAGGATGCCAAACACTTGCCAAAACTGCTGCCTTTAACTTTTGGTTTTATCAATAGTAGTACCTAAAAATTATAATTAACATGAAATTCTACATTAAATTCAAAATTAAAGCTGCCCTTAATTATAGACAAGTCATTGTTATTGATGCTTTAATGGATTGAATTATAAAAAATAAGTGACAAGTGACAATATTATTCCTAAATAACAAATATTTTCAGCTGAAATAAGGGGGCCACTAGCAAGATAGGTCAAATAAATGCTATATAGACTGGTATTACAAGGTGATGTAATGAATTAGAGTAACTGAGTTCTTAAAAATTATAGCAACAGACCAAACACAGGATTAAGCAATCTGCAATGGAATTGTTCAATTTCATTAGGCATAATTTTACTCTTAAAACAAAGAGACAAAAACTATAAATCATGGGAAGACTAGCAACTGGCATTCTCAGCTATCAATAAAGGTGAAGATAACTGACACTTTTTGACTTCTAAATACATAGTCTCATTATAAACAGTGAGATTTAATTACTGTTCCTGTTTAAAAAGAAGTACTGAACTTTACAGGTATTGAAGATCATGCCTTAACACACACAGACAGTAAGTGACAGATTCTGGATTCAAACTCCATTAATCTGGCTTCAAGGACCAAATTTTCTCTATACTATACTCAAGGTAGAAGAGGCTGGAAGCAATCACCGAGGTTTCCTTTCGACCAAACACATTCTCTGATTAAGATGCCCTCCATATTCTTGCATAATAATCCTGGTCATTATTCAATTTAAATAGGCCTCAAAGTTAGTTTTGCCAAGAGACCACACCTAGGTTCTATCCCATCTGAAAAGGTAATATTTACCCCTCTCCTTTTGGTTTAACTCTACTCCAATAATCTATCCATATAATTTTATTGACAATCTGAATAAAATGACTAAAAAGTAATTTCTATTATTCAAAAGGATGAATAAACATTTCTGCTTAATTTTGGAATTTACTATGTGATTCCTACAAGGATATTGAACATAATAATTATATTTTGCAATGCACTAATCTTATTTACTATTCCTTAAGAACATAAAGGACGGTAAAGCAGCAAGATGATGAAGTTGAATTAGACTGGGAAGCTTTAAATTTTGTTTGAAACAGTATCAAACTCAGTGCCTTAGACAGATGCTTACCAATGCTTTTGGAAATTCTGGTAGTCTTTAATGTCATGCCAAACTGGAGACAGCATGTAGCAATTAAGAAGACATAGACTTTGATGTTGAAAGGATCAGGGTTGCAATCTCAGGACCACCACTTATAATTTTAGGCTTTTTCAAAAGTTATTAAACATTTCCAATCTTGAGTTTCTTCTTATATAGATTTTCTGAAAATAACCAGTAACCTGCAATGTTGTTGTGATAAGTATATTCATGTGCCTAAATTATTTGACAGAATAAATACAAGCTATTTTCATTATAGGTATTATTAAAGAAAGAACTGGAGGCCTAGTTCTACTATAGTACATGGTTCGGCTGTATCTAAATATCATATCCCCCAGATGATAACTTCTCTAATAATATAAATATTCTCAAACTGATAAAACTAACTTATTTTGTCAATGAAATAAAAAACGAGTTAGGCAAGTATATGGGATAAAGTTTTTGAGAAGATTTAGCTCATGTTACTTTTATTCAAAGGATGAGCATTTAGTACCTAATAATTTTGTTGTGGCTTGTTCCCTCCGATCCTAGAATAGAATCTAATCCATAAAATTCAACATAACAAACAGCGCAAAGGGATCACTTAACTATTAAAAAAAAAAGGAGTGTTGTGGAAAATAAACATGTTAATCTAAAAAATTGACTAAGTTTTACTCATTCTTATACACTCTAGCACCTAGCAAACCTTTACACCTTTATTGAATTAAAATTTAAATGAACTGCATGAAGTATAAAGGGATTATTTCTAACTCTTACGGAACTGATCATCAAACTATCTGCATGTTTAAGTTCGATACTGCATTAGTTAAGATTCTCTAGGGAAAAGAATCAAGAGGAGATATCTGTGAATAGTAAGCGATTTTATAAAATTGTCTCACGATCATGCACAAGTCCAAATTCTGTAGGGCAGGCTGCAAACCAGAGGCTCTGATGAAGTTCTTGATGAGTTTCCCAGGTGACGCTGTCTGTCTGAAGTAGAGATGGGAATTCTCTCTGAATGCTGAAATCACTTCTCCCTTTAAAGCCTTCAAATGTTTGGATGAGATATCACTCATTGCTGACAGCAGTCTCCCCAGGTGATTGTCCATGTAACCAGACATCTATGCAATCAACTCACTGATGATTAAAGTCCATGAAATGCCCATGTATTACAATTACCCCAGTGCTTGACCAAAAGAACTGGGCACCATTACCTGACTGAGTTGACACACTAGCCTAACCATCAAAGATATATAAAGTGGTTATTAATCATTGTTTCCTTTACTGAATCATGCTATGTTTTCAAAGCTTGACACTTAGATACAAAAATCTAGTCTGCCCACTGCTAGTCACTATAATGCCATTTATATTAACTGTAAAGTGTAAGAGGAAAAGAATGATGGCATTGATGATATGTATGGTAGAATCTGAAAGCTGGTTTTAAGGTTTTATGTGAAGTGTGTGCTACTCATAAAGAAATGTAGCCTTTTATCCCAGAGTTAAATAACAATTTAAAAAATATTATAGCATATTAAATCAGTGTCTTTAATATACAATGGTTTTATTGTGCATTTAAGAAACTTATTTTGAATTTTTAGAAAACAGTGGATTATTCAGATAAAATACTTTGCTACATAAAAAACAAAACATCTAATTTATGTCTATAATAACATAAAATAATATTTATCTACCCAAACCCAATGGAGCATTTAATGATGCTAATATAAGTTCAGAAAATCTTTTCCATTTCAGAAAATACATGCAATAAGTAATTTTCAAAAAATGAATGCCTTGAGAAGCAATTAATAGGATTCCAAATGATAATCTTTTAGAGAAAGTTGTGAAGGATAAGCAAGTTGATCATGCTTCTGAAAATCAACATGTTTATTTTTATTAGCATAATGTAATAAAAGATATAATGCCTATCATAATAAGTGTAATTCTCTTTTAGAATACAATTTCTTCTATATTTTAAAACATGTGTGAGAGTTGATATGAAAACAGAGGTGGGTTGAAAATGGTGATAATGTACAGGAAGCTACATGAACACAGAGAAAAATGAAGGGAAGAGGAGTACACTCATTTGTATGAAAAGGAAGTCATACTAAAATAAAGATATTTGAGGAAAGGAAAATTAAATTATTTCAGGGGCAGCATTAGGGGTTGACTGGAAAATAACTTGAGAAGTCTGAAGAGGTCCATGTCATTGAATTTCTGTAACAGTAGGACTGGACCATTTAATTACTGGAAAAGAAGGAAGAGGATAGAGTTTGGTTGTAATCTGTAAAATATTGTATAATTTATGTATTTCTTAAATATTTATTAAGCACTAATTTTGTGCTATACTTCGTACATCAATCTAAATATAAAAAAAGGAAGAGAAATTAGACTGTGATTGAAGATATGATACAAGGTTTTGAGTTAGAGAAAATCAGAAAACCAATTAATCTCCCTTCCCTTCTTCTCCCCCAGTCTTTCCTTTCCTTCCCTTCCTTCTTTCCTTCCTTCCTCATCTAATGTGGCCCTATTATGCCAACCATTGTGAAAGTGAAGAAAGCTCAGGGTAATTATAATATGGTATGATAATTGCTATAATAATATCTAAAATATATCATGTTCATACATGTTTAAAGTACATTTCTAAGCTTTTCATAAGATTAATCATTTAATCCTCATCACACTCTTATGTGATAGGTACTATTACTACCTATTTTTAGGAAAGAGGAACATGAGTCACAAAGATGTTAGATAATTTAACCAAGGTCACACAGCTAATAAGCAGCAGGATTTGGGTTTTAATCCAGATAAAATGACTGCATCTTCCTGCTCTGTTGCATTTGCTGATGTAAATACAAGAAAGTATAGGATGTAATACCAGCATATTATGGGACACAGTTAAGTACATTTCTTTTTTTAAATTTTTTGTGTATTTTTTCAAGCATTACTGGAGACATTAGTCACTACATAAATTTCTTTTGGGGGCAAAAAATGCCTCACTTTCTTTAAGTTCAACATCTTTTTAAAATACGGTACAAACCAATAATTGGCAAAATTTTATGAGGTACAAAAGTTTTCTGTGGTTGCTTTGTGGGACACCTAATTCCTAACACATGGAGAGCTCTTTAGGAAAGGTGAAATAAACCTTTAAGGGTAGATACAAATTAGTCAGTTGAGGAAGGAAAAGGTATATTAGAAGATATCACAAGGGGGAAGCTTTTACAAAAGAAAGAACATTGCATAAATTGGCTAATTTCACATTGTTAGGGCATAGTGTATTTAATAATAATGAGAGCTGACATTTATTCATTGAGGGCACAGTATGTCTTTGTACAGGATTTGAGCAATGGAAAGGTCTTTGATCCGAGGTCTCAAAAGTGGGGCAAACTGATATACAAAATGGGGTACAAGATGGTATACCAAAAGCATCAATCCAGTGAGATCTCCTTACCTTGTGTACTGTGATGTATTATTGCAGTTAAAGCACTTTGGAAAATTTTAAGTCCTTTGATGAGTAGCACCTTCATAACTTTTGTAATGAATCAGGATATGACCAAGAAATTCTTTTGTACCTCACAGAATTTCACTGTTAGTTGTTAGCAAAGCATTTAAAAGAAAAGCCGAACTTAATACCTTAAATATGAGTCATGCTTTTCTCTCCCAAAACATAAGTATTACTAATTTGCTGACCTTTCACATGATGAAAACCATTTGCCAATCATGTGCTATAAGCAGATATTTTAAAAAGAATAATACAGGACAGTGAACAGAAAAAGAATCATTTTCAAAAGAAACTTGAGCCATAGAGAAATTTGATAACAGATGTTTGAAAGTGTTTCCCCTGCCAAATATGAGTGTAGGCACCTTTAAAAACCCTTGTATCTAACTCTTTGAAAAATGTAGAAACATAATTTTCTACTTTGTTTGGAAATATTCAAAAAGTTCTGACTGATTTACAAGACCAACTGATTGACTTCAGGATGAGAAAAATGACTAGGAAAAAGTCTAATAGAAGCACCTTTGCATAATTGGTTGATGATTTTGACAATCCAATGTCCAGATTGGTAAAAACAGACCATGACGCACTTTTTCCTTATATAAGTTGTGTTTCTTTCTGAGTAATCATTTGTCGGCTCTGATTGCCACTGAATTCAAGCATAGATCCAATCTGTGAATAACTATAGTACAGTATCAAATCAAGTATAAAAATGTATGTGTATTGAATTATCTTTTCCCACTAAAATGCCATTTTAACATTATTGTTATTTTCAGTCAGAAGCAACAGAAAATTACAGTCATAAAATAGTATGAGAAAAAAAAGAGAATTTAAAATATTGCTAAATGCATCTCCCTGCCATATTTTTTATTTCAGGCATGTGTATATGTTATCACATATAAAATATCAACACAACAGTCATGTTTGAAATGTTACACAATTAAAAAAATACCTAGTAACTACCATGGTAGATACCTGATGAACAAGTTATTACAGGAGACATAAGAATGGCCAAAGGGCATGATGAAGGCAGACCTAGGGTGGAGGTTCAGCCAGCTTCCCAACTCTGCCACTGACCAGTTTACTGGTCTTGGGTAGCTTACTTTACCTCTCTAAGCCTCTACTGTCTCAGTTCTGACATAGAGATAATAAGGTCATCTATCTTATCCAGTAAAGTTTATATAAATGTTGCTGTAGGTAGAGTGATAACATTTGGTGGCACATAGTAGGTGTTTAATAAAAGCAAGCCATAGAGCCAGTTCTTGGGATTTTGATCTTTGGCTCAAAAAGTCAAAGCTATAGCCATATTGAGTACATTGCAATTTCTACATTATTTTAAGATAATTTTTCCTAATGGCTGATCCTCAATAGGCTGATCATTGAAGACAGTGACTGTCAGAGTCACCTCTTCAGAATCCATTATGTTGCCTGGCACATAGAGCTTCCATAAATGTTACTAAATTTATTATTGCTGAGGAATAAAACCTGAAGACAGAGGGTACAAACTTTGCCTTTATTTTCACATACTGACCCCTGAATAATATTGAACTCCTTTCAGAGTTCACCAGATCCCATCTGGGAAAACCAAGGGGCCCAGCAGGGAGCTGGCTGAACCATGGAGTTCCAAACAGGATCTGGTAAGTTAACATTTTTTATTATCTCCAAGTTTCTGTGCTTTACAGGAACACATAGTGACCGGTTGATGGATTTCTTGACTAAAGCTAAGTCATGAGGACGGTGTATGCTGGACAAGTGCCTGAAGTTAGTCTAGGGAGCAAGACATGGCCACAAAAGGCAGTACAGGCCATGAACTCACCATGTCTGATTCATAGCCAGAGACTAAATGTCAGCAACTCTGATGGTTGCCAGCACAGCTCTTGACATGACCCACAGATGTATTGCTCATCCCACTCAGTTTGACTGTGCAGTGGGCACATTCTTTGTAAAGAAAATACTAAAGCCTTAATATATTTTTCCATTGGACTTGTGAATGACTAACGATCTCATTGCAAATTTTAAATAGGCTTCCAAATCATTAATGTATATTGGGATTTTTCATGTTGCTTTTTGGGATGACATTATCATTTTTCATTACATTTACAATATTATCTTTCATTTTCTGACAGTATCATACAATCATATTTTTCAATTTAAATAAAAGAATTATTACTGTTTCATAACTTAGAAGAAAACTACTCTGCATGTAGCCTTGTAAAACAGAGCAATTTCATGAGTTTACAAACCACAAGCTATTTTATAGCTTCTGCTTGGTAATTATAAATCCTTCTTCTCACCCCCCACAAAACTCAGAGCTGATCTGTCCAGTTGACTTAGAGACTGACTTACAGGTCTCCACATTCATTATCTTTGATAATAAGCTGTTATATTAGGTTAATGATTTAAGACTAGTATATGTCTGAGAAATGGAAAATGAAGTTTAAAACTAATTTATAAGAATATAATCCACTGGTCATTTTCATATTTCATCAAAAAATATTTCAGAGGGTCTCCATAATTGATCACATTGAAGTGACAGAGTGAACTTTTCTTACTTTACTAATGGGAACAGGAAATCGTTCATCTCATTTTAGGTCCAGACCTTCAATATAAACTGACAGTTTATCATTTATCAAGGAAATGACATTATTTAAATATTAAAAGGAGGAGCATACCACTCTACCATGTATTGACTTGATGTTATAAATCAAGTTATGTCCCATATCAATAGGTTATACATTTCTTACAATTTCAGATGAAAAGCTATAGTTATCTTGGTCATGAATTTCAACATCTCATAAGATTGAACTACCATAAATAAATTAATTAATTAATAAATACACACACACATACATTAAACACTTCATGAAATACTGGGATTAAAACAACTAAAAATTTCAAATTATATAAATAACATGTATCTTTAACAAAACTAATTATATAATAGGATTTTTAAAAAATCTGAGTGAGTCAAAGTTTCTTGGTTTCGTTTGTGTTATGATGTTTTCAAAAAGGAGCAGAGGATTTTTAAAAACAACCAGATGAGCTCCTGTCTACCGTATGAGCAGCCCTTGGTTGGGGTCCCGGGGCCTCCATGTGAAGGCAGGCTCGCCTGCAAACATTGCAGAGCAAACAAGCTCTGCGGAGAGCTGACTCAGCAAAAAAGGTGATGCAACTAAAGAAGGGAGACAAACAAGAACACAGAAAGAGCCAGCAGCGAATGAACACAGAGAGCAGACAGCAAGCAAGCCACAAGGGGGGAGGGGAAAATAAATAAATACAGACACAGAAGAACATGCCGTGAAATGGACACAGAGAGCAGACAGCATGCAAAAAGTCATGGGCGGGGGTGGGGGCGGGGGGGGGGGGGGTAAAAAAACAAGCAGAGGAACTCTGAAACAAATTTATCATAACAGTCTAATGCAACTTTAGAGAAACAGTCCTGTTTAATACAATTTTAGCCAGCATTTTAAGTAACAAATTTTATTATCTAATTATTAACAGCCCAAATAAATGAATTTCTCTTTGCTTTGAATGTTAATTGTCTATCATATATGGCTATCACTTTAAATATTTGTGATGGATTTAATTGTGTCCCCCCAAAAGACCTAACCTCTGGTCCTGTGACTATGACATTGTTTGGAAATAGGAACTTTGAAGATGTTATCAATTAAGATGAGACCACACTAGATTAGGGTGGGCCCTAATCCAATATAACTGGTATCCTTATGGGAGAGGAAATTTGGACAGAGACAAAGACTGAGTTATGCCCTCAGAATCTAAGGAATGCCATGGGTTGCCAGCCAATGATCAGAAGCTAGGGGAGAAGCCTGGAATGGATTTTTCCTTTTAGGAAGAAGCATGGCCCTCCTGATACCTTGCTTTTGGTCTTCTAACCTCCAGAAACATGAGACAAAAATTTTCTGTTATTTAAGCCTGTGGTACTTTATTACAGCAGCTCTAGCAAACTAAGGCAGTTTTTGGTACCAGAGTGGAGTGGTTTCCAGGTGCTTGGTCAAACACTGACCTAGTTGTTACCAAGATGACCCTTTATACTGTGGTTGGGCCTTATCTAAACAGTTGGAGTATTATCAACAAGAACTGAAGGTTCCAAGGATCAGAAAGAACTCTGCCTCAAGACTACATCCTCTACTTTTTCCTGAGTTTCCAGTCTAAGGAATTCAGAATTAAGAGTTCACCATCATCCTCATCAGAATTCCCATATGCTGTCATATAAATTCAAACTTGTTAGCCCCCTCAACAGCAGGGTCCAATTCCTTAAAACAAATTATATAAACAATTTATAACATGCTATATATTTATAAAAATTACATTATGTGTATATATATACACATACACATATATTTATATATTCTCAGTTGTCACTGTTTCTCCAGGAGCCTGATTGGTACAAAATTTCTTTGATTTTTTTTTATACTATAGGAAATAAAAACAGTACCCAAATAGGGATCATGAAAGCAGTACATGTATTGAGTTGAGAAGAGAGAGAAATCATCTGATGCAAAACCCACCATGAAGAAAATACTCCATGTATTTAAAGCAAATATATGAGATGAAACTTTTCTTAGTAAGAGGAGTTTTACTTCCAAGCATTTGTGCTTCAGTTTTTCAAATAAGAGAAAGTAAATAAGAGATACCCGTTTTGAAAACAGACAGTTATTTTACTTTGAGAGAGAAAGAGAAAAAAATAAAACAATTATAGTCAATATCAAATGAACATAAAATTTAGGTCATTGCTAAATTAATATTTTCTGTGTGGGATTTACTTTCCCAATTGCTTTTAAATATCCTTTACATCTAAATTTTTAGGGCTAAATGCACTAAAGAGCTTATTATCCCAGACACTTCAATAGTAGGAGTGGACTATATTGCATCAGTGTCTAAGATATATTAAGCAAGGAGAGGATTGGAGGACCTTTGTACCCAAAAATAAATCATTTTGTTTTTATTCTTAATTCATATATGATACACTTTTCTCACAGTACCTTCTTGACCTCTGCTTCCTGTAGAGTCTAACTCCCTGTAACATGTGAAGCTGGTAATGGTGACCTTTATAACTCTGCCATTAGTATTTCTGATAATACATGGAGCTATGGACTTTCTGTTCTCCATTCATCCTAAATAAATTTGCCTCAGAAGACTAGATAGTGCCTTACATACTGAACTCATGTCTCTGTTCACACCATCTATATATCCATCAACATATTCCATGTGTTGTATATTGAAAGATAATTGGGAGAAATTACAAGTTGAAATTTTTTATGACCCATGAACCACAAACTATGGATATTTTTTTTCTTCTACAGCTAAAAACATCACAAATAGATTCCCTATGAGACAATATAAAACTTCAAGATACTTAATGATCTTGTCCTTGTCTTTCACTACAGCCTTGCTGTCATTCTTTCCTTGTTCCTCAAACTTCATTTGTACATATTATTCTCAGAATAGTGCCATTGCAGCCTCACATCCCTATGGATTTGTGGGTGTACTGTTATTTCCTGATTTTTCTCTTCTGCAGACTACCTGTTATATCCTAATTACCCTCCAAATCTTGGCTCAACTAAATCCTTCTTTGAGAAGCCATTCATACTCGTTCAGACAGATGAGGACTTCTCCTTGTTTTTTTCTGTATCTTGTCTATCCTTACATTGAAACACATACTTCATTGCATTAAAATAATGCCATTTCTCCTTTATTTACAAACTACAAGGTCCTTATGGAAAGTCACCAAAGCTTCCCTTTGTTACTCCTTGTACCAAAAGAGTTTCTGCCTCAATAAATAATTGCTCAATTGACATTCAGTGTAGTAATAATTTTTCTTATTTTTATAGTCCTCACATTTAGGAGGCAGTGTACATAAGAGGACATAGTCAGGATCTTCTATACAGGAACTTAACACATTTCTTCTTTTAATATACTTTCACAATCACTTTATATGTATTACCCAAGAATTTAAGAGTCATTAAAAAAAAAAAGAGTGACTAGAAAGTTCAAAACCTGATTTAAAAAAGGTTGGTGATTTGCTTACCGTTCTTGCATCCCATATAGACAGAGACTTATCTGCAGAACCAGTGAGAAGGGTGTTGGAGAAAGGAAAAAACTCAATGCTATTCACAGAATCTGTATGTCCATACAAAGTACATCGGCATCTTTCACTGTATAGAAAGAGATTAATTTAAAGTTTTAAGAGTTATCACCTTTCTACACCATGATAGTAAAATAATTTAAGTATCTGATGCCTAAAGTAGTTTTATAAATGGCAAAAAAAATTTCCAATGAAATTTTAGAAAGGAAAATTCTTCGACCATCTTATATATTAAGTTCGTTATAGAATTAGTAGCATAAAATTGACTAAATTTAAATTACCTTCAATTCATTGAGTCAATTTTAAAGCCATCTTTATACTCTCCATATTTATCCTTACCTGAAATGTCTGTTTAAAAATTGTCATCATTTCATAAAGGAATAAGCTAACTAAAAAATATTGCACTGATCTCTAAGGTCAAATAAACTTTTTTAAAATCACTTTTCCTCTATTTTTTTCTCAAGTTTGGCTGTAAATTAGAATTATCTGAGACACTTGGTATCTGAGATATCAAGGCCCAAATCACAAGATTTTATTTCAATTGGTCTGGGATGGAGCCTGGGTATTCATATATATTAAAATCTCCCCTGGTGATTATAATTTTCCTTTAGTGCTAAAGACCTAAAACCAGGGATTCTCCAAGTTTTCCCCCCAAACCAGCAGTATCAGTCCCACTTGGGAGTATGTCAGAAATGCAAATTCCCATGCCTCATCCTAAGCCTACTGAATCAGAGAGAGGCCCAACAATTTGTGTTTTAACAAGCTCTCTGGGTGATTCTGATGCACGCTAAAGTTTAAGAATTGTTCTAAACTATTAGAAATTACTGAGAAGGAAGAACAACTGCAGCTTTGACGTTTGGAATTTTATGAAAGTACTGTTTCTTAGAGAAACAGGTATACATAGAGCAGTAGCATTCGTTATTTGATCACCAGTTAATCTCCAATTAACTGCTTACTTACTCTCTTGAGCCATGCTCTATATGAGGGTATCATGTAGTAGGAAACACTCTGCAATGGGAGCCAGTAGAACAGGTTCTAATGTGAGCATTGAAAAGAACAAGTAGGGTAAACATAGGCAAGTTGTTTAATCTCCATGGCAGTCGGTTTCCTTTTTGTGTGAATGAGATTATTTAATTTAATGCAGGGACCTAGTCACCTTCCAACATTCTGAAATTCTTTGCTCAAGGTCAAATAGAATAGGGAAAGGGAGAAGTTGCCCTGAGTATAGCTTTGAGGAATGGTTAGGAGCAATGTTATTTCCTTCTTACTTAAATATTCCTATTTTGGCATTTTTGAAAAATCAGGAAATATTAAAATTTACGTGTATATGAATATGTATGCTAGTTACTCAGCAACACTCACCTTGATTGAACCTTTCCATATCAAGGCTAAGTATTGTATCAATTAATATTGGGAACAAAGAAAGGCAATCAGTAAACTCATTAATTAGGGCCACTTTGACTCTTTAGGTCAATCTTTTTGAGAGAGATTGATAATATTTTAATCATTAAAGTTGATGTATCAACATATACCAGCAGTCAACAAACCACAGACTAACAGCTTTATTTTTGCAAGTTTTATTGGAACATGCCAATTTGTTTACATATTATCTATGGCTCCATTCCTACTACAGTGGCAGAGTTGAGTTGCAAAAGAGACTGTTTGGCCCATAAGCCTAAAATACTTAATATCTGGGCCATTAAGAAACAGTTTTTTGACCCATGATATATATACTAATATATTTGAATGTTTACTGGTATGCTTGTATTTTCTTATAGACATTTAAGTTTTATTTTGAGTAAGAAGCTTAAAACTTACAGGATCAATTATTTTCTTTTTGTACGAAGTTACTACTATTTTGTAGGCATTTAACCTCTATGCTAATGATCATTAAACAAGTACAGAAAAATAACTTTTCCAAAATTTTATACTACAAAGCCCATGACCTTGGTATAATCATATTTAATTACACCAGTAATATATATATATCCATGGGCTTTTATAATACTGATATTTAATATTTAAAATAGGTATGCCACTAACATATACATTTTTGCTTTCCAAAGGCATTTATTACACAGCTAGTGGAAGTACTCTTATTTTTAATTTAAAAAAAAAGGAAATAAAGAGAAAGGAAAACATAAAGAAATAGAAAAAGAAAAATCCCCAAAGAATTTAAATGAGAAAAACAAATGAAAGGAGATAAAAGCAATAATAATTCAGTAAAAAAAGGAAAGATTGACAGGAATAGGCCATCCCTATGACCCCGCCAACCACTCCTGCACCCCTAGAATTCACTGCCCTTAACCCACCACCCCCTAACCATCCCTATAGGCCCTTGGGTCTCACCCAGGTCAAACCCACTCCCACTAACTAAGCATGTTCCTACCCATAGATGTAATGTATAAATTCATGACTGTCTCTGCCAAAAGTGGGCTGAAGTTTCTATCTTCAGTCCCCTTCCTGTTGGATTTTCTCAATAAATCCTTGCCTGCAATTACTGGTCTCCACATCCCAATTGTCTCACCTGACATCTAACAAAGATCACCTATAAAAAGCATCAGGAAAATATTAAAGTATGAAGAATATTTCTAACTTTCCATTTGCTGTGATTGACAGAGTTCTACATGTGACACAATTAAATATTAGGTCATTAGTGCTAACTTTTAATAAAGCTGTATTAACTAGAAATAAACCTGAATAGGAGTTTAATATTTATGTATTTAAATTGAGGAATTTCAATCTGTAAAGAATTATGCTCCCACTTTTAAAAATTTTATGTACAGAACTTTCCATTAAATTAAAAAGTCTTCTATTTACAAAATTAGTAGTACGTTTTTAGGTAAATGCACCAGCATTATAAACATGAATATATTTGTTTCATCACAAAGGTAATCAAACAAATACACCACAGAAAACGAATAATCTAGTGATATGTGTCCTTAAATATATATTATATAAACTATTAATAAAATGTTGTACACATTCAAAAAATGTTCAGGCTTTGTCTGTTGTTATTAAAATCCAATTCTATGATTTTGGAGTTTCGGTTATGGTGATAGGACGGATGAAGCAGTTCCATGATGATGTATAATAGTTCACACATTTTCCCAAATGAAAAGGAAAATCCTAGTCATCACATGCCTTAAGGGAAGAAGGAACTACTCAGGGAGGGAAGAGATCTGCTCAGGAGTGACTGGCTTAAGGCCTGGGGCTTTCTAGGAAGACAGGCTGCAAAAGCAGGTTTGTGAGAGATTAATTAGCTGCCAGAGAAGGAAGGCCCATTCAGAATTCCTGTGCAAGGTGAAAATGGACTAAAGTGATGGAGCATGACAGCACCACAAAAGATGAAAATGATTTGTACATTTCCATCAAAAACATAAACACTGAAGCCTTATGCAATTTTCTCTGTTTCTCTTTCATACATTTTCCTATCATTTTGTAGAAGTTCACAAGCAATGTCTCTTTCTTAACTTTCCTCTATTTTCCATTTTCTCCTCTATCCTCTTTCCTTGTATTTTTATTTAATTTATTATTCTGGTAACTGAATGAAGGGTATTTCCCTTAACCTTCAACTCCCTCTAAAACAAAGCTATCTAATATTCTAGCCCAGGTACATTTTCATTTAAATTGTCTTTCCCACACATACGTTAATCCATTAAGAAGACATTTTTAATGAGTAGTTTTCCTTTGTAAGATAATGACTTTTAAGGATTTTATTTTCTTTGATATGTTTGTTTGTTTTTTAATATAACCTTGCATGAATTCAAAATTATCTAATTCTGTATCCAAGTGTGCCTAGTTTCTAGAAATCCAGTTGAGTGATATAAGACCTATAGGTTTTGAATGTTCAGAAAAGATGTATGACTGAATGTGTATTCAAAGTTGCATCCAGATGGAATGTAGATGAGATGTTAATTTAAGCTTACCTGGAATGTGGGGGATATGTTAATTCAAAACCTATCTGGTACTCAAACAAACACTTGACTAACAAAGAAAAGTCATTTTCTTTCATAAAAGCACCATTTGACTCCCCACCCTTATATCGCCTATATAAAAAGAACCTAAAACTCTATTTGGGGCTCAGGTTTTGACAGAAAGCTCCTGAGTCCAGTGGGCTGTAAATAAATTCCTTTTTCCTTCCCAAAATTATTATGAGTCCTGGTATTTCATATGCAAATAATTGAACCTCTCTCAATGTCTACAACATTTGAGGGCTCGTCTGGGATTTGCAAATGAAGGTCAGAGAAGGTAGCATTTTGCTACCCATTCCGGATCCCCGAGGAAGCCAGGAGGACTCAGGTGAACCCCAGTCTGGGTGCCCCTGGATTATATTTAATCCAGAAAAGATGTGGGCTCCACTGGAATCTTTCCAACAAAAATCAAGGGCAATGGAAGGTCTGGAAAAAAAATTCTGGGAATGAAAAAGACTCCAAACACAGAAGAGGTAAGACTACCCGGGGAGCATAATGTCAGGGAAAAAACCTAGCTTTAATTTGTAGGACAGGAGCCCGATCACCTCCCAGGAGACCCCAATACCTCCAGAAATTCAGGGGGAAGCTGTTTCCTCCAGGTCAGGAAGAAAGTAAAAATTGGGAAAAGCCTGGTGTTTGGGTTTGTCTAACTGCATGTTAGTTATCTGATTCTGATCTTGTCTCCACTGAGGTAGTGAAGGCTTGATTATAATAGGAAAGGATGTTTATAGGTTCGAGTCCTAACGTCTTAGAAATTGGTCTGGATTTAGAAAATCTTGGTTACAGCCAAATGGATAGGCTTTGTAGTGAAGTTTGATTTGATCTGAATGTAAGATTGAACAGTGAGCCAGAGTCCTTTTGTTTTGGTGCTGAATTACAGATGAATTCACTTTATAGATAGCAAGCATAAGCAGGAGATCCTATTTAGATGTTAATGTTAAGTGTTCTCTCTTTCTCAAGTTTGTAGTGGCTGCAGGGCAGCCATACCAAGGAAAATATAAAACTTGTAAGTCAGATTGATAAGTTTCATGCTTCTCTCTGTATCTACTAAATACTGGTGCTAAGTTGTGTAATTATATAAAGTGGTGAATTTGGTTAGGCCAGAACCCTCTCTTACCATTGGCAAGGAGTGAATTGATTGTAGTTTATAAGCAAAGCCATGGTGTCTGAATGTGTGTACACATGCTCTGCTGTCTTGCCTCTCCGGGTCTGCCCCATTTGCTGGAGCTCAGGGATTGTCTGTGTTGGTGCCCGTGCCATGCACCCAAGTTTATTGGAACTGGCCCAGTCAGGGTAGCAGATGGAGCCAATAACTTAAATCATAGCCCTGCCAGAGTAGGGGTCCCCCGGAAAGGTGCCAAATTTGGAAAGTTCTTTCAAGCCATTTTAGTAGCCTGGAACTTGCTACCATCACCTTATCTCCCTCCTCCCTTTAGGAGGATGCATAACAAAAGGAGAGAGCTGGGAAGGGGGAAGGCTTGCCCCTTTCCAGTGAATCCACGCCTTCTATTCATAAGCCACATTCCTAATCAAATCACTGATCACTGATCCACTTGGAAAGGGGAAGGTAAAGGAAATCTCTCTCATTGTAAGTCTATGTAGAAATGCTTTAAAATGTTTAAAGCTGTAAACTGGTAAAATACCTTGGTCTAAACGAAAGAGGCTATTGCTTGAAAACAATAAACCTCTAATCACTTGATAACCCTTTTATATGGTTTGGCTGAGAGCAGTCAGCAGTAAGTAAGTTTGCAGAAAAAAAAACAAACAGGAAAACTTCATAGGGTTGTTACTAATAAGGTTCTTGTAACTTAATAAAGATATCCAATTCATCTTAAAGTAAAACATACTAAGAACTGTAACTAAGAAGTAAAATTGTTGTATAAGTACCTTTATGTGTGTGTGTGTGTGTATGTGTATAAATTTATGACTAAAGCTATTACAATGGAGTAAATGTGGAGTAGATTTTGATTATTGTAATGGTGGCATTGAATTGATTTGCCTCTGTATGTGGCTACTTCAGGTTTATCTAGTGCTTATTGTGATAGTAGTGGTTATTACTCGGATTTATCCTATAGTTATTTTATAACTAATTTTACGCCTGGTCTTCTACTACTGTGATGGTAGCTTATGGTTCTACCCCTTAGCAATTCAACTTAATAATTAACTTTAAAAACTTATAGTTAAATTAGAAGGAAAGGGGTTTATGCATATCATTTTTATGCCATTCTAAATACTTTGGTCTTCTAATTTCCTCTTTACCCTTTTAAAGGAAAAACTGTCTTTTTCCTTGACCTTTAAAATAATATAAATTAATTCTGATTGGCCATTTACACCAGAAAGCAGAAAATAACTGTTGCCAGGTTTTCCAAGAATAAGCAATACTCTTCCTAGGGTACTAGGCCTTATTAAACAACCCCCCCATTGTTCAGTCTGTCTCAAAGAAAAAAAACCGAGTAAAAGCTACCCAGTTACTTTCCAGTCTAAACAGAAGTCCAAATGCTTGCCAGGTTCCCTACAAACAGCAATGTGACTAGGAAAGTCAGTGAGGGAACTATATTTTGAATTAACCAGCAAAGAAAAAGGGGTTTTAAATAACTAAATGGTCTTTCTGTATCAAACTATTCATGTCTGCCTATTTGCTCCATTTATTAAGGTTAAATATGCAGTTATATAAGTAATATATATATTTCTAAAACCCAAATTAAACTAAACGGTATAAAAAGTCCTATAAAATCTAAATACAGAACTGTTAAAAAGCTATGAAATCTTTATTAAATTATATTTAAAACAGGTTAAGTAATTGCTTTATATTCAACCTAAAAGTTAGTGTGCTTTTGAAATTATTCACCATTTTAGAATTATCAAAACAAAAGGTTTTAAGCCCCTGTAAAAAAAGAAAACAGCATTCTTTGTTTAATCAGTAATAATTTTAACTTGTTTAACTTAAGTATTATCTCTTAGGTTTATAAAATACCAGGTTAATAAGTTAACATGGTATGTGTTGAATCTTTAGAATAATGGGAACTGTAAGCTAGTATTTAATGAAATTAATTAAGTGAATTAAGTGTAAAACTACTCTCTCTTAAATGCATGAGGTAGATTCCATTGGTTGCCAATTGTAATCTGGAATAAAATTGCCAGTGTATAATTGTGGTCAATTGTAAAAAGTTTGTTAAAAAAAAAAACCCAACATCTTCCAAACTGAAGCATTTAAACGGTTCTAGTTCTAGAGGTCATTGTTAACTAAAACCCTGGATTGGTACTGATAGCAAAGAATTACTTCGTGATAATAAAACCTGTCTGAAGGTCACCACAAGGTGCATATTTAAGTAAATGGTAATGAAAAGTTACCTTAATTCTATTAGGAATCTTCCATTTTCATTTTAACAATGAAAAATATTTTTTTCTTCTACTACTAAGGTAAAATATCTGCTAATATCTTCATGGTAAAAGTGTAAAGAATAAACAAGGTCATTTGATATATAATGTGTTGCATTAAAAATATTTAAAAATATATATAAAATCAAAGGATAAACGTTAACATTGTCAAACTCTCTTGTGCATTCAAACCAGGTTTGAATACATTACAGGGTGCCTCTCCATGTGAGTTATTGGCTAGGCTGGTCACTGACCCCTCAAATAGAAATATTTGCTACATCACGACTCTGGTTGTGCTCCTGAAGTTGATGGAACTACACTGCAGTTTCAAGCTCCTGCAGCAGTCAATGATGGCTCAGTACAGCCAAATGTACAGCGGATATTGCCTCCAGTCTGGCACTGTTCATAGTGCCAGAGAGCACTATGCACCAGGCCAGTGAAATACTGGAACCTACCTTCTTGGCTTCTCTCTAGGATAGATGATGTCGCGACTTGCTCACTGTGTGAAGAGCATGCTAAGTGAAGCCATGATTACCAGGATACTGTAAGTAAAACTTAAACACAATTGGCATTATGGCCTGCTCCCGTGGAGAGATAACATGTAAAGTATTACAAACCTGAAACTTAAAACTATTAACTGCAACTCAGAATCGTTATGCATTAAGTAATACATTAATTAATATTAAGCATTGTACTTTTATTGTGTTCTAAATATATGTCTAATAATTATAATGTTATCTTTCTATTCTAGATCAGGTACAAAAGTACATTAGATATGCTAAATTCCTGGTAACTTCATTTTCTAAATAGTTAATAAACATGTCTATAAAATAAAGTGGCAGTCTTAGCTGAAAACAAGGGGGCCACCAGAGGCTTGCAGGTAGCCAGTTAAGTGGTGCCAGGCTCAGCCACCCTACTACTCTACTGTACTCTACTGTGTAGCAAAATGAGGCTTGCTTGCTAGTGATGGGTCACCTATTGAACAGTCAAAATTACCAGGAATTATTCAATTAAAACCAAAATGTAAAAAACTTTATTCTGTAGTTCTGATCACTCTCACAGCTAAAACTAAGGGAATTTACTACTTGTGCTCTAATCCTGAATGAAACCAACTGCCCAAATGTGCCAGTTTACCGGAAGCACCTGATGAAGCACATGAGTGCCAATCATTAAACAACCTGGAATGCATTTTTAAAACAAAGTTAAGTGCCTACTACTGTTATCTATTACAATTTCTCTTTGAAAATAAATAACTTAAAAATATATAAATATATATATATATGTATATACTGTTTTCTGCCAACTTTTAAAAAGAGTGCCATCTTTATAGGCACCTAACCTTGTCTACCTCTGAAATCCAATGTCCTCTTTTAAAAAATAGGTATTCTAAAATTTTAACTAAGTTTGTTTCTTTCAGAATGAACATCTTATCAACCAAATGAAAACTTCATTCAGCTTCATACAGAATGCCAGATCCATCTTCCTCCAGTCAAAATAAAATAACAAAGTTTTTATACCTTGTTAGGTAAGGACTACAACCCATGGCCAGCAGGAAGTAGTTACAGAAAAGAGATCATCTCCCTTCAGCACCCCTCTAAGACTGAAGGTGTAAACTCTCTAAGGGCAAAATAAAATTAATAGATGGATCTGGAGATTAGCAAGAAATCCACGTAAGCACCAATAACCCCCAGAATGACTGCTGGGGGGCCCCACCCCCTGATTCTACTGTCCAGGATGAGAACTTCTTCTAAAAATAGCATAAACCCTAGATGTTACCCAGGATCTTTGTCTCTGGGCCCTCACTGGGAAATGGATAAGTAGGATAATCCATCAAAACAATAAACAGCCACCCCCCGCCTCATAATTCCTCTATATCTGTTGGAAACCTAACATGTACAGGGGGAGTTTGTGGGGAATTCAATCTCTCACATTGCTGCCTTGAGCTAGACAGCACTGGAAAGGTTATTGATGAAATTACAAGCAAAATGGTAAAAATTGCTCATGTTCCAGTGCAGACTTGGAATGGTTGGAATTTAAGTAATCCCTTTGGAAGCAGGCAGTCAATAGCAAACAATTTCAAGCTTCTACTGGGAATAATTGCCTTCCTCATAGGAGGGTGTACCATACTTCCTTGCCTCCTCCCTTTCATCATAAACAGAATGCACCCTAATAACTGGTATAGTAAAAATGCAAACAGCTGCCCATCTCATGACTCTATATACATACTAGTCAATCCAGAGAGACTCTGACAATAGTGATGCCAAAGCTTAATAACTTAAGCTTGGCCTCAAAGGGGGGATATAATATAGTCTTTGCGTGAATTCAAAATTATCTAATTCTGTATCCAAGTGTGCCTAGTCTCTAGAAATCCAGTTGAGTGATATAGGCCCTATAGGCTTTGAATGTTCACAAAGATGTAAGACTGAATGTGTATTCAAAGTTGCATCCAGATGGAATGTGGGCGAGATGTTAATTCAAGCTTACCTGGAATGTGGGGGATATGTTAATTCAAAACCTATCTGGTACTCAAACACTTGACTAACAAAGAAAAGTCATTTTCTTTCATAAAAGCACCATTTGACTCCCACCCTTATATCGCCTGTATAAAAAGAACCCAAAACTCTATTTGGGGTTCAGGTTTTGAACAGAAAGCTCCCGAGTCTGGCTGGCAGTAAATAAATTCCTTTTTCCTTCCCCAAATTATTATAAGTCCTGGCCTTTCATATGCAAATAATTGAACCTCTCTCAATGTCTACAACAGTTTAACATTATTAAATCTGGAAATTAAATTATACTTTTAAAATTTCAGGCTTGTATGAATACACAGGCCAACAAAGTGTTAATGAATTTATGGAATGTTTATGGTAGTGCAGCAACAGACTTTTTTGGTTAAAAGGCCCCACAAAAACAATCCTTGTTTTAGAAAGTAATACTGGAATTCATTACCTTTTTAACCCTTAGTAAGACTTGGATATTAAGTTATATTTATATAATTGACCTAACATAAAATAATAAAATACATCATGAGGGTTTTCTGAAATAAAAACATTTTACGAAATATCTAAATCTCTAAATCCAACATGAACATAAGTGAAATCTGTTTAAATCTCCATACTGTAATTCACAGCAACCAAGTTTAGTGAGGGATTTTCCTACCCTCTCATTTATCATAAGCTATTTTTTTATCATAAGCTATTAAAGCACAACCCATCACAATTCTGCACCTCAGTAAGTAGCATACAAGTGTTGACTTCAAAAATGAAAAAAATTTTACATGTTTTATATTACCAAAAATATTTCACCATGTAATAGTTTCTTTATGGCCATGGAATCAAGTTAAACATTTAATAAAGGGAATCCTTTCTAAATAAAATTCACCACAGAATGTGCCACAAGTCCTGTGATAGAGTTCACCATAATCAGTGAATGCACAGAAGTCATGGGGTCTAAGTGCCTCATCCAGGAATGATCATGACATAGCCCAGAGCTCCTAGAGAAGGAAAGATCTTGGCTGAAGCCCTTGACAATGAACATATAGGCTGAGTATTGCCCCCAAATGGTTATAAAGCACCACTCATCTGAAGGGCAGTTTTCTGGCAATCTTAAATACCTAGAATGCAGCCAGAATCTAGGGAAGAAAAGCAAGACATGAGAAAATGAAATAAACATAATAGGGGTAAATTACCCTCAAGTTCTCTCTCAGTCTTTTTTAAATATTCAGTTAGGGTATTTTTACAAGGATGTTGGTTTCAGAGAGGAGGTTAAGAGGCTCGAGTTGAGCACTGATGATAGTGAGAAATAGTGGAAGCTTGACAGAATGCTGGAAAAGAGAGAAAATAAAACATAAAGAAGACAACATATCTAATAGACAAGGTAACCTTCAGCAAATTAATAAAGGCAAAAGAAAATAACTTTCCATTGCACAATATTTCCTACCTTTTTAAATTATAATTTAACCTAACATTTACTGAATGCTTACTGTTCTAAAGCAATTTATGTATGTTTAACTAATGTAATCACAAAAATGCTGGGAAGTACTTAGGAGTATGATTCCCCCAGTTTACAAGAAATGGAAGTATACAGAGTTTATACAATTTGCTCAAGATCGCATACATAGTTATGGACGGAGGTAGGATTGTAGCCCAAAGAGTTGGCTCAAGACCATGTTAAAAAAGACCACTTTTTAACACTATCTATACTACCTTCATCATTGCATAGTATAATATTAATATCAGCTCAGAACCTTGAGTCATCAGCAGTGGGTTAGATTATGCTCTACAGACAGAAAAATTATAACTAATTGCAAAGAGATTTTCTTTAAAAAGAGATAATACTTGAAATATTTCAGTATTTCAGGATAAAACATCATCATATGGAAAATTAATTAATTTATGTTATCCCATTCCCCAGAATGCCAAATAGATCAATTGTTATGGATTGGATACATTTTGAAATTTAGATTCAACTGTTATCTGGTCTGAGACATGTGATGTACAGAATCTGACTCACACTTTTCTTAGTTTGCCAAAGGGGTGCCAAAGCAAAGTACCAGAAATCTGTTGGCTTTTATAATGGGGATTTATTTGTAGGTTAAAGCTTACAGCTTCAAGGCTGTGAAAAGTCCACCTCAAGTCACCATAAGAGGTGCTTTCTCATCAAAGTCAACCATCTCATGTGGAAGCAGGATGGCAGGCAGTCTCTGCCTGGTCTCTGTCATTGCACTCCAGGCTTCCTCTCTGGCTCAGCTGCTCCACTTTTATCCTGATTTCAGCTGTAAACTGGTATAGGGCAATCTCTTTTTGCCTCCTCCCATATCAGTTTCAGCTAGTCCAGTCTAGCACAGCCCAATTTCAGCTGTAAGCAATCAGGCAAATGGCTCATCTCTTCCCTGGGTCACAGCTGTTTGGGCCTTTCCTTTCTGTAACATGGCAGGATTAAACTGGTTGAGCTCCTTCTCTTCCTGTGTCTGTATGAAGGAGTGTCCTTTTATATGAGACCAACAAGAGGGTAGGGACTCAACCTGAGTCATGCCTGACTGACACAGTCCAAAAAAAAGCCCTACAGCAATCTTATCAAGCAATCTAATCAAAGGCATCTCTGCTGAATTTAGTGCAACAAAGGGTATCTCACCCAGAGGAACAGATTAGTTTAAACTTTCTCTATTTGCTCTTAATAAAATAATCTCAAACTGCCACACTCATACAGAAGAGGTGATTGTAGATTTATCTTCCCAACTGCCCATTCAGAGATTTCAGACTGATAGCTTGAAATTGGCCATGGAAATTCACAAATACTACAGATAAGGATATTTACTTTTTTGAGAGTATGTTTATGGGCACATCACTGTTTGGGAGCTAATAGTCTCAATTTAGCCAGAAATTCTTTACCTTGTAAATGTATACTAATTACATAAAAATTTATTTTAAAATTCCATTTATCATCTTCTGATCATACTTTGCGTGTGTTAACTTGAGTTTGCTTTCCTTGTTCTATTTATTTACTTTTTTATTACATCAAATCCATTGGACATTGTGATGCATAAAAATGACATGAACGTGAGAATGAATACAAGTGACTCAGGTCACAATGATGCAGCAACAAACTATTTCTTTTGTAATACCATAACTTTTATTCCTTTCTTTTCAGAGGCACTTTTATTTGTTACCTGCCATTCATACTTTCTTGGTAGTTGCTATCTGCAGCATAGTATAGCCTGGTTTAAAATATTACTTTCCTGGACTATTACTATTAAGGACAGAAAGAGGTAGAAATGAAATGTCACATTGCTGATTTGCTTCTAATGGTCTTGAGTTTCTGAAAGTAAAAGAATAAATAGAAATGCTTCATGTGCCTGAACCTCAGACCAGACTAAAAAAAGAGTGAAATCACGTAAGCTTCAATCATATGGTACTATTTTTCATGTTCTGCAGTTAGATCAGATATTAAAAGTACTAACTTCTAAAAATTTAATGATTTGGGAAGTGGTCATGGCTCAACTGATAGAGCATCTGTCTACCATATAGAGGGTTCAGGGTTCAGGGTTCAATCCCCAGGGCCTTGACCCATGTGGTGAGCTGGCCCACATGCAGTGCTGCACACACAGGAGTGCTGTGCCACACAGGGGTGCCCCTGTGTAGGGGTGCCCCCCACACAAGTAGTGCACCCTGCAAGGAGAGCTGCCCCATGTGAAAAAAGCACAGCCTGCCCAGGAGTGGCACCGCTCACATGGAGAACTGATGCAACATGATGATGCAACAAAAAAGAATGCAGTTTCCCAGTGCCGTTGGATAATGCAAGTGGATGCAGAACACACAGCAAATGGACACAGAGAGCAGACAACGTGGGGGAAGGGGAGAGAAATAAAATAAATCTTTAAAAAAATAAAATAAAAATTTAATGATTTTAAACCATCAAGTAGCTATTGACTATCTTGTATGTTTAATGTATATTAAAAGGTCAACAGAGTTTAAAAAAAAATGTTTCTAAAAAACCTTTAATCATGAAAGGAAATAAATTAGTTTTAAAGACATTAAATACTACTAGGTATATACTCAAAAAGAATTAAAAGTGGGGACCCAAACAGGTATTTTGTACACCGATGTTTATATGTTTATAGTGGCATTATTCACAATTGCCAAAATATGGCAGCAACCCAAGTATCCCTGAACTAATGAATGGATAAACAAAATGTGGTATACACATATAATAGAATATTATTCAGCCATAAAAAGGAATGAAGTCCTGATACATGGTATTGTTGCATGTATCAGGACTTCATTCCTTAAAGATATAATACTGAGTGAAATGAACAAGACACAAAAGGACAACTATTACACAACCTCACCGATTTAAAATAATTAGAATAAGTATACTCATAGAGTCAGAATCTATAATACAAAACACCGGGGATTGAGG
Organism: Dasypus novemcinctus; assembly: GCF_030445035.2. Lineage (NCBI taxonomy): Eukaryota > Metazoa > Chordata > Mammalia > Cingulata > Dasypodidae > Dasypus > Dasypus novemcinctus. Next base: position 30,436,648 of record NC_080679.1, read on the forward strand.
TAGGGATAGGGAATGGAGAGTTAAGGCTTACAATGTACAAGGGCCCTATTTGTAATGAAGGAAATATTTTGGTAATGGATGGTGGTGATGGTAGCAGAACATTGTAAACATAATTAATAGCTCTGAAATATCTAATTGAATATGGTTATAAGGGGAAATGTTAGATTATATACATGGTTACAGAAAAAAAAATTTTAAATCAGTGGAACTACACTTATACAGTGAACCCTAAGTTAAACCATGTATTTAAAGTAATAGTACAATTATGAAAATGTGCTATCATCAATTGTAACAAATATTCCATACCAATGCAAGTTGTTAATAATAGAGTAGTATGTGAGGACCCTGTATTTTATGCATGGTTGTTCTGTAAAACCACAACATATCTAATAAAGGAAAAATATATTAAAAAGACATTATGATCTACTTCACGGTAGCTGTAAGTTGATCAAGAGATATAATATTAAATACATTAAATCCAAAAAAACATTTCTGAAGTCTTTTATTCTTACTTCCCTCCACCAAATATTTGACTATAATATACTCACAAGTAGCCAAATGGATACATTTGAATCCTATACTTCTTTTCCTTTCCCTGTCAACACTCATAGAGATCTTATTCAGAAACCTGATACCAGGATTGGAAGAGATATTAATAAAGGGAAATTGTTTCAAGAGTGGGGAACTGAGCATTCATTTCAGGAAGGACAGAAAGCAGCACTGGAACTAGTGGGGGGGAAGTTCTTAGATTATCCAGGGACTGGTGCTTTGCAGTCACAATAGATTGTTGGGGAAAAGAGATTTCAACTCAGCTGATTCCTGATCTCAGAGTTTCCATTCAAAGCTTAAGGCCTTCCACCACAAAGATACCAGAAGCTGAATTTACCCCCAACACCTATCACTCTGTCACATTATCCTGTTTATTTCCTTGATAGCATCGATCACTAGCTGAAATAACCTTGATTACTTATTTACATTTTTGTGCTTTCTACTGCACATCAACTCTACCTGGAGTTATATCTGTTATATTCCATGACAGAATAGTAGCACATAGCTGGCCCACAGTAGGTGCTCAATAACTATTTGTTATTATTGATAAACCTACAAATCACAATGATCTATAAAGAGACATAGTTATTTCCCAATACCCATCCTCAATCCAATATCCTTCTTTTTGGACTTTTTAAATGAAGTTATTGGTTAAAAATAAACTTACTGGTCTTTATGTAGGTTTCAGTTATCTAAAATAGGTAGGGTTATATGATCAATATGAATGTTTTTGGAAATAATTCCTCTTGAAGGAACTATAGAAATTGCTAGTATTTTAGTTTTTATTTTCTCATCTAAAAGTAAGATTTAGTTAACTTAAACTTCTGATCTTAATTCACAAGCTTACTGTTAGGATGAAAATCTCTTTCAGTGTATTAAATTGGCAAATCCTATGTCACCATTCTTGAAGGTATTAATCTGAGGGTTCTATCTCTCCATTGAGTAACTTAAAAATGGCAGCAAAAATGAGCATAATATGGATGTTCAAAGGCATATAGAGCGGTTAGCAAAGTTAATGTTGGAAAATATTTTTGAGCCTATGGGGGAATCTTCTGTTCTTTTACAACATGTCTAGGACACAATGCTCCTCTTGACATAATAATCATGTTGCAGTCTGTCCAGAGTGACTTTACACAAAATGATGAAATGGGAAGTTTGTTATAGTTCCCCATATTCTCCTTCCCTTCTATTCCCTTCTCAGTTAAAAATATCTAATAGAAATACTTCATATAATCTATTTTCCACTACCTAAAGGCAAGTGGTATGGAATTATATATAAAATCTCATTCCTCTGTCCCTCTTTGTGTCTTACTAGTTCCTTCTCTTCTTATTCTATTATCAATTCTGTAACAACTGAAGGCAAGGGAGAAAGATGGGGATCACTGGCAGAACAGGATTGAGGTGATGTAAAACTATAGAAGAAATAAAATTAATCCTATATTAAACTTGCTAAGTCAGCTCACATTTCTTTAGGAATGCCCTCCCCAGAAATGAAAATACTGGGAATGGTAAAGAAAATTTAAAGAAAATTTAAATGCACTTTCATTTTTTTCTCAATCAGTCCAAACTTACTTGTTTACCTAAAAGATGGCCTCCTTCTTTCCAAATGCTAGAGCTTTCTATTCACCAATATATAAAATATGGAAAACATAAAAATAATGTAGTTACACTGAAAAGAAAATATTCTGAGAATAACTTTGGCAGGAGCGCTTTCTCATCATTTTACTGTCTTCATTTATTTATGCTGAGTACAGTTATCGTGTATTCTGGATTTTCCTGACAGTCCTGGTCTGGTATATTTTTAGTATTCTCAATAAATAGATAAAACAATGTCTTAAATATGATTTAAATTTCATGTTTTTTGAAATAGTTAAAATGACTAATTCACGAATCAGACTAAATTTTTTTTCAGACATTAGCCATTAGGTATTTTTTAAATTATATATTGGAATGAATTTGCTTACCACCAGTGTGCCTGGTGATATCAATGCCTGAGACCACTCTAATGTGGAAGTATAATTATTGAAATCTTAATTTGTATTTATTCTACTCACAATTTCCCCTAATTCCTGATTTTAAATAGAGAGGCAGAATTTGCAATTACTTGTCTTTGAATATTGGATGGACGAAGAGTAGTAAGTACCTTGGGTTATAAAATTGCCAGTTGTGATGGCTAATTTCATGTGTCAGTGTGACTAGGTTATGGTGTCTAGTCATTTGATCAAGAAGGCACTGGACTGATTGTTACTGTCAGGGTATCTTGTAGATGGCTCTAAGTCATTATCCAGTTGACTACATCTATGACTGTTTACACCTACAATCAATAAAGGAGATTGAAATTGTCTTCAGCAATGAGACAAGTCTCCTCATGTCATTAGTTGGAAATCTAAAAAGGGGAAACTGAGGATTTCAGCAACCATAAAGAAGAATTTCTATCTCTACTTCAGTCTTCTGGAGAATTCAACATCATCATAGAGTTTCAAAATTGCAGCCTGTCCTATAGAATGCAGACTTGCCAATCCCTGTTGTTCTGTGAGCCAATGTATAAATATACACATTTTCTGTCAGTTCTGTTTTTCTGGAGAACTCTTATAGAGACTTCAGTGTAAGGAATGGGCTGCTGCTATTACAAATACCTAAAAAAGTGGGAATGGCTTTGGAATTGGGTAATGGGTAAAGGCTAGAAGAACTGTTAGGTGATTGATAGAAAAAGCCTAGAATTTTTTTTCAAGAGACTGTAGAAATACGGACATTAAAGAACCTGTGATGACACCTTAGAAGGAAATGATGAATTGTTATCAGAAACTGGAGAAAAGGCAATACTTGTTATAAAGTAACAGAGAACATGGTGAAACTGTGTTCTGATGCTGGAAGGATGGCAGGATGTAAAATGAGATGAACTTGGATATTTAATTAAGGAAATTTCCAAGCTAAGTGTGGAAGATACAACCTTACTTTTCTTTGCAGTTTATAATGGAATGAGAAAGGAAAGAGAAAAACTGAGGATTCTACTGCTAAGGTCAAAGAAACCAGCAATTGAGGATTTTGAAAATTCTCAGCCTATCTAGAGATTGTGTTCTGAGACTTGGGCCAGTAGAGTTTCTATCAGAGACCACATCACACTTTCAGGAATGAGTCCCCAAAAGGACAGGGCTCCAAGTGAGGGTTTAGCCAAACAATGCTTTAAAAAAGGGTTCAGGCATTTCAATGGAAGTTAGGATTAGAAATGCAGTTATCCAGGAAGAATCTGTGGAAAGTCCTATTGTCTGATGTTCAAACTCCTTTGAACTGCATACAGAGTCAAAAAGTTTTTTGGCAAAATTTGTATGAGTAGAACTACTGCCAGCCTACCCAGAGAGGGAAAGAGAAGGAATGAACTAAGGAAAAATGACTTCAAGGGAAGAACCATGGAAGCAGTGGTCTAGGTCAAGAAAGATCTCCTCCGGCCAAAAGAACAGGCCCACCCATCCTGGAGGGGTCAGACCATCCACACTACCACTTGGAATGTGAGGGTCTTGACCCCATGTTCTGGAGAGTACTGCCCAACAGCTCGAAGATTGTGGGGCCTATATTCTGGTGTTCGTGGAGAGCACAGCCACCATCCCTATGCTTCAAGAGGGTGGGGTCTGAGCTTGGTATTCCTGGAGAGAATGGGCATCAGTCCCATGTTGTGTGACTGTCGGGCCTACTTAGGTATGTGCGTAACTAAGTGCAAGCACTTGGAAGGGGTAGAGCTACTATTCCAGCAGGCACAAAGCACAAAGCACTTATCAGAGATGACTCACAGACCTAGAAATAGAATGAGTTTCAGACTCGTTTGGGACCTTTGACCCCTGTTCTCCTTCCAGTTACTCCCTTCTGGAATGGGAGAGTTTATTCTATGCCATATAATGTAAGCAGATAACTTGTTTTCTAAGTTTCACAGGTCCATCAGAATGAGAGGAATTTTACCTGAGGACAGATCACAATCATGACTGATTTTGATGGGACTTTGTACATAGTATTGTTACTGAAATGACTCAAGGTTTGATATTATGAGGGAATGAATGTATTTTGCACATGGGAAGAACATGTCTTTTTGGGGTCCAGAGAGTAAACTGTATTAGTATCCTAGAAAACTGAATTAGTATCCTAGAAAAACATGTTCTTAATCTTTATCCATTTCTGTGGGTATGAACCCATTGTAAATAGGACCTTTTGAAGATGTTATTTTTAGTTAAGCTGTGACCACCTGAATCAGGATTGGTCTTATTCCTATTGCTGGGGGTCTTTTACAGAAGGCCACAGGGAGAAAGCCACCAGTGAAGAGTAAAACCCCAAAGTCAGTTGGGCCTGGAAGAGAAAGACGAGGACATCACCCTGTGAAAGAAAAGTCAAGGAATCCCAAGGATTGTAGGCCAGTCAGAAGGTACCGACTCCAAGATAAGGCAAGCCTTCTAGCTTCTGAAACCGGGAGCCAATAAATTCCTATTGTTACACCAAACCATTGCAAGGCATATGCTTTAGTAGCAAGGAAACAATGCTGACTAACTATACTAGTTATCTCTGCAGGGAGAGGGAAGACCTAAAAGAACATTTTAAGGACAAGAAAAGGAGAGAAGGATTCCCTTAGAATAGGAAGTATGAATGGATCCTTATCAGGCTCTGTGAATAGGAAAGAATTAGTACCACCCAATGGTGATGCTCAGAGAAGATGACCAGATCTTAGAAGAGATAGCCCCATTGTCCATCAGAGAAGCTGAGTTGCAGTAATCCACATATGTTATTTCACATATGTTATTCTACATAAATTATTCATGACAGGGAGAGAAAAGGGTTAAGAAAGGTGAAATTATTTTCTCTGCTACAATATGCATACACCATAGTCTCCTCAGACTCTAACTTTGCTTTCTTCATTATCCTTATATTTCCTTTAGGCTGCTTTAGGTGGCTCTTCTATGGGAACTCACCTGGCCATGGTCCATGCTGCTCACCAATTCCCTAGGTATTTTTGCTGTGTTTCTAACACACATTTAATCTTAGTGGCTCCTCTACCTCATTATTATTAGGTCAGCCCTTGATGAGCAAGTGGCTAGTTTATAATCCATGCTAAAGAAATAAGGATGCTAAAAAGGCTTTTTCCTTTCAAATGGCTTCCCCCCACCCCCATTCCTCTTCATTCCATTCCACCAGAGCATGTTTCTAGTATTTACCTTATAAATAGCATATAAATTCCATACAAATACCATAATAAAACCCTGTCTTAATTCTTCTTACAAGATAAATTACTCTAATTGGAGGAGTCTCAGTCCATATAAGAAAAGACACAAATAAGCTAACAAGCTGGTAGATAAATAAATATTCATGTTCATGCAGGATCTTGTAATGACCCTCAAATTACATGATTAAGTCAATCATCCGTGTTCAGAGCTACTCTTTATTATGTAAGTAATTTTACTTCATTGATACGTTTATACAAGATACATCAATTTTATTTCCTTTATATAGTAACAGTAATATGGAAAGCAACATTCAGGCTAGAGGGCACTTAACAAACGTAGTCATGAGTACCTAAGCAAATTGTCAAGATCCGTCTTAGATCCAGTGAATGGAAATAGAAGCTTTCTATAGTAATAATAATTATTATTTCTACTCATTCCTTGATTTTCTAAAAAAAAATCTTAAGGAAAATTATGTTTTCTCTCGGAAAGACCTATCAAATACCAGACTGAAAGAGGCATGACTTCTAACAAGATCTCATATTTAATCTGTACCTAAAAAGTTAATGAAATGCTGATCATTTTGTTGACCAGAGAAAGAATATTCCTTGGCAAATTTTAATAATCTTTTAAGACTCTGTTTTCTCATCTCCACTTCATTTATTCAATGGCTCTATCTTTTATATTGAAATTGAACTTTTCTTTTTTCTTGGTCATTCATTTACAGTCCAATAAAATATGTCACCTGGTTTGTGTTCCTCACCATTATTACTATGAATTATATTAGGGCTCCTCGCTGCATTTTATTGCCACCATAATGGCTACTCACACCTCCTTCCCATAAAGTCACACAAACACTGAATTAATTAACACTTTTAAAGAAAACTACCACCTGTAAGAATATATTAAATCAAGTTTGAAGAAAGAAAACATGCTTTTCTTTGTATTTATCACATCTTACCACACTAACTTTTCTTAACTCCTACCTGCTATTTTTGCTTTATGAATCAATTTGTGAATTACTGAGTATATTGTTAGAAAAGTTCTGTAGGATTTTATAGATTATTGTAAAGACTGCTCATCACCTTGGTTGTGTTAATAGAAAGTCACCATCTTAAAGAGGAGAATCATAAACACAATGACATTTTTATCACCCACCCACCATGCATATTTACCTCTCATCTGTGATATGTTCCAATCAGGGATGGAACTTTGTAGTGAAGACACATAGACAAAAACAGGAAAGTAGCCAGCCTAAGCTATTAAAATGCCAGTTTGCTTTATGAGGTTATAAATATGTTCTATCATGTCTTTATATTTTATCACCTCTATTTCACTCCTTGGTAGATTCACATATGACATATCAAATTACTCATGTCAAGAATTTAAAACTACCAGTATTTAAATTTTAAAAAGCATCTTATTATTTTTTTACTGTACTTCATCTTTGGATTTCATATTTTTCTTAAACAAAACCTGGATTTCATGTGAAAAAATACTGTTTTCCTATTAAGCATACCTTTCTTTAAAACGTGATGCAGATATTTAAGAAGTCAGTATTTCTTTCCTATACAGATGGATATTCCCTATCCATTTTTTGGCTAGGGTGTGGAACAGACCTCAATATATGTACAATTTCCAAAACAGAATTTGGGAATGGCTCTAGGGCAGTGCCATTAAATTATACATTTAGGTATAGTTTTGAATCTCTATTTTTACCAAGAATGACCATAATCAGCACATTATTTAGAACTATGTAAATGGCTATTCAAAGTACTCCAGTTAAAATAACTTCAGCTATTCCATTAAATCATATACATATGGCAATATCTTTTGCACTATGTGATTAGGCCACTGACCTTGATTCTTCCTTTTCATAACACTGGATCTGAAAAGGCTGATTCATGACAGGCAATCACTTCCTGTTGAATTACATAAATAAATAAATATATTATATCTTCTCTAAATTCCGTCCTTTGGGTGTTAGCAGCAGCTGTTACCTGTGGGGTGTCATTCTCAGTAAGCTGTCTCTTAGTTTCATGCTGCACATACTCTTCTGTTTAAATGAGGCAGTGAAGCAGCTCATGCTCTGCTTGCTTCAAGTCAACATGATCTGCTTGTGCTTGTGCCTGTCACTTCTTAGCTCATTACGTTGCTGTTAGTTTTGCTTGAAGTGTTTTGTTCATCCTTCGGGTATGGTCACCCTCCTTCAGATAGCCACATAATTGTTTTTCATTCCAGTGCCATCCATTTTCATTACATGACTGGTCAGAACCACTGAATGTTGATGAGGATGACTTATATGCCTATCAGACAACTGTATTGTAAGACCAACTTTTATATGACTTTGTTTTCTCATTTGACTATAGCATCATTTATACATGATCAAAATACCAAGAAATGCATATGAATGTGTCAATTATTCCCAACAAATTTTGACTTCAAGCTTATATAATTAGCACTTGTTTTGTTTAGCTAAGTAACTCATTTTACAATTTTTTCACCTATTAGTTGGTACTAGTCTGCTTAATTATTTCAGGCAATGATTCTTAATTTTGTGAGATCTAAAGGTCCCTTTTAAAAACAAATATATTTAAAGCCTAATATAGAAATATATTCCTATATTAAAGGAATATATTTTCAATATATTTCAAGTATATTAAAATGAATTGTAGATAAAATGAATAATTTTAAAATTCAATATATTGGCTTCAATGTAATATAAAAAGAAATTAAAAAGTAAGCCATGTGATAGCAAAATAATGTATCTCTCAAAATATAAATGCTCAGGCCCAACTATACCAACTATATATATGGGAGATTAGGAAGGAGTCAGAGGCTCACATCTGTATACAGAATCATCATTGTTGTGACAGTCATAAGTGCAAACTGCTGTGGTGACTGTGAAGGCAACTCAAATTCAAGTGGTTTTACTGCCAGTGAGAATTTTCTTCAATGATAAATAACTCTTGGTAAAATTCAGATAAAAGCTTTATTTCAATATCCCTTTGATTTACACAGTAGTTGCATAGAATGCAGTATATATTATAAAACTTTATAACAATCACTTGTGTTAATTTTTCAGTGTGAATGACTACCCTACTCACAAAACGTTGTCTCGTATGCCTGGCCTTGCCTTCTACTAGCAGTGCCCATGAATCACTGAAACCAGAAAAACCACTCTGAATTTTCAAACCATTCCACTGGGAGTGGTATTGCCTACCACCCAATAAACTACTGCCTTAATTGTTATGATAACTTGGCCACTTTTTTTATCAGTGCATTGCCAAATAAAGAAGACTTTGAAATCTACCCAATTTCAGGGTTCAGGAAATGCATTATTGTGTTTATTACCTCTCTGTTTAAATCAGTCAAAAAAACAGACTGGCTGCAGTTGGGTGTGTGACTGACTGTCTCAACTCCAGCAGCTGGAGCTGCAGGAGAATGTGTGAAAGCGGAATGGGACAAGTGAGGAAGACCAGGACCATCACGCTGTGGGAAAGATGTGGATTCAAATGAAGAGAAGGAATGTGAGGATTCCAAAACAAAAAACAGTGGGAACAAAAGGATTTAGAAAAATAAGAAGCTGGAAAATTCCCCACTTCTTGGTATCCCTATGAGGTACTGCTCTTGTTCCACCATTCAAGTGGCTCATGTAACAAAATTCCACAGTTATTATGTAAATTCCATATAGAACATCTTTCAGAGTGACTTTCTATAGAAATTATGGAGAGATTGCAAAAAAAGAAAAAGATTAGTGTCTCAGATTCTAAAAAAGGTAATTCTACCCAATGTAACCCTGATATTTTGGCTAAAGGAGATAAATTATCCATATTCAGATACAATAATATTCAAATGTAAGTGGAAACACATTTCTGTATAGTATTTTGATGTGGCCTGTAATTTTGGACCATGTATATTTCAAATTACCCTTATTTCTAAGAAATGAAGACATAGAAATGTGAAAGAGGAAGGTATTTAGTTTAGATCTGACACAATTCTAATAGACATACTGTTAATGACCATGCTGTGCCAAATCCTTTCTGTAATAAAGCAGAAGGTAACCTATTAACTATTGAAATCAATGGAAAAATTATACAAAATTAATAGCTATCCTAAAATCCAAGGTACTTCTTTTGATCCCATTTAATTATTATTAAAGTGATTTTCTTATGAAAAGATTTGCTGTAATATTGTCACTATATACTGATTTTAGGACTATTTAATAATATCCTAAGATTTATAAAAAGATCACTAGGTTTGAGATCTGAGCTCAAGAAACAATTCTACCATTTACACGACTATAGGCAAATCATATATACTCCCTACATTTTAGGCATAATGCGGAGAAAAAGAAAAATGTCTAAGATCAATTTGAAGATCAAAATATGTTGACCAAATATTCATTAATAGTGTTAACTCTCCTTATCTGTCTGTCAAAGTGGTAAGAGATTGGTTTAACATATCAGGAATGGTTTATGCCAGAAGTCATATCTTACAGTTCTTCACTATGACTCTAAGGACATGAAGATTAGTTGAGTCACTTCTACTAAGGGCATGTTCAAATGAATTGATTAAATTGGAGTTTTAGAAATGAAAGAATTGAAAAACAGACAAGGAAACTCCATGATAATGCACCATGTGATAATGCAAATGTAGATATAATGCACTTGCCATTTGCTCTTGCCTCCTGCAAACTGGGCTGGCTAAAGTTCTCTATGATTGGCTGGGGTGAATACAGAGAGAAGGGTTGAGGTTAGGCAAGTAAATATCAAACAGCATCCTTCTCTTGTGAAATGAGAAGGCAGAAGGGATACTCAGTATTCCCCAGGTCCAATCTACAGAGAATGGACCTACAAAACAGGCACTAACTAACTAGGGAATCATTCTCACTCTCCTAGAAATCATAGCCCATTACAGAATAATCTCCATTGATTTTGTTTGTTTGTTTTTTGGTACCAGGAGACAAGGGATTGAACCTGGGACCTTGTATATAGGAAGCTGGAGCTCAACCACTTAGCCACATCAGGTCCCCGAGTTAATTGTTTTGTTTGTTTGTTTTTGTTTTTAGGAGATATAGGGATCAAACTTGGGACCTCATACATAGGAAGCAGGTGCTCAACCCACTTGAACTATATCTGCTGCCCTCCTTTCACCATTGATACTTAATCCACTGCAGAAAACTTCCATCAAAAATCACCAATCTACAGTTTGACCCAACATAAATTTAGATACAGAAAACTCCTACAATTTCTGGCATATTAAGAGCATAGCTTTGCACTGGCCATTTGAATAACTGCAATAATAGAAACCCCCATTTTACATGACTGAATTATTTGCCTGCATACACAAAGAAATACTGTGGTTTTGATAGGAAGTCCATTAAACCTGTATATCAATTTGGGGAAAACTGACATCTTTATTAAACTGAGAGTTCCAAACCAGGAACCTAGTATGTCTCTCATTTATTAAAGTCTTCTTGGATTTCTTTCTTAGTATTTTATAGTTTTCAACATGCAGACCCTATACATATTTTATTAGACTTCAGCCTAAATATTAACACTGGAACTATTATGAATAATAATTTTAATGAATTTTTGCTCTAATTGTGTATTGCTAGTATATAGGAATAAGACTGATTTTTATGGATTGACCCCATAAATTTCTATATGTTGCATAACTGAATTATTTGGACCTTGAGGCTTACCAAACTTCAGGAGATGGATGCGCTGAATTTCAGATCTAGCACCTTGTTTAATGGTCCATACTACCTATGCTTTCAGTTTGATTATTCAGGCCAGATTATTTCTAATGCCCCTGTGATTTCTTCTTTGACTCTTGAATTTATTTAAAATGTGTTTAAGTTCAAAATATTTTAGATTTACCATATATCTTTCTGTTCACATTTCTAATTTAATTCAGTTTTGTTCAGGAAACATCCTCTGCATGATTTCAATCATTTAGAACTTATTGATCTTGTTTTACAGTCATCCTGGCTATCCTCCATGTATACTTAATAAGGTGTATTCTGCTGTGGTTAGGAGGAGTGCTATATAAAAGTCAATTAGGGAAATTTGGTTGATAGTGTTCAAGTTTTCTATATCTTTATTGATTTTCTGTCTATTTGTTCTATCAAGTACTCACAGCATGCATTTGTATGGCTGTCTTTAGTTTGTTTAAAGGAGTTGGAACACCAGCTTAGACTCTTATACCACTAATTATTCATATTTTAGAGGACAAGCATTTCTCCCTCCAGGCTTATGATCCCTTGCTTTCTCCACTGCAGTTGGCTCCTTCTTGTCTACTTCTTAAAATAGGTGTTTCCCCCATCCTAGAAAGACTTTTACAATCCATTCCATTTAGATATAATTTTTCTCTTACAGCATTTAGCATAATCTCCCTTGTTTTATATTGCTTTGTCTTTGTTATGTATTATTTAAATTTAAGCCTTTCGTGGTTAAAGAACTTGCATATCTTGTTTTTTTTAAAATGTTTTCAGAGCCCACAATAGTCCACCCTCACAGTGCCAAATATTTGCCTAATAGAGAAATTAAATATTGGTCATTTGGGAATAACTAGAATTGTCTAGGATTAGGATTTTAGGCTCATGGAAAAGCCAGAGAGCAAAAGATGAGAATATGGATCCTGAATATTAGTCTACGTGTGAGTGTTTAGGGATTTCAATCCAGAAATAGAAGCCACATCTGTTTTAAAGCTAATTTGACTTTTCAGAAAGGCAATCTAGGACTGAAAACAAGGTACTAGATCTAAAATTCAGAGTGTCCATCTCCTGCAGGTTGGTAAGCCTCCAAGGTCCAAATAAAGATCCAATTCAGTTGAGCAAAAGGTAGGCAGACAGGCAATGAGTATACCAGAGAGGTTGGAAAATATCCATGCCTGAGTAAGAATAGGACAGGTTTCAGGGACAGGCGAAAAGGATTCTGCATACCAAGCTGCAATGTCCAGCCTAAGTCAGGAGTTCAGGCTATGCTGAATGAATCAATGAATGAATTAATGAATATAATGGATAACCAATTAAGCAGACTATCATGACCTGGAGCCTGTGAACTCCAGATGTTCTTTTATTTCACCTTACTGAGATGTTCATAAAGAACAAACATGCTAAGATCTCAGAATCAATTAAAAAATGATTTACAACATTTTATTTGGCACCCCTTTTATTATAAAATAAACTTTATCTTTTAAAAAATTGTTATTTTCTTAGAATTCTTATAATACCTAGGGGCAGAAAAAATGACCAGAAACTGTCTTCATTTTTAACTGACAGTATTAAAAAAGATAAATGCTTACATTAAGTTTCATTAAACTGCCATAATTATAAGCAGAATGCAATTTCTTTTTTCCCATTTTCACAAGCCAGTCTTAAGGCATGGTTTGAAGCCTATCTCATAAAGAAGTATGAAAATGTGGCCCTTTCTTAATTTAAGAGTAACATGAAAATAGCTGTTTGGAGGCAAAGTTCCTTGCAAACTGCAATATTTCTGTCATTGAAGTATTCTAAGAAATCATTTTATTCTCTATTTTGTACTTATTCTAGTATTTCACAGGTTTAAAAATAAGGCATTTTATAAGGTTTGAATTTTATCCTTTATCTAAATATATTACAGGATTATTTTGTCGCTGTTTCCCACCCCTCACTCTCAACATGGATTTCAATATACTTCTAAGCTAAGTATAAAGAGAAAAAAAATTAAATATGTCTCTTTAAGACAATTATATTTAAATATGTGTTTAAGTATTTTCTCTTGACAAATATATAAGATTGAATAGATTTATTGCTAACTGAATGAATATAAACATGTCAGAGGAAAAATGAAAATAAACAGTGAAGAACTATATAGTTTGTCAACTTATCTACTCAATGGTTCTTTGCATAGTTTTGTGCCAGAACTCAATATTTGCTCATTTTAGAATGCCTTTGTGGCCTCTGGCAATCCAAATTCTCCCCAACCTTCAAGACCCACTTCAAGTCTCATCTTCTCGGTGAAATTTTTGCAGATCATCCCAGAAGAGGTAAAATCTTTTTTTCTATATTCCCATAAGATTTCCTCCTCACTGTGCTTTTAGCTTTTAATACCTCCTACCTTGTATTCATGGTGATTAGTTTATTTATTGAGTCCCCATTTTTTGAAATGCAGAAGGACAATCCCTTTTCTTCTACTCGAAGAAGAGACGCTAATTTGTTTTATCAATATCTAGAACATTTCAAATCAACATTGATTTTAGGACTATATCTCATTTATGATTTATGGGATCAAACTGCTTGGCAGTGTATTTACATATACACACATGCATATGTACACATATATATGTACAGCTGCACTAGTGTGTAGAACGACTGCATGATGGAGGGTCATTCCTATGCAAAATTCTGCTCTTTTTCCCTATATTTTGCACTCATGAAGTTCTACCCTTAGCAACCTCTGCCATGTCTCTGTCTGCCTCCACATGTTAGAATTGCTTAGTAGAATAATTATCCCTTTTGGTACTCCCTACCTTTATTTCCCCCTCTTTGCTCATACATGCTACAAGTGCTGCTTATTGTTTTTATTTCTGTACCACCCAGAAGTTTGCATGACTTCAACCTCTAGATTCTGACCATCTGACTCTGGTGCTCTTGTGCATTGCTCCTTCAGGAATTTTATTGGGAGAAGTGGTTCACAATGCAGGATTCAGGTTTATACAGCTTAATCTAAGAAAAGAATACCTTACAGACACTACAAAAATTACATTTATCTTTGCAATAGATTTAGCAATTTGGGAGGGCAGGGATGGTTATAGAAATGATTTTTTAAGATATTTTAAATTTATTTTTAAATGATACATAGATCACACAAAATGTTACATTAAAAAATATAGGAGAATCCCATATGTCCCACTCCCCACACCCCCCATTTTTCTTATATAAACAACTTCTTTCATTAGTGTGGTACATTCATTGCATTTGATGAATACGTTTTGGAGCTCTACTGCATTCCCCAATGGAACAGCAACAATCCCCCAACTGCAGGGGCAATGACCAATGAAGAAGGATGGTCCAATGATGGGCCCTTGATACTGATGACTGTCTTATGAGCCTTTTGCCCTAGAAGTGATTTTCATTTTGTTTACAGAAAGCTGATTTAGTAATATATAGAATTATTTTCAGTAGCATCAAAAATATACCTAGGGCTTATGCTACCTGGAATCAAGGACTTAAATAAATCCATGGTTTTCAAAATTTTTTCAGACACAGAGATCTTTTTACAAGGCAGATTTTACCTGGAAGCCCATTGTGTTAAACAGAGCAAGTATAACAAGAAACCTGATTAACAATGGCATAAGGGGCACACTTCTTCATTTATTCACTAATTCAACAAATAATTTTTAAGGATCTCCTATTTTCTAGGCTCTCTTCTAAGCAGTAAGGGCACACTAGTGTATAATTCAGATAAACCTCTCCCTTCATAAAGCCTTCATTCTAGTGTATGTGTGTGAGAGACAAGATAAATATTTAAGACAACCTAGTGAGACAAGATCAATAAAGAAAAATAAAAGTTGTGCAAGGTGCTATTTAGTAGGGAGTCCAGGAAGTCATCTGTGATAAGATGATTCTTAAGCAGATATTTGAGTGAAGTGGGAAAATAAGCCTGCCTGAGGAAGTGATTTCCAGGTAGAAGAAGGTCATTGAGGCATAGGCTTATTTGGAGGAGGAGCAATAGAGGCCAGCAGCATCTGTGCAGTCAGGGAGGGGGAGAGTGGAAAAACCATGGTAATGACATTAGATCTTTTCTCTTCTCCAGTTTGCTTCACCAAAGCTGTACCTAAGGTACTTCCTTACAACATCTACAATCCATTGAGCACAGTTTTCAAATGGCTGACACTGACAAAGTAGATGTTAAACTAGGGTTATCCATTGACAGCTTCCCATGTACCACGCAATGTACTGGGTGTTGGAGACATAGCATTGTATAAGAGAGACAGGGTCCACTTATGGAACTATTTTACTGGACCTATTAAAATTAGAAAACTGGTGGTCCTAGAAACTTACGGTGAGGTATGCTGTCTAATCATCCAGATTTAAAGGATACAAAGAAGGCTTTGATATGTTGTATGCTTCTTTATAAACTGCATATATTTGAGCATATTTGTATATGTATATACACAAAACACATATATGTGTATGTATGGATGTGTGTATATGTATATATACTGCCAAGTAGTTCGATCCCATGAATCATAAATAAGATGCAGTCGTATAATCAATGCTAATTTGAAACAAATAAAGAACCTTAGTAATTTCTGTGTTCAGCAAGTAGCTTTGTTAGTTGGATGATAATATTTACTCAAAACCTCATTCTGTTTGGAAATGGTGGAGTAATTGGTACCTACATATTCTCTTACATTGAACATCGTAGTTCTTCTATAGTATCTCCACAGTTACGTTAAATTTGATTTTAATATATGTACTATAATAGACTTTAAAAGTTTTTCAGGATGTTAAGCTATTCGTTTGGTAAAAAGTCATTGATAAAAAGTTATTAAGAAACCAAGAACTACAGTAGCATTCTTTGGCATTAAGAGGCACCTCAGATTGTAATGTTGTTATTTATTATTTTGAAAACAAGCTACTTCAAACTTTATCTTAATGTGCCCTGAAATGGCTCATTCAAAATTGTTACCTTATCTTCAAGGCAAAACATAAAACTTTCAAGTGACCTTTAAATGATTAATATATTTAACATTTTCAACTATTTTTGCCAACTTTACATTTTGCAAAACAGTATATCATAGTTCTTTTGTTTAAACTCATCAGTAAAAAATTATAAGGTAAAACTCATAATCACTATAAAGGAATAAAATATAATCTTTTTTACTCTTCTATTACCCCTTCAAATAAAAAACTGCATTGCATCAGTTAATAAATCATCTGAGAAAGCAGATGATTTGTGATTTTTCCAGGCTTCTATAGAGGCTAAATTTCCAACTGTCATATTTTGCAGTCTCAAATGAATTCATACCACCCAACTGTGCAACTCTCCCTCTCCTTTTCCTTCCCTCCCCTTCTCTCTCTTTCTCTCAGAAACACACTTGGCACACACACTTGTACACAAATTCATACAAAGTGGCAAATTTACTGAATTATTAGAAACTTGGGTATAAGTGTATTTATTTGTGTGTGTTTGTATAACATAATGTGAGATAGAATTTATTTCCAAATAGTCATTACAATTCTTTTCAGAGCTAAAAAAAGGTAATTCAAAACTTGTTTATGTATAAGCGCAAAATAGAAGAGCATCTTCCAACTTGCTTTCAGTTCTTAAGAAACAGCATTATGAAATTACAACTCATAGTGGGAATGGTAAAATTAAGACTATAATTAAGATACTAAAACAACTTCTAAGAGATGTTTTGAGAGAAGGGTTGGAAAGATAATTTTGTGGGTCCCTTTTTTGTTTTTGCAAAGTCTACACAAATGATGTTTCACTGATTAACAAAGCTTCCTACATAATATTTTTCACTTTTAGGTTTGAACAATACTCATTTAATTTTTTTCTCAATACATTAGGTCCCAGGATTGTTCAAACTTAAAACAAGAGATTTATATATACGAGATACATGTATATATCACTTACAGTTCATCAAATCACTTAAGTACACAATGTTTCATTATTAAAATTCTGATTAGTATTTGAGCATTTTGTACATAATCCATAACTGCAACAACAAACAATAAGACTTCCAACTTGCAGTTAATAAATAGACTTTCATTTCTCATGGGCTTAAGATTCCCACCTTACAAGGCTGTATAGGCCAGTACCCAATATTAGTCTTGGCCACATCCAATTCACAGGCTAAGTCATTACAAACTCCATTAACATGAGAAAACACTGTATTTATCAATTATAGCACAGAAAATACTTTTTTCTTACCCAACCATTTAAGAATTTGATTGAGCAGCAGGCCAATTGTTTGCCTCTTCCAAGCCCTTAAAATAACATGGTCTCTGATGTTTCTTAGTAGGGTCACTGCCACAGGTTTGATTCATTGCCATCAGGCCAGGGTAAAAAAGCCTTGAAGAACTGCAAAAGTTTATTGTTGACTTTTTCGCACAGTTTTGCAGTTTTTTTAATTCACTCAGGCTTGTTTTACTTTTACAAAACACATCTCACTGAATGCTACCACAATACTTTTACAACTTGCTAATTCTGTCCCACATATCATCATACTAACCATTTTATTTTAGGACAAAATACACCTTATAACATTTCAGTTAGCATTCCCACAAACTTTGTACCTTTTTCAATATTCGCTCAACTTTTACCTCTTTCATTTTATCCTTCCTTTTCCTCTCACTTTCTCTTTCTTCCTTCCTTTTTCTCTTCCTTTCTGACTTTCTCTTCCTTTCTCTTGCTTTCTTCCTTCCTTTCTCTCACTTTCTTCCTTCCTTTCTATTCTTTTTTCTTTCTATCTCTTTTTCTTCCTTTTCTATCTTTTTCTTCCTTTTTCTTTCTCTTTTTTCATTTTTTTTTGAACAATCACACACACTGAAACAATTACAACACACCCACTGACATTGAACAAACACAAAAGCAGTTCCAAATCTGCTGATCTAGAATTTCTTCCGTGCTTCCTTTTATAATTCAACATTTCTTTTCCAGTTTTCCTTCTTTCAATTTCCTTCTTAATCTCTTTCTGTCCCCAAGTCATACTTGCTTTATGATGCCATGCTTGAACAATTTCTGTAGTTTAGATCCTTTGATGTAAAGCCATCTTGTCTTTGGAATGAGACCCAGCCATGCAGTTTCCATTTCCAGCATCTGTCTTTCCATCTGCATGACTGGAGGTTCTGAGTTTCACAGTGTCGCAGTGTGGGCTCGCCCGGAGGGCCGCTGCAGGGGCGGTGTGGGCTCGGGCGGAGGGCTGCAACATACGGAGGGGCCTTCCGAGAAGGCACTCCGGGGCCGGCAAGGTGCGGAGGACGCGCAGTAGGAAGAAGACTACCGAGGAGACCAGGATCTGTGCGCAAGTCTGATTTGTTCAGGAAGTACAGCGGTTAATAAAGGGCGAAGATGGGGGAGGGGCAGGGGGTGTGGCCGGGGGGCGGCAGACGGCTGATAGGTTCGTGCAGGGGTGCATCATTGGTTGCGGGCAGAAGACGGGGTAGCCAGGGTCCTCCGCGGCAGCGAGGCGGGGCTGTCATGGCGCGGCGGTGGCCCTCGGGGGAGAGGCGGGGTTAGGCCACCGAGGGGGAAGCGGGTGCAGCTGGGCAGAGGGGCGGGCAGTACGCCCGAACCCCAAGCGGAGGGCCTTAACGCCCGTTCCCGCCACCCGGGTCCGACTCGCACCGGCGCCTGGAGACGAGCCGACCCTTGCTGTCGCCGCGCTCCCACACGGTGCCACCCTACACACAGGACATGTTGTTGTCTCTTGGCGTTCATGGTATGGCTTTATTTGATGAGCTGGTACCCACACAGGATGTTCTCCATCTCCTGGGGAAACACAAGCAAACTCTCGAGGACTTCGAAGGCTTTCCAAACCACTTGGGGCTCTGTGCCGTTACACCAACTTTAGTTTCGCTCGAAGTGATCCTTCTTCCCTTCCAGTTTGTGTTTGGAGTCCCACGTTGGGCACCAGTTGCTGTGAACCAGCTCAGCAATAGGTTGGCTCAAAGGGAAGGCAATGCAGAACTTACAGAAATAAAGGACAGAGAGAAAGACACAAGAGAGGAGATAAAGATGGAACCAGGGGACTCATAGCTTCTGGAACTGAGAGTCTCAACCCTAGCTTCCACCTCGTATTTATTAGAAACTACTAAGCAGCTGTTTGCTATTAGAACTACAACATCATCTACAATAATAGAGAACAACTGCAACATCTACAATAAGGAACAGGTAAGTCAGTTTCCCACAACATGTGGGTTTTTAAATTTATTGTAATAAAAAAAATTTGGACATTTGGATCAAAACATAGGGACACATCTTAGTATTTTTATTTTTGAAATTATCCTTTTAAAATAATTTCTTCTTTACTAACTTCACAAGATCAGTTGATAAATTTAACTTCAGTTGGAACACACTGAATATAATACAAGCTAGAACTGTAAAGAAATTACAGTATCATTTGATATTTTATCCAGAATAGGATTCTTATATATTAGCTGGGACATATATTATTTGTTAACTTTAATATATTGATCTTTATATCTATGATTTAAGCTTCATATTTTCTTTAAATAATAGGAAAAAAGATAATTTTAATATGGTATAATATTGTTGAAATTCAACAAAATCAGAAACATAAAAATTTAACCAAGAATATGGATTTCTTCATTAATTAAATCTGTTTATTTCAAAATTTTTTGTCAAATAATTCACTTGAACATGTGTATAGATGTCTAGAGGGGTAATGATGAGAATAGCATAAACAAATCTTCTGTAACATATCGGTAGAATATTATATATAAAGGATTTGCTGTGCTCTCTTACACAGAACTATAATAACATAAAATCAATCTGACTCTCTAACAAGGAACTACTTCACTGAGTAAAAATAAGCTTAAATCAGCCTATAGGTAATATTATTGTCATTGTTTTAATTTTACTTCATTACTATGAGTCTTTTATGCAGGTCTACTTTTTTGTTTTCCTTTAACTGAAAAGAGTGTTTTAAGCCAATGTATAATATTAAATATAAACAAAACATTTTTTTAGAACTTGAAACTTGGGAAATATATATTTGTATAATAATGGCAATGATGGAAATCTATGTCATTAGCCACATATACTTTGGAAATGAAAATTTATGAAAAGCTCAACTATCTGGACTAAAGTTGAAAAAATGATGTAAATAAGCAAATGACTCCTTGTAGGAAAAACTCCTTGTAAGCTACAATATCACAAAATCAAAGCACTGAATTTTTTCCTCACAGAAATATACAATGATTTTCACTCAGAATGTATTACTCTTTTTGCATGATTCTATAAGTCTGTTTTTATAACACATACACTTGTCACAAACAAAAACATAGTAATGTAAAAAAAAAAAAAACAAAGAAAATAAATCACTCTGGAACTTTTATACCAGTGAGATATGACAGATGGTAAATAGAAGGCTAGAATTTTGAACATAACTGGAAAAGACAGTCATGATGATTTTAAAAGCTCAACAGTATGGGGATATTATATGTGCTGGAAACACTAATACACATAACAGTAGATCTCCAGGGCATTGCATTTTGTCTCAGGAGAAAAGGTATGGGTTAGAAGACTTGAGCTAAGTATCAATTGTTTTAGAGTAGTATCTTGGGTAAGATTCTTAATATCCCTAAAACAAATAAAATTCATTACTCCCCCACCAAAAAAAAAAAAAAAAAGAAAAGAAAAGAAACAAAGAAACAAAGATATATGGTTCCTTGGGGACCAGATGAAATATTGTAGTAGCTAGCCTCCAAGACAGCCCCCAATAACCCCTACCTCCTAGCATTCACACCCTTCCATAGTTCCCTCCCATATTGTACCAGAGTCTGACTATGTGACCAATAAAATAGATCAGAAGTGATTGTATGTCACTACAATATTAGGTTATAAAAATAATGTAGTTTCTATCTTTAGTGCTCTCTCGTTCTCACTCTTTGTCTCTCTCTTTCAGATTACTTGCAATGGCGGAAGTCAGCTGCCAGGTCATGAGCAACAGTGTGGAGAGGCCCATGTAATGAGGAACTAAAGTTTCCTGCCACCAGCCATGTGAGAGAGCTTGGAAATAGGTTCTCCAGCCCCAATCATGCCTTCAGAATACTGACACCCCAAATGACAGCTTTCCTGTAGCCTCCTGGGAGACTCTAAGATAGCTAAGCCTCTCAAGGACTCCTAAAACTCAAAAACTTTGTGAGATATTAAATATTTGCTATGAAAAGCTGTAAACAACAGCAATAGTTAAACAATTCATATTTTGGAAAGTGAAGATGGGTTGTAGCCATAACAAATACCTGATATTTGGCATGGTTTTGAAACCAGGCTGTGGGTGGTAACAAAATGATTTCAAGAATTGCATTAAATCTGCATCAACTTAAACAGACCATCAGTAGAATTTTCAATTTGAGGAGGCTGACTGTGAGGACTTATAGAGGAGTGAGAAAAGCCATATTGGAACTTGTGGCAAAGAGTCCTTGTTATTTAATGTCAGATTCAGCAAAACTGTTATCTAAAGTAATGTGGAGAATAAAGATCACCTAATTAGGTAATCTGGCTAAGGGGGTTTATAGCCAATGTGTTGGGTATTCTGGCTTGTTTCTTTTTCATGTTTAGATTGAAATGTGAGAGGAGAGAAAGCTAACGAAAGGCTTTCTGAACTGAAATGAAGAAGGACTTGCTGTTTATAACAACACAAAATTCTCTCTATGGCAATCAATGGTAGAATTAAGCAGCAGCTTCCAAGAAAGGTAACATCTAGGACAACCTCAGGATTTAAAGGAAAAGCCAATGGTGTGACTCTACAATCTTTTTCCAATACCTCAGAAAGATCAACATAACAAAAGTCTGTTGGAATTAATAAATGGATGCAGCAAAGTTTCAGGATACAAAATTAACACACACAAATCCGCTGTTTTTCTATATGCTAGCAATTAAGAATGTGAAAAGCAAATTAGGAAAATATTTACATTATTAATAGCATAAAAAAGAATAAAATATTTAGGAACCAATTTAACCAAGGAGGCAGTAGAAAAATATTAAAAACTACAAACTATTGCTGAAAGAAGAAAACCAATGGAAAAGGACTGGAAGACATACTATTGTTAAGATGAGAATACTATCCAAAGCAATATAAAGATTTAGTGCAATCCTTATCAAAATCTCAGTGGAAATTCTAGCAGTAATGGAAAAACCCATACTGAATTTCATAAAGAATTTTAAGGGAATAGAATAACCAAAACAACCCTGAAAAAGAAGAACAAAGTTGGAGGACCCCCATTCCCTAATTTCAAAACTTACTACAGAGTTACAGTAATCAAAGCAGTGTAATACTGACATAAGAATAGACATGTAGACCAATACAATAGAATTAAGGGTCCAGAAATAAACTCTCATATTTATGGTCAATTGATTTCGACAAGGGTGCCAAGACCATTCAATGGTATAGAACATTCTCTTCAATAACTTGTGCTGGGACATTGAATATCCACACGCAAAAGAATGAAATTGAATCTTACGTCATACTATATACAAAAATAAACTCAAAGTGGATCAATGATCTAACTGTAGGAGCTAAAACTATGAAACCCTTAGAAGAAAATTTAAGGGCAAACCTTCATCACTTTGGGTTTGGCAGTGGATTCTTAGATGTAACACTAAAGAAAAAAAAATAGATAGATTGGAATTCATCAGAAGTTAAAACTTTGTGCATGTAAAGGACACTATTAGTCAAGTGAAAAGACATCTATAAAATGGAAGGAAGTAATTGCAAATCATATATGTGATATGGGCTTAAAATCTAAAACATATAAAGAACTAAAACACAAAAAAAGGAAAAAAAATTTTAAATGGGAAAAGAACTTGAATAGACATTTTTCCAAAGAAGATATACCAAAAGTCCAATAAGCACCTGATGTTCAGTATCATTAGTCACCAGAGAAATGTATATCAAAATCACAATGAGATAGCACTTCACACCTTCTAGAATGGCTACAATTTGAAAAAAATAGAAAATAGATGTTGGTGAGAATGTGGAAGTATTGAAACTCTCATGCATTGCTACTGATAATTTGAAATGGTATAGCTGTTGTGGGAAACAGTTCAGAGATTTCTTGAAAAATTAAATATAGAACTACCATATGGCCCTTGTTATATGCTCAAAAATATTGAAAACATTGAGCTCAAACAGATACTTGCACACCAGGGTTAATAGAATTATTTACAGTAACCAAAAGGTGAAAACAACTCAAGTGTCCATCAAATGATGACTGAATAAAGAAAATGTTTAATGCTCATACAATGGAATATCATTCATCTATAAAAGGAATTGAGTTCTAACACACAGTACAACATGGATGACCCTTGAAACATGCTACATGAAATAAGCCAGACACAAAGGCACAAATATTATATTATGTCATTGATATAAAATATCTAGAACAGGCAAATTCATAGAGACAGAAGTCAGGTTAGAGGTTACCAGAGACTAGAGGTGAGGGGAAAATGGAGAGTTATTGCTTAATGGATACAGAGTTTCTGTTTGGGGTAATAAAAAATTTTGAATGTAGTATGAGATTTACACAACATTGTGAATATAATTAATGCCAGTAAATTGTATACTTAGAAATGATTAAAATGGAAAACTGTATGAAATTTAATTTTACCACACACACACACACACACACACAATAAAAGATCAAGTTAGTGTTGAAGAGTAATCTTTGGCTAGAATGAAGGGCCCTCTAAAAAGTTTACAGATATGACTCATAGATAATTTCAATAAGAAAGGGGACTTCTAAGAAACGTAAGGGTGTTGCCATCTCAGCAGACTACCAAGGTGGAGAAGTGCTTTTCTAGAAGAGATTTGTCATCATGGATTTTGTCAGTGGAGTGATCCTCATAATATCCACAGGAGGTCCATAAAGGTTTAGTGAAATATATCATCAAAAACACGCAACCTGAACTGAAAGATACAGGAACAGTAAAATAAAAAAAGAAACCTGGGATTCCCCCAACATATTACAATCAGAAGGCAGGCTCTAAAAACTAATCAGTTGCAACATGTGCTGCCTTTCATGAAAAAGAAGGAATGACTCAAAGGGAAGAAACAAGAGTCCAGAGGCCAAAACCAAGAAGCACAGAGTCATTTCAAGGCAGAAGGAAAAATTAATCAAGGAAGTACCAATATTTTCCTAGTATTTGGATTTTAGAATTGCTATGGATCCATGATTCCTCTGTGCCACCCATTTTCTTCCTTTTGCAGAGTAGTATCTATAGTAGTCACCCTCTGCCTGTTTTGCTTCTGTATAGTGACTGTGAAGAGGGCAAATAACTTGTCTCTTCAGTACTAGAGAGAAAGGATCTGTGCTATAGATCCTGGTATCTCCAAATTGATGTCCAAACACCTCCTGCCTTGCAAACCCCTGAAACAGCCCACTCCAGCAAGATTCCAACACTACTCTGCCAGTCCTTTGAGGCAGCGATTATGAAGAGCACTCACTCAGCCGCCATCTTGCCCCACCTCTTCCAAGATCATCTTCTTAAACTAATCTGTTCCTATAGATGTGGGCTCCTTTGATTGCATTAAGGGACTTTTTTATTGGATCATTTGATTAGATCACTCTAGGGCCTTTGATTGAACTGCATCCATGATGTATGACCCAGGGTGAGTTTCTTCCATCTTGCTGAGGTCTTATGTAACTTGAGAACATGAGATACCAGGAGCTACACTACACCTAGCTAACCATACCAAAGGAGCTATTTTTAAGTAATTATACTCCAGGCATGATAACATGCTGGAAATGGGGTTGATGCTATATGTTGTAGTTTTCCAAGGGATGTCAATGCAAAATTACCAGAAATGGTTTATAATGAGGGAAAAGATTTACAGTTCCAAGGCTATAAAAATATCCAAATCAAGGTATAATCAGAGATGATGTTTTACCAAAGGTTGGCTGCTTGTAGGTCCTGTAGTCATGTTATATGGTAAGGCAAAATGGCTCTCCATCTGGCTGCTTTGTCTTCAAGCTCAGTTGTGGGCAAGAAAGCACATAGCATGACTAGTCTATTCAGCTTTGAACTCATTCATGTGCCTAGCCTCTCAGGCACTTCTTTTGTGTCTCTCTGCTCTGCTGATTCCAGCCTCTGGCCTCTTTCTCAGATCTCAGGGTTTTGCTTGGCATCTCTTTCAGTGTAGATGATTCTGGAGTCCTCTTTCACATGGCAGGGTGAAAAATGGCAACTGTCCTTGTGTGTTTCTGCCTCCAGTTCTCAAGTTACATAAGACCTCAGCAAGATGGGAGAACCCCACCCTAGGTCATACCTCATGGATGCAGTTCAATCAAAGGCCCTAGAGTGATCTAATCAAATGATCCAATAAAAAAGTCCTTTAATGCAATCAAAGGAGCCCACATCTATAGGAACAGATTAGTTTAAGAAGATGATCTTGGAAGAGGCAGGGCAAGATGGCAGATGAGTGAGTGCTCTTCCTAATCGCTGCTGCAAAGGACTGGCCGAGTAGTGTTGGAATCTTGCTGGAATGGGCTGGTTTGAAAGGCAGGAGGTGTTTGGACATCGATTTGGAGCAATGCTTGCTAAAGGTAGAATTGTGGGTTTCTAGCACTAAGATTGGAAGTTGTGGAGAGGTGGGACGCTTCCCCCTAGGGCTGGCAGCCACAGGATTCCCAGAACTGTCCATAGTGCAGCGGAATTCCCAAGCCCTGTGTTCTCCAGAAGTGTGGTCCCCAGTCCATGACCCCTAAGTCCTCATAGCTGATGTTCCACAGACCCACATACCCCGAGTCTGCAATATCCTGGACTTCCCTCTCCCAAATCCAGCGTTCCCTGAGGTATGGGATTACCCTAGCCCTCTGGTTTTGGATGGACACCGTGAGTCAGAGTGTTTGATGGGAGGTAGAGAGGGGTCAAATGAGTGTGGGCTCAATTTTCAGGTCTCCCGGTCCCCCCCATTTTTCTTTTTTTTGAGCTTGGAGTTGCATACCAGCTGGCTTGGGGAGAGCTGGGGAAGAAAGGAGAGGTAAATCTGCTAAGAAAGCCCAATTTACCTAAACGCCCTGGGAAAGGAAACTTGGCCTGTGAGAAAGTGGAGTCAGAAAATCAACTAGCC
Source organism: Dasypus novemcinctus (assembly GCF_030445035.2). Taxonomy (NCBI): domain Eukaryota; kingdom Metazoa; phylum Chordata; class Mammalia; order Cingulata; family Dasypodidae; genus Dasypus; species Dasypus novemcinctus. The sequence goes on from NC_080679.1 coordinate 30,463,212, forward strand.
CTCCTGTAGCACCTAAGGGAGAGGGACTGTAAGACACGTTTTGAAAACTTCCAATAGCATATTTGGGGTTCCTGGTGAGGTGTGGGTGCTCTCTCTCTGGAAATTAAGAGTCATTGTTTTCTCTGGTGATTTGGTTCACCAAGGACCCACTTGAATCTCCTACTGGATCCCTCACACAGCTTTGCTGCTGGCCTGGGAGAGAGGGAAGGGAGAAAGGGAGAAAGGGGGAGGGTCAGATTCCTAAGTATTTTATTTAACTGCAAAGAGGATTCCTTGCTTGCAACTTTGACTGGTCTTTTCGGGGGGGGGAGGGGTGTTGTTTTCTTGTTTTTCCTTCCTCCTTATTGCCCCATGGCTCTTCCTTCTTCTTCTCTCCACCCCCTTTTTCTTGCTTGTTGTCCACCCACCCCTCCTTTATGCCCTTTTTTTCTTTCTTTCTCTTCTTTTTTATATTTTTTATATTAAGTACTGCAGGGAGTACTTCACATTTGCTGTGTTTCCTCATCCTTGATTTCTTCTTTTCTGTGTGTACTGATTTTGGCTACCAAATGCGAGCCTTTCTCCTCTATATCTTTCTATCCTCCATCATTTATTTTTTCTCTTACATTCCACCTCTCTTTGTTTAGCCCACAATTTTTCTTTTTATTTCTAATACCTTTATACTGTTTTCTGTCTTTTATTCATTCCCTATATTACTTTCCTTTCTTTGCTCTTTCCCTCTATCCTGACCACACTGGTCTTTTAATTCATACTATATTCCTCCCCATATTCAGTTTACTGCCTCATTATAGGTACTCCATTTTTCTTACTGTTATAATTCTACACAGCTTACATGATTCTAATATCCATTCTCCTAAATCTCACATGGTTCTTCTGTTAACAGTTACTATCAATACTACTATTATCCTTTTTCTTTTCTTACTCCTTTTGCTTTCTTTTGCCCTAATATTTTCCTTCAAGTGAACTTAGCCAACAATAAGGAAGTAGAATAAGAACAAAGTGACAAAGAGAAGATTTAACACACACAAAAACAACAACTAACTGAACCCTGAGACTAGACAAAGAAGATAATCAACTGAATAAACCCACCAAGATGAAATGATGACCAGACAGCAACAAAAAACTACAAACCAAACCAATAATCAGGAAAACATGGCCCGATCCAATGAACAAATTAAAAACCAGGAAGAAGCGCAGAACATTCAATGAGTAATTAAAGCTCTCAAAACATATATTAGGGACTAATTTAATGAAGTGAAGGAAGAGATTGAGAATATGAAGAAAACACTTGGAGAGAATACAGAAGAAATTGTAATCATGCACAAAAAGATAACGGATATGATGCACAATCCAAGAAGTAAAAAACACACTTTCAGCAAATAACAGCAGATTTGAAGAGGCAGAGGAAAGAATTAGTGATGTGGAAGACAGTACATCTGAAATCAGATACTAGAATTGATAGAAAAAGGACAAAAAATTTCCAGCAGGGATTTAGGGACCTGACTGACAATGCAAAATGCACAAACATACACCTTATAGGCATCCCAGAAGGAGAAGAGAATGGAAAGGGAACAGAAAGAGTGTTGGAGGAAATAATGCCTGAAAACTTCCCAAACCTATTGAGGGAGATGGATGTCCACATCCAGGAAGCACAATGCACCCCAAATAGCATAAATCCCAAGAGGCCTACCCCAAGACATATACTTGTCAAATTATCCAATGCTCAAGACAAAGAGAAAATACTAAAAGCAGCAAAAGAAAAGAGAACCATCACATACAAAGGAGGTTCTATAAGATTAAGTGCTGATTTCTCATTTGAAACCATGGAGACAAGAAGGCAGTGGTATGACATAGCCAAGGTACTAAAAGAAAAAAAATTCCAACCAAGAATACTCTATCCAGCAAAGTTAGCATTCAAAAATGATGGAGAGTTCAAAATATTCACAGATAAACAGAAACTAAGATAGTATACCAACAAGAATCCTGCCCTTCAAAAAATACTAAAGGGAGTTCTGCAGGAGGAAAGGAAAAACAGGAGAGACAGAGTTGGAGGAGAGTGTAAGAACAACTAAAAAGACAAAAAGAAAAAAGAAAAAAAAGTTAAAACAAAGTAGAACAAACACAAATCCAAAGAAAATATGACTAATACAAGTAATTCCTTGAAGGTAATAACATTGAATGTCAATGGATAAAACTCACCTGTCAAGAAACTCAGACTGGAAGACTGGATAAGGAAATATGATCCATCTATATGCTGTCTACAAGAAACACATCTTAGACCCAGGGGTTCAAGGAGATCAAAAACAAATGGCTGGAAAACAATCTTACAGGCAAACAATAAACAAAAAAGGGCAGGTGTAGCTATATTAATATCAGACAAAATAGACTTTAAATGCAAAACAACTGTGAGAGACAAAGATGGACACTACATATTCATGAAAGAGATAATCCTTCAAGAAGAAAGAACAATCATAACATTTATGCCCCTAACAAGGGTACCTCCAAGTATGTGGGGCAAACACTAGAAAAACTAAGTGAAGGAATAGATGCCTCTACAATTATAGTGAGGGACTTTAATACACCACTATCACTTTTAGACAGAACATCTCAAAAGAGAATCAATTAAGAAACAAAGACTTTGAATAACATATTAGAGGAACTGGACCTAATAGACATATACAGAACATTTCGTGCAAATACAGCAGGATATACATTCTTCTCAAGTGCACATGGATTGTTCTCCAAGATAGACCACATGCTAGGCCACAGAGAAAGTCTCAATGAATTCAGAAAGATTGAAATCATACAAAATAATTTCTCTGACCACAGTGGAATGAAGCTGGAAATATGCGAGAGCCAGAGATCCAGATTTGGCAATTTGATATGGAAGTTAAATAACACACTCTTAGAAAAACAGTGGGTCAAGAAGGAAATCTCAAAAGAAATCAATACCTACGTGGAAATGAATGAAAATGATAACACAACATATCAAAACTTATGGGATGCAGCAAAAGCAGTACTGAGAGGGAAATTTATAGCCGTAAATTCATACATCAAGAAAAGAAGAAAGAACTAAAATTGAAGAACTAACTGCACACTTGGAGGAATTAGTAAAAAACAACAACAACAAACTAAACCCAAAGGAAGAAGAAAGAAAGAAATAACAAAGATCAGAGCAGAACTAAATGAAATAGAAAATAAGAAAGCCCTTGAAAAAACTAAGAAAATAAAGAGCTGATTCTTTGAGAAGATCTATAAAATTGACAAACCCTTAGCTAGCCTAACAAAGAAAAAAAGAGAGAAGATGCAAATACACAAAATAAGAAATGAGAAAGGGGATATCACCACTGATCCCAAAGAAATAAAGACTATCATAAGAGGATACTTTGAAAAGTCATATTCCAAAAAGAAGGACAATTTAGAGGAAATGGACAAATTCCTAGAAAAACATAAGCAATGTACATTGATGAAAGAAGAAATTGATGATCTCAACAAACCAATCACAAGTAAAGAGATAGAATTAGTCATTAAAAACCTCCCAACTAAGAAGAACTCTGGGCCAGATGGCTTCACAGGTGAATTTTACCAAACTTTCAAGAAAGAACTAACACCAATCTTGCTTAAACTCTTCCAAAAATTGAAACAGAAGGAACATTGCCTAACTCATTCTATGATGCCAACATTATCCTAATACCAAAGCCAAACAAAGACACCACAAGAAAGGAAAATTACAGATCAATCTCTCTAATGAACCTAGACACAAAAATCCTCAACAAAATACTTGCGAATCATATTCAACAACACATTAAACAAATTATACACCATGACCAAGTGGGATTCAGTCCTGGTATGCAAGGATGATTCAACATAAGAAAATCAATCAATGTAATACACCATATAAACAGAATCACATGATTCTATCTATAGATGCAGAATAAGCATTTGACAAAATACAGCACCCTTAATAAAAACACTGCAGAAGAATGGAATAGTAGGAAACTTTCTGAACATGATAAAGGGTATATATGAAAAACCCACATCTAACATCATTTACAATGGTGAAATCCTAAAAATCTTTCCATCTAAGATCAGAAACAAGACAAGGATGCCCACTATCACCCCTTCTAGTTAACATTGTGTTAGAGGTACTTTCTCAAGCAACGAGGCAAGAACCAGACATAAAAGGCATCCAAATTGGAAAGGAAGGAGTCAAAATTTCACTAATTGCTGATGATATGATCCTGTGCATAGAAAACCCTGAGAATTCTACAACAAAGCTTCTAGAACTTATAAATGAGTTATGTCACAGGTTATAAGATCAATGTGCAAAAATCAGTAGCATTTCTTTACACCAATAATGAGCAATCTGAGGAGGAAATCAAGAAACAAATGCCATTTACAATAAATTTAAAAAATTTAATACCGTTTACAATAAATTTAAAAAAATCAAATACCTAGGAATAAATTTAACTGAAGATAAAAAAGACTATACACAGAAAACTACACAACACTGCTCAAGGAAATTAATGAAAACCTAAATAAATAGAAGAATAGTCCCTGTTCATGGATAGGAAGACTAAATATTATTAAGATGCCTGTCCTAGCAAAACTGATCTACAGATTCAATGCAATTCCAATAAAAATCAACACAGAATTCTTTAATGAACTAGAAAAACTAACTGAATTTTATTTGGAAAGAAAAGAGGTTCGGAATAACCAAAGACATATTGAAAAAGAAAAATGAAATTGGAGGAATCACATTACCTGACTTCAAAACATGCTACAAAGCTACAGTAGTGAAAATGTCATGGCATTGGCACAAGGATAGACACATTGACCAATGGAACTGAATTGAGAGCCCTGATATAGATCCTCACATACACAGTCATATGATATTCAACACGGCCACCAAACCCACTCAACTGGGAGAGAATCAACTCTTCAAGAAGTGGTGACTGGAGACCTGGATATGAAGCTAGACTGGAGAATGAAAGAGGATTACCAACTCACACCTTAGACAAAAATCAACTCAAGATGGATAAAAGACCTAAATATAAGAGCCAAGACCATGAAGACCTTAGAAAGCAATGTAGGGAAACATCAACAGGACCTTGTAATAGGAAACAGCTTCATGAACTTCAAACTGAAAGCACGAGCAGCAAAAGAAACAAATAAATAAATGGGACCACTTCAAAATTAAAGCCTTCTGCACCTCAAATGAATTTGTCAAGAAAGTGAAAAGAAAGCCTACTCAATGGGAAAAAAATATTTAGTAACCATATATCTGATAGGAGACTAATATCCTGCATATATAAAGAACTCCTATATCTTGAAAATAAAAAGACAAACAACCCATTTAAAAAATGGGCAAGAGACTTAAACAGATACTTCTCCAAAGAAGAAATACAAATGGCTAAAAAGTTCCAAATAACTAGTTATTAGGGAAATGCAAATCAAAACTACAATGAGATACCATCTTACTCCCATAAGACTGGCAGCTATCAAAGAAACAGAAGACTACAAGTGCTGAAGAGGATGTGGAGTAATAGGAACACTCATGCAATGCTGGTGGGAATGCAGAAGGATCCAGCCATTGTGGAGGATAGTTTGGTGGTTTCCCAAAAAACTAGCTATAGATTTGCCATATGACCCAGCAATTCCACTGCTGGGTATATACCCAGTAGAACTGAAAACAAGGACACAAGCTGATAAATGCACATCAATGTTCATAGCAGCATTATTCACTATTGCCAAAAGTGGAAATCAACCCAAATACCCATCAACAGATGAACGGATAAATAAAAATGTGGTATGTACATACAATGGAATACTACTCAGCTATAAGAAGGAATACATTACAAACACATGTGATAACATGGATGAATCTTGAGAATATTATGTTGAGTGAAGCAAGCCAGGCATTAAAGGACAAATACTACATGATGTTTCTGATATGAAATAAGTAAACCAAGCTGTCTCAGAGAGCTAGAGACTGGATGATTGGCTTAAAGAAAGTTGGGGGGAGAGGAAGGTTGTAAGCTGACACCTACATGGGTGAAATCTATGATAAGCTGGAGGTAAATATTTGTAGAGGGAGGGGATAAAATGAGGGCATAGGGATACCTTTGAATGGAGCTTTGAGAGCTTGAGGGGGGGGCTAGGGATGGACAGATGGGTCAGATGGCCCAAGAAATTGGGGGGGAGTAGGGGGGAACATTTGGACATAGGAGATTGTCAGGTATGTGGTTGAAACTATAATGTTGAGAAAACTCATTAGAAAATATGATAAGGAAGTTTACCTGTTTAAGATGCTTAAGGGGGGACATCTGACACAAGGCAGTCTTCTAGGGAGTGTGTTAGTGCTCATTTTGTCATAGTGGGTTATATCATTGAGTGGAGATCCATACAATGAGAGTGAAGGTAAACCCACATCCAGGGAGGGCTGATGTTCTCAAACAGAGGGATTTGTGTCTCTTGAGAAAATTGGTGGCTCTCAATGGGTTAGGGCAGCCGAGTATGTCAAGCCTTCAATATTGTTGCAAGTAACTGTGAATATGGTCCTTCAAGTAATGAAGATTGACTGTCACTGTGGGTGCTGTGGGGAGAGGGAGAAAGGTATTGAACAGATGGAATCAGGGTAAATGTGGGACAATGGAAGTGTTCCACAAGATCGTGCAATGATGGATACAGGACATGTTAAATTACACCAAAAATGTATAAAAGTCTATAGGTTAAAATGGGAACCATAATGTAAAACATAAGATAACTAAAAATTTAGAAAACTGTATATCTAAAATATAAACCATAATGTAAACCAAAATTGAGCCTTGGTTGAAAGCTTTGTTTCAATAGCTGTACATCAGCTGCAGCAAATATAATATGAACATATAAAAATATCATTGCTGGGGAAGGGATAAAGTGTTTGATGTTGGATATGTGGGATTACCCTATATTATATATGTGAATTAATGTGATCTAAAACTTTTGTGAAGACAAAATTAGTAATTAGGGAAAAAAAAGGAAGAAATGAAAGAATTTGCCTTGCCATTGTACCCACAGGGCAACACCTATTGCAGTGATGAAAGGCAAAGCATCAAAAACAAAGCTTTTTCATCTTTTCATTTTTTGATACCCCAATTTATTTTTACTTTATTTAGTTTTTCTAAATTAGTATGTATTTTATATCTAACTTTTAAATCCATCACTATATTCCACTTTACTATTAATGGAACCTGGCAATGTATTAGGCTTCATATTTGAAGAAGTTTAGACCACAGAGAGGTTCAACTATGGCAGGGGCGGAACACTGGTGTGGGGTGTATTTGATGGGGGGCACATGGTTGGGAGGGAGTTCTCCAGGGCATGTATACAGAGTACATAAAAATGTTTGGATATTTTCATTGTGGTTACTGTTAAAAATGACAACTGAGGGAGTGCTGAGTTCCTAGCTGGGGGCAGGGGCGGGGTTCTATCACATTCTCCACTGGAGGAGAAACAATCCCCCAAATGCAATGGCTAAGACCAATAAAGAAGGATGGTCCAACAATGAGCCCTTGACACTAATGACTATGCTTGTGAGCCTGTGTGCCTGAAATAAGAACTAGGCCTAGAGCAGCAGGGTGCCTAAGAGTTACCTCCTGAGAGCCTCCATGTTGCTCAGATATGGCCAGTCTCAAAGCCAAACTCAGCATGTAAATGCATTACCTTCTCCCCACCATGGGACATGACTCCTGGTGAGGGATTACTACCAAGCACCAGCTGATGATGTAACTAGAAAAAGACCTTGAATAAAAGGGTCAACTCAGACCAGCAGAATATCTCAGCCTTCATGTAATATCAGGTATTAAAAACTGCTTTTTGACCTTGAATAAAAGGGGGAAATGGAAAGGACAAATTAGTTTATATGGCTACGAGTTCCCAAAAAAAGTCAGGAGATCATCAGAGGGGTCACACTTACACATGCCTCAGCAGGGTCCTAGAGACATCCAAAGTAGATACAACCCCAGGTACCTTTTCTCCTGAGGGCTACAGAGAACCACAAGTTCTATGGTCATGGTAGATGACTCTGGAGTTCAGTGCCATGTCAGTTGGTCCTCTTTGGAGTTTGTGTTCCTGAGTGTGATGGACTTGGACTCAGATGTGACCTTTCTACACATGTCTCTTCTGTCACTTTTACTGTACCTGTGGTTGGCACTCGGGTTGGTGTATACTCAGGAGATCTGAATCTCTGGACTGTCCATGTGACAGCCAGGCCCTGAGCCTCAGCAGACTTGCAACTCCTACCCTCTGGCTTATTGGACTTACCCCAGCCAGCAAACAGGAAGGTAAAGAAGGTCAACCACCACACCAGGGAGCCAAGAGTGCCTACAATTGCAAGTAGGAGAATTGCATCCATCATCCATGTGGAATCTAATCCCCCTCTCAATATAGAGGTGGAGTGGACATAACCACCCCAGGGTCCACAGGATGGTGGAATAGACTACGGATTAGAGTAGATTTACTGATATTCTAATATGGAAATATTGTGATTAGTAATGGAAGGAACTATAGCATTGATGTGGAGAAAGTGGCCACAGTAGCTTCTAAGGGTAGCGGGATAGGGAAGAAGAGATATGATGTGGGGGCATTTTCAGGACTTGGAGTTGTCCTGGGTGGTACTGCAAGGACAGATGCTGGACAATGTATGTCCTGCCATGGCTGACTGTGTGGACTGGGGGAGAGTGTAAACTACAATGTAAACTATTATCCATGTTGTGCAGCAGTGCTTCAAAATGTATTCACCAAATGCAATGAATGTTCCATGATGATGAAAGAGTTGGTTGATGTCAGAGGAGTGGGGTGGGGGGTATGTGAGGACCTCTTATATTTTTTTAATGTAACATTTAAAAAAAATGATAAAGAGTAAGAAAAAAATCTTACTACTAAAAAAAAAAGATGATCTTTTCTGGGATTCACAAAAAACTTAAAATTGTCACTTGATATTAATGGTATGAGGCTTTCAGGGATATTGGGAAATGATTACTATATTTTGCATATGTGTAGGAGGTAACTCATTGGGACCAGAGAGTAAACTATTGTAGCTAACCTCTAAGATGATTCCCAATGATTCTACCACTTATTCACACCCAGCCTCATGTTCAGGTTGTTGGTAGAATCCAATTCCTTGTTGTTGTAGGATGGAGGTGCCTGTCTTCCTACTGTCTGTCAGTTGGAGACTTCTCGTAGCTTGCAGAAGCCTTGCTCCTGTCCTTGTTTGTGGACCCCTATATTTCAGGGCTAGCAAAGTAAATCAAATTCGTCTCACTACTGGAATTTATGGCTTCTCTTTCTGCTTTATCTTTCCTGAGTCAAACACAAGAAAGTCCTCTGCTTTTAAGGGCTTATGTTATCAGATTGAGTACCTTAGATAATACAGGATAATACCTTATTTTAAGGTCATCAATTACTAATCTTCATTACATCTGCAATTGTAAGATTACCTTGTCATGTAAGGTTCCAGGGATTATTAGGGATGTGAATATTTTTGAGGGGGCATTCTGCATATGACATTTATCAATGATAATATGGTTTTCTTCAATTCTCGATCTCTTCTCTTCTCTTCCCCTCTCTCTCTCTCTCATTACTCATTCTGAGGGAAGCCAGCTGCCATACTATAAAGTAGCTGTATGAAGAAGGTTTTGTGGTGAGACACTGAATGACCATGTGAGCTCCTGTCAAGCTCTCAGATGTGCAGCCAGAACAACAACCTGACTGCAGTCTCATAAGAAACCTTTAGCCTAGAATCATCCAGCTAAGTTGCTTCCAGATTCCTAAAACTCAGAAACTATGTGCAATAATAAATGTCATTTTAAGCTGCTACATTTTACACTAATTTGTTATGAAACAATTTATAACTAATACAGTGTCTCTTCATTATTCTTTCTCTCTCCATATATATTTTTTATTAGACATTACAGACTTTTTTTCTAGTCTTTTGTATGATTTTTTTTTCCTGTCCCAAACAAATGCATTATTTCCTACTAGCTGGTGGTTTTCTCAGTGTCTCCTTGTTTTTTGTTTTAATGTTAATTTAATTTGATACATATACCTTATTACTACTTCAAGGGAGACAGTTCCTATAACAGTCAAGGTCAGAGTCAAGTGTAGAGCCTAAGTGAGAATATTCAATTCCAAATCTACTAATGCTGGTTTTGTGACTTGGGCAAATTCCTTAACTTTATTAGGTCTCAGATTCTTCACTCATAAAATGGGTATGATGATAATAGTGGTACCAAACTTATAAGCTACTGTAAAAGTTACATGAGTACCCACTTATAAAGTGTTTAGAATAATGATTGGTATATAAAAAGCATTCAATAACTATTGACTCATAAAATCATTATAATTATTTTTTCTTATGGATTGTAAATGGTATTAATGTAAGTTTCTTTTCTCTAGTATTTGTTATCTTTTCTTAAAATTTACTTTGATTACCCTATTCATATTTTAACATAATTTGTCTTTTAATTGCATTTACCTACTAGTTCAAAACCTTAGATATTATAGTATTTGAGTGGCATTTTAAATAACAATATTCAGTTATTGACATTAGGCTGGGAAACAGTCCAAATCAAGGTTAGTAGTTAATATTATTTGTCATTTCATTTCCGCTTTTACTTTTCTATCATTATTTATGTTTTTAAAAGCTTTTTTACTCTGTTGATTATTTTTCTTTTTTCTCCTAACAATAAAGAAGTTATAAATTATATTTTCCCTCAACTAGTGGCCCATGATAAACAGTTGTCAATTGAATTCTCTTTATTCTCTTTATTGAATATGATAATTTTATTGTTTTATATATTTTTCTCCTAACTCCTCAAATTCTTCCAAATTTTTATAGAAATAACCTGGGATTATTGATCCACTTTATTATTTCAATCTCTTTTTAGTCTCTCACAGAGTATTTGTAATAATTCCTTATAATTTGATATCCACATTAATAATAAATATGAACATAATACTATATTCTCGTTTTCATCATCCTCTATTTTTCAGTTATGTATTTTGTGGATTCTTTTTTTTTTCTCTTAGATTTTTTTTTCTCTCCCCTTCTCCCTGCCCCCCCTCCTCCGCCCCAGCAGTCTGTTCTCTGTGTCTATTTGCTGCGTGTTCTTCATCCGCTTCTGTTGTTGTCAGCAGCATGGGAATCTGTGTTTCTTCTTGTTGAGTCATCTTGTTGCGTCAGCTTTCTATGTGTGCGACACCATTCCTGGGCAGGCTGCACTTTCTTTCGCGCTGGGCGGCTCTCCTTATGGGGCGCACTCTTTGCACGTGGGTCTCCCCTGCGCGGGGACACCGCTAGGTGGCACAGCACTCCTTGCGCACATAGCATTGTGCATGGGCCAGCTCTACACGGGTCAAGGAGGCCCAGGGTTTGAACTGCAGAACTCCCATGTGGTAGACAGATGCCCTAACCACTGGGCCAAGCCTGCTTCCTGTGGATTCTTAATTTTGATTAATTACTAAGTTTGACTGGAATATTCTTAGAATTGTTTGAGTAAGGAAAGGCAACTTTTAGATAGTGACAAAGTATGTGTAGAATTACTGAGTCTCAAATCTTTGGCTTTCATTTCCTTCTTTTTCTGTTTTATTAATTTTTTAATTTTTTCATAGTGGTCGTCCACCCTGGCTTTAGATGTCCTACTTGTTACAAACATTCTTCAACAGTTTCAGTATTTTCCTAGTTTTTGTTGGTGATATGGATTTTCTCTTTTCCTCTGAGATTGCCATTGTAGTGATGAATTTTAAGTAGAGAGTAAAATTCACAGGCCAGATCATTATCTTGGACTAGGAGTCACTCACATGTGGTTCCTGAGATTCTGTTAGATAAGGTCCTGACATAGGTTTTATATATTAATTCACATTATCTCTGGCCACGATGAAGTGTCATTCTGTAGAGGGTATGTTTATCTGTCTTAACTTTTGGAAATCCACAATAGTGGACAGGTATTCTACCAGTTTTCTATGATTTCACAGATTAGAGAGGCTTGCTGATTCTCTAAACTCACTGGAAATTGATTAATTTTTTAAATCTATTTAGTGACAGATTAAGCCATTTCGTTCTCATTGGGTATGTGTAACAAACTGTTGGAGATGGGAAGCAGCCAGAAAGAAGACGTAGAAAAACCAGGTCACTGAAGAGATACTTAGCATTTTGTTGCAGTGTACTCAGTTTGTTTCCTAGTGTTATGAAGAGTTGGGACAGGGCTAGTTTGGAGAGTAGCTGAGGTTTATTATTACTTAAGAATCATAACACAGAAAATCGTTTTCACTACAACTACCAGGATTTTTTTTAGTAACAAGGTTAATTAATACTTGATTGTCAGAAAATAACATTTATTAAATATCCAATGTGTGTAAAAGATAGTAGGGCATTAAGAAGAAATTGGAAGTCATGTCATAAATAATGCATGCTGTTAATTGACAAAGACCTATGTAATAGAAGTAATGAATGTTTTTAAATCTCTTTAAGTAGAAAATACTCAAAGCGATCATTAAATAGAGAGCTGAAGGACTATAATTAGAAGATACTGAAAATTTTCCATAAGCACTGGTCTTTCAAATTTAGTCTAAAGGACATTTAGTAGATGAAAGATTATTTCATATTCACAGCAAATATACTAGTTAGTTCTATGGGCAATCTTCATTCATTAACAGAGAATAAAATATTTTTTGCAAACTATTAATATAATCTTAATACCTATTGTAGTGGATATTGTATATAAGGTTTCCCTTAGATTAATTACTAATCACAGAGAATATATGTCATTAATTTCATACCTTTAAACTACGTTTGAGTTTTTCAACAATTTAAATTTTCCAAAATTCAATTAGCTCCTATATACTCATACATAAAATACAAAAATTAAGCTAAGAAAAACATAACCCACTCTTTTCAACATGTTATCAGTTCATTCTACACCTCACAACCAAATTAAACTTCTAAAGCAATAGTTTCAATCATAGCATTTCTTTGCTTCAATGTTTTTTGTTCATTGCCTTTGAATAAAATATAGAATTAATTATCATTATTCTGGTTTTATCTTCCACTACAACTCTACAAATTGCCTAAATACTCATAAAACAGGACTTTTCTCTGTTCTAGTTCTCATCCTTGTATAATGCATATGTTGTCACTTCCAACTAAACCTTTTCTCTTCATTATCACCAATTATAAAACCCTACTTAACCTCCAACATCCATCTTAAAAGTCATCAACCTTAAACCTTTCCTGACTCCTTTGTTTCACTGTAGGCTATAGATTGACTTGTATAATAGATATTTACATACACATCTTACCAATCTCTGAAGTTTCTTGAGGTTCAGAATTTTTCACCTGTTTGTCTATAGTACTTAGTACAGTACTTGTCTTATAGTTGGTAGGTAATTTAGTATTTATTAACTCCACTGATATAAATTAGAATGTAAAACTTCAGTACATTAATTTTACCATCAAGTTTTATATGTAATAGTTATAATAAGGAGAAGATAGCAGATATAATTTCTAAGGAGTGCATAGTTCAGTTTCAAATCTATGACTATTCCATAAATCAGCAGTTATTTTAAGAAGGGTTTAACATTTCATTCATTTAATGTGAAGGAAAAGAAAATACTTAATTCAACTAACAATATGCAGTTTCGAACTAAGGATGCAAGAGTAAAGATTTTAAAAGTGCACTAAATATATTTTTACTTATAATATGGACACTCTAATATTTCTCTTCAATTTTAAAAATTTGTCTTTGAAATTTTATTTTGAAATCATATTTTCAAATAATGAACTAAATAAGCTAAGGGAAAAGATTGCTTATCTGAATAGTTAGCTAGTTGAATAAGATTATGTTGGTTAATTACATTTTAATTGTAATGAAATCAAATGAAACATATACCAATTTCTTATATACATATTGTATTCACTATCATCAAAAACAACCTAATTACTTTTTTGGTCAACAAAAAAAGTATGGCATCATTACAATTAGTAAAGGAAAACGAAAATCATGCTTAATGAAAAATTAGGCTGATTCTGTCAGTGTTCCAAGTGAAAGGGATAGTTATGTAAAGTCAATTAAATGGATATATGTATTCTACCATATATTCATTGAACACATATACTTTTTTGATGATTTACTCTGTATGATAAAAAAATGCTTACACACATTATAAGAATTGTTTAGGTTCATGTGTGTGCATGTACTTGGAAGAAGGACATGTACACAATGTTTCAATAAGACAGTATGCGTACCATGCCATGCTAATATACTGTATCTGCAGATCGTATTAATAGAGAGGTGCTTGGCCACTTTCATTAGTAGTGTACTCTTATAAAGCTTTTAGTATTACCTTACTGGCAACATTTGGTTACTGTGACATTTTTACTATTAATTATAATCACAGTTGTTAGTGTGGGTTTTTTTTTTTCCCAACACTTTTGTTCCAACATTCACTAGAATGCAACACTTGAGTTTTATGGTCTTGGTTTTAAGAAACTACCTGACATTTTCTACTACTACGAGATTTTTTTTTTAACAAATCAGTTTTATTGGTACATATTAATAAAGCATAAGTTCATACAAAGAGTACAATCAATGGTATTCAGTGTAATCACATATTTGTGCATTCATCATCCCAGTAACTCCCAGGGCACTTTCATTATTCCAATAATAAATAATAAACAAAAACAAAAAACAAACAAAAGTCATCACCTCACAATCTCTCATGCTTCCCCAACCATACATAGCTGCTATTCTTTTTTCTTCTCTCTAGTATAATTGTATGTATATTTTGTAAAAACAGTCTTATATCTGCAATATCCCCCATATTTGTGTTTTACATAAGGCTTTACTATCTTATACAGTCCCATGTTACAGTTTTTAGCTTTCCTTCTAGTAATATACATGACCTTACACTGTCCCTTTTAACCATTGTCATACCCATACAATAGCACTACTTGTTATAAGCATCATGATATGCTTTAACCATTTCTATTCATTTCCAAAGATTTACAAACAAGCTTTTCCCCAATTCTGCACAGATTAACCCTTAGATTTCCATTCTCTACCCTCCTTTATTTTCTGGTGACCTATATTCTAATTATTAACTCTGTGAGTTTACACAATGTATTTAGTTGTTAGAGTGTGTTTTTTTCCCACACTTTTTTCCAAAGTTAATTAAAATGCAACACTTGAGTTTAGGGTCTCAGTTTTAAGAAACTATCTGACATATTCTACTGCTATCAGATTTTGAGTTAGAAACATATAAGACATGTATTAGTCAGCCAAAGGGTTGCTGATGCAAAATACCAGAAATTGGTTGGTTTTTATAAAGGGTATTTATTTGGGGTAGAAGCTTATGGATACCAGGCCATAAGCACAAGTTACTTCCCTCACCAAAGTCTATTTTCATGTATTGGAGCAAGATGGGTGCCTACACCTGTAAGGATTCAGGCTTCCTGGGTTCCTCTCTTCCAGGGGCTTGCTTCTGTTTCCTCTGTGAGCTTACCTCCCTGGGCCTCCAGCTTAAGGCTTCAGTATCAAACTCCAACATCAAAACTTTAACATCAAAAAACCTCAACTCTGTCCTTTGCCATGCCTTTTATCTGTGAGTCCCTACCCATTAAGGGATGGAGACTCAATGCCCTAATGCCTTGGCTCAATCAAAGCCCTAATCATAACTTAATCATGCCCAGGTCCAGACCAGTTTATAAACATAATCCAATATCTATTTTTGGAATTCATAACTATGTCAACTGCTACACTCCACCCTCTGAATTCCAAAAAGATATTATAATATTAAAAAAAAAACTTAAATCAGTAACAATGCAAGTACTAAATCATATCACTATCAATTTAAAGAAATACAGTTTCTCTTGGGGCACAGTCCTATATGCTATAGACCTCTAAAACTTACTAAACAATTTATCTGTTTCCAATACACAAATGGACAAAGGATAAACATTTTCATTACAATAAAGAGAAATTTGGAGGGAAACATGAGTCAAGGGTCATCTACAGTTCAGTAAACCTGCAGGGCATCCTCCATTCGACTTCAGTCTAAGAGTCATTCTTAAGATGATGGTTTCTTCTCCTTGGTGCCTTATGGGAACCTACCCTTTCCACATGCTTGCCAAACAGCCATTTTCTTGGTTCCACCCTCATTAAGCAGCTGGTTGTCAACCAAGCTCCAGACCTCACCTTCCAAGAGTGTTGGAGTGATTGCCACACCTTACCCAATCTTTGGGTTAGAGTTTTAACCCCCCTAGTACAGTGATGGGAGGACAACATTCCCCCTAATCTTTGGCAAGCAGGCTCAACCCACTCAGAACAATGAGTTGATCACCTGGCCTTCCCTAACCTTTGCCTTGCAGGCTCAACCCTCTCAGAGCAACAAGTTGACCACTTGGCCTTCCCTAATCCATGGAGAACAGGTCTACCCCTCTCAGAACAGTGAGGTGCTCACCTTAACTGACATAATCCTTGGGGAATATGCACCACCCTCTCTGTACCCTGGGGTGGCAAAACTCTCCCAGTACATTGGGTGGGAACATCCACCCTCTTCAACTGCTGGTGCAAACTCACCCTCTCTGTACACATGGGTGGGGTCCTTTCTTGGTCCGAGGTGATGTCTTAATTTCAGATCTCAGCTTCCTTGGTTTTCCTTTATAGCTGTTCATCTTCAGTCTCTCCTTTCCATGTTCCTTTTAGTCCAAGCTGACAGTGGTTTTTCACAGTTCTCTCAAAAAACTTGCTGGTTTAGCATAAGGAAGCAGGGGTCCAACCCATCAGATAGTAAGACTTTCCACAAGTCTTTCTGACATAACCGCATCTTCAATTCTGACTTGTAATTTCCAAGTTTAGTTAAGTTCTCCAATGGGGCACTTTCATCTGGGAGCTTGATTTCCAGAGGCTTAGATTTTCCAGAATCAGTTTCTGTTTTCTTTGTGCCCAACAGTTCAGTCCTCAGTATATCTCTCTCATCTAGTATTTTGCTATAAGCTGCAAGCAGAAGCCAAGCCTCATTCTCTGGGTTTAGTTTGGAAATTTCTTCAGCTAAATGCCCAGGCTTGCCATTTTCAAATTCTGCCTTCCATAAAACACCAGCATTAATCTTGCTAAGTTCTCTGTGACTTTAAAACACAGATTGCCTTTCCTCCGGTTTCCAATAATAGTTTCATCATTTACTTCTAAGGCATCTTAAAAAGTCTTTTTAGCATATCGCTATCAAAACTCTCTTAAAAGTGATCTAGGCCTTTTCCATCAAGCATCTCATAATTCCTCCAAAAAATACCCCTTACCCATTATAGCAGTTTGCTATGACTATGAACTCCAAAAATAGATACTGGATTATGTTTGTAATCTGATCTGTACCTGGACATTATTGAGTTATGATTAAGTTGTTGAGTCCCCATCCCTTGGTGGGTAGGGACGTACAGATAAAAGGCATGGCAAAGAACAGAGTTGGGTTTCTGATGTTGGAGTTTGATGTTGGAGTTTGATACTGAAGACTTAAGCTGGAGACCCAGCAAGTAAGTTCACAGAGGTAAGAGAAGCCAGCCCCAGGAAGAGAGGAACTTGAACCCAGAAAAAAGCAAGCCTCAGGAATGTAGGAACCCAAATAGACTTAGGTGAGGGAAGTAACTTATGCTTTATGGCCTGGTATCTGTAAGCTCCTACCCCAAGTAAATACCCTTTATAAAAACCAACCAATTTCTGGTATTTTGCATCAGCACCTCTTTTGCTGACTAATATATCCATTTATAAAACTGTTCCAGTATTTCGGTAATTCCAAAAGCACTTCTTCAGTCCTCGGTACCAAATTCTGTATTAGTCACCAAAGGGGTCTCTGATGCAAAATACCAAAAAGTGGTTTGTTTTTATAAAGGGTATTTATTTGGGGTAGGAGCTTACAGATACCAGGCCATGAGCATAAGTTACTTCCTTAACCAAAGTCTATTTCCATGTGTTGGAGCAAGATGGCTGCCAACGTCTGTGAGGGTTCAGGCTTCCTGGGTTCCTCCCTTCCAGGGGCTTGCTTCTGTTCCCTCTATGAGCTTACTTCCCTGGGCCTCCAGCTTCAGACTTCAGCATCAAACTCCAACATCAAAACTTGAATATCAAAAACCCTCAACTCTGTCCTTTGCCATGCCATGCCCTAATGTCATGGCCCAATCAAAGCCCTAATTATAACTTAATCATGCCAAGGTTCAGACCAGTTTGCAAACATAATCCAATATCTATTTTTGGAATTCATAACTATGTCAAACTGCTACAAGGCATAAGGACCAGTTGGCCATATTCTGGATGAAGAAGTATTAACAAAACCTCATCTCTATTCTCCATTTCAGAGTATGGCACAGCGCTCTATCCATTCATCTATCAGAGTCACAAACTCAGGGCCATCTTAATAAATTCCTCTGAATCCTATCATACAGTCATTCACTTATTCAGTGGATATGCAAATAATCTCACTAATGTCCCACACTCTACATTAAGAGTGAGGACTATAAGTCTTAATCAGGGGTGTGAATAACAGTGGTCTTCACAGAATACAGCAGTATTAAAGAACTAGTTTACTGATGGAATATAGTTTACAGTCATTTTGCATGGTGTCAGAGGACAGAAAAAAAGGACTAATCACTGGAAGCTATGGTTGTAGTTATGAATAGCGGTTTTAAAAACCACTGACTAGCAATATATATGAGTACTATACACAAAGTGCTTAGCATTGTACATGGTACAAAATGGGGGCTAAAAATTAGAATGGCTTTTTCTGTAGTTATTATTAGTATTAGAAAATGTAAGTAGCTTATCAATATGAGTAAATATTCCATGTTACCATATTTCAAGATGAAAAAATAATCTATGTTCTCTTTATAGTTTTTCTAAGTTTAATGACACAGGCTTCTTAGACATTTTCTCCTAGAAATTAGCTCCAACTTTTTGCATCTTCTTTTAAATCACATTCTCTCCTAAAATATTAATTATACCAGACATGAAGTAACAAACCAATAATATGAGATCCATTACTACACTCATTCCAATGTCTCCTAAAAGGCCTCTGTCCTCAACTTTTCCTTCTTCAATTTACACTCCACTTTGTTGCTAGAATGATGTTCCAAAATCACAGATATGATCAGGTCAGTTCCCTGCCTATAAAGCTCCAAAGGTTCCCCACCAACACAATGAGAAGGTCCAAATTCCTAGCCTAGCTTTCATAACTCTTTGCCTTCTGCTTTGCCAGCCTTCATTCCTACCACATATCCTCCTATAGAAGTTTGGCATTGTTTATGAATTCCACAAATAGATATTGGATTATGTTTGTAAACTGGTCTGTTCCTCTGGGCATGCTCCCCTTTGATAAACTTAATAAGTTTAGACTTTTCACTTTTATTTGATTAAATTAAAATTAGGGCTTTGATTCGGCTACATGAGTAAGACCTTAAATCCCTGCCCCTTTGCTGGGTGGGGACTCACAGAGCAAATGACACATCAGAGAAGAGAATTGGAGTTTAATGCTGGGGCCCTGGGAAGTAAACACACTGGAGAGGAACACAAAGGAATAGAGACTGCTCCATAGATACAGCTCCATAGACATAGCAAAGGCCCAGGGAAGAAAGAAAGCCTGATAGTCTACAGCTGACCCTGTGGAGCGAACAGAACAGCTGAGCCCAGAGAGAAATGAGCCCTGGGAGAGAGATGAGACTTATCCCAGCCTAGAGCTGAGATTGAGAGGAGCTGGGACCTTGGAGCCATAAGAAGAAGAAGAAGCCTGAACCCTTGCAGATGTGAGCAGCTATCCTGCATTTGTATCTGCCTCCTCCACTGAGATGTGAGCACTTCAAGGGAAAGAGAACTCAGCATAAAATCAGACTTTAGATGTGTATGTGTATTTGCCTCATACAAAAATTAAGAATAAAGCTTTGCAGTTTAGAAAGCCTCTTTATATTTATTATTATATTTGTGTCTCTCAGGTTATAGATATTGTGATTTCCATTTCACAAACTGTAGCCAATGTTCAGAGAAATTCTTGAAAAATACACAATTTCAAACACCCAGTAATACTGGATAGAACCATGATTTAAACCCAAGGCTTTTGATTTCAAATTCATGGTTTTTTCTTTTACTATTCACTTTTATAGAGAATAGAACTGAAGTTTAAAAAAAAATTAGTTTAATAATTGCCCAAGCACACGATTTGAAGTCAGTTATTCAAATTTGAATTTAAGTCTAATGAATTTTCCACTCCATCAACAGAAGACTGATGCTACAAGCTTAAAAGAAAGTAGTAGATACTTTGATAATTATAGATAAATCAGTGGGTAGACAGCTATGTGCACAGCTCCCATACTAGGTTGGACATTACAGAAGTAGAATACCCTTACACTGTGAAATACTTTAATAATTGGTAGTGAGATAAATCAATCTTTCATATGCCATAAAGGAGGCCCAACCATTCTAAACACCTATAATCATTTTATATAATGTTATTGTCCTTCAAGACTCATAAAATTGTCCTAAATATAGTAAACAGACTGTATAATAAAATGTGCATAAATCTCATAAACTACTCTACTACTATAATATATATTTAACCTAAAATTAAGATATTAACTCTAATAAACATAAAAAATATGACCACTTGATTTATAATTATTTTAATTCACATTTTAGTAATCATAACAGGGGTTAGGATAGAATTTACATCTTAGTTCTTTCTACAAAAACTATCTAGGACACTTTACACTTAAATATTTTATAAAGTTATCTCTATTAAACTATTCAAAATTGGTGATAGAATCATAGTCTTCTTTCCTTCACATAGCCACTACAGTATCTGAATATTTTAAAGTCATAAATCTTCTCATCTCTGAGATTAACATGTCTCTCTTTACTTTTATCATTTTATTTTCAAGATTTGGCTTTTTTGGAGTTCGGGGTGGTGGTTATTTAAAGTGATGGGCAACACAATTCACTAATGATTATCTAAGGAAAGATGAACGGATTTTGTGACTAACGTACTTTGAGTTCAACCTAAAGAAGTTTCTAATACGAGAATTTCTTTGTCACACAGAAGACAGTTTGAGGTAAAACAGTAATAAAACCCAGTACTGTATTTATGTTTTTACTGTTGACTGTAAGACTATATTAGATTAAATGAATATAACTGGCCCTAATTCAAGCTCAAAGAATAATTACAACCCCTTGACTTTACACACAGAAAACGTACAACTGGATTGAATTAAGCTATTCAAAATTTGAAACAGTTTGAGAACCTCCTGCTGAGTTCTGTAAAATTCCAGGCCTAAAAGCTGAGCTCTGACTGAATCTCCCAGAGATACTCATGACCTGCACGCAATGCAGCAGTTTGGAGTCAGAAAGTGGCAGAAGAAAATAACCGCCAAGGTGTAATTTCCTCTCCCCTCACCATACTTTTCTTAATGAGTAGAGGAACAAAGATGGCTGGAGGAGGTCACATAGCATATCAATGAAGATGAAATATCAAGGCAGTCATCAAAGAAAGAGTCAGAAGAATTGGGAAATGATAAAGTAGCCAAGAAGCAGTTAAGGAAATTCATTTAATACTGTCTAGGGTCTAAAAAAGGCACTATTTTTTTTAATAATGTTTATTTTACCAATTATTAAAGAAATAAATGTGTATCACAGAAGATTTGGAAAATACATTGATATGCCAAAGAAAACAAAATCACCCGTAATTACAAAAACAATTAACATTTTGACAGATTTTTAAAAAATTATCTCTTACTCTGCCAGTTATGTTTGTCCATACACATACAAATTCAAAGATATTATGTGTTTGTATCTGCTTTTTTTGTGTGTGAGTGCTCATCATGTCATAGTGTGTTATATCAGTGGGTGGAGACCCATACAATGAGCAGGAAGGTGTTGTACCTCCATCCTGGGGAGGCCCAATGTTCTCAAACAGAGGCTAATGTGTCTCATGAGAGCATGGGTAACTCCTTAGGGGAAGGACAGACTGGTGTGTCAAACCCTCAGCATTGTTGCAAGTATCAATAAATACTGTCCTTCAAGCAGTGAAGCTTGGTTGTCACTGTGGGCCCTGAGGGAAGGGGAAAAGAGGAATAGAATAGATGGAAGAGGGGGTAACTGGGGGGCACTGGAAGTGTTCTGCATGATTGTGCAATGATGGATACAGGCAATGTAAAATTTCACCAAAAATTTATAAAATTGTACCATCTAAAATATAAACCATAATGTTAACTACTGGCCATGGTTATTAGTTATGTTTCAGTATTTGTACATCAGTTGTAGCAAACATCCACATGTAAAAAGATCATTGTTGGGGAAGGGGAAAAAGGGGGAGGGTGTTGGATATATGGGAGTCCACTATATTCTGTATGTGACTTTACTGTGACCTAAAACTTCTTTGAAGACATAATGAAGGGAAAAAAAAGTTAAGACACTGAGGAAGAAATAAAAGAGAATGCCTTGCCACTATACAATCAGGACAACACCTATTACAGTGATGAAAGGCAAAATGTCAAAAATTATTTTAAATTAATAGTGTTCATTTTTTAACATCCCAATTTTTTTTACTTTAGTTTTTCTAAATTATTATGTATTTTATTTCTAATGTTTAAACCTACCATTACTATTTCATTTTCCTATTGATGGAATTTGGCAATATGATAGGTGTCATTTTTAAAGACGTTTTGGATCACAGAGGAATTCAACTATGGCAGGGAAGAGCATTGGTGTGGAATGTCAGTGATGAGGAATGCATGGGAGGGAGTTTGCCTGAGCAGACATATAGGTTGTATAGATATGTTTAGATATTCATTGGGTGTTAGCCCAGTGGGTACAGATTCACCTGACAATGGAGGGACTGCTGGGTTCCCATACTGGGGAGCTCTGCCACATTCACCAATGGAACAGCAACAATCTCCCAAGTGCAAGGTCAATGACCAGTGAAAAAGGATGGTCAGGTGATGGGTCCTTGATACTGATGACTATGCTTATGAGCCCAATGTGCCTGAAATTTCAACTTGGCCTAGTGTAGCAGGGTGCCTAAGTGTTACCTCCTGAGAACCACCATATTGCTCAAACGTAGCCACTCTCTAAGCCAAACTCAGCATATAAGCGCATTACCTTCCCCTTAGTGTGGGACATGACTCCTGGGGATGAGCCTCCCTGGCACCAAGGGATTACTACCAAACCAAGCATTGGCTGATGATGCAACTGGAAAAAAACCTTGAATAAAAGGAGGAAATGGAAAAGACAAATGAGTTGATATGGCTAAGAGACTTCAAAATGAGTAGGGAGGTCATCAGAGGGGTCACGCTTATGCATGTCTCAGCAGGATCTCAGAGATGGCCAAAGTAGATACAACCCTAGGTAATGGTGTTCCTGAGGGCTACAGTGACACCCAGGTCCTACAGTCATGGCAGATGGCTCTGGAGTTTGCTGCCTTTCCCATGGGCCCTACTTTGGAATCTGTGCTTATGAATGTAATGGAGTTGGACTCAGATGTGCCTTCTCTACATATACTTCTTCTGTCCCTTTTATTGAACCTGTGGTTGGTGCTGGGGTTGGTGAATGCCCAGGAGATCTGAATCTCAGGACTGTCCATGTGCCACCTCAGCCCTGAGCCTCAGTGGTGTTGCAGCACCTACTCTCCAGTTTGTTGGACTTACCCAGTCAGCTGACAGGGATGTGAGGATGGTCAACCACCACATCAAGGAACCAAGAGACTCTACAGCTGCAGGCATGAGAGTCCCGTCCACCAGCTGTGTGGGATCAAAGCCCCCTCTCAATTGAATGGTGGAGTGGGTATTATCACCCCAGGGTCCTCAGGATGAGGAATAAAATGTGGATTAGAGTGGACTTACTGGTATTCTACTACAGAATTATTTGACTCTAGCAATGGAAGTAATTATATTATTGATGTGAAGAAAGTGGCCATGAGAGTTGCTGAAGGCAGGGAGAGGGAAAAGTAGGTATGATGTGGAGGCATATTGGGGACTTGGAGTTTTCCTGAATGACATTGCAGGGACAGATGCAGGACATTATATAATCTCCCATAACCCACTGAATTGACTGGGAGAGAGTGTAAACTACAATATAAACTATAGTCCATGCTGTGTAGCAGTGCTCCAAAATGTATTCATCAATTGCAAAGAATGCACCACATTAATGAAAGAAAATGTTGATGTGGGAAAAGTGGGGGGTAGAGGGACCTCATATTTTTTATATTGGAACCTCCTATAATTTTTATATGGGAACCTATTTATTCATTTTTTAAAAATTTATTGAAATATATCACTCATACATTAACATACATAAACAATAAGTGTATAATAGTTGTGGACTTACAAAACAAAAATATATAACATCAAACAAACATATATAACATCTCACCCTACCACCAATAACTTGCATTATTTTTCAACCTTTTTAACGAATGATTAAAGAGCATTGTCAAAATATTACTACTAAACAAAGTAGTTTTCCCCTAACCAATCTGATTGTTATTATCTTTATATCAATTATATATGAACATACATAAACAATTAACTGTATAGTAAAAGTTGTGAACTTACAAAGAAAACGTGCATAACATCATACAGGGGTCCCATACATCAACCCTCTACCAACACCTTGCATTGTCATGAGACAGTTATTACAAACTATGAAAGAATACTGTCAAAATCTTGCTACTAATCATAGTCCTTATCTTACATTTGCTGTGTTTTTCCCCCAACCCACCCTATTATTATTTTTTAAATATTTTTTTTTATGACAGAAGTTGTAAGCTTATAAAACAATCATGCATATGTGCTGAATTCTGAAACAACACACCTCCAACAACAACACACTGTGGTGGAACATTTGCTAGAGATAAGATAATATCACCTGATTGTTACCATGTCCTTATTGTACATTTGGCTTACATTTTCCATGCTGCCTCAATATCAACACAGTACATCTTTCACATAGATGCAAGAATATTATATTATTACGGCTAACTACAGGCCATAGGTCACAACAATTATATTTTTCCCATGCTTCTCCACATTCCTGTCACCCTGCAGTAGTGATATATATTTGTTCTTGCTAACAAAGGGCACTCCTGCATCTGTACCATCAATCAAAATTCTCATACACCTCTTGGTTTACTGTGCTGTCCAGTTCCTAGATTATTCTCAAGCATTCTGTCAATTGGCATTTACATAACTAGACTACCATTTTCAGTCACATCCCCATTTATAAACTGTTACTCACTGTGTTATCATCCACTCTATACATTTCCACAATCTTACAGTAAAGCTAATTAAAACCTCTACATACATTAAACAGCAATAGTCTACTCAGTCTTCCTCTTATCTCCTTTAAGAATCCACCACCTCCCACCAGGACTTGAAGATATTTTACAATAATTTCTTCTAGAAGTTTTATGGTTCTTGCTTTTATTTTTAGGTTTCTCATCCATTTTCAGTTAATTTTTGGATAAGGTGTGAGATAGGGGTCCTCTTTCCTTCTTTCAGCTATGGATGTCCAATTCTTTCAGCACCATTTGTAGAAAGGATTTTTCTGCCTGAGCTGTGTGAGTTTGACAGGCTAGTCAACAATCACTTGACCATACCTGTGAGGGTCTGTTTCTGAACCATAAATTTGGTTCCATTGGTCTATTCTGTCTGTCTTTAGGCCAGAACCATGTTGTTTTTACCACTATAGGTAGGTATTATGATTTAAAGTCTGGAGATGAGGGTTCACTTTTCCTTTTTATGATGTTTCTGGCTATTCAGGACTCCTTATCCTTCCAAATAATTTAAATATTGTGTTTTCAATTTTTTTCTTAAATGCTGGTGTTATTTTTATGAGGATTGCATTAAATTTGCATATCAATTTGAGTAGAATTGACATCTTAATGATATTTAGTCTTCCAATGCATGAACATGGAAGGTTCTTCCAGTTGTTTAGGGGGTTATTTTTTTTTTTTTAATTTGTTTTAACACTGAGTTGTAGTTTTCTGAATACAAGTGCTTTACATCATTGGTTAAGTTTATTCCTATTTGAGTTTTATCTGTCATATTTTATTTTCACCACTCTTTTGATACTTTTAGTTACTTTTATTGATATAATCTTAATTTCTAGACTCTCTTCTAGGCCTCTCTCTTCTGTCTTTTCTTTTCAGGCTCTTGCACACCCTTTACTATTTCCTGGAAATCTGGTCTCTTGCTTAGAAATTCTCTGTTTCTGTTTATCTGTGAATATTCTAATTTTGCCCTCATTTTTGAAAGACAGTCATGTTGGATACAAGAATCTTGGCTGGAAGTTTTTTTCTTGTAGTATCTTAAATATATCAGACCACTGTCTTCTTGCCTCCATGGTTTCTGGTGAGAAATCAGCACTTAATCTTATTGGGTTTTCTTTATATGTTATGCATTGCTTTTCTCTTGCTTTTCTCAGAATTCTCTCTTTGTCTTTGACATTTGATGGCATTTGACATTCTGATTAGTATGTATCTCAGAGTTGGTCTATTTGGATTTTTTTTTTTTTTTTTTTTTTTGAGGGGAGTACATTGTCCTTCTTGGACACTTCAACAGGGCTGGGAAATTTTCCACCATTATTTCTTCAAATATTCCTTCTGCCTCTTTTCCCTTCTCTTCTCCTTCTGGGAAACCCATGACATGCACGTTTGCATGTCTTTTGCTGTCATTTAGTTCCCTGAGACCTTGTTCAATTTTTTCATTCTTTTCTTCATCTGTTCTTTTGTATGTTCAATTTCAGAGGCCATTTCTTCAGGCTCGCCAATCCTTTCTTCTGTCTCCTCAAATCTGCTATTATATGATTCCAATATTTTTAAAATTTCATTGATTGCACCTTTCATTCCCATAAGAGCTGCTATTTTTCTATGTATGCTTTCAAATTCTTGTTTGTGCTCACCCAGTGTCTTCTTAATATCCTTAATTTCTTTATCCATCTCATTTAATTTATTAAGGAGATTTGTTTGAATATCTATAATAGTTGTCTCAACTCCTTTATGTTATCTGGAGGCTTACCCTGTTCCTTTAACTGTGCCATAGCTTCCTGTTTCTTGGTGTGGATTGTCATTTTTTGTTGGCGTCTTTGCATCTTGTTTACTAGAGTATTTATTCTGGGTGCAGTTTTTCTCTTTAGTTTAGGGCTTCCTTTCATTTCTCCCTTGCTGGTTGCACAGTAGGAACCAAGCATGTAGTTGGTGCTGTAAGCTGTGGAGGCTCAAGCTGCCCCCATTGCACGAGGGTTCAGAGTCACAGCCCTGTGGAATAATCCTCATGCAGGACTAGACTGTAGTTGCCCAGAGAGACTGATGAAGCTTCACATCCCTTTTTCCACTTCCTGGGGCAGGGATGGAACTGCAGGTGTGGGCAGTAATCTATGCAGGTCGGGTCCAAGATGACCACAGTTGCCCTGGTAGACTTCTGATTTTCAGTCTATGGCAGACAAAGTTACCTGCAATTACCTGTATAGGCTGGTGCAGGGCTCCTCAGCCTCTTCACTGCCAGAGGCGGGGCTGAAGCCTAGACGGGGTGCAGGCTGATCTGTGAAAGAAACTGGTTCCTTCTGACACTGAGAGTTTTGGTCAGTCCAGCTTCCCCTCGGGCTGGGGGAGGAGTCAGAATGGTGCCTACTGGCCTCTTTCCAACTTGAGGGATTCACCCCCGCGTTGTTCCCAGGGTTATCTCTTAGCCAGTCAAGTCTCCCAGTCTGTAGCTGAAATCAGCAGCCAACCATTTCCTCCTCCTCTGTTTCTGGGAAATGGAGCTTCCAATTCCCATCACAGAGCAGCTCCTGGGGTGACTCATGCCTCCGAGTAGGATAATCACTGGCCTCTGCAGCTTGACTGATAATTTCCCAGAGAGGCTGGTGCAGATCTCTGCAGCTTCCTCCCTGCTGGAGGTAGTATTTGGGGCCTAGTCTAGAGCTGCAATCTGACCTGGATGGAAAGAAGTCGGTCCCCACCATTACTGGGATTTTCAGTCTGCCCCACTTCCCCTAATTCCAGGCATGGAGTTAAGATGGCACCTCCTGGCCTCTTTCTGGCTCAGACAGGCTCAAGCTTTAGGTGTTCTCAGGATAATACTGTAGCCCATTGAATTTCCTCATCAATAGCTGAAATTGGTGCCCAACTGTCTCTTCCTTCCCCATTTTGGGGAAGTGGGGCTTTCGATTCCAGCCACGGAGCAGCTCCTGAGGTGTCTTGTGCCTCCAGTGGAGGATGGGCACTGCCTCTGTGGCAAGGAGTACTCTACTTACAAGTCTTCTTGGCAGATAGGCAGTCTCCTCCTTCCATTCCTTCAAAGACATTGCAGGATGCTCTTCTGGCCTCCTGGAGCCCCCCAAACAGGTTCTTCAGCTAGCTCCAGAGTGCTCTGGATGTTTGCTAACTGCCCTGTAGCAGGAGCCTACTTTTGGAACTCCTTACTCCTCCGCCATCTTGCTGGTTGTCCTATATTTTTTAACGTAACATTTTGTGTGATCTATGTATCTTTTAAAATTTTTTAAAATATATATTTAAAAAAGTAAAAAAAATAAAATAAATGATCTCTTACTCTGTCAGCTATGTTCATACATAGTTATACAAATTCAGAGAGATTATATATTTGTATTTACTTTTCATGTGTGTGTGTGTGTGTGTGTGTGTGTGTGTTACTGGGGGCCAGGGAATAAACCCAGGACTTCATCTGTGGGAATCCAGTGCTCAACCACTGAGCCACATTGGCTTCCCTGAGTTGGTTTTCTCATTTGTTTTGCTTGTTGTTTGTTTTTGTTTTTTTAGGAGGCAGCAGAAACAAACCCAGGACCTCTCAAGTGGGAGGTGGAAGCTCAACTCCTTGAGCCACTTCCACTCCCTGCTTCTGCTTTTATATCTAACCTAATGTTAAAGATATTTTTGTGTTATGATATACTTTCATGTTTGGTAATACATATATATATTGTATTTTTTAGAAAAGAGGTTTACTGAGATATAATTTACATATGATAAAATTCACCCACAGAAGTGTGCAATTCAGTTAAGTTTGTTTCCATTTAGAACATTTCCATCAAGCCCCAAATAGCATGTTCACTTGGAGTCAATACCTGTTCCTTCCCACACCCCAAGGAACTACTGATCTGCTCTCTGTCTCTATATATTTACCTTTTCTGTACATTTCATGTAAATGCTATCATACAATATGTAGTCCTTTGCGCCTAACTTCTTTAACTTATAATGGTTTTGAGGTTTTCTCACACTGTAGCACATATGCATATTTTGTTTCTTTTTATTGCTGCACTGTAGTCCATTGTACAGATGTAATTTTTATTTACCCATTTAACAGTTAAAGAGATATTTGCATTGTTTCCACTTTTTGACTATAATGACTAATTCTGGTATGAACATTGGTGTACATGACTTTGTGTGAATATATGTTTTCATTTCTCTTGGGTTGATACTTGAGTAAATTGCTGGGTCAGATGGTAAAGTTATCTTTAACTTTATAAGAAATTTCCAAACAGTTTTCCATGTGACTGCACCTATTTACATCCCCACAAAAACTGTATGAGGGTTCCAGTTTCTTCATAACCTCATCAACAATTGCTATTGTCAGTCTGGAAAGGATGGATAGATAGATAGATAGATAGATAGGCAGACAGACAGACAGACAGACAGATAGATAGACAGATAGATAGATAGATAGATAGATAGATAGATACAGATACAGATATAGATATACAGACATAACTTTTACTTTGGATGCGGTATGTTTACAGAAAAAAAAAATTAGGCCTAAAATACAGAGTTCCAATATACCACCCTATTAATAATACTTTACATTAGAGTGATTCATTTGTTAAAATACATGAAAGAAAAAAATGATAATTGTACTATTATAATCCATCATTTACAAAAGTATTCACTGTTCATGAAGTACAACACTGTTTGTTTTATGTTTTTTAAATTTTTATTCAAGTAACATACATTCAACCTGAAATTTCACTTTTAACCACATTCACATATATAATCTTCAGTAGTGACAATGATGTTAACATTGTTGTCCTACCATTACCATCATCCATTACCAAAACTTTACATCATCTCAAATAAAATCTTTATAATTTAACCATTAAATCTCTAATTCCTACCCCACTTTGGCCCCTAGTAACCTATGTTTAGTTTCTGACTCTATGAATTTACTTATTCAAATTATTTAAAATCAATGAAAGCATAAAATATTTGTGCTTTTGCATCTGGCTTATTTCACTCAACATGATGTCTTCAAAGTTCATCCATGTTGTTGCAGGTACCAGAACTTCATACCTTTTTATGGCTGACTAATATCCTACTTATATATATACCACATTTTATTCATCCATTCATCAACTGATGGAAACTTGGGTTGCTTCCATCTTTCGGCAAGTGTGAAGAATGCTGCTATGAGCACCCGTGTACAAACTATTCAAGTTTCTGCTTTCAGTTACTTTGGATATGTACCTAGGAGGGGTATTGCCTGATCATATGTTAGATATGTTGCCAGATCATATGCCAGATCACATGGTAGCTTTCCAAGGAACTGCCAAACTATCTTCCACATGGGCTGTACCATTTTACATTGCCACTAGCAATAAATGCAAGTTCCTATTTCTCTGCATGCTCTTTAACACTTATAAATTTCCATTTTTTCAAAAGTAGCCTTGCCAGTGGGTTTGAAAGGGTATCTCATTGTGGTTTTGACTTGCGTTAACCTAATGGCTAATGATGTGGAGCATCTCTTCATGTGTGTTTGACCATTTGTGTATCCTTTATGGAGAAATGTCTATTTCAAGTCTTTTGCCCGTTTTAAAGTTGGGTTTTCTTTTAATAATTGTAGGATTCCTTTATAAATTCTATATATTAAGCCCTTATCAGGTATGTGGTTTCCAAATATTTTCTCACTTTGAGTAAACTGTCTTTTACTTTTCATGATAAAGTACATTGATGAGTACATATATGCATTTCCTTCTTTTATTGTTTGTGTTTTGGCCATAACGTTTAAGAAACCACTAAATAACACAAAGTCCTAAAGATGTTTCCCTAGGTTTTCTTCTGGAGTTTTATAGTTCTGGCTCATTTAAGTCTTTGGTTGATTTTCTATATGATTTGTGATATGGGTCCAACTTCATTCTTTTGCATATGGACATCCACTTTTCCCAGAAGAATTTGTTGAATATACTATTCTTTTCCAAATGAGTGGACTTGAAACCCTTGTAAAAACCAGTTGATTATAAATATAAGGGCTGATATCTGAAATCTCAATTTGATTCCTGTTGTCTATGTCTGTCTTTGTCTCAGCATCATACTATAAGGGTGCTATGGTTTTGTATTAAATTTTAAGATAGGAAGAGTGAGTTCTCCAACTTCATTCTATTTTTCCAAGATGGTGTTGGCTCTTTGGGACCCTTCCTCTTCTATATAAGTATGATGATTGGATTTTCCATTTATGCAAAGAACAATGTTAGAATTTTGAGAGGGATTGTGTTGAATTTGTAAACTGCTTTGGCTAGAATTGACATCTTAACAATATTTAGTCTTAAAATCTATTATCATAGAAGATCTGTGTGTACCTTTAGATCTTCTTTGATTTCTTTTAGCAATGATTTGTAGTTTTCTGTACAAGTCCTTTACATCCTTTCTTGCTCAATATTGTATTAGAAGTACTTGCTTGAGCACTTAGGCAAGAAAAAGAAATAAATCCATCCAAATTGGGAAGGAAGAAGTAAAACTTTCACTATTTGCAGATGATATGATCCTATGTAGAAAGTTCCAAAAAAATCTAAAACAAATCTTCTAGAGCTGATAAGTTCAGTAAAGTGGCAAGTTATAAGATCAATACTCAAAAATCAGTTCCATTTCTATACACTAGTAATGAATAATCTAAGGATGAAATAAAGAAAAAATATTCATTTTCAATAGCAACTAAAAGAATCAAATATCTAAGAATAAAATTATCCAAGTATGTAAGGGACTTGCATACAGAAAACTACACAACATTGCTAAAGGAAATGAAAGAAGATTCAAATAAAAGGAAGTATATACCATGTTCATGGATTGGAAAACTAAATATCATTAAGATGTCTTTCTTACCCAAACTAATTTACAGATTCAATGCAATTCCAGTAAAAATTACAAAAGCATTTTTTGCTGAACTAGAAAAGTCAATTATCAAATTTATTTGGAAGGGTATGGGACTCTGAATAGCCAAAAACATCTTGAAAAACAAAATTGGCAGAATCATACTGCCTTACTTTAAAGCACATTACAATGTTACAGTAATCAAAACTGCATGGTTTTGGCACAAGGATAGATATACTACCAATGGGACTGAATTGGGAGTTCAGATATAGATTTGTGCATATACAGCCACCTGATATTCAACAAAGCCACCAAGCCCACTCAAATTGTACAGAATAGTCCTGTCAACAAATGGTGCTTGGAGAACTGGATATCCATATCCAAAAGAATGAAAGAGGATCATCATCCAATGCCACATATAAAAATTAACTCAAGATGGATCAAAGAACTAAATACAAGAGTCAAGACCATAAAGATCTTGGAAGATAATGTAGGGAATCATCTATGAGATATTGTAGAAAATGGTTTCATAAACTTTACACCTAAAGCAAAAAAAGTGAAAGAATTAATAGATAAGTAGAACCTCTTCAAAATTAAAAAAAAAAACATTTGTGCTTCCAAAGAGTTTGACAAGAAAGTGAAAAGAGACCCTATTCAATGGGAGAAAATATTTGGGAACATCTATCTGATAAGGGCTTAATATCTAGCATCTATAAAGAAATCTTATGTATTGAAAATTAAAAAGACAACCCATTTAAAAATGGGCAAGAGATTTGAATAGACAATTTTCTAAAGAGGAACTACAAATGGCTAAAATGCACATAAAAAGATGTTCAACATCACTAGCTATTAGAGAATTCAAGGCTTCATTGAGATATCATCTTATACCTATTAGACCTGGCTGCTATTAAAAAACAAACAAGCAATCGAACAAACAAAACCCCAGAAAACTGCAAGTGTTGGAGAGGTTGTGGAGGAATAGGAGCAATCATCTACTCTCAGTGAGAATGTAAAATGGTGCACCCACTGTGGAGGATGGTTTGCAGGTTCCTCAGGATTCTAAGTATAGAATTGCCATATGATCTAGCAATCCTACTACTAGGAATATACCCAGAAGAATTGAAAGCAGGGACAAAAACAGATATAGCACACCAATGTTCATTGCAGTATTATTCACAATTGCCAAATGTTGGAAGCAACCCAAGTGTCCATCAACAGATGAATGGATCACCAAAATGTAGTATATGCATACCATGGATTATTATTCAGCTCTAAGGAAGAATTCAGAATTGACACATGTGATAACATAGATAAATCTCAAAGACCTTATGTTGAGTGAAGTAAGCCAGTCACTAAAGGACAAATATTGCCTGATCTCATTAATATGAGCTAAGGATATTGAGCAGACTCACTGAGGTAGAGTCTAAAAGATAGGTTACCAGGAGATAGAAGGGAAATAGAGTGGTAAGCCAATGTTCAATCTGGGCAGAACCTATGATAAGATGGATGGGAGTGGTTTGACTGTTGGTGGGGGTGATGGTGCAACGATGTGAGTGAGGTCAATGATGCTGGAGTATGAGTATGAGCAATGTTGGAGGAGTGGGTTGTGCTGTCCACAGTGCTGGGGAGAGGGCTGGAGGAAGGAACGGGTAAACTCTGGGAAGAATAAAGACTGTGGTTGAAAATACAACAGTGGGAGTGTTCTTTTAGTAACTATGACAGGGGAGGGTCACTGAAGCAGTATGTTAGTATTTTTCCAACAATTTTAACAAATGTATCAAACTAATGAAGATGTTATTAATAGGGGGAAATGTGAGAGGGGGAGGGAGTGGGTATTAGGGTATACCCTATATTTTTAATGTAACTTTTCTATAATCTAAAATTTCTTAAAATAAAGTTGAAAAAAACAAACAAAAAGAATATATGTCCCCCCATGGTCTACTGGGTGGAACATGGGAGATTGTGGGCTATGATGTGGACCATTGACCATGAGGTGCAGTGGTGCTTAGAGATGTATTCACCAAATGCAATGAATGTCTCATGATGATGGAGGAGGTTGTTATGGGGGGAGGAGTGGGGTGAGGGGGTGGGGGTATATGGGGACCTCATATTTTTTTTAATGTAATATTAAAAATAATAAAGACAAAAAAAAAGAATATATATTGAACTTGACCCATTCTTTTTGGCAACCATGCAGATGAACACATGGTTTTTTTCATTTGCTTTTGTAATGTGATGAATTATATTTTTTTAAAAAATATCAAGCCTTCTCTGCATTCTGAGAATAAATATTATTTAATCATACATTAATTATTTCTAGACTGGACTTAATAAAGTTTTATTCAGAATTTTGGAGTATATATTCATAAATACATACATGCATGTGTGTGTATATGTGTATGTGTGTGTGTGCTATATTTATATTTTGTTGGCTATTTTTAACCACTTTTTGAGTGAATTTTTACATGTCATTTTCTAGAGAAACATCTTTGAATTATGTTGAAAACTTGTTCACATTTAATTTCTCATAGTATTTATGTTTTTCACAATGTATATTTATCATTTTATTTCTCTCTGTATTTTATTTTGTATATTAAGCATTGCTTTCATTTCTTGGGATACATAGCTAATGAGAAACACCACTTTACTTCTGAGATCTCACCTTGGAGGAAATTGCCATCAATGAGAGGAATGGTAAGGAAGGAAGGGAGGAAGTGGTCTATAAAAGGGATAAAAATCTTTCAGGGGGTATGGCTGATGCAGTACATATTTTCTTATATAGATGATGCTTGGGACTAAATGATATTGCTATAGCACATCAATAACAGGCAAGTTATGCCCATCCTGAGGGAGAATTTCCAGATTGTTTCTTTATCATACCTTGTATCAGAGTGGGGAGAAGGCCTTTCTTTTCTTTTCTTGATCAAATACTCAATATAGATTTTTCCCTTATTTTCAGAAAAAAACTCTAGTCCCTCCTTAATAAGATCTATTTTCTGTAGTTTCAAGATCCATCCTCTATTTTCCTTCATTATTATAAGTTCTTGAACATTATATATTCTTTTCCATTTTACCTGCATTCTGTCATGCCCTTTAAAATGTGTCCTGGAGCTGTGCTTAAATTTTCTTCAATATCAGTTCTGCTTTTAATTTATCTTCAATGTATTTTGTATTCTGCTATCATATTTGGGTTTTATTGAATTTATCTACAGTGTGAAGCTGATTCAGCACAATTTTCTGAAGTGAGTCCTGGTGCTTCCAAATGATAATCCTTTGAGTGATCCCTCTATCATTGGCCATAGATAATGTCCTTATACTATAATGTTTCATTATGAGGACCCACCCTATAAAACTCATCATTGCATCCATTGTAAGTATATTATTGAGAACATCATTTAATTAACTTGCCAATGTTCTCTGATTAATTTCATCAGTTAAAACCCTTTCTTGTCTTGTTTGGCTGTTAGAAAGTTTAATGCTAAATTTGTAACCCAAAAGCAGCATGCAAGATCACAGCACACATTATGGTGTATTCCTTGGTTCCACTTTCTCTCTTTAATGTTTACCTTTCTAATATCATCCAATTTTAACTTTAATTTATTCTCTCTTGTCATGTTTTGTTTGTAAGCTTGTTCAAAACTTTTCTGGAAAAGGCGAGGATACAAATAAATCAAATTAAAACTGAATGAAAATTAAGGCTGACTAAAGCATCCTTTTTCCTCTTATTCAGATTTTCTTGTGTTTTTATGTGATTTGTCCATTGTATATTATATAGCTATTTATATTAGATGCTAAAAATTGTGACAGACTCTACCATGTTGCTCTTTTTTTAAAGATTTATTTATTTATTTCTCTCCCCCCCACCCCCCCCCAGTTGTCTGTTCTCTGTGTCTATTTGCTGCGTCTTCTTTGTCCGCTTCTGTTGCTGTCAGTGGCACAGGAATCTGTGTTTCTTTTTTTTTGTTGCATCTTCTTGTTGTGTCAGCTCTCCTTGTATGGCGCCATTCCTGAGGAGGCTGCGCTTTCTTTCACGCTGGGCGGCTTTCCTTATGGGGCACACTCCTTGCGCATGGGGATCCCCTACGCGGGGGACACCCCTGCGTGGCAGGGCACTCCTTGCGGGCATCAGCACTGTGCATGGGCCAGCTCCACATGGGTCAAGGAGGCCTGGGTTTGAACCGTGGATCTCCCATGTGGTAGACAGTCGCCCTAACCAGTGGGCCAAGTCCGCTGTCCCATGTTGCTCTTTTGACCTCAAACATTTCT
Source organism: Dasypus novemcinctus (assembly GCF_030445035.2). NCBI lineage: Eukaryota > Metazoa > Chordata > Mammalia > Cingulata > Dasypodidae > Dasypus > Dasypus novemcinctus. The sequence continues at coordinate 30,499,629 of NC_080679.1, forward strand.
TTATCTTAGAGTGACATATTACTACTGTGATCTTTGATTCATATGTACTTTATAATTTCTGCTGTATTTAGATTGATTTTTTCTCTTTTTTGGAGAAGTTCTGCATTTGTAAAACAATTTGATTTATTTTTATATTCAGATTATTATAACTGACATTTCTATTTGAATATTTTGTGACATCATACTAGACAAATTATAAATACCATATATTTTTATAACTATAAAAGGACTATAATAAAAATATATTGGTTATTAAACTAAAAATATATTACAGGGTGAATATTAATCAAATTATGCAGAAATGTATTATAAAGGAAATAATGTGAAAAAGGCAACAAGAAACAACATAATTCTAAAGCAAAAGAGATGCTGTCCTCAATAATTTCTTTTTAGATGGGACCAGGGATTGAATTTAGGACCTTGTCCATGGGAAGCAGGTACTCAACCATTTGCACTATTATAGATCAGCTCCACAATAAATTTTTAAAAATGTGTTCAAAGGTTCAAAGATACTGACTTCCTGATGCCCTTTTGAATAGAATGAGCCATTTTTAAAGGGCTATGTGACCTGTATTCCTATGCTGGACCAGACCAAAGATGAAGGGGAAGGGCTTAAATACGATGTGAGTGTGTTTGTGCCCATGTACTCTACCTCAAGCACATAAATGCTAGTAGAAATATTTGACTACACAAAAAGAAAAGTCACTTGACAGTTTGAGATTCATTTCCAAAGTCTCATTTTTCTTAACTCTTAGAGCATAAAGGGAAATAAAGAAGTATTTGCAAAGATTGCCTCAGGCCACGAGAATAGGAATGCAAATGGAAGTGTTGACTTATGTGTAGCAGCCACTGCATGAGCCTTTTCTCTGATATAATATGGCCAGCTTATCTAATTCCAAGATGGAATACATTAACAACTCATAGCAGTTTAAGATTCAGGTGAATTTTCCTTCTCATGCAGTAGAACTCATGAATAAGAAATACGTGCTAGTTCACGTCACCTAACTACAGATATATGCAGTGAAACAAGCTTCACTGATCCAACATTACGTTTTTGTTCACACATGTAAGTCTTGTACTTAGTGACGCAAAGTTAGACAGCAAAGATGTGCTAAGTGGGCAGAAATAAATCATCTTAATGATGGTTTTAGGGAATAATGTGAATCTGCTGCTTAGCATTTCTTTTCCTACATTTAGGGGCAGAGACATCTCTGTACATAGTTTTTGCAAGTCTTCTATTTTGCCAAACTCAAACCTGCCTTCATATACCACATTATGCAATCAAAATAAAAAGTACACGCAGGCATGGTAAATAAGAGCTGAAATTAAATATTTCATGAGGATATTCCTTTAGTTCTACAGTTGACACTTACTGGATTTCATGGGCAAAACCCCCAGAGGAAATGAATATTTTTTGAAAGTAAAGTATTGTGGTCACTTTGGCAAAATGCATTTAACTCAGAGATTTGCAGCATGGGGTTAATAAAAACACACCTTAAATAGGAGTATTATAAGACCTAGATGGTGGCTTGGTGAAACACTCTAGGTGCTGTTCTCCTACAGAATCTTTGAACAACTAACAAAAACTGGCAAATCCATCTTTCTCAAACCTCTGGAAAATAGTTAAAGGGCTGCAGTAACTGGGTGAGTGTCAAGTCAAGAAAACACAACTTTAAAACTGCTGGAAGATGCTCCTAGACCCCTTTATGGCCCTTCTACAGCCTACATTCTTGTTATGGGTCCCAGGCATTGGTCCAGAAGGAACAGAGTAACCCCATGTGCATGTTGGGGTGCCAATACATCAGTATCAATCTCTATTTTGCCCTTCTAGAACTTGTCCATTATCCAGAGGATCATGCAACACAGTGAACCCTAATATAAACTAAGGACTATAGTTAATAATATAATTACAATAATATTCTTTTATTAACTGAAACAAAAGTACCAAACTAATGCAAAGCATTAATAATTGGGAAAACTGTAGGCAGGGAGGAATATGGGAACTCTATTTTCTGCATTACTTTTTCTATACCTATATATTTTCTAATAAAATAAATAAGTAAATAAACAGTTAAAAAGTGTGGCAGTTTGAGTCTTTTGTGGACCCAAAAAAATCCTGTTCTTAAAGTTAATACATTCTTGTGCATGTAAACCATTGTAGATGAGACCTTTTGATTAGATTCAGTTAAGGGATCTTCCTTTTGATTAGATTACTTCAGTAAGGCATCACCCAGTGTGGCTCTTAATCCTCTTACTGGAGTCCTTTATGAGCAGAGGAATAAAAAGCCATAGACACTGAAAAAAGCAGCAGAGACAGAGAGATGCCTCCAGAAGTTGAAATCAATGAAACTTGGAGAGAGAAAGCCAAAGACAGAGCAGCCCAAAGCTGAAAGGCCTGGAGGAGAAGGGAGAGGTGAGTTTATGCCCCCGTAGGCCTGATCATCCTCAGCTGCAGTTAGGAGAGAAAGCTTCTTTTGATGATGCTACTCACAGCTGCAGTTTGAGAAGAAAGCATCTCTGATTATACCTTGATTTGGACATTTTCATGGCCTCAGTCCTGTAACCTAATAAACTGCTATTGTAACAGCCAATCCATTTATGGCATATTTTTCTAAGCAACTTTTAGCAAACTAAAACAAAATAGTGAAAAAAGGAGTTTTATAGTTGAGTGATGTTCCTCCCTTGCAGGAAATATTACAATGCTAGGCACTACTTTTTTCCAGTGTGAAGTCTCTATCACTTTATCTTGTAGCAAACTCTCAGAAGAGAGAAAATTTTAAAATGTGGTTTGATTTCTTCAAATCAGATTCAGTATGACTATTAAAAGACAAGCCCAAAGGGACCCTAACATAGAAGACAATGGATGAAAAGGAGTTGTGTGGGATCATTTATTTAAGTTCATAAATTGTAGGACATATATCTTTCCCATAAGAAAGAGGAGGTGTGGAGAAGTAATTCAAATATTTTAACGTACTGTTTCAGTTTTCTAAACTGCTCAAAGCAAGTATCATAAAATGGGTTGGTTTTTCACAATGGGAATTTATTACCTTACAAGCTTATAGTTTTGAGGCTGAGCAAAATGTCCTAATGAAGGCATCATCAGATTAATGCTTTCTTCCTGAAGACTGGGGTCCAGTGATCCTCGGCTCCTCTATCACATGGCAAGGCACACGTCAGTGTCTGCTGGTCTCTTTCTTCTCTTCTCTTCTGGCAATATTTTTGCTTTCAGTTTCTTGGTTCCATGGCATTTTCCCTCTCCCTCTCCCTGTCCCTCTTCTTTTCCTTCTCCTTCTCCCTCTCCCTCTACCTCCCCCCCCATATTCATCCCATTTCTAAATTATTCCATTAAGAAGATTAAGACCCACCCTGGGCCATGCCTTAACTGATGTAACTTGTTCAAAAGATCTTACTTAAAATACATTTACACCCACAGAAATGGATTAGCTTTAAGAAAATGATTTTCTGGGGTATATGCAGTTCCAAACCACCATAAGTACAGAACTATAACTGAAATATATATGGAAGAATGTACAAAGTAATATTTATATTGGAAATGGGAAATTAATCAACAGATTTTAAGGTAAATGTGAGGCAGAGAATGTAATAATATGACTCTTGTTAAAAATCAGGGGCCAAATGATATATTTTAAAAGGGAGATATAAAACAAGGTAATTCATTCCCCATGGGAAATTACAATATGGTAGGAGAGATAACAAAGATAAAAAGAACTAGAATAGAAGCACAAATACTTTATGACATAGAACAAATTACTCATAAAGTGAGTGCTATGTTATCCAAAAGAAAGATAAAACTTGTGCCTAAGGTACAAGCAAAACAGCAGCACAAATTGGGGAGAAGGATAAAGGGCAAAGAGAACAACTAAATGAATTAGATAACAAGAAAGAAAATTTTCAAAATAATTTTTTTTCCTCAGAAAAGCTTCATATTTTTTATTTAGCTTTCTGACTCTGTGCTTGTGCTTTCAACACTTTCACAACGATTTTCTGCTCCTCAATCAGGAAAACATGCTTGATCCTGTCACAGACACATTTAGCACACATGAAACCACCACAGGCTCTGCTGACATGTTTTTTTTTGTTTTAGATAACTTCATAAGAACTTTAGGTCTCACAGCACGAACCCCTCGAAGTCAACCTGGGCATACACCATATGCAAATTTTGGTTCTTTCAACCTTAGCCTAGTTTTGTTAGAAGCAGTATTGTAGGATAGCCTATAATGGTATGTCAAATGCTGGACCATTTTGAATACCTCTAGAAGACATCCCCAGAAGAGGAAAAGATCAAAAGAATTTAACATTCCAAAATATAAATAAAGAACATCAAAGAATTTGTCAGGGATTGAATTATCTCCTCATGAAAAGGTATGTTCAGGTTCCAAAGCCTGGTTCTGTTGGTGTGAACCATTTGGAATAGGACTTTTGAAGATGTAATTTGTTAAATGTGTCCAAAATGAATGAAGGTGAGTCATAATCCAATATGGATGAAGTCCTGATAAACAAAGTAAATTGGACATAGAAAGGAACCCAGGGAAATAGCCAGAAGCTGGAAGTCAATAGAATGCAGGAGAGAAAGGAGAAGTTGCCACCAGAAGCGTTGCCATGTGATAGAAAAGCCAAGGACCAAGGATCACCAGCAACCAGACTTAGAATATCACAGTCTTGGGGAAGAAAACATCACCTTGCTGACTCCTTAATTTTGGACTCCTTCCAGTCTTAAAACCATGAGCCAATACATCCCTGTTGTTTAAGCCAACGCATTTTATAATATTTATTTTAGCATCTGGAGAACTAATACAGATCTTTAGGGAAAAAATTAAATAATGATGGAATTTCTTACACACATATTTTGTCATTTGTTTTGATTTCTAAAATTTTGAATGCATAATTTTATAGTGTTGAAGGCCTTAAAAACTCACAGACTAACCCTAATAAAGATAAAGATACAGGGAAAAAAAGTTTGGCTCTCATGGATTCAGGTTAGACCTGAAGGCTTCCTAGAAGAGATAGTCTTCAACACATATTTAAAGAAAAAAGAAGTATATATGGATTCTTGGAGCAGAGTCTAGAGGGAATTTAATTCTGAGGAAAAGCACAAAAAAAATGGGGATAAATAAGACACTAGGGAGAGTGAGGAGGGAAAACTGTAGAAATAAACTATAAAAAGAGTATGACATTATACTGAAGGCCAGGAAAGACTTGCTGAAATGTTTTCAGGTTAGAAAGAAAAAATAGGATTGGAAAGTCAAAGGAATTACTAGTCAAAACAATTTTGGAAAAGAAAAAAACTAGAGGAATCACATACCTGACTTTAATATTTACTATATACCTACAGTCATCAGGATTGTGTGGTATTGGTGTTGGAACAGACATATAGATCAATGGAACAGAATAGAGAATCCAAAAACAGACCACATAAGGATAGCCAACTGTTATTTTCTTTCCTCTGTTGAATTGCCTTTCCTCCTTTCTCTGAAATTATGGGTTTTGTTTGTATGTTATTTACTTATAGATTTTTCAACAATTGGTTTTAGAATAATTGGAAATTCATAATCAAAAAGATCCACAAAACTCCACCTAAAGCTCACCTCTTGTTTAAAACATAACTCACAGTGGATCATAGGCCTAAATATAAAATGTGATACTATGAAATGTTTGGGAGAAAACAAAGAAAATTTTCATGACATAATGTTAATCAATGATATAATAGATGTGACATTGAAGGTATGATACATTAAAAAATTCAATAAATTAAATATCAAAATTGAAAACTTTGCTATGCAAAGACTCTGCAAAGAGGATAAGACAAATTATCCTCTTTTCAGACAGGAATAAAAATCTGCAGATCACATGTCTGAAAAAGGACTTATGACCAGAATATATGAAAAACTTTCAATAGAAACTCAAAAGTCTAATTAGAAATTGAGCCAAAAACTTGGACATATACTCCAAGAAGATAAGGAGATGGAAAATAAGTATATGAAAAGATGTTACTACACATCATTAGCCAATAGGAAAATGCAAATTAAAACCATGGTAAGATACCACTATACAATTCTTAGAAAGACAAAGGAAGAAACAACTGACAGTACCAAATGCTGAAGATGTGGAAAAACTTGATTTCTCATATATTGCATGTGGACTGTAAAACAGTAAAACCACACTGGAAAACAGCTTGACAATGTTTTATAAAGTTAAACATACATTTACTACACCATCCAGCATTTGCATTCATGGACTTATATCTTAGAGAAATGAAGGCTTACGTTCACACAAATTCTGAATATGCATGTTCATCAGAGCTTCCTTTATAATATCCCCAATCTGGAAACAAGGTAAATGTCCTTAAACAGGTGGACAGATAAACTGCAGTACATTCATACAATGGAATATTACAGCTGTTTATGAGAAATACTACAAAATGGGCTGACTTAAACTGGCTTTCAGTTTTGAGACCTGGAGAAATCCAAAATCAAGGCATCAGGAAAGTAATGCTTTCTTCTCATGATCTGTATCATTCTGGTGCTGGCTACTGGTGATCTTTGGGGTCCCTGCCTCATGTCATATGGCGATATCCTCTCCTTTGCCTCTAGGATTCCTCTGACTTCTGTATTATGTTGATGTCTGGCTTCTAGGTTCTCTGTAGTTTTCTCTGAAAATATCTGAATTTCTTCTACTTATAAAAGACTCCAATAGTTACATTAATGCTGCCTTCATTCATTTGGGTGATGCCACAACTAAAATAAGCTTTCCTAGAGATCCTATATACAATGGGTTCATGACCACGGAAGTACAGATAAAGATTATGAACATGTGATTTGAGGGGTGCATAATTTAACCTACTACAATCTTCCTATATGTAATCTCTTGGTTAGTCATCTCCCATGGTGTTGTTCATGTGACTAGCTTTGGTCAAGGGGACAATACCAAGCAGAAGCTTAAATAGTTCTTGCTCATTGTACATACTCTCTTCTGCTGGTGAACCCTTTCAGGCACCATGTGAAGAAGTTCAGTCAATCCTGCTGGAGGACGAGAAACCACATGAACAGTGGTTCCAGATATCCCAGCTATCCCATCCCAGTTGAGGCTTCAGATACATAATTGATGTCATCCTAGCCCACCCATCCTCAGGGAAGTCAGTCCATACTAGAAGAATCACCATCACATTTTTTCTCAGAGAAAGAAAAAATATAAATTGTTGATGGGAAGATAAAGTTCTCCTCTGATTGCTTCTGTTTTCTTAGTGAAATAAATGTCCTACTTATCAGTTCCAAGGGAGAAGGAATGGGAAGGGTATTAGGGATTTATAGATAGAGAAGAAAAAGTGTGAAATAGTCATCTCAGATGGTACAAAGTTAAGTGACAGAGAAAATGTAGTAGTATCCAACTTGTGTGTTGTGGTTATAAATATGAAGAGAGATCAGTCAGCAAGTCTGAGTGGTTTTCCTCTAGACATATTCAGCTGGCCAGGTGCAGATACAGAGAAAGTAGATTATTTTGTTTAACCAGGGTATGGTAGGAAAGAGAGGGGCAAGGGTTCTGAAACTGTGTAGGAATGAGAGATCACTGTAATGGACACTAGAATCAACTCCAGGTGGGAAGGACTAAGTAAGAAAGGTAGGGTGTGATCAAGGGCAGAAAAAAAAAAGTGGTGGAAAAAATGAATTACCCATTCTAGTGGAACTAAAGAATTGCTGGAGTGGGTGGTACTAATGTATACAGGCTGAAGAGAGAAGAGATGGTGCTCACAAGGTAGGGAAACAAAAATCAAAATTTTGGAAATTATGAAGTAAGAGGGGGTGAAAGAACTGGGAGGACAGAGTTTTGGATGAATTTTCTGCTTGGATTTTGATTTTGCAATCAATGAAGACAGTAAGTCAAGCGCTAAATTATTCAAAATATTAAGGGGTTGATTATGATGTCAGTATATGGCTATAAATATATACATCTATACAATGGGGGGGTGGCTAATGATACAGTGTCAAAGCGTGTTCTTCTAAGAAGCTTCTAAGAAGCTGTGGTTTGGAGAGTGGACAGGAAAATGGTCTAGAAGTGACAATGAAGAGTAAGAAACATCAACCATTAATTTAAATGTTAATTCAACAAATATTCATTAGTTTTCCAGTATGTTCCAAGCTCTGTTAGGATGTTGTAAAAATCTAGTGAACAAAGGGTCCAGGTCCAGTGTTAAGTGGAGTTTGTGTGAGTATTTACAGAATGAATTTTAACTTTACCATTTTACATATATAACAATACATGACAGATGTATGCAAAATTGTAATAATAAACAGGATGCATGCACCTCAGAGACAATGTCTCTGTGCTTAATATTCATTAGGAGTTGTAAATCTATTGAGAGGCTTGTGGGGGAGGGAGTTACAGGGTCCATTAGAAAAGAGAAGCAATATTCTCAAAGAATAGCTAGTTTAAACAAGAAGATGAGTACATTTAGAGAAGAAATAGAGGGTATAGGACACTTTGCTGACAGCAAATACTGAATTCCAAAGCAGGGCTGGTGATCAGAAAGGAGTGAGAGATGAAGTCTCATTGGTGGGTATTTGGAATCTATCTGGAATACAATGGCTGGCATTTTTGAGGTGACCCAGATAAACTCAGCTGTTAGTTCTGATGGAATTAATCCCAGTGGCCTCTTAGGGGAAAGTGAACAATCAGTTCCAATTTTGGGACTGGGATCTTTGTTAGTTTGTAGTAGTAAAGATATGAACATAGATAAGAAGCCATGATAATTCAGACAATGAAGAATTAATTTATTGTTGGAGAAATTACTGAAGGTCTCACATCTAAGATGTTGTAACCTGCTTAGAAATGAGTAAGGAAGAAATGAGACTGCATGTATAATAAACATGTGTTTGTTAATTAACAATGCTATGTGTGCAGAGGATTTATAGCTCATAATGAATATTAAACATGCAGACACTATCTTTGGGGTGTAGATATCTAATTTATCATTATAGTTTTATATGCACCTATCATATATTAATTCAAAAATATAAAATAGTGAAGTTAAATTTATTCTGGCATCAATACTGGCATTAATATTCCCTAGAAATTGCATTTAATTTGTCACGTAATAGAAATATAAAATGAAAAAAAATTGTCACTCCTAAAATTGGAAGCATCAGTTGCCTTTAGAAACCTGTCAGAAAGCTGAGCAAAGGTAATCAAGGGGGGAAATGCCAAATGTCCACTTTTATAGCAGTTATGGCTTTTATATAAAGGTATTGTATTTCTAGGATAGAATATTATACCTTCTAAAATGAATACTTAGATAATTGCTACTCATTTCAATCAGTAAATTTGAGTCTTGAATTTGTGGGTAAATATTTAACTTTAACATATATTCAGCCAATAATGTATATAATAGCTATTACTAACTCATTCTAAACCTTAAAGATTAATTTTTAATATCTACATTGGCTTAGTATAAAGAAAAATTATAGCATGATCCCTCTGATTCTTTGTATACTTAAGAAATCATGAAATTAAGGTATTCATTTTACTAGTCTGAGGTAAAATCATTTTAAACATAAGCAGGGTAGGATACAACATTTCTTAGTATAATTATTTCTGACTGATATAGTTGAATAGCATTTTAGGTTGTTTTTGTGCTAATGCATATTATTCTAAAATTCATCATTTCTTCCTTACTCAAAACAAAAAGAAACTGACAAAATAACTTCAATCTAACTGAAATAGAACCCTCACAGTAAATTTCACCCTTTGTGCCAAAACTGCTTTTAACTATCTTACTTGGTGGTTGATATGTGACAGGTACCTACAGACTACTAATAAAACCTAATGGAAAAAAAATCATATTTGGAAAGATTAGAAGATTAAGCAACAATTTTAATATTCATTTCATTGGTAAGTTTTTACCCCTAAGATTTCAAGTTCTTTCCAATAACAGAGAACTAAGATAGGCTCACACACTCAGAAATCCAGCCACTCTCACTGGGACTCATTTTACATTTCTAAATGTAAGGAATTAATCTTTTGATCAATATCCAAGTCAGAGAGCTTGTCTAATAATTTAAATGGCATGGACAGTCAGTTGCACCTTCCTCTATAACGTGAACATCACAAGGGCAGGGGCTTTGTCTACCTCATTCAGTGCTGGATCCCTAGCTCCAGGGGTATGTTTTGGTACACAGCTTGGTAAATATTGAATAATTGAATGAATAATCAATTTCTAAGTAAGAGAGGCAAGTTTTAGCAATTCCAGGATCAAATCTAGTAAATGTGCCAAGAAACTATGAGCCAAAACCAGAAGGGATAACTTATCTAGAAGGTAAAATCCCTGCTTTCTGTAGACCCATTCTACTTTGTGAAGTTTTTCAAATGTCAGACCAGAGGATAATCATTCCATGTTCCTGGACCAAAAATGTTTTGGGTCATTTTCTGCCCAAGACACATGTTTACAAATTCTGCTCTCAGTGATACCTATTAAAACTGTGCACAAACTTATGTCAGATAATTTGAGGTAATGTTATTCAAAATTTCTATGGAACTTATATTTCCTAATGTTTTATTCAAGAGGAACAAACTCACCTTTATTATGTAAATAGGAAGTGTTTCCTGACTAAATATATGGTTTTGTATTAGAAAGTATTCAGTTTAATTCCACCTACATTTTTATTGCTTGCTATTTTTATATCAGCTTCTTCACATCTTGCATTTTGATGCACTTGGACCTTCAATTCATGTCAATAATTAAATCAAATCTCAGCGTTTTCTTTAAATGAAAACAATTTTAATAATACTAAATGTATGATAATACTTAATGTCTACTGTCTCAAACGGTTTGGAAACAAGTTGAGTTTTGTACACATAGAATAATAAATACATAAAATATTTAGATTAGATGATATTTAAAAGATTTAAGAGAGCTAAATATTTCTATTTCATTTTAAAATTAATTTTTGCTGAATATTTAAACACTGCATAGTACTAATATTTGTATATATGCACATATCCAATTAAATTTAGCTTTTATTTCATGTGCTTTATGATTTTATTTCAGCATAAATTAATGAATAAAGACAATGAAACTCTTATTTATTAGCATTGAGCAGGACTGAGACTTATCCTGTGCAGGACTGAGACTAAAAAATAATCTGTTATTTTTGTTGGGGCAGGGAAGGGGTATTACATTTCTACATGTTAAAGTACTTGCTTTCACTGATGGTAATAGAGCAATAATATGACATTATTAAATACATATATTCACCCTTTTTGGAATATTCAGTTCCATCTATACTCATCCATATTTTGTCTAATATATAGTTTACCTGGTTTGTGAGATAACAAACAGAAAGTATACCTTATTAAGCACAAATTAGATAAAAATTACATGCTTCATTCATATGAAATAGTATGTGTTCTATACATTTATAGGACTAAACTTTAAAACTTTATATCTAGCTTATTTATTGATACATATACAATGGATATAAAAGAAGGTTCAAATTATGCTTACAGCAGTTGACATTTACTCAAGGCATACTTCATACCTACATATAAGCGACATTGTGAGAGAGCTTGGTGTTTAAAATCATTTTAAATATACTTTTCTCCATAAAATAGACATTTCTTCAATAGTGCTTATTAGTTGTGTACTGTTTGGGGGGAAGATGACTGTTAAATATAATATGCTATTTTCCTGTACTTTTTTCTCATACTTTGTGTTTATGTGTTTATGTTCAATAATATATATATATCATTTATTCTGTTTTTCAAGGAGGAATTAACTATTCATTTGAATATCAATGAAAATTCAAAAGATGTGATAATTTATCAATTACCATGATAGAACAGGATAAACTGTTCACAAGAGGTCATTGTAAATATCTTACCATTTCTGATAATGTAACACTGTTTGTTGCAGTATTTTAACATATACCTTGTGCTTCTTCTCAAGTATAAGAAGACAAACCGTGGATTCTTACAGTACAAGATAGGCACTATTGTACCAATAATCCATACTCTGAGTATAAATAGTTCTTATACTCACTTCTTATCGTGCTTTGAATGCATTAATATTACTATATGTCCTTCATTTCTAATATAACAACTGTGCAAATTGAATCATGAAGACATTAAAAATATTATAAACTGAATATATTATATAATAAATACTAAACTCCATTTTTATAAGTTGTTTGCTTATATTTTAGTATTGCTGATTGTATTAAAAAAATACATTTCTCCCACTTTAGAGTCCACCTTGGTGCATTATTTGCCCCAAATAAATAGTACATGTCACTAAATAAAATAACTAGGGGAGCGGACATGGCTCAACTGATCAAGAGTGTCTGTGTACCATATAGAGGGTCCAAGGTTCATCCCTAGGGCCTCCTGACCTGTGTAGTGAGCTGGCCCATGCACAGTGATGCCACATGCAAGTAGTGCTGTGCCATGCAGGGGCACTCTCACATAGGGGTGTCCCACACACAAGGACTGCACCCCACAAGGAGAGCCGCCCTGCATGAGAAAAGCACGGCCTGCCCAGGAGTGGCACTGAACACACAGAGAGCTGACACAGCAAGATGATGCAACAAAAAAGAGATGCAGTTTCCCAGTGTTACTGAATAATACAAGCAGACACAGAAGAACACACAGCAAATGGATGCAGAGACAATGGGGTGGAAGGGGAGAGAAAATAAATAATATAAATCTTTAAAAAAAAAAAAAGGTAACTATACTCATAAGAGAATCTTAATATTTCACAATTTCTTTGTCAAATTTTAATTGTTCCCTTTACCTTTAGCTTTCTGTTTCTCTCATTTCATCCAGCCTATGGGTTATAACTGGCCAATGAATTATTCAATTAAGAAGTTAGTGATGCTAGTGGAAAGGAGGGAACATATAATTTTCTTCAACAGAAATCATCTGTTAGGTAAACAATGAAAAGGCAGCACAAATTCTGCAGTTGCAGCCCTAATTCTGAAATTCCAATTGATGTATCTTTTGTGGATAAAGTTTGTATTAGTACTCTAGTACAAAGGAGAATGAGCCTTTTGTCCTTCAGGTGTTTAAAAATACAACAACTCCTTTGTTTTCTCTCATTCAACTAAAAATACCCTAGCAACACCTGTTAACTTTATTTTCCAAATCTATCTAGAATAACTACAATTCTTATCACAATCACTCTAGATATTATGCCTCAAACTTCCAATACCTTTTGCCTAGATTATTGCAATAACTTTTCAACTGGTCTTCCTAATTTTATCCTTGTTCCTACCATAGTCTAATTTCAAAATGCTATAACAGTACAATCCTGTAAAACAGATTATGTGACTTGTGCTCAAAATACTCAGGTGGTTTCCTAGGAAATTACATCCATCCCCCACTGCTGAGGCAAAAAGACTTGTTATAACCCATGACTGACTGCAGTCAACTGAGAGGGGAATGGACATTTTGCTTCCTAGGAAGAGGGTGGGTACAGCAGAGGACTAATGATAGGTGGCTTCTGAAAGGTGTGTTTGATCAGCAGCCCCTGGCTTTGAATTGTTGCTCTAACTAGCTCAGATGCACCATCTGGTAGAGGTTGGAAGAGACACTTCTAGGGAAAGGTTCACTAAATGCACCATCTGATGGCAGTCTGGGAAAGTCAAGGCAAAAATAAAACAAAATGGCTTTTTTTTTTTTTTTGGCTTTTATAAATACTTTTTATTTGGGGTAAAAGCTTACAGTTACCAGACCATAATGCATAAGTCACTTCCTTCACCAACGTCTGTTATCACATGTTGGAGCAAGATGGCTTCCAATGTCTGCTAGGGTTCAGGCTTCCTCTACCTCTTGTTTTTGTTTTTTTTAATTGATTTTTTAAAAATATTACATTAAAAAAAAATATGAGGACCCCTTCAACCCCACCACCCCCACCCCACCACTACCCCCCCAGCAACACTCATTCCCATCATCATGACACATCCCAAAATGGCTTTTTGATGACTTTCCTGTTTCTATCTGAGAAACACTTGGATTAGGTTTGTGCCCCATTAGTGGGCCCCTTTCCTTGTTTTGAGAGCTTAAATGGGCAATTTTAAAGATCTAGAATGAGTTGAACAAGGAATCAAAGAAAAGCTGTAAAACAAAGCTAATCAACAATAAAAGCTTATGCAAGAGAGAAAAATTAACCAACAGAGTAAATGCACCAAAGTAGATGCCTAGACATCAGCCCAAAATTACAAGCTATACTAAGAAACAGGAAGATATTGCACAAAGGAACAAATTAAAAATCCAGATGAGACACAGGATTTAAAACATCTAATCAGTGATGTTTAAACAAATCTTCAGAATCAGTTCAAAGAGTTGAAGTAGTCTACGTCAAAAGAGATAAAGGATATTAATGAGATACTGAGTAAGCATAAAGAAGAATTTGAAAGCTTGCAAAGAAAAGTAACAGATTTTGTAGGAATGAAAGCCACAGTAAATGGGATTAAAATACATTAGAGGGGAAATTATGGGAACTTGGTGACTGAATAGGCAGAGAAGGCTCAGCTCTCACAAAAACAAAGGAGAAACAGTCAAAGATTGCCTGAGGGACCTGCTTTGGGGGACAGCACACCAGGACAGTGCTTCACAACTCCCAGGAGGGTGAGCAACAGAGAGACAAAGAAGCCAAACAAAAACCTGTGAGTTACTAAACCTCCTGGCTGCCAGAAAAGGCTCCCCTCCCTCACCACTGAGATACTCAGTGGGGGTAAAATCCCTGCTCATTTTAGCTGACTGAAAGGGGAGCAGAGGTCTTCCTCCCTACCAGAAGTTACAAGGGGAAAGGGAGGGACATAGGGTAGCATTTTTTTCAGTGAATTGGACCAGCAGAATCCACTTTGAATCTTAGCTCTGGTCAGATGAAAACAAGGGGAAACTGAGAGAGATACACCTCCATTGACAGGTGAGGCAATGAGCCCCATTTGCTGGCCAGTCTGGAAGTTACATGGACAGAAACTGCTTTTAGAGCTTTCTTTACACCATCCCTGTGAGAAAGTTTGTGACCCATTAGTAAACTCTGGCATGATTTTGGTAACTTAAGCTGGGAAAATTTAAAGACTTAGAACAAGTTGAACCAAATATCAAAGAGCTACAAAAAATAATAATAGGCAAGAGAGAGAAATTGGTCATTAGAGTAAATTCACTGCATATCAGATGTCTAGACAATCAGCAAAAAATATGAGCCATACTAAGAAACAGAAAGACATGGTCCAGTCAAAGGAACAAACCGATACCCTGCAGAAATTCAGGATTTGAGAGAATTAATCAATGATAATCTCACAGCTCTTGTAAATCATTTTAAAGAATTGAAAGAAAATATGGCTAAAGAGATAAAGGATATTAAGAAGATACTAGGTGAGCATAAAGAACAATTTGAAAGTCTTCAAAGAAAAGTAACTGACCTTATGGAAATGAAAGACACAATGGATGAGATTTAAAAATGCATTATAGGTACAGAAAAGCAGATTTGAAATAATTGAAAACAGAGTCAGAATATCTGAACTGGAAAAGACAGGACATCTGAACTGGAAAAGACAGGAGAACAGAAAGA
This sequence comes from Dasypus novemcinctus, assembly GCF_030445035.2. NCBI lineage: Eukaryota > Metazoa > Chordata > Mammalia > Cingulata > Dasypodidae > Dasypus > Dasypus novemcinctus. Next base: position 30,515,212 of record NC_080679.1, read on the forward strand.
GAAGACAATGGAAAAAATGGAACAGGGTCTCAGGGAATTGGATGACCACATAAAAATGCAAAAACATATGTATTATTGGTGTCCCAGAAAGAGAAGAGAATAGAAAAGAGGAATAAAAAATATTTGAGAAAATAATGATTGGAAAACTTCCCTACCCTTATGAAAGATATAACTATCAATATCCAAGAAGGACAACACACCGCAAACAGAATAAACATGAACAGATCTACCCTGAGACACCTACTATTCAGAATGAAAAATATCAGTGAAAAAGATTTTGAAAGCAGCAAGAGAAAAGTAAAACATTACATACAAGGGAAACTTGATAAGATTAAGTGCCAACCTCTCATCAGAAACCATGGAGGAAAGAAGGAAGTGGTATGATGCATTTAAAGTATTGAAAGAGAAAAACTGCCAGCCAAGAATTATGTATCCAGCAAAGTTGTCCTTCAAAAATAAAGGGAGTTCAAAGTATTTAGAGACAAACAAAACCTGATAGAATGTGTTCCCCAAAGACCAGAATTATAAGAGATACTAAAGGGAGTGCTGCAGCCTGAAAGAAAAAAACAATGGTGAAAGACTTAGCGAAGACTGTAGAAATGAAGAATATTAGAAAGGGTAAAAAGATAAACTATGGTATGATATGACAACAGAAAGCCCATGGTCAAAATGGATGAAGTAAGCAATGACTTTACAGTTAATATTGAGATCAGGAACAAGACAAAGATGCCCACTGCCACCATTATTGTTCAGTATTGTGCTGGAATGTGTAGCTAGAGCAATTAGACTAGACAAAGAAATAAAAGGCACCCAAATAGGAAAGGAAGAAGTAAAACTTTCACTATTTGCTGATGACATGATCCTATATCAAATTTTGAAAAATCCACAACAAAGCTATTAGAATTAATAGACAAGTTCAGCACAATGGCAGAATACAAAGTTAATATGCAAACATCAGTAGCATTTCTATACTATTGATGTGCAATCTGAGAAAAAAAAATCCATTTACAATAGTGACTAAAACAATTAAATATTTAGGAATAAATTTTACCAAGGATATAAAAGACTTATTCAGAAAACTACAAAGAATTGCTAAAAGAAACTGAAGAAGACTTAAATAATTGGAAGGACATTCTGTGCTCATGAAGTTCATGAAGACTAAATTCATTAAGATGTCAATTCTACACAAATTGATTTAAAGATTCAACAGAATCCCAATAAAAACCCCAAAAGCATTTTTTTTTGCAGAAATCAAAAAACCAATAATAAATTTATTTTGAAGGTAAGGGGCTCCAAATAGCCAAAAATGTCTTTAAAAAGAAGAATAAAGTTGGAGGACTCTCACTTCCTGACTCTAAAGCATATTACTTAGCTACAGTGGTAAAAAAAACAGCATGGTACTGGCATAAAGACATAGATTGACCAATGGAATGGAATTGAGAACTCAGAAATTGACCTTCACATCTACAGTCAAGTGATTTTTGATAAGGCTGTTAGGCTCACCCAACTGGGCCAGAACAGTCTATTCAAGAAATGGTGCTGGGAGACCTGGATAGCCATAACCAAAAGAAAGAAAGAAGATCCCTACCCTGTACCTTATACAAAAATTAATTTAGAATGGATTAAGGGCTTAAATACAAAAAACAATGACCATAAAATTCCTAGAAGAAAATGTAGAAAAACATGTACAAGATCCTGTGGTAGGTGGTAGTTTCTTAAACCTTATGCCCAATGCATGAGCAACAAAAGAAAAAATAAAAAGATAAATGGGACCTCCTCAGACTTCAACACTTTTGCATCTCAAAAGACTTTGTCAATAGGGTGAAAAGGCAGCTGAGTCAATGGGAGAAAATATTTGGCAATCACATATCTGATAAGGGTTTAATATCCATGATAGATAAGGAAATCATACTTTTCCAAGCTACTATTTCCCAACCAAAACATGCCTAGGGACCCATGAAGGGGGAGCAGACCATTTCCAATGTGCCCTGGGTAGGTGATCAGGAAGGGTGTAAAACTTTTCAGACTGTACCCCAAAGCTGAGCTTTCCTAGCCCATTCAGCTATGCAGCCTTCAGCTGATTCTCCCTGGCAACCATAAGGAAGCACTACGTCTTTAAATGCCCACTGCCTCCATCCCTTTTCAGGGTGGGTTGAAATAATAGCTTCCCTCAGAACCAGGCCCCCAATGTCCACTCCTGTTCTGTCACCAGAAAGATAGCTGGCAACTGGACCCCAAGTTGGCCTGTCATGTGAGTGAGGGATAGGTGACAGTAGCCACTGCACAGAGACAGCAATTACAATTCTGTACCATAATTTAACTTCTTCCCACTCTTTTCTGGATTCTGTACAGTGTTCTTCTGGTCTTTAAAATGCCAAAGGAGTTGTTTCAGACTGGTCCTGCCTGTGTCATAGTTGTTTTGGTGGAAAGACTGAGTCCTGGAGCTCCCTACTCTTCCATCTTCTCCATAAGGTCCCTACCACAAATAATTTTTATAGCCAGCATATCTCAGATCTTTTTTATGTTCTGATATCATTTTCATCATTTTATAGATTCATGTAGGATAAGATGCTACAATTAAATCACAGTTCATTTGGAGTATTTGGGTTGGGAAAGAGTGAGCAGTTTCTTCATATGGTTTGTTGTTTCATTCTGCATTCATTTATTCAACCAACATACCCTGTGCCAAGCATTCACTGCTTAGGAAACAATGGTGTGTGTGTGTGTGTGTGTGTGTGTGTGTGTGTGTGTGTATGAGTGTATTCAAGTGTGTATGTGTGCTTTAGGACTGATTTTTAAATAATATATTTGAAAATTGAAAATTAAGGTGGAAATCAATGAACACTAACTGAATCACATATAAATTTCCGCTTTATGTATATGATCATTTAGAAGACATTTAATTCTTCAAAGAATGCCTGTGGAGCATAGACTTATCCCAGCTGAAAGTACCTCAAATATTCTTATTAGCACTTAGGAAATATGGCTCTTGATTTGGAATTTTAACATTTATTATAAGTCCCACTGGACGAATGTTGTGGTAAAGAGTTATCAGAGTTATCAGATGGCCTTTCCAGGTAATGTATAATCCAGGATAGTTGCAGGGTTAGCATTATGATATTCACTAAAGGAAATTCATGACTAATCTTAATGTTCAATGGGACAGTGGAAGGTAAAGGTAGGAAATGTATTCTAAACTCAGATATGAGTATATGATCCAGCATAGAACAGATTCCATAACCACTAATCTTACCAAATTAATAACATCTTCCCTTAAGTCACTAAGACAGTTTCAATAACCCATGAAATATTAAAGCAAGATACCTACAAAATATTGATCCATGAGTAATCATAAAATAGAGCTGAGTGCTTTTTTAGCCACTATAAAAACAATTTATTAGTTGATATTTGTCAATATTTTTCTACTAGATCAGTTTCATAATTGGCATAAACTTTATTTCCTTGATAATGAAGGTGAGCTCTTGACACCGATGGCAAATTGACATTTAAAGGATTTGGCATCAATCACAAACGATTTTGATCTGTTATAACAGTATCTACTGGCTATCAATGGGAAGGAAGTGACATATTTGGATACCAGGGTCATGGGGAAATCATTATGTCAAGCATTTGAAGACATTAAATAAGGGTTTCTACTGGGAATCAGTTTTTGTCTATCACAGTTTAAATGCTTTATGAATGATCAAGACATTTAAAGATATTCTATATTTTGGAATGGGCCCACAGGGTATTAGGATCCTGATCAAAGTGAAAGACTATAAAAATTAAAATTAGTATTAGTGTTAAAATTCTAAATATTCTATTATAACTATTTAGGAAATTTGGCACAGAATACAGAGACATAATAAATTAAGAATTCCGTATAGCTGATTATTCCAGTTAATTGAATGTTATCCACTGAAAATTAAAATATATATTGATTAAATCGTCACTATTGTAAATGGAAATAGTTCTAAAATGTATTACTTAGAGTTATTTTTTCATTCAGGTTATGCCAAACGTTTTTAGCCATATATTTATAACTCATGTGAATAGCACCATATATCCATTAATGCACTTTATCTTTCAAGGTCAGGTCATGAGACAGAACTTGCCCCTATTATTTTAACATAGAAATTTTAATATACAGAATTATTAGGGAGGTATAAAATTGTTAACTAGCTAATTGAAAAGAGGGAAAAAAGAATATCATGGAGAAAGCAACTGTAAGAAGCAGCTGCCATGCCTAGGTCTAAGGGAACAAAGGAAAAAGGGTGGAATTATTAAAATTTAGGACCTTGATGAAGGGGGGGGGTCTATAGAGTGAAAACCGACTTCTCTGAGAAATAGGTATTTTTCCACTGGTATTGGTGTTTCTGAATATAGAGGAGGGACCTTGCAGAGCTGGGAACCCAGACCTCTGAGCAAGCAGCGCCTATCAGCTGGCGCTAAGGAAACTGATGAAGGTATGATGAAGCTGTGTTCACAAGTGCTGGGAAAATGCCAACAGGGTTCAGCTGCCATGATGAGAAGACATTGCTGCTGCCGCTGCTCCTGCTGCTGAGTTGGACAACTGATGAAGTAGCACTCACTGGAACAAGTCCACAGCAAGCACGTAAGAAGAAGACAAGAAGAAGTAAGTCTGTTCTCTTTTCCTCCAGCCTTGCAGTTTCCCGATAGCATTCTTTATTGGCAGAACTTAACTAACAGACAGTCAGCTGGCAAAACAGAATTAAGGATTGCGGAATCCCAACTCTAATACTACAGAAGCTGAATATAGTGGGATGAGTTGGGTGCTAAGAGATAATAGCCTAACAGCAAGCACATGGCCTCAGAAGATAATCAAATTATACTTAGGACTTAACATGCCCTTTTACTAAATCCTTCCAGAAAATCTATTGACTTTTTACAGGCATCTTCTTCCCTGTCTTCTAAATATGTTACCCATGATTTAAGGAAGAATAGAGAAAGGTTTTCAAGGGAACTGTTTTACACATGAGCCACAAATCAAGAGTGTCCACCTTGAGAGATAATTCATCTTTTTCTTACAAAACATATTACAGTGGTTCTGTGACTACTATCTTCTTAAATTTTCAGGAGTCCTTGTTACTCATATTTGTTATCTTAGCATTGTTTCAATGATCATTGTTATCAAAATCTTGACTGATGGTACATAATTATAATCCTTTAGCTGAAGCAAACAGCATGTTCAATAGTAGCTAAACTTACCTCTGTTTCCTATTTGTATAGATAACAGGATGTAATAATCATCCAAAAATATTTGGATGACAGGAATTGTGATACTGTAAACAAAATGGATTTGTCTTTCTTGGATTAAGATCCAAACATAAAATGTCAACATTCACATATTATTGTATAGGATTTATATACAATAAATTGTATTAGTCCTGGCAATTTTTGATTTGCAAAGAATCGTTAAACTGGAGAAAATGTTATAATGTATTCAAAATAATCACAAAGCAAATAATTATTTCTTATTCAGGTCCATTAAACTGTTAGTTCTATAATGCAGAGAGACAACATGCTTGTGGAAAGGCAAACTAAAATCCAAACTCTTTAAAGCAAATATATATTTTTTTCTATCTGACTTTAAATAAACAGATTCCCAATGAAGCAATTCTAGTCTTATTACACAGACTTGATTCTGACACCGATATTTTAAAAAGAATCACTTTATCAAAATAGATTAATGAAGTTAGAAATGGATTTTGCAGATTATTTAAGTAGCGCTCTACAATCTTATCAACTAACTATTTTTATACTTTCTCAGTGCTAGTGTTCAGGGAATAAAAACAAAAACGAAAACAAAACTTTACCTATGTGTATTTATCAACAGAGAGGCTCGATAATGTAAAAGTTCTTCTTACCTCTGGATATCCCAGATTTTACTAGTAGAATCCAGTGAGGAAGAAGCCACAAAATCACCACAGGAGTGCCACGTGCAGGACCATACTGCATGTTTGTGTCCTTCAAAGGTCAAAAGGCATTCAGCTTTAGACAGGTCCCATAGTTTCACTGTAGTGTCACCACTTGAAGTAGCCAATTTATTACCACTATTGCAAAAACATAAAAAAATAATTCATTAAAATTAATATTTTTATGAATGTCTCCTTTCCCTGAATAATTCATGTGTATACAAATATAAACACACACATATAAAAATTATTTCTTCTTTTATTGACCTATCTAAATCTTATTATCATATTTGAATCTACACAATTAGATTAGAATTGTTTAGTATCTCAAATTGGTGACAGAAATTGCTGTTGTGAATCACTGCCACATTAATTCATTAAATGAGTATATTTCAGCATAGATTGGGCCTAATGGTATGTATTACGTTCCAGTGATGATGTGGCCTTAGAGTTATTAAAATGTAGACATGGGCTAAGATAATTTCTAAAACATAATACCATATAAAACAGAGGGTAGGGGAGCTGGTGTAGCTCAATGGTTGAGCACCTGCTTCCCATGTGCAAGGTCCCAGGGTCAGTCCCTGGTACCTCCTAAAAGAAACAAACAGAAAAAAAACGATAGGTCAGCATTGCTTAGAGTTGGATTAAATAAATGCTCCATGAGTGAAGTTTGAATAATGAAGAAGAAAGAAAGAAATCAGGAATTAGGTGGCTTTTGCACTGTATAATGAGAGATGAAGGGGATTTTTGTTTTAGATTTATTTTATTTGTTTATCCCCTCCCCCTGCCACTTGCTTGCTGTCTGCTCTCTGTGTCCATTCGCTGTGTGTTCTGTGTCTACTTGTCTCCCTTTGTTGGGTCATCTTGCTGCACCAGTTCTCCATGGCCATGGGATGTCAGCTGTCTGCAGGCATGGGCCATCAGCTCTCTGTGGGCACAAGCCAGCTCACAAGGAGTCCCTGGGACATTAACCCAGGGTCTCACGTATGGTAGATGAGAGCCCAATCGGTTGAGCCACATCCGCTTCCCAATGAAGGGGATTTTGAAGTTGGGCAGTTGAGGATGAGTCACTGGATTTGTCACTTTGGTCAATAGTAACTGTTTAAAAAGCAGAGGCTTGCAATTAGAGGTCACAAAAGCTAGATTAAGAAATGACTGGGTGTTAATGACCTGAACAGAAATGGACCTAAGTTATATATTCCTTTGTTTGTTTTGGTTAAGTGTCAGCTGTAAGAAAAGTTTACTGACATCATCCTTTCAACATCCTTCCACTTTGTAGGCTCCTCCTATCTGCTTCCTTAGTAACATTCTCTCCCTGAAATGTAATGAACTGCTTATTTGTCCTCCTTTCCTGCCATACTGTTTGTGGATGTAGAACTGTTTCTTCTCTTTGTTGCCACAGCATCAAGCCACTAGGTAAATGCTTCCAAAATGAATAAATACATGAATGGTAAAATTATTCTTAAAATGAAGAAAACATGCCCAGGATCTCTAAGAGAGGGAATGGCAGGATCAAAACAGATGTCTTGTTTTACTGCTTGTTTATTTTGCTTATTTTTATGTTATAAGAGAGGAAAATCAGCCAATGGAGATAGAGAGATTGAAGGTGCTTCAGAAAAAGTGGGTTATGAAATGAACCTTTTCTAAATAAATTTAATAAAGGATAGCTATTTTATTTTTCAAATTAGTTTAGGTAAAAGGATAATTATATGGTACATAGTCCCTAATGAAAAGATACACATAAAAAATGCCCTTTGTTCCACAGCTAATGTTTATTTGTACACACTGGCGACTCAAATTTTTACTTTTTAATATCAAAGACTGAACAATACGTTTGTCTGAAAAATCAAAGCAAATGTAAAAAAAAATTAAAATTTAGGGATTTGTCTTACTCAAATCTATCTTTCTGAGGGACTAGCATGCTATTATGGGCAAAAGTTTGGTCTAGGGAAATTACTGTTGTATATTTCTGCCTGTGGCAGAAAATCCCTTCCATATACATTTTATAGGCTTCTCTTGCTTTAAGCCATGTGCCAAGAGAATCAAAATCACAATGAAAATAATTACAAATGGAGTGAAATAGTATTATTCTTTATTTATAAGTGCCATAAACTGATAGTCACCTGTAAATAAAAACAAATCTCATAATATTTTTCTTTTTTTGAATTTTATTATGGTAACATATAACATAAAACTTCCCATTTTTACCGTGTGTGTATGTGTGTGTATGTGTGTTCTGTGAAGTTCATTTTAACCATTTTTAAGTATACAATTCCGTGACAATAATTACATTCACAGTATTGTGAAACCATCACCACCATGCATTTCCAAAATTATTTCTATCATCCCAAACAGAAACTCTGTACCATTAAGCAATAATCTCCCATACTGCCCTCCCTCCAGCCCCTGGTAACCTCTATAGTCCTATAAATTTTCCTATTCTAGACATTTCATATAAAGGGAATCATATAATACTTGTCTTTTTGTGTCTGGCTTATTTCACTTACCATAATGTTTCAAGGTTGTCATGTTGTAACATGTACCAGAATTCCTCTCATTTTTGTGGCTGAATAAGATTTCATTAAGTGTATATTCAAGTCCTTTGCCCATTTTTAATTGAGTTGTCTTTTTATTGTTGTGTTGTAATTTTTAAAATATATTCTGGACATTAGCCTTATCAGAGATATGATTTGCAACTATTTCCTCCCATGTTGATCTTGTATTCTGCAACTTTGCAAAACTGGCTTATTAGCTTTATTAGTTTCTTGTGGATTCTTTGGGAATTTTGTTAAAGGGTCATACCATCTGAAAATAGAGAAAGTTTTACTTCTTCGTTTCAAATTTAGATGCCTTTTATTTCTTTTTCTTGCTAATTCTTCTCTCCAGAGCTTCCAGTGCAATGTAGAACAGCAGTGGTGAAAGCAGGCATCCAAGTCTTGTTTCTGATTTTAGCGGAAAATCTTCAAATCTTTCACAATATCATTCTAATACACTGCAAGTGTATTGTAAAGAGATTACAACTATCATAAAAAAAGTTAATGATAAAAATTAACATTTTGTAACCATTGATTTTGTTCATATATGTGAATCTCAACCAGATTCACATATATGAACATTAATTTCTGAGTATTCTTTTGAAATGTTTTTGCCTTTTCCAAAGGTACAGTTGGAAATATGGAAAACCATATATTTCTGGTTCATTAGAAAATAAAGGACACGCCTCTTAATTATAGATTTGTACCATAAAAAGACAAAAAGTAAATTTTACATTAAAAAAGCTGGAGATATTAGTTTTGTTGGTTTCCAGTGTTTCATCAGAACATATATAACTATCCAGAATATCCATAAATAATTTTAATCATATTTTCTTTCTGGAATAAAATTTAAAAGATTATTTAAATGCACAGTTAATTAACCAAGGTACAAAATATTTAATGAACCTTTTTGCAGCAAAGAGTAAAAATAAGAAATCATTGCTAGTTATAAAGTATTTCTACACTACAAATCTCATTAAAACTATCACAAATTGTCAGGTAAGTACATTTTATAGATGACCAAGCTCAAACATTATGCATTTCAGGAATCGGTAGTTATTTTATCAGCTTATAGGATTCAAAATAACATATTTTTTGTGATATCCATCCTTAGATGCTTTGTAAATATTCCAATTGCATTCATTTCTCCATGGCTATCTCTTCTAATTACTTTATTATAAATTCATATCATAGTCCTTCCTTGCTAAATTCTTTTCACTTCAAACCTATTCAATTTTTCATTCCCACTGTCAAATTTCACTGCTAGGTTCCTCAGGCATGGTCTCTCTGGAGCTTTCTCTCCTACACCTCCCAATCCCATTCCCCCTTCCTATAGAATACATTTCTAGTCTAATGATGCTTTATATCATAACTTTTATTTGACACTATCTGACAATTTTTCTTACAGCTTAAGAATAGCCCACAAATAAATTACATCAAGTTTGGGTCAAACCAATTTGCAAACAATAAACAAAATATCAATTATTGTTAGAAATATATTATTTTTCCTGTAGTTTCCACATTTTGCATGTTACTTATGCAAATTTCTGACACTTCAGACTTTAGCACATAACTGTAGAAATATTAGTTTGTTATGGTTGAAAATGGCATTGGTTTTGAGAACTAAATATATTATAGGTTCTGTACTGATGAAAATTGCTTTTTTTTTTTTTTTTAAGAAATGTGCTCAAGTGGTACATGAGAGGTGGGGCAAAAAACTCAACACAGCTAATAGGAAGTGTAAAGTGTGGAAGCAAGAAGACTTGATTAGCTTCTCATTCTGGCTCTGCTAGACAACCCACACAATCTCAGTCGGCCATTTACCATTTACCTTTAACATCTGTGTATCTCATTGTCTTTATTTGGAAATACAGTTAATAATTATCACTTAATACATCTTAGAGGGTTGTTTTGAAGGTGTAATAAGAGAATCATCACAGAAGTATATTTTTAATGCTTAGTACTCTAGTTCAGTTATAATATGGAATTGCTTATCCATATTTCCCTAAATAATGGAATGAAATCCAATTACTGCTTTTAGGTTGTCTCCATTTACCTGTGTCTATTTGCTTAATAAGACTATTTGAATTTCTGAGAAAACTCTCAGTCACAATAGTCTTAGTTACAGTAGAAATATGTTTATTACTTTATAGAACAGAATAGCATATGGTCAAAATTAAATTAAATTAAAATATTTTCATGCATGGTCTTTGTATAGATAAAAGAGATAATTTTGGTTTCACTGAGCTCACAAAGTGATTACACTAGAAAAACTCACATTAGAATTTAGATTACTTGACAAACATTGGCACATTTGAGAGAGAGAGAGAGAGAGAGAGAGAGAGAGAGAGAGAGTGTGAGAGAGAGAGCACAGTGAGAGACCCCCAAATTTAGGAATAAGTGGAAAGTAGAAACCAAAGTGTGGAGAATACTTTCATACAAATTTATCTAAATCTCTTGACACAGAACTCTGGCTGCATCAGCACTGGGTGTCAGGGGGGTTGGTTGGGGATGAAAGCATTGTGACAGAATAAAACAAGATGAATATAAATGTACACAGAGAATAGCCACATTTGGGTTTCTGGCATAAACAGTGTTCATGTTTAAGTTCTCTTATCCTCACTCCCAAATGATCTGCCCTCCTGTTGTGTAGAAATCTGGAATGAACTAAATCACTAAAGAAGTGAACTGAGAAGCTAACACTGAATGCAGATATTACAGATTCCAGAAAAAGAAGAGAAGTGGACCTTTAGCATCCAGGAACGAACAATCACCTTGGTAGCTCAGAGAAGTGCATGGAGTATATACATGCAGAGGGAGATTGAATTCAAAAGAGAGAAAGTAAAGAGACACAGCAAGCTGGAAAAAAATGTTCTGATGGCCAAAAAAGCCCTATATTTGTACTTAGCATTGAATTTCTTGCAAAGGGACTCTAGCTGTCTCCTTTCAGTGACCCTGAAAATAAGCCAGGGAGAATTTAAAAGGAGAATGACGTGCAGCACAACACGAAGAGATGGCAACCTCCACACCAACCCCGACATCGTTGGAAGCTCCAGATTCACCTCTGCCAGTTGCTTGAGCACCTTTGATTGGATTTTCAGTGCACATGTCATCTTTTAACACATGAATGGCAAGATACAGGCAAGTGGACCAGATTCAGCTTTCAAATGTGTTTTAATTTGGCCACATGGTGTTTTAGAAATTTCTTGCTTTATTGTTTTATTTATTTTTTTACCTTGAGGATCTCACAAACTTGTAAACAATGAAATTATCTGGATCTGAAAAGCAACATCCTCTTTCACAGGACATGTACTTTCTACATAAACTTGATTACCAACATCCACATTGTCTTACACCTTACCTGTCTTATGTTCACTTCTGTCTGCCCTTTTAGGTATGCAATTTTCAATCACTCTTTCTACCATCAGCTTGTGTAGGCATAGAAAGAGAACACTCAATGTGATGAGTTTCCTTTACTTTATTAAACCTCATTTCAAAGTGATATACTATTAATTCATTCAACAACAAATATTTCCTGTGTTTCACTATGCCCAGAGCCATATAGTGCTGGCAAAGGAGAATTAAGCCACAGAGAGAGGGCCCCTGGTCTCATGAAGCTTATATTCTATTGAATATACGAAAAAATGAAAAAAATGATTCAGAAAGTGATAAATTTCATGACTGAAATGAAGCAGAGTAAAATGGGCATGGTACTTTATCTTGAAAGCTCAGGGAAGTCAGTCTGAAGAGGTGTTATATGAGCTAAGACCAAATGGACAAGAACACAGCCACCACATCAACAGCTAAAACCAATGTTTTACACAGAGCACAAGTACAAGCCACGGACCCTGAAGTCCAAATGGCTTGCTCAAGAATTGGAAAGATTAGTGTGGTATGTAGCAAAAGCAAGAGGGACATAGAATGGAAAACCTAAAAAGTAGGAGGAGCTAGACTATGTAGGGCCCTGTTGGCCATAGGAAGGTATTTAGAATTTAGCAAATGTGTTAAAGTATTTCAAGACACAGGGGATTCACTCATTCATTTTGGTGACCACTGATTACTATGACCCAAATACTGTGCTAGACAACTCAATTCGGCTTCCACCCTGTGTTTCTCAAACACACCAAGCATGATCCCCTCAGGATATCTGCATATACTCTTCCCCTAGCACTAAAATGCTATCTCCCTGGGATATCTCCATGACTTGCTCCAAGCCTTAAATTAAGACCTTTTCTCAGACTTCACCTTATCAGAGAAGCCATCTCTGACCACCCTACTTAAAACTGCATCTCCCCAACTTTGTTTCTCTAATTGTTTCACTTCATTACTTAACTTTTTCTCCATAGCATGTAACACCATCTAAAAAACTATATACCACTTATTTTACTTAATGTTTCTTTCTCTGTTAATAGAATATAACATATATAAAGGCAGCAACTTTTTTTTTATTCACTGCTTTATCCTAATGCCTAGAATGGGGCCTTCAATAAATAGCATTTGAATCAATGGATGATCAATATGAAAAGCAATGAATATGACAAAGTCCCTAAACTCAATGATCTCCCACTTTTAATGGATAATTCAACTTCTCTTTCAGAGTTTGGAGAGATAATGAAAATTGTAGGCAAATGGGCCATATGTACCACTTTTGCCAGTCTTAAAATGACCATGCATTTTCTTTAAAAAGCTTCATTTCATAACATAGCAAATTATTTCCTTCTGAATTTCCCAAGTTGCTATACATATAAAATTTCAGACCATGCTAGAAGATATTATCATATAGCCTCAGAAAAAATTAGCATATCCTTCAACAATCTCATATATCTTTTAGAAAGCATCATAACATAAATAAATTTAATGAACAATTATTTCCCATAAGTTGCAAAAATAATGTATCTATAAAACCCTACACAATCTGCCCATTGCCTACCCAGTTACCACCCTGAGTTTTTTTTCTTACTCCTTCTCTCTCTCTCTATTCCAATCATACAAGACCTTTGTACTCACTCTCCTTTCTTCCTGGAATGTTCTTGGACAGGTAACCAATAACTGGATCCTTTCCATTCTTCAGGTATTTGCAGAGATGACACATAAGTCAACTAATTATAGCTGTTAACCATGTCTACAAAATGCTTATGGCAACACCTTGATAAGTGTTTGATAAATAACTGAGCACTGGCCAAATTGACATGTTAAACTATCACACATACTAAATGTTTTACTTAATACTCTTGTTTATTTCTCTTCTCCTCACTATTCACAATTTTGTGGGCCCCTGCCTTACTTAATTCTTTACTCTTCTGTGTATCTCTACATAAAACCTAAATTAGGTTCTATCTCTGACCTAAATCCATCCTTATAGAGGTATATTATTTATCAACAACCTCAATCCCACCATCTTGTATTACTTGGAATAATCATCTTTCTGAGTCTAGAATGAGTCCACACAACTATTATCTCTGCTACTCAAAAATAAGATACTGCATTTCATTTATTTTCATTCAGACTATGACACAGTTCTCCTTCTTATGTAAGAGCTCTCCATTTCCAATCATTCTTCTCTTTCTGGCCCTATACTCATCTGGTCCATAAGACAGGGAATCCTCTTTTTATTTTGGCTGATTTTCCTGTCACACATACCATGTACACCAGTCCTTCTTTACACTGGACGTTGTACACACCATAGTTTATTTGACTCATGACCTTTTTCTCAGGCAATCCTATGGTAACTAAGACTACTTATTTAACCGAGGCTATCTCAACAGCCCAATTTCTTCTCTAGTGTTGGTTGTCATGAGAGGCTCTGTTCTTTTCATCTTGCAATCTGTTCTATTCTAGAATTAGATTATTGTGTTCAAACTCATGCATTTATTCAACACTTCTGGAACATGTACTATTAATATTTATCAGCAATACAATAGGTAGAAAGTACAGAGATTTCTCCAAATTGCTTACATATTTTCTTTAGATTGAGATACTTAGAAGTCTGTATATATGTGCAGATTATCCTTTCTACCTCCCCTACATCACCACAGAATTCCTTTTACCAAATTACCTCTGGTACTGTTCCACTGCTCTACAATAAGAAAAATTATAAGGCTCAGTCCTATGAAAATTTGTACTATTACAATGTTGTTCAAAATACTGTATATTCCGTAAGAGTATCATACACTCTTAACATGGCAGTGGTGAAATCCCATTCAGGCCTTACTAGCAAGAATTATTGTGCAGTTACTGAGCAGCTGGGGTGATTTCTCTTAAATGGCAATCACATAGCTGACTAGGTCTACTTTTTCTATTGCTTGCTAGAATATTTAGGCCCAAAGTTAAAGCCCTCTTTTAGCAATGAAAAATAAAATTATATATAGCTTTTATTAATTAGTGCATTTCCATGTAGCCCACCCTAACAGAAAGGTTTTAAGACACATTACATGCATTTTATGTACATCTTTGATTCCTGGTTTTATCTATTTCACCTACCCTCAGTTTTCCTTCCCCTCAATTACCTCTTTGGAAAAGTTATCTCCTAATATTTTGCAAGTCCTCTAAATTAATTTGGAAAAGAAATGATATAAAATATAATTTGAAATTCACAAAAGGTACTTTGGGCATATAAAACTTAATGAAATAAATTCTGTCTTCAAGGACTGCATTATTGGGTAGGTTACATGAATAGACAATCAATTAATTATAATAATTTCATAAGTGTTTTAATAGATATTGTATTAGCCAAAGGGGTGCTGATGAAAAATACCTGATATCTGCTGGGTTTTATAAAGGGTATTTATTTGGGGTAGGAGCTTACAGTTACCATAACTACCCAATAATGCAGTCCTTGAAGACAGAATTTATTACATGCATTTTATGTACATATTTGAGTTGAGCTCAGAGGAATTTCAGAAAGCCTGAACCCTCACAGACGTCAGCAGCCATCTTGCCCCAACATGTGGAAATAGACTTTGGTGAGGGAGGTAACTTATGGTTTATGGCATAAGCTTTCTGAAATTCCTCTGAGCTCAACTCCTCTGTTTCCTCCACAAGGTCAGCTGTAGACTATGAGGCTCTCAAGGCTTTGCCTCTCTCTACAAGGTCAGCAGTAGACTATCAAGTGAATGGCTCTGTCTCTTTCCAAGGAGCTCCAGAATCCAAACTCCAGTATGAGAAACCTTCAACTCTGTTCTTTGCCATGCCTTTTATCTTAGAGTCCCCACCCACCAAGGGATGGGGACTCAACTCCCTAATCATAACTCAATCATGCCCAGGTACAGATAAGATTATAAACAAAATCCAATATCTATTTTTAGAATTCATAACCACATCAAACTGCTACAAATATACATATAAGATGTAGTAAAAGAAGAAAAAGAGTGTGATCAATTTTCAATTTAGGAAGGTGATTATGGAGGTTTAAAGAAGCAAACATCTGAACAAAATTTATAAGCATAAGAAGATGTTTACAAGGTGAAAATAGGTTAGGAAAACAGGATAGGAAAAAGCATGCGAAAATTGCAGCATATTCAAAGATTTTTAAGTATTTTGATGTTCAAGAAGACAGGAGTAATGGAAAAAGAGCCTAAAAAGATATGTAGCAGTCAAGTACTAAAAGTCCTTGTCTGCATCATAAAGCACTTTAATCTGTAGATTATGAGGAGAGAAAAAAGGATTTTAAGAGGAGATGGTGAGGTGGTGAGATGTTAAATTTAAGTTAATAATTCTGGGGGCAGGAGGAGGACAAATTTTGATTGGAATATGCTAGAGTTGATAATGCTTTCCATTGTAGGGTTGCACATAATTATTTTGAGATCTGTGCTTTATATAATCACATTTATTCTCAGAATTTGGTGATTCTCAAGGCAAGGTCTCACTCTAACACTTGTGCTTCCTAAATAGCCCAAGTTTAAAACTTTAATGTATGAGGACATGCTATTTTTTTCCAATGAAACCTCCCATTTGGTGCTCCTGCTTCTCTGTCTTCTTGATCTCAGAGCCGAGTTAGTGAAAATTCTGAATTCCAGGAGTACACAATTGCAAAATGTTGAGTTCAAGCCTTAGGAGGATTTGATTTTACAACATATGCAAGGTAGACAGAGGAAGGATAATTTTCTTCACCTGCAGCTGCTGAGTAACTATGGGCTACTTTCTGAGCAGCCTCTGATTCGGCACCAAGAGGTTCTATACAAAATTGCATCAAAACAAGCAGTGTAGTGGAGAGCATTGTTTATCACAAATTTGTAAAAGTTCTAAGTGGAACTTGGAACAATGCTTTCCAAATTATTATTGTTGATTCCCAGCTTGAAGAGAGAAACAGAAAAAGCTTTTTCTTGAATTTTCGGGGATGAACATCAATCTTAGACAGATTTATTCATGAACTGCAGCTCCCAAAGCCACACCATGAGAAGGCCAGCATGATGGATAAGAGCAGGATATCTCTATGGTTCTGGAAGCAACAGTGCTTCTGTTTCTTGTATAAAATAAAATACCTTCCACCACAGAGCATTATAAGGACAATTTAGATACATTCAAAACCAGTTTGGTAAAAGTGAATTGTACTCCGGTATCACAGACTTCCAGAATATCAAACCTGGAAGAACACTTATGCCCATCTAATCTAATCACACTTACCACATTTTAATTACTTTTAATAATCATTTCATGTTCCAATTATCTTTCCATGGGGACATTTGTTTTATCCTCCACCTCTGTTAGGACCTTCTAATTTTTTCTAATCATTTCATTTTCTCTGCTGTTATAGTGACTATTGAAGCTTTCTTACCTCATTTTTAATTATTTTCTTAATTCATTTAAAAATTTTTAAATTAATTTATTGAAGTATATCATTCATACATAAACATACATAAGCAATAAGCGTATAGTAATAGTTGTGAACTTACAAAACAAACATATATATAACATCATACAGGACTCATATAACTCACCCTACCACCAATAACTTTTATTGTTGCTAAACTTTTCAAAATAATGATTAAAGAGCATTGTCAAAATATTATTACTAACCTAAGTATTTTTCCCCAACCAACCCTATTATCTTTATATCATTTATACATGAACATACATATATAATGAAGTGTATAATAAAAGTTGTGAACTTACAAAGCAAACATGCATAGCATCATACAGAGGTCCCATACATCAACCCTCCACCAACACTTTGCATTGTTTTGTTGTTGTTGTTGTTTTTAAAGATTTTATTTATTTCTCTTCCCTTCCCCCCCCATCCCCCACCCACTCCAGTTGTCTGTTCTCTGTGTCCATTTGCTGCATGTTCTTTTGTCCGCTTCTGTTGTCAGCAGCACGGGGATCCGTGTCTCTTTTTGTTATATCATCTTGCTGCGGCAGCTCTCCGTGGGTGCAGCACCATTCCTGGGCAGGCTGAACTTTCTTTCGTGCCGGGCAGCTCTGCTTACAGGGTGCACTCCTTGCACGTGGGGCTCCCCTACACGGGGGACACCCCTGCGTGACAGGGCACTCCCTTGCGCGCATCAGCACTGCGCGTGGGCCAGCTGCACACAAGTCAAGGAGACCCAGGGTTTGAACCATGAACCTCCCATGTGGTAGATGGACTCCCTATTCACTGGGCCAAGTCTGCTTCCCCATACTTTGCATTGTTATGTTTGTTACAAATTCTGAAAAAATAATGTCAAAATCTTACTACTAATCTTAGTCCTTATCTTACATTTGGTGTGTTTTTCCCCCAACCCACCCAATTATTATTTTTAAAATATATTTTTTATGACAGATGTTCTAAACTTATAAAACAATCATGCACATGTGCAGAATTCCCAAGCAACACTCCTTCATCAACACACCACACTGTGGTGGAACATTTACTACAGATAAGATAATATCATCTGATTGTTATCATGTCCATAGTGTATATTTGGCTCACATTTCCCATACTGCCTCATTATCAACACAGTACATCTTTTGCATAAATGCAATAAAATTATATTATTACTACAAACTACAGTTCATAGGTCACTCCAGCTATGTTTTTCCCATGCTTCTCCACATTCCCAACATCTGGCAGTAGTGATGTACATTTGCTCTAGCTCACAAAGGACACTCTTGCATCTGTACCATCAACTACAATTCTCATACACCTCTTGGTTTACTGTGCTATCCAGTTCGTAGATTTTTATTTAGCATTCTGTCAATTGGGCATTTACATACCTAGACTACCATTTTCAGCCACATCCCCATTTATAAACTAGCTGTTACTCACTATGTGTTACTATCCACTCTATCCATTTCCACACTTTTACAATGAAGCTGATTAAAACTTCTACATACATTAAACATCAGTAGTCCATCTCAGTCCTTCTCTTATCTCCTTTAAGAATCCACCACCTACCACCAGGTCTTGAAGATATTTTCCTACAATTTCTTCTAGAAGTTTTATGGTTCTTGCTTTTATTTTTAGGTTTTTCATCCATTTTGAGTTAATTTTTGGATAAGATATGAGATTGGGGTCCTCTTTCCTTCTTTCAACTATTGATACCCAATTCTCTCTGCACCATTTGTTGAAAGGATGTTCTGCCCGAGCTGTGTGGGTTTTACAGGCTAGTCAAAAATCACTTGATCATACATGTGAGGGTCTGTTTCTGAACCATCAGTTTGGTTCCATGGGTCTATGTGTCTGTCTTTATGCCAGTACTATGCTGTTTTTTCCACTATAGGTAGGTAATATGATTTAAAGTCTGGAGATGAGAGTACTTCATTTTTCCTTTTTGTGATGCTTCTGGCTATTCAGAACCCCTTACCCTTCTAAATAAATTTAATGATTGTGTTTTCAATTTTTTTTTTTAATGCTGGTAGAATTTTTATTGGGATTGCATTGAATCTGTATATCAATTTGAGTAGAATTGGCATCTTAATGATATATAGTCTTCCAATTCATGGGCATGGAATGTTCTTCCAGTTATTTAGGACTTTTTTATTTCTTTTAACATTGAGCTGCAGTTTACTGAACACAAGTGCATTACATCACTGGTTAAGTTTATTCCTGACTATTTGAGTTTTATCTGTCATATTTTATTTTCACCACTCTTTTGACACTGTTGCTTACTTTTATGGACATAATCTTCATTTCTAGACTCTCTTCCAGGTCTCTCTCTACTATCTTTTCTTTTCAGGTACACCCTTTAATATTTCCTGAAAATCTGGTCTCTTGCTTAGAAATTTTTGCAGTTTCTGTTTATCTGTGAATATTCTAAGCTCACCCTCATTTTTGGAAGACAGTCTTGCTGGGCATAAGATTCTTGGCTGGGAGTGTATCTCTTATACTATCTTAACTATATCAGACTGTGGTCTTCTTGTCTCCATGGTTTCTGGTGAGAAATAGCACTTAATCTTATTGGGTATCCCTTATATATGATGCATTGCTTTAATCTTGCTGTTCTCAGAATTCTCTGTTTATCTTTGGCATTTGACATTCTGATGAGTATGTGTCTTAGAGTTGTTCCATTTGGATTTTTTTGGATGGAAATATGTTATGCTTCTTGGACAGGGATATCCATGTCCTTCAATAGGGTTGGGAAATTTTCTACCACTATTTCTTCAAATATTCTTTCTGCCCCTTTTCCTTTCTCTTCTCTTTCTGGGACACCCATGATTTGTTGTTTGCATGCCTTTTGCTATCATTTAGTTCCCTGAGATCTTGTTCAATTTTTTCCATTGTTTTCTTCATCTGTTCTTTTGTATGTTCACTTTCAGAGGCCATTTTTCAGGTTCGCCAATCCTTTCTTCTTTCTCCTCAAATTTGCTATTATATGATTTCAATGTTTCTTAATGTCATTTATTGCACCTTTCATTCTCATAAGATCTGCTATTTTTCTATGTATGCTTTCAAATTCTTTATGCTTATCCAATGTCTTCTTAATAGCCTTAATTTCTTTAGCCATCTCATTGAATTTATTAAGGAGATTTGTTTGAACATCTATGATTAGTTGTCTCAACTCCTTTGTGTCATCTGGAGGCTTATTTTGTTCCTTTAACTGGGTCATAGCTTCCTGTTTCTTGGTGTGGATTGTAATTTTTTGTTGGTGTCTTGGCATCTGGCCTATTAGAGTATTTATTCTGGTTGCAGGTTTTCTCTTTAGTTTAGAGCTTCTTGCCCTTTCTCCCTTGGTGGTTGTGCAGTAGTAGCCAAGCATGTAGTTGGTGCTGTAAGCTGTGGAGGTTTGAGTTGCTTTCATTGTGCCAGGGAACAATGAAGCATCTTCCAGCTTTCTCCATTGCTGTCACAGCTGTGTGGAATATTCCAAGTCATGCAGGCCTAGAGTATAGTTGCCCAGAGAGACTAATGAAGCTTCATGCAGGGGCAGCAATGGAGCTTCAGGTATGGGCAGCAGGCTATGCAGTGTGGGTCTAAGACGACTGTAGTTGCCCCAGTAGACTTCCGATTTTCAGTCGGTGCCTGCATTTACCTGGATAGGTTGGTGCAGGGCCCACCAGCCTCCTCCCTGCCAGAGGTGGGGTGAAGCCTAGGCTAGGGCTGCAGGCCAATCTGGGTGAAAGAAATCAGTTTCTACTGTCACTATAATTTCTGGTCCTGGCTTCCCCTCAGGCTGGAGGCAGAGTAAAAATGGTGGCCACTGGCCTCTTTCCAATTTGGACAGATTCACACTTCAGCAGTTCCCAGGGTTATATCTTAGCCAGCCGAGTCTACCAATCAGTAGCCAAAATCGGCAGCCAACCATCTGCTCCTCCCCTGTTTTGGGGAAATGGAGCTTCCAATTCCAGCCACAGAATAGCTCCTGGGTCAGCTCATGCTGCCAGAGCAGGACTATCAGCGGCCTACACAGCTTGGCTGGTAATTTCCTGGAGAGGTTGTCGCAGATTCCCATAGCTTCCTCCCTGTTGGAGGTGGCTAGAGCTGCAATCTGACCTGGATGAAAAGAAGCCAGTCTCCACCAGCACTGGGATTTTCAGTCTGCCCTGCTTCCCCCCACGCCAGGCACAAAGTTAAGATGGCTGCTCCTGGCCTCTTTCTGCCTTGGACAGGCTCAAAGTTTAGCTATTCTCAGGATTATATTTTAGTCCACTGAATTTACTCCTCACTAGCTGAAGTTGGTGACCACACTTCTCTTCCTCCCCTGTTTTGGGAAGTGGTGCTTTCAATTCCAGCCACAGAACAGCTCCTGAGGCCGCTTGTGCCTCCAGGGGAGGATGGGCACCAGCCTCCAGGGTATGGTGCGCTTTACTTATGAGTCTTCTTTGCAGATGGGCAGCCTCCTCCTTTCATTCCTTCAAGGATGTTGCAGGATGCTCTTCTGGCCTCTGGAGCCCCCAAACAGGTGCTTTAGCTAGCTCCAGAGAGCTCTGGTGTTTACTAATTGCCCTGTAGCATGAGCTGACTCTAGGAGCACCTTACTCTGCTGCCATCTTGCTCATTCTATTTTCTTAATTCATTTTTAAACCATCTCTTCCTTGTTTCAGAATTATGGTTTACTTTTAACTTTGTATTTCATTTCTTATAAATTATTTTGCTTTGATATGGTCAGGGTAAGTTCTCCTTAATTCCCTTACGGATTTCTCCAAGACCAATTTGTCTTCTCATGTAATCTAGAGTTTGAGAGCCAAGAATTTTGTGCTTTTTTTTCACTTTTCTATTACTAAAGTATGTATGTATGTGTGTGTGTAGTGGAGGCAGCATATCTGGAGCACGTGAATTTTTAATTGAGGGGATGGAGAGGTGAGATACCACGGGCATTGCTTTTTTTTTCCTGGGATCTTTATAAGCATTTATTCTTCTAATCGGGAATATTGTTTGCCTCTAGGGATACCATGAGGGGTTGAACTATTTCTACCAATTCATGCTGGAACCCTGGAAGATGAGAAGTTCTGGTTCTCATTCCATGTTTACAGAGAAACTAGGGTGGTTGGAAGTGACTTCTGCTATGAAGACTGTTTCCATGGGATTCCTAGCCTCTTCCTTAATTTACGTATCTCCAAATTGTGATTATTGAGAAGTCATAATACTCTAACTCTCCTTTCCTAATAGTATGGGTAGGATTGAGGCAAGCACTGGAGACTTAAAATGGTGCAACATAATCTCTTTCTTAAACTATCCCTTTTTAATGATTATGCCAGGAAGTTATAAGCATTTTAGCTTCCATTTTCTAATCCATTATTTTGCCAAGTAATACTGCTTTTATTTATTTTTGACCAGTAAAATGGTGAATTGTTCTATAATGTCTTCTTTCTCCTAAATCAAATCAACTGCTATGCCATATTGATAAAATGTTCATATCATTTGATCAAAAGTGCACATTCTCAGTCATGAATTATCAATAGATATTTATAAGGGAAATGATTTATTGTTAATAATATACAGTTTGTGTATTTGTTCTCTAATTTTTCAAACTTCTGAAATATGAAGATGATAAGTACAAAATGCAATGTTCCTTCATGGAACTTGATAGAAACATAGCTACAAACAATGGTATTTAATAGGAATTGAAAGAAAGGAGAAACCACAGAAGACTGGACCTATTACATAAAGTTTTGGGGGAGTGAGACCTGTCTGGACCTCAAAATAGAGACAGCAATAGATGGACAAATGAGAAGTTGGATAGCATTCAAAGTGAGTGAGAAGGCAGGGTAGAAAGTCAAAATTAAGTCCCAGAGGAGGATTAAGTATTCTGTACCCCGTTCCCCAGGTACTATGGCCCAGACTAAGGGTTTGTATTGGAAAGAAGAGGGTGTGGCAAGATCAGACAGTTGATATGGATCAAATTATGGAGAGCCTTGAATATAACTCTAGGGACCACTTTTTGGTTGGAGGGAGCATAAAAAACAGATACAGGAAATCTTGTGCTGGGACAGAATATGTTAACAGCAATGTTTCAGGATAATGAAATGGTCATGGCTAGAGAATATGGAATGTAGAGGGCAAGCAAAAAAGTAAGGTGGTTGTGCCATGATCCACATATGAGATCTGAAGCTGAAGTAGAGTAACCAGCCCATCCGTCAGAGATAAATATTTTTCAGTGCCACAAGCTTTTGGGAATACAGAATTGAACTTTATGGTTCCTGGTCTTACCCTCCCAGAGTTAACAGTCTTGCAGAGAAGAACAGCATTCTCAAAAATCCCTCATGTAATGAATGCTGCTAAGGATCTGTAAGGAGGAAAAGTATCTCTGGGATATTACCCTAAACTGGAAAGATGTCCTTAAGAGGTAACTTTAAAAGTTACTAATCCCTGAGGATTAACTAGGAGTTAACTATGTAAAGGAGGAGAGGCTGTGGAATTTGGAGAACATCCAAGTGAAAAGAATAGAATATGTAAAATGTAAAAGCTCTGAAGTGTAAGATAAATATCATGATCAGTTTTCTGGAATTTTCTATGATTCCAAGAAGCTTTGATAGGCAAAAATGATTGAAAAGACTTGATTATAGTGGGGCTATGCCAACTTGGGCAGAGTTATCTCACTAAGCATGTTTTCCCTTTTGTAAAAATTATATAATTTATTTTAAAATTGTCAGAACCCAAAGAAATAATGTGTGCAAATGGAGTTTTATAAACTCTCCGCAAAGTTTGTTAACCAGTTCAGTGACAAATATCATGACACCGGAGCATGAGCCCAAGTACTTACAGAAGTTATAAAGAGACAGAAAAGTATGTAACTTGGAAATAAGTTCTAAGACATGTGGCATTACAACAAGAAACAAAGCCAGCCAATAACTATAAAAAGGATCAGATTAGTATGGAAAGGAGCCATTTAGCTCAGGAAGGACGTCTGCGGGGGGGGGGGGGGGGGGGGGGGGAGGAGGGATGTAAACATTTTAATCAAATCCAATACTTTGTTATTGATTTCCCTTTTCCAGACTTACCTTGTAGAATACTTATAATGCATTTGACATTGAAATATTTGGCCAAAGCTATTGGATTAGTCAAGGTAAAACTCAGCTACTAGTGTAATCTCTTGTATTTCATTTATATGTGATTTATTCCTTTCTCCACAAGAAGGCTCTTTTTATTGATGAAATAAATGAAATTGAGAGTCCCCAAAGGAATTTGATGTCCACTCACACAAAATAGGTTTGCAAAGTTTAAGTAGTAGCCAAGAAAAGGATTCTATTACATAAACATTGTGGGTTTCTCTCTTGTTTCCCGCCCCCCCTTCCTTTTCTTGCAAAGCCAATACCAGTCAGATTTTCTGTCCTTTTATGTGCTAGCCAATTAGTTATCTTTGAAGTTTCAAATTACCAAAAACAAAGTTCCTATATTTCAAATGCAGGAATTGTTATTTAAAAATTTAATATTGTTTACTGCCATTAAGGTGGCACCCACTTGTGGATGGGAATGTCATACAGTATCAGATCTGCAAAGCTCTTTGGAGTAAATTCCCTATGGGGGAGATTGGTATTTTCCTGTTTGAGTCATTAAAGTTAGGACAATTGTTAAAAATATTTAGCAAGCCTTAAAGCTGTCAGGTTTTATATGCTCAGTAAGGTTTTAGATCAGGCCAAGATAGCACAGCTTCCCAAATGTTTCAAAGTAATGTCTTAGTTAATATTTAATGTAACTACAGAATGTCCTACTGAGTTTTGTGTCAAGCAAATATATCAATTACATGTAGAAAAATGAATTCATAGCCATAATAAAACAAAATTAGAATAATTCCTAATGAATAAACATCAGACCATTTTTGTTTACTGTCAAAAATGATGGATAGAGAAAACATGTAAGCTATTGTTGCTGTTTCTTACACATTTGGTTTTAGTTTGGAGTTTGTATTTAATATTTGGACCCTGAGAATGTTAGCACTCAAAGTACCTCAGTTCCTAATCCCTTTTGTTTTAAATATAAGATCCAGAATAGTAAAAAAATTTCAATGTTAAATCAGTGTGAAAGCAAGAACTGGGGTCCACTGCAAACACTCCTCTGAAAGCTCTCACTATGTTCACCAAAGACTTCTAGTTGTCACTGAAGTAGACATGTTCCTTTCTGTATTTTGTTTCATGCCTGTTGATCTTCTTATTTAACTCTCTTTCATACAGCTCTTCTCTTCTGGCTTCCTCAGTACCATTCTGTCCTGGCTCAGCAACAGTTCCCTAGAACCTCCTTCAAAGACCCTAACTCTAATCCTAAGCCATCCCTTGTGTTCATTTTGTACCTTCAGCTTCAAGGAATACACCTATTCCTATTCAAATCCCCTCTAATATAGAGATCTTATATAACTTATCACTCAAGCTAGAGAACTTCTGAGAGCATAAGGGTGACAATATTAATAAACTGAGACTCTCGGATGTATGGTCATCTCATCTATAGGAAATGACAGAATGCAAACAATGATTCTAATTCTCCACCTTTTCCTGAATCTAAGCCCTTGAATCTTTAACTGTATGTTACTAACCTCCCTGTCTCTGGGCTTTGGTCAATAGAATGGGGGGAAAGCCATGGTGTGCCAATTCCAAATTTAGGCCTCAGGAGAACACACACACTTCTGCTTGTTTTCTTGCACATTTGAGCTTGATTGTGCTTCCCCTTTGGCTTCTCTGAGAACACACCCAGCCTAGGCTGTGCTAGTGCACATTTACATCAAAACGCATTGTAACCCAGCATGGCAACTCTAGACCCAAGGCCTTGATGTTGCCTTTCAAGTGTTACATCCTTCAATTAGAATGCCTTCAGCTGTATTACAATGCCTTTCTAATATGAGAACTGTGAGCTTGATGGATATTTATGTAGCAACAAAATATTCTAAAAACTGTGATAACTTGCCAAGGTTTCCTCTGTAATTTAATCAGGCCATCAATCAGTAAGTTTAGGTCATACAAGCTAATATTTCTTTACAGCTTAGATACAGTTGAATGATTCCTAGTTTAACTAGAGGCAAAATGTTACTTCCTAGTGACATTTAACAGTTCCTGGAGTCATTATTTTGACAGCGTCTATTTGACCTGAGAAACTTCTTGCCTACAGAAGTAGTATTAGAGAAAAATTTGCTTATATAAGAATTCAAGAATGTAAATGACCTCAAAGGTCAATTTTATTCATCTATTAAAAATAAATATGAAGGTCTGATAAAGTAAGATGGTGACATAGACCCAGGCTTCTCATCCCCCATCCAGAGTTCATAAGGATGACCAGGAAAACATGAAAATAAGGAACAAAATGCTCTATGCTGGAAACTAGGAAATTTGCCATTAAATGGCCAACATTTTAAGTAATGTCTGAGAAATATACTGCAGAATGCATAAAGATCTGGTTTATAATTTCCCATCCTACAACAGATCTGGTTTACAATTTCTCCTCCTTCCTACATTTGAAAGTATCCAGAAAAGAAACAGGGAAAACCTATTAATACCTTCTTAATTAGAGAAGAAAGAAGAATTTATGGGGCTACTTAGTTGTCATAATAAGCAAAAAGTCATTGTAGCAAGGGACATCTTTCTGGAACAAATGTCTAAAACAAAGCAGAATACCTAGTGGGAGCTACCTCTAAACTTGAAGAGCTGAGAAAGTCACAGGACCTCAGAAGAAAGCCTTCCTTTTGAGTAAGAGACAAAAAGCAGAGAGGTCATGAAGCCTCAAGGCTTCTTCCTGGAAGTGAAAAATAATAAGCAGAAAGGCAGTGTACTTGGACCAGTTATCCAGTAAGGTATTTATTCTTCATATTTTCTTTTACCTTAAATCATAGGATCTTGGAAATGATACTGAATCAGAAGAAAGGGACAATTCGAAGAATCAGAGGAAATAGCTCTGAAAATGAATTCACTGACAGAGAAAGGGAAAAAAATTAGAAAAGTTTTGAATCAGGTTCTCCAAAAGATTCGAGACAACTTAGCATCTATGAAGCTAAAGCAAGTATCCATGAGAAAGAAATATCTGAGGTAAGACCTCTGTAATGCAGTGTAGTGTTATGGAGGTTTGTAAAGATGGGATGTCGGATGATAAATCCCACTCTGGGAAAGAATTGGAAAGTATAAATTATTTCAAGATATTGAATGTATGTTTTGTTAAATTGAATGTATCAGTGAAGTTTGTTCAAATATTTTCTTTTAATTCAGTAAGTACCATTTGTAGCTCACCTATCCAGGAGTGTTTTATGAGAAGGCATTGGGCAGCTTCTCAGTTAGTCAGATAGGAAGAGTACCAGTTTCCAGAACATGCAGCACCAGTTAGTTGAGAAACCAAGTGAGCTTGGGGAATCTGCTCCAAGAACAGCCTTTCCAAGGTATGTTACTCCTGTATACCAAATGGAAAAATATGTGTGAGTTAAGTACTGTATCCTATCAAGTCTGTCATGTATGAATCACTGACCTAAATATAGTATTTAGTGTATTCCATCATTCAATAAATCAAATTGGAACCAAATCTTGACATCTGGTAGAAACAAAGGATGTATACTCTCTGACTGTTCTGGGGAAGTGAAAAGTTAATTTCATATAGGTAGCCCCCACATTGGGCAGTGGCAGGTAGCTGACATGGAGAAAGAAAGAGGTAGCTGAGGCTGCTTCCTGATGCTCCTGGAAAAGGGGAAGAGCAACAGAGTAGGAGGATGCACAGCCCCCAAGGAAAATCTCAGCTGGATGGATTCATGCACAAAAAGGAATGTATTAATACATTCACAGAAAGTAATGTATTAATACATTTTAGGAATGTATCAAGTAGAATAATCTTAAACATTTATTTACATTGAAAAGATTCACTTACAATGCTAGCCACAGAAGTAATGCTCATAATAGTGGAACATTGGAAATAAGCCTAATTTCAACTATTAATAAGACAGCTTGGTCTACCACTCTATTAGTCTCTGAACTGAGATTATATTAACAGGAAGGCTGTACCTTCAGTCTTTTCCTAGGTCAATCCAAGGCAGCCATGGTACAGCATTTGGATATCCTTTCAAGGAAGGGTGGACTCCAGCTATCAGTGTTTTCAAGTTTTGCCTCAGCTTTTAAGCTTCTTCGCTGGCAGCCCCTTGGCAATAGCTAAGCATGCAGGGATAGTATGGCCTGGCCATTGCTGCCCAGATATGACTCTAAATGGAAAATCTTGCTCCTGAATTTCCTATTGGTATGGCCAAGATTTTCTCAAATCTATAGCAATCTCAGGCTCTCAATGACCAATACTGCTTCCTTCCTCATTTCTTTCACACATATCTTATCTGCACCTTGACCTGAAGGTTTTCCCTTACTAATTCTGATTCTTCTTCATTTTATCTTTCACAGGTGATGTTCCCCTTCTAATAATCTTTCACATTCCTAATTTGGTTTCAGTGTTTGTAAATTATAGGGTCCAATGAACAAAATATCTTTTTCTATTGACTAATGCATTACTTGTCAAATTTAAATGTGCCTCTGAACCCTCTGGAGATACTGGTGAAAAGCAGATAGGGTTCATTAGTTCTGGAGAAGGACCTGGGATTCCAGATTTTTAACAAGCTCCTAGGTGATGATCTTGCTAATAGTCCTTGCCCTACACTTTGCAGCAAGGGTCCAGAGCACTTGAAATTGAACTCATATTTTACTTATTGAACTGGCCTGATCAGCAACCAAAATTCCTTCTGCAACCTTAATTCTGCCTTTATATATAACATAACATTGGGTTATGGATATCTTTGTGGGGGCCATCATTCTTTATACCACAAATCTCTTTTGTTAGGTGCATTTTTTGTTGTGCATTAATTGCATTAATATGTATTAATTGTTGTCTTTCCAATGGATTAACCTTTTGATCATTCTTCTCATACCAAGTAAACCCTGACTCAGGTTGAAAAATGGCCAGAGTAGGAGTATCCAGGATGCTGGCAGGAAGACAAATAGTAACAAATCTCTGAGAATGGAGCTTTGCAGAGAGCTCCAAACTCATTCTGGCCCTCCCAATGCTTCTAGGCTGCAGGTTTTCATAGATGCTGTGATGTAAGGTTGTTAGATTTCAAGAATACTGTGGAATTGAGGAAGAGTGAGATGGGAACAAAGCAAGTTAAAACATCAAAAGACTGATCTACTTGAGATTCAGTCCATTTTTTTCTTGAATATATACTCCTTGGACTCTTGGAAGCCTTTAGGTAAGCCTCAGTGTGCTAACAGTTGATTTTGATATTTTTGTCAGTGTTCCTTTTGCTTTTATGGAGCAGTAGATTTTTGAAGGTCTTTACTTATGGAAGTGCTTCTCTCTAAGTTTAAGTTTTGAATGAAATTTACTTTCAGTGTAATTTATTCATAAAGAATTTTTATTTTAGTAATTTTATGTCAAATCAAGGACTGATATCAGGGTTTGGATCTCTTTGATAAAGTGATTTCAGAAATAATGTGAAAGGTATGTATGTGTATGTGTGTGTTTTTATGTCCTTATAATCATGATACCTGTCTGGAGATGAGCAAAAGGGGTCATAATCTTGATCTAGCATCTTCAGTATTGTTCACCTTGATTAGACAAATATTTACTGATACCTTATAATCTGCCAGGCCACAACTTGCATCCCTGAGATATAAAGATGAGTAAGCTACAAATGCTACTCTTAAGGAACATAAAGTATTGCTGACTTTTAAATTCTGAACTAGAAAGAGGAAAACAGATCAATGAACTTGGAGACAGTATATTGTTCAGAGCAAACCAAATTTAGGTTGGAATCTGGGACAAACTACAACAACAAAGAAACAAAAGCACTACATTCATTAAATTCTTACTCTGAGTTTAGCACTGTGCTAAATGTTACCATAGATTTTTCTTATGCAACCTTCATGAGAATCTTAACAGATAAGCTATCCTTTCTTCAAATGAGTGACTGAGACTCACAGAGGTTGAAGTTATAGAGTTGATATATTATTATACCCAAACTTGAAAACAAGTCTGACTTTAGAATTTGCATATTATCCACATCCAGATACTGTCACTTCCTGGAGGAGAGCCCTAAGCAGTCTCTCTGAGTTTGTTTCTTTATATATGGCATACAAAATTTACCTTAAAGAGTAACTAACACAGTCACAACAGACAAACCTTTCAATCTCAATGGCTTGATACAACAAATAACTCTTGATCTATTAATATCTTGATGATAACACTTTTCAGTGGAAGATGGGACACCTAATCCATTGTAAAGCTATTCCAGTGCACCACATAGTCCCCAAGGCAATAGAAGAAAAGATAAAGGGGGCAAACTGTACCTTAAATTTGCCTCAGCCTGAAGTATTCCTTTCATTCACTTTTTAAAAATTTATTGAAGTATAGTACTCATACATAAACACACATAAACAGTAAGTGTATAGTAATAGTTGTGAACTTACAAAACGAACATATATGCATCATACAGGACTCTCATACCTCATCCTACCACCAATACCCATGCATTGTTGTTAAATATTTTTAACTAATGATTAAAAAGCATTATCAAAATATTACTACCAACCAAAGTATTTTCCCCCAACCCACTCTACTATTACTATTATCTTTATATCATTTATATATGAACATACATAAACAATAAGTATATAGAAAAAGTTGTGAATTTACAAAGCAAACATGCATAACATCATAGAGGGTTTCCATACATCAACCTTCCACCAACACCTTGCATTGTTATGAGATGTTTTTTACAAATTATGAAAGAATATTGTCAATATCTTACTACTAATCATAGTCCGTATCTTACATTTGGTATATTTTCCCCCCAACCCACCATATTATTATTTTAAATGTATTTTTATGACAGAAGTTGTTAGCTTATAAACAATCATACACATGTACAGAATTCCCAAACACCCCTCTATCAACACACCACTCTGTGATGGAACATTTGTTACATATGACATATATCCATAGTGTATATTTAGCACACATTTTCCATACTTCCCCATTATCAACACAACACATCTTTGGCAAAGATGCAAGAATATTATATTATTACTGTTAACCACTCCATAGGTCACTCCAGTTGTATTTTTCCCATGCTACTCCACATTCCCAAAATCCTGCAATAATGATGTACATTTGCTCCAGCTCACAAAGGACACTCTTGCATCTGTACCATCAAATACAATTCTCATCCACCTCTGGGTTTACCATGCTATTCAGTTCCTGGATTATTCTCTGGTATTCTGTGAGTTGACATTTACAAACATAGACTACCATTTTCAGCCACATACCCATTTATAAACTACCTGTTATTCAGTATGTATTACCATCCACTTGTTATATTTCCACACTTCTACAGTAAAGCTAATTTAATCTTCTACATACATTAAGTATCAGTAGTCCATCTCAGCCCTCTTCTTATCTCCTTTAAGAATCCACCACCTACCACCAGGTCTTGAAGATGTTTTCCGACAATTTCTTCTAGAAGCTTAATGGGTCTTCCTTTTAGTTTTTTGATCCATTTTGAGTTAATTTTTGGATAAGGTGTGAGATAAGGGTCCTCTTTCCTTCTTTTAGCTATGGATATCCAATTCTTTCAGCACCATTTGTTGAATGGACTGTTCTGCCCAAGCTGTGTGGGTTTGACAGGCTTGTCAAAAATCACTTGACCATACATGTGAGGGTCTGTTTCTGAACCATCAATTTGGTTCCATTGGTCTATGTGTCTGACTTTATGCTAGTACTATGCTGTTTTTTCCACTATAGCTAGGTAATATGTTTTAAAGTCTGGAGATGAGGGTTTGCTTTTCCTTTTTAAGATGCTTCTGGCTATTCAGGACCCCTTATCCTTCCAAACAAATTTGATAATCATGTTTTCAATTAAAAAAATGCTGGTTGAATTTTTATCAGAATTGCATTGAATCTGTATATCAATATGAGTAGAATTGACATCTTAATGATATTTAGTCTTCCAATTCATGAGCGTTGAATGCTCTTCCAGTTATTTAGCCCATTTTTTATTTCTTTTAACATTGAGTTGCAGTTTTCTGAATACAAGTGCTTTGCATCATTGGTTAAGTTTATTTCTGACTAATTGAGTTTTATCTGTCATATTTTATTTTCACCACTCTTTTGACACTGTTGCTTACTTTTATGGACATAATCTTCATTTCTAGACTCTCTTCCAGGTCTCTCTCTACTGTCTTTTCTTTTCAGGTTATAGTACACCCTTTAATATTTCCTGAAAATCTGGTCTCTTGCTTAGAAATTCTCTCAGTTTCTGTTTATCTGTGAATATTCTAAACTCGCCCTCATTTTTGAAAGACAATCTTGCCAAATACAAAATTCTTGACTGGAAGTTTTTCTCTTGTAGTGTCTTGAATATATCATACCAATGTTCTTGCCACCATGTTTTCTGGTGAGAAATCAGCACTTAATCTTATTGGGTATTCCTTATATGTGATGCATTCCTTTTCTCTTGCTGTTCTCAGAATTCTCTCCTTGTCTCTGACATTTGACATTCTGTTTAGTATGGGTCTCAGAGTTGGTCTATTTGGATTTATTTGGATGGGAGTACATTGTGTTGCTTGGACATGGATATCTATGTCCTTCAGTAGGGTTGGAAATTTTCTACCATTATTTCTTCAAATATTCCTTCTGCCCCTTTTCCCTTCCCTTCTCCTTCTGGGACATCCATGATACATATGTTTGCATGCCTTTTGCTGTCATTTAGCTCCTTGAGACCTAATTCAATTTTTTCCATTCTTTTCTTCATCTGCTCTTTTGTATATTCACTTTCAGAGGCCATTACTTCAAGCTCATCAATCTTTTCTTCTGTCTCCTCAAATCTGATCTTTTTTTTTATCCCTTCCTGCCCCCCACCCAGGTTGTCTGCTCTCTGTGTCCATTCACTGTGTGTTCTTCTGTGACTGCTTCTATCTTTATCAGTGGCACCAGGAATCTTTGTTTATTTTTGTTGTGTCATCTTGTTGTGTCAGCTCTTCATGGGTGTGGTGCCATCCTGGGCAGGCTGCACTTTCTTTCACACTGGGTAGCTTTCCTTACAGGGTGCACTCCTTGCACGTGGGGCTTCCCTTCATGGGGGACACCCCTGTGTGGCACAGCATCCTTGTGCGCATCAGCACTGTGCATGGGCCAGCTGTACACGGGTCAAGGAGGCCCAGGGCTTGAACCGTGGACCTCTCATGTGGTAGGCAGATGCCCTATCCATTGGGCCAAGTCTGCTTCCCCAAATCTGATCTTACATGATTCCAATTTTTTTAAAAATTTCATTTATTGCACCTTTTATTCCCATAAGATCTGCTATTTTTCTATGTATGCTTTCAAATTCTTCTTTATGCTTATCCAATGTCTTCTTAATAGCCTTAATCTTTTTAGCCATCTCATTGAATTTATTAAGGAGATTTGGGTGAACATCTATGATTAGTTGTCTAAACTCCTTTATGTCATCTGGAGACTTACCTTGTTCCTTTATCTGGGCTTTATCTTCCTGTTTCTTGGTGTGGATTGTAATTTTTTGTTTGTTTCTTGGCATCTGGCTTACTAGAGTATTTATTCTGGGTGTAGTTTTTCTCTTTAATTTAGGGCTTCCTGCCCTTTCTCCCTTGCTGATTGTGCAGTAAGAGCCAAGGATGTAGTTGGTGCTATATGTTGTGGAAGCTCAAGCTGCCCTCATTGACCCAGGAACCAAAGAAGTTTTCCCCAACTTTCTCCTTTGACAGGGGTAGGGACAGGGGTAGGTGTGGAATAATCCAAGTCATGCAGGCCTAGACTGTAGTTGCCCAGAGAGACTAATAAAGCTTCACATCCCTTTCTCCCCTACATGGGACAGAGATGGAACTCTGCAAGTGTGGGCAGCAGTCTGTGCAGTGTGGGTCCAAGATGATAGCAGTTGCCCTGGTAGACTTCCAATAATTCAGTCTGTGCCAACCAAAGGTACCTGCAGTTACCTGGATTGGCTGATGTAGGGCCTGCCAGCCTCCTCCCTACCAGAAGTGGGGCTGAAGCCTAGGCTAGGGCTGCAGGCTGATCTGTGTGAAAGAAACTGGTTCCTACATTCACTGTGATTTTCAGTCAGATGGCTTCCTCTTATGCTGGGGGCAGGGTCAAAGTGGCAGCCACCAGCCTCTTTCTGATTTGAGTAGGTTCAAACTTCAGCTGTTCTTAGGGTTATACTTTAACCAGCCAAATTTGCTAAGCAGTCACTGAAATCAGTGGCCAACCATCTCTTCCTCCCATGTTTTGGGAAATGGAGCTTCCAACTCCAGCCACAGAATAGCTCCTGGGGCATCTTGCACTGTCAAACTAGGACAATCCCTGGTCTCCATGACTTGGCCAGTAATTTCCTAGAGAGGCTGGAACAGGTGCCCCCAGCTTCCTCCCTGCCAGATGTGGAGCTTGGGCTTAGACAAAAGCTGCAATCTGATTTGTTTGTAAAGAAGTCTGCCCCTACCAGCACTGTTTTAGTCCATCCTCCTTCCCCTTGTGCCAGGCACAGAGTTCAGATGGCAGCTACGCCCTCTTTCTGATTTGGACAGAATTAAACTTTAGGTGGTCTTAGAATTATACTTTAGTCCACTGAATTTTCACATCAGTAGCTGAAGTTGGTGCCCAAACGTCTCTTCCTCCCCCATTTTTGGTAAGTGGAGCTTTCAATTCCTGCTGCATAGCAACTCCCAAGGCAGCTTGTGCCTCCAATGGAGGATGGGCATCTCTTCACAGGCATGGAGTGCTCTACTATGAATCTTCTTGCAGATGGGCAGTCTCCTCCTTCCATTCCTTCAAGGATGTTACAGGATGCTCTTCTGGTCTGCTGGAGCCCCCAGACAGGTGCTGCTGTTAGCTCCAGATAGCTCTGTGTGTTTACTAACTGCCCTGTAGCAGGAGCTGACTCTAGGAGCTCCATTCTCTGCTGCCATCTTGCTGGTTGTCTTCATTCACTTTTTAAAATTGAAGTATATCATTCATACATGAACACACATAAGCAATAAGTGTATAGTAAAGATTGTGATCTTGCAAAATAAACATACATAACATCACAAAGGGTCTCATACATCACTCCTCCACCAACTGTTTGCATTGGTGTACCTTCAGGCCCAAATCTCCAACATCTGGTGCCCAATGTGGGGCCCAAAGAAGTATCTTCCAAAACAGTATCGAGAACCATGGAAAGGACTCTGGCAAGGGTCATGAATGTCATCCAAAGAAGTTTGACTCGTGTCTTTTGGTAAGTAAAAGTGAAGTATTTTCAGTTGTATAATTGTAACATTTCTGAGGATCATCAGGGTAATGGGTAATCAAACAGGATGTGTGGAAGAATATTTGCAAGTATTAAAAACTTTGTTGAAAGCTACTGGGGTGCCTGTAAAAACCTGTGACTTATTAGAATTTTTGCTTTAATACAAAAGCATTGTAGTTGGTTTCAGCCTCCAGGGCATAATATTTTAAATTTGAAACAGTGGAGACATGTAATGAAAGCTTTACAAAGAGCATATCAAAAAAGGAATTCATTCTATTATTAGTATGGGCCGTATGACACAAGATAGCAACAGGTTTAGATCCTTTACAGTCTGAAGAAGGAGAGAAAGATGAAATTACTATATTTTCTAAACTCATAAGTAAATTTTAAATAAAAGAAAATAAATTGGGACAAGAACAGGAGCTTGAGGTGAATGGGGAACCATCAGATTTTTTTTCTCATCCTGATACTAACCCTTTCATCAACAAAAGGTGAATGAAGTGTCCTAATGAAATATCTTCTATGTATCCAGTACAGCCCTCTACACCTACTGAATTATCTTCTGTTACTAAGCCTAAGTTAGAAATGTTTTCAGATGTTGCCAATGCTTTGCCTTTGCCTTATGTTAATGAGATTGTTGCTCCTAATCCAACTCCACAAACACCCTTGATGTGATATTTATTTCAGGGATATAGACAGGGGGATCCTGAAACTATGCAATTATTATCTGCTTTCCTGATAACATTACATGTGATACCAGCAGATATAAATAATCTGCAAGGGGGTGTCAAGTTTCATCATGAACCAATACTTTTTAAACTATTGAAAGATTTAAAACAGGCAGAAATGCTAAATAAGGCCCTTGTTAGTGAAATCAGGCTTGTAAGAAAACTTTCTGTTAAAGTGCCAACTAAGATAAGGAAATTATTTTGGTGGCAACTCTGTAGACCCCCTGCTATCTACATAATAATGTAGCTGTGGGATAGTGGGGGTTAATAGAATTACACTGCTGGAAAAAGAGAAATATATGGTAACACTGGTGTTCTGTTTTGTTTCCATACTAATTCTGATTGTGTCTATTTAACCAAAATAATAAAATTAGTACAAAATTTTTTATCAAGGTGTTGAAAGGAATTTTCAGTTTTAAATCAGTAGTTTACTCCTGAACTTCAAGTTTCAGTGTAGTCTTAAAGAGTAATAATCCAAAAAAAAAAAAAAAAGTGTATTAACTGTCTAAAACCGCTAAATAAAAGCTTAACTGCATTTCTTCAGCTCAACTTATCTTAACTGATTGCTGATAACTAATAGAAACATTTCCAAGCACAAGCTTGCATGTTACAGGCAACATGGATTCCAGAAGAAATCTTAAAGACAGCTAAGATCTGAGATGTGAAATGATGGAAAACTTAAAAACAGTTATACCAAAAAAAGTAAGAAAGTAAGAATTATGAGTCAATTGTAAACTGTATGTTTCTGTTGATGTGTTGTAATTGTTTTGTGTTTGTCTGTTCATTCAATGTCAGTGTATATTTTGATACCTCCAGATAGTAATATAAATTAATAAATAAAAATTTTTAAAAGAGCTCTATTTAAATGGCCAAAAATTAAATAAGCACTTATATTAATACATAAATTTAAATGTTAATAAGATCTCTACAATGATAAAAATTGTAAGTCTTGATTAACAAAATTACTATAAGTCTTTTCATAAAAAGTAGTTCTTGCGTAGATTGAAATGAATAGTTCATTTTTCTTCACAGGATAAAATGAAGGAGGTAAAACTTAAATGAATATTAAAGAAGGTTAAAAGTTTGTGGGAATGCTGACTGAAATCTAATACGTTTTTTCAAAAATGTGTGTTTTGTCCTAAAATAGGATGGCTAATTTTCATAAACCCATGGGACTTAAATGCAGATAGCAAGTTGTAGAAGGTATTGTGGTAACTTTAAGTAAGGGAATGTGTTCTGTGAAGGTAAAATTTGTCTTAAAATAATATAATTATAGTCTATATAGTTATAAATAATTATAAGAAGTTTAATGAGGCATTGTTTAAATTAAGGTATTTAAATGGTTAATTCCAAAAAGTCATTATTAAACAAAATCTGAATTAATAATAATAATAATAAAAGGCAATTTTATAACAAGAAAACTTGTTGGCAGCGAGCCTCCCTTGCCAACTTGCTTCTAAAAGACTATTTCTGGTATTGCATGCTACTAAGTATTTAAAGTGAAGAAAAGTTCATTGTTTAAACAAGCTTGTTTAGTGTTGATGGTAATTATATGTTGTAAGAAGTTTGCCTGGTAACTTATCTATGTGGGATATATAGAATGTGTTTTTATTTTTAAGGAAACAAAATAATTTTGTCCTAAGATAAAATGATTGATTATTAAGAAAGAGTAAAATGTGGGACAAAACCTGAATGAATACTGAAAGTGTGGAAGGTTCATGGAAAAGAAATTTTTATGGTTAAAGTTGAGTAAAATTTGATGGGTCTATCTATAAAGTTTTAAAAGCTTTAGTATCAAATAGTATATTGATGCAAACTTAAAAGTTTATTCTTTCTCAAGTCTCTCAAATCATTAGTCTGTTTTAGTAAAAGTTTATGAAGAGTTTTTATCCTGAATTTATACAAAGAAAGTCTATTTTATCAAAATAGCTTCTTGTGCTTTAACCTCATCATTTCCTTGGTATTCCAAGAAGAAAAGGTCTTGTCTCTTTTAAAGGAACATAATGTGCAAACCTGCTTTCTCAAAATCAAATCCTGAAAAGTAGCCTTTTATTTCAAACTAATTACAAGAGACTTGTTCTTTTACCTTGAAAGAAAAAGTAAATAATAGTTGAGTTCATTTAATATGTTATAAGTTGAATGGAAGGTGTTTAAAAGTGTTAAAAAAATTAACAGGTTTTCTTTTAACCCTCTGTTAATTAAACTTGTATGAGTAAAAAGGGTCATATGAATGCTTAAGAGTGTATAAATTTACCAATATTGCAACATAATATTAAACAAAAGTACAATATGGTTAATTATTGTTTTAATTATTATAAAAAATTGTATGTCACAGAAACAACCTCTTATCAACAATTAAAGTAACAACATTGTAGTATGCAGCAGTCCCAAATATTGCTAGTTTGTTGCATAAAATTAATATCCAAGTATGTCACTACCACTTTGTTTTACAATATGCTAAGACTTTCTTTAGTATTTCCTTAGGCAAGTCAAGCCAGCCTGCATTCTCCTACCTATAGAAAAGCCAACAGTAGACTTTTGCAGTGCCTCCCCAAGGCTGTGTGCATAGCCCAACCATCTGCCCTGGCCTTGTGGCAAAGAAACTGGCTGTGTAGAAGAAATTTGTGGCTAAAACCCTACTGATGACATTATGTTAACAAGTAATCCTTTTTTTCAGAATTAAAAGAAACATCAGAAATAATAGTATCTTATCTTAAAAGCCTAAAATAGGCAAACTATTAAAACAGGTTGCAAAGATCCATACTGCTCTATCAAATTCTTAAATGTTGTTTGATTGGGTAAAACAAACTATACCCTCTGTTGTAATTAATAAAGTACAATGTTTTCTCCTGTTAATAGAGTTCGTAATATTGTTAAAATACTAAAAATCTTTCATCCCCCATTCAGCTCAAATATTAAAACCATTGTATGTATTAACTGGGAAAGGTCCTTCATGGAAGTAGGAAAACCTCCAGCAAGCTGCTTTAAATGATAATAAAGGGAGAGAAATTGTAGACATTAACTTAGCCTGTGAATTGGATATGGCAAGCACCAATATTGGCTTTGGGTGGAGTTTGTAGCAAAGGCAAAATTCTGAACAAGTACCCCTTGGATTTTAATCACAATTCTGGAAGGATGCCAAAAGCAAAATATAAAAAAGCAATTGTGTGTAGCATGGGA
Source organism: Dasypus novemcinctus (assembly GCF_030445035.2). NCBI lineage: Eukaryota > Metazoa > Chordata > Mammalia > Cingulata > Dasypodidae > Dasypus > Dasypus novemcinctus. The sequence goes on from NC_080679.1 coordinate 30,554,676, forward strand.
GGTCCTGCTAAAAGTGAAAGATTTAATCCAATTGTGTCTGGTCACTCTGAAGACTGCCATCCCTATCCAGGGGCTGAATGCAAATACTAAAAGCAAGACAGAAATGATGGACTCTGGTAAATCACCCTCAGATCTATGAAAAAGCATCCTGGATACCTGCTAGTAGTAACAGGTGACTGTCTGTCCTCTAACATCCTGCCCACTCCTCTAACATCCCTTTTAGTACTGTTGATGCAGATACCTTTGTGAAGATCCAGGGCCCTACCACTGAAACCTGAGAAAAGGCAGAGTGGCTCCACCAGAAAGGTGAACATTGTGAGTACCAGAACTTGTGGTGCCTAGCCAGCATTTTCAGCTGCCTGTTACTTGCCAACAGCTCATGGACTTCACCCATGAGTGTCCATTGGGCTCACTTCAATGACTGTGACATTGGTCCCCTCCTACTCTTGGGAGTGATGAGGTATGCTTTCACTGCTGCAGAAACTGCACTGGGATTCTTATAAAAAGACAGTTACTATTTTCTGACTAGAAAATGAATCCTCATAACATTGGACTAAGTTTAAATTCAACACTGAGTTGTGGCTCCAGGTCCAATAAAGATGCTAACAGCGAGACCAACGAAGGCACTGAAATTATGAGTTAAAGTTCCAGGTTCCCCACAACCCAAAATGTGAGAGTAACAATAATTTGTCACTGCCTATGTCTCAAACTATACAAAATGGGGAAAACTGAGGTCATTTTTGATTGAGTACTGGCCTATACAGCCTTGACTAGATGGAATGCTGTCTGGTCAGCATGAAAACTGTTTGCATGTGGAGACATTTGAACTTTGATATGGCCTGCTCCCTAGCCTTGCCAGTGCTTCAGCTTTAATAACAAATAGCCTTGAAAATTAACATAGCTAACTACTGCTTTGTAATTTCTAATAAATACAATGTGGAGATATGGCCAGAGGTTAAAATACTTCACTGAGATCTGTGGCAATTGCTGCCATGCCTCACATTAACTTTACAAATCCTGAAACTGTGAACTTGCAGCTTGTGTCTGCCTGTGGACTTTGGGACTGTGTGCCCTCTTCTTATGCTATTGTGGCAGGAACTGTTAACATTACAAAGGAAAATGGACACCGGCCCCTTGGGCTAATGACATTCATAGTCATAACCCGCAAAAGAACTTGGGGAAGATATTTCTTGGAGTTGCCCCTACATATGAATGGCTGGGAAATAAAAATAATATAGAACAGTACTTGACCCTCAATCAAACATATCATCTTAAAGCCTGTGTTAGAGATCCATTTGTTTCCATAACTGGTAAGATAACTACTAAGCATGAGTCATTGTTTTATGAAAATGGTACTTTGTATACTTTCTATCAGAAAATGTGTTGCAGGATGTAGAAACAATAATGATGGCAAGAAGAATAAGAGGCATTTGGATACCTGTAAGAATGACAAGGATTTGGCAGTTGTCCCCTGAAAGTCAGTTATTGCTACATATGGCACAAGAATTCTTGAAAAGAACTAGATGCTTTATTGGATTGCTTATCAAAAGCATTTTGGGATTGATTGGAATTATTACTGCAGCTGCTACTGCAGCCATAGCCTTAATGAAACCATGCAAACACAGCAATATGTACATGATTGGCATAAGAATGCTAGTGATTTGTGACATAGCCAAGAACACATTGATGAACAGTTGAATAATTGGGTTAATGATTTAGAATTGGCTGTTTTACATATTGGAGATCAATTGTATAATTTAAACTTGTTAAGAGGATTGAAATGTGATTGGAATGAAAGCAACTTTTGTATTACTCCTCTTGCCTATAATTCATCAGATATAGTATGGAAAAAATTAAGAATCATTTATTAGGCCATAAAAGTAATATATCTGGAAATAATTGAATTACAAAGAAAAATATTAGAAATGTCTCATAATCAGTTTCATGATATTTTTTTCAGACATGATTTCACATCTTACAAAGTTTAACCCAGGTAATTAGTCCTGTCAGGGCTAGTCGTATTTGTCCTGTTGCTCATGATTTTTGCCTGTGCCAGACAGTGCTTTAGAAGAAAATTGCAAAGTGTAACTGCCATGGGACATGCTAATAATTTGGTGCTAATGAAATCACTTCAATAACTTCCCCTAATCAAAGAGCTTGGCTGGGAGTCAATGATGCGTAAGAGTCTTGAGAGGAGGGCAACCTAAAACAAGCGCAGTCACATAGACTAAAGTAAAAAGGGGGGAAAATGTTGGAAACTAAGGCATAGTGGTCTTGCAAGGAGAGACGTGCTGTTTCCATGGCTTGCAACCTAAGGAATGTGGCAATTAAGAGTTTCAAGCAAACAGGACAAAGCTGTTACAGGCTGAAAGAAAAGATGAGCACATACACTTCATTGTTAAATAGAACACTTAGATTTTGTACCTTGAGATAAGATTTTTTGAGTTCCTTAGATCACAAGTAGTTAACTGCATATTGCTGCTGGTTCTCATGTAGACTGGGATATATAGAGAGCCCCTTGTAAACAATAAAGCTATCTGTGGAGTCTCTACTCACAGACCCCCTGATCCCAACTCTCTCTCTCTTTCTTTCTCTTTTTCATTCCCAATACACTTCGGGCCCAAATCTCCAACAGAACCGACTTTTGGTTTTGTTAATTTTCTCTATTGTTTTTTTGTTCTCGATTTCATTTATTTCTGCTCTGATCTTTTTTATTTCATTCCTTTTACTTGTTTTAGGATTAGTTTGCTCTTCTTTTTCTAGTTCCTCCAGCTGTGTAGTTTGGTCATGGATTTTCAGCTCTTTCTTCTTTTTTAATGTAAGCACTGAGAGCTATAAATTTTCCTCTCAACACTGCCTTCACAGCATCCCATAGGTTCTGATATGTTATATTCTCATTGTCATTCATCTTGTGATATATATTGATTTCTCTCAAAATTTCTTCTTTGACCCACTGACTATGTAAGAGTGCGCTGTTTAATCTCCATATATGTGTGAATTTTCCCTTTCTTTTTGCTGCTTGTTGATTTCCAACTTTACTCCATTATGATCAGAGAAAGTGCTTTGTATAATTTCAATTTTGTTGAATTTATTGAGATCTGCTTTGTGTCCCAACATATCCTGGAGAAAGATCCATTAGCACTTGAAAAGAATGTATGTCCTGCTGTTTTGGGGTGCAGTGTTCTGTGTATGTCTTTTTGGTTTAGTCCATTTATCATATTAGTCAAGCTCTCTGTTTCTTTATTGATCTTCTGCCCAGATGTTCTATCCAATGCTGAGAGTGGTGTATTGAAGTCTCCAACTATTATTGTAGAGATGTCTATTTCTCCCTTCAGTTTTGCCAGTGTTTGCCTCATGTATCTTGGGGCATCCTGGTTAGGTGCATATATTTATGATTGTTATTTCTTTTGGTGAATCATCCCTTTTATTAATATGTAATGTCCTTCCTTGTCTCTAATAACAGTTTTGCTTTTAAAGTCTGTGTTATCTGATATAAATATAGCCACCCAAGCTTTTTTTTGGTTACTGCATGCATGAATGTCTTTTTCCAACCTTTCACTTTCAATTTACTGGTATCCTTGGGTCTAAGGTGAGTCTCTTGCAGACAATATATAATATATAATGGCTTATAATTCCTTATGCATCATGCCAGTCTGTGTCTTTTGATTGGAGAGTTTACTCCATTAACATTCAATGTAATTACTATAAAGGCAGTTCTTATTCCATCCATTTTAATCTTTTCATTTTGTCTGTCATTTTATATTTGACACTTTTAGTTACTGTTACTGATACAGTTGTCATAACTAGAGTCTCTTCCAGGCCTCTCTCCTGTTTTTTCTTTTCAGGTTGTAACACCCCCTTTGGTATTTCTTGCAAAGCTGGTCTTTTTGTTATAAACTCTCTCAGTTTCTGTTTATCTGTAAATATTCTAATCTCACCCTCATTTTTAAAAGATAATCTTGCTGGATATAAAATCCTTGGCTGGCAGTTTTTCTCCTGTAGTATCTTAAATACATCATGCCACTGCCTTCTTGCCTCCATGGTTTCTGGTGAGAAATTGGCACTTAATCTTATTGGGCATTCCGCATATGTTATGTGTTGCTTTTCTCTTGCTGTTCTCTGAATTCTCCCCTTGTCTCTGACATTTGACTTTCTGTTTAGTTTTTGTCTCAGGGTTGGTCTATTTGGATTTATTCGGATGGGAGTACATTGTGCTTCTTGGACATGGATATCAATGTCCTTCACTAGGGTTGGGAAATTTTCCACCATTATTTCTTCAAATACTTTTCTGTCCTTTTCCCCTTGTCTTCTCCTTCTGGGACAGCCATGACATGTATGTTTGCATGTCTCTTGCTGTCATTTAATACCCTGAGACCCTGTTCAATTTTTTCCATTCTACTCTTCATCTGTTCATTTGTTCACGTTCAGAGGCCATGCCTTTGAGCTCACTGATCCTTTCTTCTGCTTCCTCATATCTGCTGTTATATGCCTCCAGTGTATTTTTAATTTCATTTATTGCACCTTTCATTCCCATAAGATCTGATATTTTTCTGTGTATGCTTTCAAATTCTTCTTTGTGCTCATCCAATGTCTTCTTAATAGCCTTAATCTCTTTAGCCATCTCATTGAATTTATTAAGGAGATTTGTTTGAACATCTAAAATTGGTTATCTCAACTCTTTTATGTCACCTGCAGGCTTATCTTGTTCCTCTAATTGGGCCATCTCTTCCTGTTTCTTGGTATATAATTTTTTGTTGGTGTTTCTGCATCTGGCTTGCTAGATGTATTTATTCCGTGTGCAGTTTCTCCCTTTAGTTTAAGGATTTCTTATCTTTTCTCCCCTGCTGGTTGTGTAGTAGGAGTCAAGGACATAGTTGGTGCTGTAAGCTATGGAGGCTAAAGCTTCCAACATTGCCCCAGGAATTGATGAAGTTTCTCCCACCTTTCTCCTCATTGTCCAGAGAGGCTGTGGAGATACCAAAACCCTACTATCCTATTGGGGGTGGAGGTGGGTTCATAGGCATCCAATAGTCCAGTCCATGCAGGATATAGGTCTGCTGTTGTCCAAAAAGATTGTGGAAAGATCAGCTCCCTTATTTCCTATTGGGAGGTGAGGGTACATACACAAGGACCCACCAGATCAGGCTGTATAGGCCAAAAGCACCTGCAGTTACCCAAAGAGGCTGGGCAAACACAGTCCATCTCTTGTCAATTCCTCTGTGCGGATGTCTTCTCCTTCCACACGCTCAAGGATGTTATAGGATACTCCTCTGGTCTCCTGGGTCCTCCAAAAGGTGCTTTAGGTAGCTCTGGACCCAGTATATAATAATTCCCTGTTTCAGGAGCTCCAGGAGCTCCTTACTCTGATGCCATCTTGGCTCCGCCCCCTCATTCACTTTTAATTGTTCAGACCTCAGACACAAAGCCTCAAATCACTACAAACGAGTTTGAGGAATGAAGTCTTCCTATGTAACAAGGAATAAGTAGCAGCATGTTGAATACATACATCATCATTTCCAAATACAATTTCAGTACTTGACACATAGTAGATGTTGCTTATGTGCTAAGTGCTGTCAAAATGCAAGTCCCACCTTAACACAGATATATCAGAAGGTTCTCTCCTTCCAAATTTCTTTCCACAATGTTACTGTGCAAATATTAAGCAGCAACTACTATATGTATACACTGTATATTGTCCTAAGTGAAACAAAATTTCTGACTTATTTCCTCAAAAAAATAATTTTCCAGGCTCACCCTGATCATGATGGTGATAAAATTTACAGGCTCCATCTCTCCATAGAAGCTTTGAATAACCAGAAAGAATTGGCAGAAATATCTTTCTCAGAGTTCCAGAAAACAGTTGAAAGACTGCAGTGACAAATGAGTGCAAATCAAGAAAAGGCAACTTGAAAATGATAGGATCTCCTGGTACCCTTGCTGACCCTCACCCATTTCCTCTCCATCTCAGCACAGAACTGGCCCATACTCCCCAGTGCAGGCCCTTGGTTCCAGTTTTGAACAGAGCAAAGTAACCCTCATGCACATAGTGGAAGTATGTGTGTCTGTGCCAATCTGTCTGGTCAAAGACTGGAGGGCTGAATCAGGGTACTCACTGCAGACCTGCCATCCCAGAACTTGCCCTGAATGTAGAAGTAGCTTATATCCCAGAACACTAGGGTAGATTAGCCAAATCGAAGTTGCTTGGGGCAAAGTTTTTCGGCTGCGATACGTACAGTGCAGCATGTGGTAAAGTGAGAAAATACTATTTCCTAAGGAAGAGAGGACATTTGGATTCATGTAATCAGGAGAATTCCTAGGGCCATGCACACATGCTTAGAGCAAGACATGTGTACAGAAAGGATTGGGGAGGACCCTATGCTTCTGCCTCCAGCTTTCCCTAAACTCATTTTATGCTAAACTCTGAAGGACAGAATTTCCAAAGGGCAATTTGCAAAGTCTGGGAAAAGTGTTGGTTTTTTGTTTCTTTTCTTGTTTCTATTTATTGTTGTTTTTATTAGCTTCTGGAATTCAAGGAAATCTCTGTTATAATACTAGCTGGACACAAGCTTAAGGTCTAGATGCCTCATAGTCTAAATTCCAGTGATAACAAAATAAAATATCAAAATGCCCAGGTTTCAACAAAAGGTTAAAAACCAAATAAAGAAAGAGGAAGCAATGGACCATGCAAAGGAGAAGACAAAAACATTAGAAATCATCAGTGAGGAAGAACTGACCTGGGACATGCCAGACAAAGACTTTAAAAACATGGTTCTAAAATTGCTCCAAGAACTAAAGAAAAACGTGTAAAAAACTAAAGGATATTAGAAAAATAGAAGAAAAACTGACTATCAATAAAGAGATGGAAAATATGCAAAGGAACCCAACAGAGCTGCAAACTACAGTAATAGAAATTAAAAATTCCCTAAAGAATTTCAACAGCAGTTTGGGGCTGGCAGAAGAATCAGTGAACTTGAAATAAGATAAATGAAATCATTTGGTTTAAGGAACAGAAAGACACAAGAAGGAAGAAAATTAACGGAGCCTGGGGAACCTGCAGGACACCATCAAGCAGATCGATATACTCATTGTGGGAGACCTGGAAGGAGAAGAAACACTCAAAGAAATAATGACTGAGTACTTGCTAAATTTAGTGAAAGACATGAATATATACATTAATGATGTTCAATGATATCCAAACAGGATAAACCCAAATACACCCACATTGGAAAGCATTGTTATGAAATGGTTTAATGTTACAGATAAAGAGAGAATTCTGAAAGCCACAAGGAAGGATCAATAAGATTAAGTGCTGATATCTCATTGGAAACCATGGTGGCAATAAGGCAGTGAGAAGACATATTTAAATGTCAGCCAAGAATTCCTATAGCCAGCAAAATTGTCTTTCAAAAATGAGGGAGAGATTAAGACATTGCCAGATAAACAAAAGCTGAAGGAATTTGTCACCTAGACTGGTCTAACAAGACATTTTCAAGGGAATTCTGCAGGTTTAAAAAAAGGGACATTAAATAATAAATTCAAGCTGCATAAAGAAATAAAGATTTCCAGTAAATATAATGACATGGCTAAATGTAAATTCCATTATAACTGTACTTTTGGTTTGTAGCTCCGCTTTTACTTCCTACTGGGTCTAAAAGGCAAATACATAAAAAGTAATGGTTAATCAAAAATTTTAGACTCATCATATAAAAAGATGCAATTTTTTTTACAAGAACTACATTAATGCTGGGGTGATGGAAGAGTACAGGAAGATAGTTTGTATATACTATTGAAGTTAAGTTGGTGTTAAACCAAACAATATCGTTAGAGATTAGGATATTAATTTTAAGGCCCATGGTAACCACAAAGAAAATATCAGAGAATATGAAAGCTCATAGGGAAAGAAAGTATAGTACAAGTTACCAGGGGTAGGGGGCAGGAGGAATGGGGAATTATTGTATACTGGGTATAGGGTTTCCATTTGGGATAATGGGAAATTTCCAATAATGGATGATGGCAAAAGTACCACTAAATTGAGAATACGATTAATCACACTAAATGGTTTGCTTGGGAGCTGTTGAGAGTGAAATTTTATGTTGCATCTCTGTTTCCTCACACAAAAAAAGAGCAACAAAAGACAATGATATTTAAATATAATATGTGATCCTGGGTGGTATCTAATGGAGGCAGTAAAGTCTCAAAAGGGCACTATTGGGACATAAAAAAATTGGAATACAGAGTGTAAGCTTTATATCAAAGTTAAATATCTTGAACTTGATAGGTTCATTTAAGTTGGTTACACAAATAAATATCATTGTTATTAGGAAATGTGCATGAAAATATTAAATATTTAAATAGCATGATATATACAACCTACTCATAAAATATTCAAAAATAGAAAAATAGACAACTGGATCAGAGAGACAGTGTAGTAGAAAGACGGGGGATAGCAAGATAGATAGATAGATAGATAGATAGATAGATAGATAGATAGATAGATAGGATAGAAAAATAGAATGGAAAATGTACAAAATGTTAAATTGGTGGATCTGAGTATAAAGGGTGTGGTGGGGATATGATGGTTCCTTGAATGGGGTTTGCAGTATTTTTGCAATTGTTCTGCATGTTTGAAATTATTTCAAATTAAAGAGTTTAAATAAAAATAATAAGGAAACGGACTTTGGCCCAGTGGTTAGGGCGTCCCTCTACCATATGGGAGGTCCGCGGTTCAAACCCCGGGCCTCCTTGACCCATGTGGAGCTGGCCATGCGCAGTGCTGATGCGCGCAAGGAGTGCCGTGCCACACACGGGTGTCCCCCGCGTGGGGGAGCCCCACGCGCAAGGAGTGCGCCCATGAGGAAAGCCGCCCAGCGTGAAAAGAAAGAGCAGCCTGCCCAGGAATGGCGCCGCCCACACTTCACGTGCCGCTGAAACGACAACAGAAGCGGACAAAGAAACAAGACTGCAGCAAATAGACACCAAGAACAGACAACCAGGGGAGGGGGGAAGTTAAATAAATAAATAAATCTTAAAAATAATAATAATAATAATAATTCGACAACTTCAGAGTTACTAAAAAGTTTGCATATATGTATGAGACTAGAATTAATTCTTGCAACATTGGTTTTATAGAGAAGATATGTTTTAACTGAGCTCTGGGACAATGAGAAATACTAATTTTCTTCTTAACACTTTCTATACGGAGATCATACATTACGTTTAGAATCACACACAAAAACTAGTTTTAAAAGGATGCTGTTAAATAGCCCCTTCTTATAAAGTTGACAAATTACATTAAACACAGCATATACCTTTCCAAAAGAATGGAAGACAGAGAATTATTATTTAGCAGGCGGCTCTCAGAATGATGCTGGAAAAAAAAGTCTACTGAGGTTTCCAGATAATGAAAGCAAGCATCTACCTCTGCAATGTAGGAATATGCACGGTATTACAATCTTTAAGAAGATGGTACATCAATCACTTTATTATGCTTTCAAATTTGAACATTAGCTTTATGCTTATTGCAAGTAAAAATGTTATTAATCCTGCTTTTTTATAATTAAATTATATACTTGTCAAAGAACTTTCATACTTTGGTTTTAGATACTACATAAATATATTAATAGCTAGCTTGTACAGGAAAGAAAGATTTTGCAGCATTTTGGAGAGGTGCATTCATTCACAATTCATAAATCAGCTCACAAGGGTAGAAGTTATGTATAACGAGATGCTGTCAGCTCTATTTTTGCCTCAGGCAGTGAACTCGGATAAAATGCAATACTGAGAAATTGTTTAAAGGCACCAAACTCTTTCATATTGTAGAGATATGTGGGAAGATACAGGCTGTTTCTCATAATAAGCTGTGGCCATACAGAAGAAAACGCAGCCCCAAACATCAGAGAACTAGACATTATACTTATATTCAAAACTGTGCTACTGTCATTGAGCATTTCTCTGGTATAAATAAAGTCCAAATAATATATTAAGTTAGCACAGTGTGTATTTTATTGACCTGTTAATATTAACCTGAAGATTGTTACACAACTCTCTGTATTTCCATCACCCAAAGCTAATCTAATGGACCAACAATAATAAAATATGTTTACAGATAAAGAATGAGATAACTTACATTCCTCAAAAAAAATTTAAAAAGTAATTTAAAAAATAATTTTGATGGTGTTCTTTTGCCAATTTTTCCCTTCTAAATCATAATCTAAAATCGCAAAGAATACCACAAATAATGTGCAGAATAATTTCTCTCTTCTGTAAAAAATATAATGAGTTTATTGGTATACATTTTTAAAAAACACTTCAAGGGCTAAGAACAGATACACAATATACATATTTTCCCATAATTATATTCATTGGTTATTCAATAGATTATTCAGTTTGTAACTTTTTAAAGAACTTGAGACATGACTTATCAATGAATATTTCCTGGTTTGAGAACATTCTTCCATTGGAGCAATAGTATAATCCAGAAATCACAGAGGACTCTTCCCTTCTTAGCTCACTGTGTTTGGACTGTTTTACAGCAATTCTTTAGCTGTCAATCTCTTTAACATCTCAAAATTCCTATCAATGAATAAAAAATAATAATGCTAATATTTGAGCATTTATATGCAAATCAATAGTGTTTTTCATATATTATAGCATTTAACCTTCATAATCAACCTACAAAGTAGGTATCGTTATTATTCCCACTTCACAGATGAGAAAAATGACAGGATCCGTTTAACATGGGTGACCTGAAACTCTCACTAAATGTGTTAGCAGTTTAGAGTATAACCTCTACTTTGCAACTTGTATGCTTTCAGTTACAACTCTTTGACACACATTTTGCTCTTTCAGCTGTGCAAAAGTGGGGCCAATGTATATTCCCTGCATTGGTTCCCTGCATTGCTCTAGTCATTCGTCATTTTCAGTCACTGATGATGAATCACTTTCAACAACTAATTCATCAGTCTACCAAGTAAATGCAAAGGGTGCCTCCCCTTGCCAATCTAAGGTCGCCATCTAGTGGTAGATACGTAATAATAGCAGGCCGTAAAGTGATTAATTACCTGTCATACCTAAGAAATGATTTAATACACAAGTCCTTCTACTAAGGACCGTTCAACTTAAAAACTTAGATACAAATAATAGCAATTATACTGTTAACAATAGATGACAATGATCAGTTTTGTGTGAAATGTTATTTTGAACCAATAAATTGACCCTTTTGCAAAGAGATTTTAAATGCTTTAAGCTTGAGTAAAATCAGTGTAACATTTTCATAATATTTATAGTTAAATATTTTGCACATATATTTTAGTTATAAATATGTAAGAAAATGTCATTGTTGAGCATAATTAGATAAATAATAATTATTAAGGAAAAGTAAAAAGTGGCTAACATTTATTGAGAATGAACATCAACTAGAGAAGTAACTAGGCTTTCATAGACATATGAGAGCCTGGCTATATCGGCCCTGTTCCTATTTTTATTTGACGTATTAGGTACATTTTTTCCTGTTTTTATGTTCCTTACTTTTTCCTATATCACGCAGTTTCCATTCCTATTTTATCTAATCTAATTCCATGACAACCAGATTCTGCATTCACCTGTCAGATCTTCTTAGTTCCCAACAGTCTCAAAACCTAGTCTCCTGGTCAGTTATGACCCTTAGGACTTAATGATATATGTAAACATATGTGTCTTAATAAATATTTGTCTATTCAACACTTTAAAGTAACTTTCAGTATCTATTGATGTAATTTATCATATAATTTTCTCATGGTTGGATCACTTATGTATTCCATGTTATACAACAACAAGTCAAACTCAGTCACAGTATTTTGTTCTATTTTTACACAGAATTGAATTCCATTTTCTACATTCTCTTAAAAGTTTGGCATCTATAATTGCAAAAGGGGTCTCTAATTATTGCAGGACTGCTACATTTGTCAGGTTTGGGATCATGTCCTTTTTATTTCCCCTGTCCTGTGGAAATTTATCTAGCCTGAAAATTAACCCTTTTGCTCTCTTTTCTTTAAATTTATATATATACATATATTTTTTTTAAACACAATCATAAAACTACTCAAGATGGATGCATGATATACTTTAAAAACTCCCAGTTTCTTTTAGTGATTTTAATCTATTCTGGGTTTCTATTCTCTTGAGTCAATATAAATAATGTGCATTTTCACAGAAGAATCATATTTCATCAAAAACTCCAAATTTACATACATGTTAGTCTCTGTTAAGATTTATATTTGTTTCCTTCCTTTATTTCTCTATCAGTTTTTAAAAATAGAAATTTATTGTATTATAGCTAATTGTTTTCATTATTTTTTTCACAGAAAAACTTTTCCATTTATATATCTATTTTACATTTTTCTAATTTATTAATTTCTGCTATTCATTAATTAATTTGTTTTGTTTTTCTACATTTTGTTGTTCATTTTTACTTTTTAATTTGAATTCATAATTCACTTGTTTCCATTATTTTCTTTAATAATAAAGCATTTAAAGCTATAACTTTTATTTTTAATACAGCTTTGGTTATATCCTATAAGTCTGATAAATAGTGTGGTTTCTGATAGTTTACCAACTAGGTTGCAATAAATAGTTTATAATTTCTCTTTGACCTGTACTCATTTATTTACTTTAGAATAATACATAGTTTGTTATATTCAGTTATTAATTACTTCTCATTTTCTTTTATTATTAAACTTGGTCACAAAATTTGATTTGTACAATTTCTACTCTGTGAAATTTATTTATGCTATATATTTGCTGTATTAGTTATGCATTTCAAAAAATTAAGCCATGAATGATTTCAAATGATCTATTAACATATTCTCTCTTTATGAAATACAGCATTCAATATATACTATTCAATACACTTACTAATTGTATTATTAATTTCTCTAACTGTAGTATAATTTTATCTACTTGACACATCAAGAGCTGAGAGGTATTTTGAAATCTGTGACTATAAAGAAAGTGGTTTTGTCACTATTTTCTTCTATTTATAAGATCTTTTTAAATATTTCACCATGATACTACCTGAGTCCTCAATTGATAGTTATTGTCTCAATTTATTAATTACCTATCAATCCTCCTTTTCCTGATAGTAATATTGCTATCCTTCTTATATTTGCCATTTATGTATTCTATTGTCTGGTACAGCAAAGGGAAGAAGATAATGAAGACTTATTTGGGTTAGTCAAGGCTTACTAGTCATATGAGATAGGAATGATCCCCCCAAAAATTCTGGGTTATGCCATCATGGCAGAAGAGACAGTGGTTCTGCCAGCTACCAGAGTAATCAGGAATACATTCAACTGGAAGTTATAGAAAACACTCAATTCAAGAGCAACTGAAATTAAAAATAAAATAAAGGAAACTTAACGAGTTTAGTTTTCTAATCTGATGAGCAATAAGGAGGTAGGCAGGTGTAAGCAAAGGCTGTGTCTACACTGGGTGACACAGGGTAGAAGAGGAGAATCAACCTGATCCCATGGTTGGGCTCTGAGGAAAACTATGAATACATTCATTAAATGAAGATCCAACTACAGAATAAAGTGCCATATTTAAATCAAATTTGTTTTATGTTTGATTTTTTTATGTATAGATGGAGGATATATAGACATAGCTAAAATATTACCTTCAATAATGAACAGGTTTTTTTCTGACCAAAATTACATGTCAAAATAAAAATCAAATTTAAATTTCAGAAACAATGAATATCATCAATTTTCAAACTTTTAATATTTTCAGAATCAACATTTCATATATATATATGTCCACACATATATATGCATACACATACATGTTCAGTCTTGATTTGCATATATTAATCATTATAAAACCTTTGAGGACTGAACCATAAACATACACTTACTAATTGTACTAATTCTCTTTACTTCAAAGAAGCCAAAAAAGAGCTTTTTTCTTGTTGTTTATAATAAATATTTATTCTTTTCATTAATTCCACAAAAAGGACATTTGATATTCAATATTTCTCACTTCAATTCATTTATGGTTAAATGTAATTTCTCGCATTATTTTATCCCATGTTCTGAAGAAAGCAAACAGTGCAGCAGCATTTTACAACAATTCTGCCACAAGAAAGAACTAAATGTAAATTCCTATTATAAGTGAATAATGATGTATCTCACCTCATTTTAATTTCAATAATTGGGTGGGAAAACAGGAAGATCTACTGAAAGGACTGTGGGGTGGTCAAGCACTAATGAGAAAATCTCTGAGTCGCTGGGTGTCATGGCAACAAGGCATTATCAAAATGTGATTAGTATGCCCAGCAGCTACATAAGTGATAGGATGCACTTATAATTGCATTGTCTCTGCTTGCAAGATGGGTTTTATGTTCCTAAGTGGTAAGAGGGTGGCACTGTTATAAATAGGACTCTAGACTTAGAACATGCTAGAAGTTTCCAGTTAAATTATTTTTTAATCATTAAACAAAAATTAATTAAGCACCTACTATATGTCCAGTCCCATGCAAGTATTAGAAATACCAGCCTCATGATGTTTAGAGAGTGGTGGAAAAAAAAGATAAGGAAATGAATGTTGACAACAGAATATGGTAAGTGGTATAATAGGCCTACCATGTGCATTCTTTCTTATCTTTATTTTATAGATCAGGGCACTGGGGGCCAGGAAAGTTAAATATCCTTCCCAAAGTCAAACGGCTAGTAAGTGACAGTCTGGATATTAAAATCCAGGTCCGTATGATGCAAGAGTCCACAGGCTTTATTGTATTACTAAGTCCTTCTGATTTCTGGGATTATGGCCAGCTGAGCACAGACAGGGCAGACACTAACCCAACCTGGGGTTCAGGAAAGGTTCTTAGAGGAGTTGATTCCTGAGCTAAATCATGGTGGAAGTAGTAACATAGCTCTAACTTCTACCCTCTCAGAGGAGTAATTATCATAATATACCCCCCAGGGAAGCCTTATTGATTCCGGAACTGAGTATTCTTAAATCTGGAAAGATTAGTTCACCATCTCTGGCTGCTAAACTGGAGCAGGACAGGAAATCCTACCTACATATTTGACAAAAAAATTCAGAAATACTTATTTAAGACATATCCTATGTTTATTTTGCTTGTTTTCCTAACTAACTTCCTAAAATTCAGAACCAAAAGGTATGTGTTCTGCATGCTACGGGTAGAGAGGGAAGAATGCAGATTTTTGGAATGATGGGTCTCCAAAAGTGAGCAGGCCAGAGTATGTTAGAAAGAGTGAGATCCAAAGGTGTTTATGGTTGTTAAGTATAATGATGTACAGGAGAAGACAGCAGAAATGGGTTGACAACATGGAACTGTGTGCAGAAGCAGGGCATCTGCTTGTTTACCAACTTTTTTCTTCTGTGCCCTTGGTCTTTAGAGTACAAAAATTCAGTGAATTCTGAAAACTGCAGGTCACAATGCCTTCAGTACTGCTTTGTTCCTTTTAATATTTTGAGTGTCATTAAATTTTTAAAGAAACTGATCACTGCCTTCTGATCCTTTTTGTTAGATAATTTAATTCCAAAAGGAAAAACTGCAAGATTAACAGAGGCAAAGTAAGCGCTAGCATGCATTATTGACTAGAAATCCATGTGCCTTGTCAGGGTCGGTGAGCACGCGGAGCATTAATAACTCTTGTCCCAGGAAGCTTATTACACTTGTTAAATGCATCAGCATGTGGACTAAGTTTTACATGTACCAAATATCAAAAGCAATCAATCTAAAGTTAATATAATGAAAGCCAAAGGAGCATTTATCTACATGTTTAGAAATCCAGTGGAGGGTGGTGGGGGGAGAGAAAAATTGTCATCAAAGCCAGCCAAGAGGAAGAAACAGAGTAAATAAATGCATTCCCTGGAGGGATTAGGCTGGTTCAGGGAGTGGTGTGCACTGACCTGGGATGGAAGCAGCAGTCTGAAAGCCAGTCCGTGTGGCCCACTCCGGTGAGAAGCACGTTGCCTTTTGGGAGGCCCACCACCTTCCAGAGGCGGTCCTCGCCACAGGACACTAGGATTTCTTTGCACGGGTGCACGGCGATGCTGCACAGGGAGAGAGAAGAAAAGAGAGTTATGAGGCAATAACAGTGAATGGTTTCTCAATGCGAATAAATGAAATGGCAGTAATATCCCATTTCAATAAGGCAAGATGATTCATAGATTACAGACCCAGAAGTCGGGAGAACCAGGTTGTATGTCCTGGCTATAGCTTTAACTTTAATAGCTTTCCCATCTCCATCAATCTAATTAATTTCACTGGATCTCAGATTCCTCACTTGGAAAATTAAGTAAAGGTTAGCTTAGGTGATTGCTCACATCTAATTCTGGTTTGGAAATAATATTTTAGGAAAAAACGTTATGACAATGATATTTTTTTGTGTTAGGTAATTGGACAAGTAGCCATGAACGAGGCTATGTTCATTGTGGCTATTTAAATATTGGATCTAACTTATCCTAAAATCAAGATTATACAAGGTTAAGGTCTGATATTTTATCGATGACATATATATTAATTATATATAGTTTCATCTATGCCATACAATGCAATGGGAACAAATATATCCATTATTAAGCATATATTAAAATACCAGTTTACATATTAGCAACAAATTGTTCAATTTTCAACTTGGCCATCTCAACTTAAAGACATAATACATCTACTTGCCTATTTAAGTAAAACAGATAATGACTTAAAAGTATAAATTGCACATTCATTTCTCACACAGTCCATTCCTCTGTGAATACCCTTGTACCTTTCTTCTGCAGAATGGACTTTAGGATCAGATTTCCCAAACTCCAGGGTTTACCTGTGAGCAAAACTCTTCTCATATTAGTGCCTTCCTTTAATAACATCAAATCCCAATATTACAAACTGAATAATTACTTCCTTGCATTCAAGCTATACATCTATAAGGTTCTGGAAATCAGTTGGGGTCAGTGTTGGAAGCATTATGCTCACAGACAAGTAGTCACTATGAGCAGGGTCTTCTTTCTACTGAACCACTGTTTCATATTTTCTCCAGCATTTCAATATAAACACAGTGGAAGGGGAATTATTCATTTTGTGCTTCATCATAATGTTGGTTTGTGACTTTCATAAGGCTAGTTTAGGAAAAGAATTTATTACAGCTTAAATTGGGTAGAGGATACACTTATAGAACTTAATTAGAAGAAAAATACGATGAGAGGTAAAAAATGTCAGATTGAAATGAATTCGATATTCAGATACACACAAGAAGGCAAACCAAATCCTTGAAGCTACTGAGTATGATGTATGTTGGCTCACAGCTTTCCTGGCAGACACATGCACACTTGACTAAATGATAAATTACCCTCTTTAAGTGAAGATAACTAAACTCATTGAAGTCTTTACGAACCTTGAAAGATAACTTTCTGAAATGACTTTTGTGAGGGGAGCCATTTGTAGAAGTTAAGGAAAAAATACAAACACAAATCCAGTGGTAGTTAATCAATCTTGGATGTGTTTTTCTAGACTCTCTTCATTCTCTTCACATGGGGCCCCCTTCCTATCACCTGCAACTTCTACATTCACTCTTCAACAACCAATCCTGCTAAGCATAATCTCTTGTTCCTTTGCCCTTATATTTCCTTTCTAATGCTGCTCCTTTTTGTATTTCTCTCACCTATAAATACCTTTTTCCTTAATCATTCTACATAAATTTCTTTCTTTTTTTTTTTTTTAAAGATTTATTTATTTATTTAATTTCCCCCCTCCCCCGGTTGTCTGTTCTTGGTGTCTATTTGCTGCGTCTTGTTTCTTTGTCCGCTTCTGTTGTCGTCAGCGGCACGGGAAGTGTGGGCGGCGCCATTCCTGGGCAGGCTGCACTTTCTTTTCACGCTGGGCGGCTCTCCTCACGGGCGCACTCCTTGCGCGTGGGGCTCCCCCACGCGGGGGACACCCTTGCGTGGCACGGCACTCCTTGCGCGCATCAGCGCTGCGCATGGCCAGCTCCACACGGGTCAAGGAGGCCCGGGGTTTGAACCGCGGACCTCCCATATGGTAGACGGACGCCCTAACCACTGGGCCAAAGTCCGTTTCCCTACATAAATTTCAATCAAGCATATTGTTTCTTCCATTAAACGGACTTTAAGTGACAGAAATATTTCCAGCATATGTAGGACAGAATTTCAAGCTTGCATAGCAATCAATTGATAAAGACTTGCTATCAAATTACTTGGTCAATAAGTACATCAGCAAAGACTGAGCCTTAGTGATAATGACCCACAATCAAGAATTTCACATTCCACCTAAGATCAATCTGTGTGGAACATGATCGAGATAGGGAACAAAGGTTAAGGGCCATAGACCAAAATGATTGCCCCATATACAGCAGTTCAGTGTTTTTATTGATTCCATAATGAGGCAACTGGTATTTATAATTATCATCATCAATTAATAATATTAATTGTAACGATATCTAATTTTGCTTGAATGCTTAGTATGTACTAGATTGTGTGCTAAATATCTGATTCTCACAGCAAGTAGAATGAAAGTTCCTGAGGACAGGGGCTTATGTTCCAAGCTCTATCCCTGGCAACTAAACAGTGTCAGGAACATGGTAGCTATTCAATAAATGCTTGTCAAATATATGACTGAGTGACTGATCTTGCTATTTTTTGACTGAACAAACAGGGGTTGAGATAATATGTAAATTGCTCATACTCACATTTAGTAAGATATGGAGGCTGACTTTGAAACCAGGACAATTTGGTTTTGAAGCTCATGTTCTTAGCTACTACCTTTCAGTATTGCTCTTACACAGTTTGTTTTTATATATGCATATCGTAAACATCCATGATTCTTACCCTAAAACTTGGGGATAATTATTATTATTCCCAGTAAATGCTTAAGGCATTTATTTAGTTATAATTAAACACTAAGCTAAAGAGCCATTCTGGGTATTGTCAATATATATATCAGAGCTGAGTACCCCTGGGTATGACAGTCTTAAAGGAGCTCAAAGACCTTCCTGTTAAATGCTCTGGGGCTGTAAGGGAAACTAGATCAGAAGCATCCCTCCTGTAATCCTATCTTAATAAGGTCTCTGTGCTGATGTACTTTATTCTGCACTTAATATGAACTTTAATTTGTTTACTTGCACTAATAGTAAGAAACTTGTATTTTACTTTAGGTTGTCAGAGGGCATTAACTTTTTATTCACCAATTTCATAGACTGCTCTGTAAAAATAAATGTAGAAAATAATTAATAACTGTTGATCATCTCTAGCATATGCTTTTAATTCATTGAGAATTTCCTGAGTATATTCAGGCCTCAACAATTTTAATTATGCATATCTCTGAACTGGGAGTGGGCACAAGGGGAAGTTATCAAGCCTCAATTTCACAAACTGGGAAAATGGTGTGATATAAAGAGATTTGAATTTTTTCCCTTTTATTTTTCATGTGATACATGATAAACAGAACATGCAGATGAGTAAAAAGATAAAGTAATTAAATTAGAATCATCTGAAATTTACTATCTGAAAAAAAAACCTAGCTTTTATATTAAGACCATCCATTCCAAATATGTCCTCTAAAATCAATGAGAATCCAGTTCTTGTTTCAGTAGTTCTGGAGTGAATTTTGTATATGCTAAAGAGGCTATATCCCTTACAAGTTGGTAAAATTTTCTTCAGCGATTTTCTTATTACTTAAGTAATAGGCAAATATAAATGTACACATAGAAATACATATTTTTCTTTAAAAATTTGGGGTAGTTTTATTCATTAAACAAGTGTTTATTGTTTGCCTAATATGTGCTAGGCACTGTGATAAATGCTGTGTGTAAAATGGTGGATACAAGAAGTAAGATCACAGACCTTGTAGAATATACAGTTTAGGGAGAGAATACAGTCATTAGAATAATGTGTTCATAATTATAAATTATAAGTGCTATGAAGGGCAATAAAAGGGTTCTCTATCTGTATGTATCTCTATCCGTACATAAATATGCATATAAGAAATGTGATTTCAGTTCCAAATGCATAGATTAGTTATGAGAAGGGAATCTTTAAAATGTGTAATAAATAATATTGTGAATTGAAAACAAAGGGATTAAACTATATGATCTCTAAGGCTTTTTTCAGAAAACAGCTTTACTGAATATTCAAAGTGCAAAAAAACTTTTGTATGTTAAATTGATGATAGGGCTTGGTAGTTGAAATAAGAAGAGATAATTAATCAGGGCATACTGTAGTTTGGGGCACTGACTAGATTCAGGATGATGGGAAGATGGATCAAAGATGACTGAGAAAAAAGTACTTATGGTTTAAAGCAGGGGTTGGCAAACTCTCTGTAAGGGGCCAGATAATAAATATTTGGGGTTTGTGGACCATATGATCTCCTCCATAACTCATCATCTCTGTGGCTGTAGCAAAAAACATTTAAATGAATAAGCAAGGCTGTGTTCCAATAAAATTCTATTTACAAAAGCAGGTGGTGGGCCAGATTTGACTCATGGGCGATAGTTTGCTGCCCCAGGCCTAAAGCATATATGTGGCAGGGAGTCGTCTAGTGTTTAAATGTGTGGCTCTAAGACTACCTGAGTTTGAATTCTTATTTCAGCTTTTACCAGTTTTTTGCCTCAGGTACCTCATCGGAAAATTAGGAATAATATAGTATAGTTTGTTGTGAGAATTAAATAAGTTATTTTATGTCTAGTCCTTAAAACAGTGCTAGAAACATAATAAAAGTAAATGAACTTCAAAATAAAGACAGGTTAGGTCCCTGGGGCCCGCCTGCCTATTTGAATTCTGGCATATAACTTATTTACAAGCAGATTACCTGGAATATTCGCTCAGTTTCAGTTTCCACATCTTTAAAAATGAGAGTAACAACACAAATGATTCATAGGGTTGTCATGAGGATAAAATAACTTTATGTATGTAAAGTGCTTAGAACTATATTTTAACATGGTTAACTCTTCATGAATGTTAGCTAAAGATTATTAAACATCACTGTAACCTGATTCTTCAACAATTAATTTCTGCAAATCATATATGACTATTTTAAAGATCATGGATAATAATATTATTACTTAAAGTTTTATGTGTGGATAGATACATAAAAGATGCTTCCTTCATGTTATTGACCTTGAACATTGCTGTGGTTTAGTTGATATCAAGTCCTCTGACAAGAATGCAGTCTCATAAATGATACTTTCACAAGTGAACATAAGGAAGCTTTATGACCATCACTTCAGGAACAATGTTCAGGAATGCATGAGGGAAACAGTGGAGAGTATGTATGTATTCAGGCCTACCTCTACCTTCATTATACAACTTGCATGAAGAGATTGCTGGTGATGGGGGAAGGCCTTCCTTGGGCCCTGAGCATGCTATGATGAAGATAACATGGTCTTTCTCCTCCAATTCTGTCCACAAATAGGATACTGTTAGAATGACTTTTGTACTCAAAGATGTCTTATCAAATTCTGATTAATGCAAATAATGATCTCTTACCTAGTTTCTTTCTGATACCTGCCTGAAGTGCCACATAGTCGTTTTACTTTAAACTTTGAATATGAGCTTTTTGTTCTCTTTCAACTTACTATTAATTATAATTATATGATTCAAAGACAAAGGCCCTGTCACTTCATTCCCAAGTTGATAAGCTTGTGGTTAGGATGAGAATAGTTCAGGAAAACATCTCAGGGAGGCGAAAGAAAGAAAACTGGGGTGAATGCAGGTCCTGTATTTAATCAATTCATGTATTCATAACATATTTTTTAAAACAATATGTTAGTCATGTTACATAAAATATTATGTTCTCGCAGAGATTTTCTCTCTTCTATAATAGGACACATTCCTTATAGTAGACAAGATGATATATAGTTCAAAAGCTCTCCTGTCTAATTTAATTTAAATGTTTCTTTCCAGTAGTAGTGTTACACAAGGATATTTGGGAGGGAAAATGTGTAGGTGTATGGTGAATACTATTAATTATGAGTAGAGTCAGTGACTTAAGCACCACTGTTAGATTTCTTTTCAAAAGAGAAGACTATTAATCCAAAAAAAGATTGTCACAAGGAAGAATAATTAGATACTCTTGTTTTCATTTTAGGTTATTCAGCATTGTAAAATGCTTCCTTTACTTCAGTTCACAAGCTCTAATTATTTCCAACACAGATGATGCACAGTGGGTAGAAAATAAATCAATATCAAAATGTGTGTCCTGTGAACATTGGGTAACCTTTCGTCTTCTTGCCCTATAAAGAAAACACACACTTATACATTATGCTTGCTTTTCTCCATCTTGCCGGGACAAATATGTATAAAAGAGCTGTCTGAGTGTTGCTCAGCTAATAATTGTATCTTATACTTGGATGTACCTCAGGATTTATTAAAATATTCTAATAAGTATCTTTTGTCATTATGTCAACAAATATTTATTAAGAGTGGACAAAATATGGTATGCACAAGAGACAGGGAATTCGCTCTCAAAGAGCTTACATCAGAAAATGGTGGGCAGACAACGACAACAACAAGCTAAGCAAAATAACTCAGCTCTAACAAAAACATAGCAAAGTGATCTAATAATGATTGGCATGAGAGCGTTATTTTTTGATAAAGTGGTCTGAGAAGTTGTGACATTCTAGCTGATACCAAAATGGCAAGGAGGACGCATCATTAGGGCAATCTGGGGGCAGATGGTTTTAGGAAGACTAGCTGCACATGCAGAAGTGCTAAGGCTGAAAGGAGTTGGCATATTTGCATAGTCAAGGGACAAGAAAAAGGTAGGGGGTGACTGAAGAGCACAAGCAAGGAGTAGTGTGTTGGGGATGACTGAAGGTGAAGGGAGGGCAAGGATGAGATAGGCCTCATAGGCTGAGGTAAGAAGACTGAATTTTATCCTAAAATTTGACTGGTTCTAAATAGGAGACTGATATATGATTGACATATGTTTAAGCAATCCCTCTAGTTGCTGTGTGGAGCAAGAGAGGAAACCAGGGTATTGTTAGGAATCTGTAGTAGTAACCCAAGAACAAGGGCTTTAGATCCATTTATTCTACAACTCCTCATAATCAATTCATAGTTGTTCTTACCAAAAAAGCATATTACATAATTAAGAATGCTTTAAAAAGTGTCAAGGTAAAATGCAGTGAAAGTCATAAAACAAATATGTGAACAAAACACAATAATTAGAAATCTGTTATTAATAAAATAAGATACTGGGACTCATTTATTTTCAGAAGTCAGCTAAGAAAATATTAAATAATGAAACCTTAATACTCCCCTGAAACTTTCAGTCTTAAAAATTGTGACACTATAGATTTTTTAATTTTTTTTAATGTTAATGTTAAAAAAATATGAGGTCCCCATATACCCCCTGCCCCCCTCACCCCACTCCTCCCATAACAACCTCCTCCATCATCATGGGACATTCATTGCACTTGGTGAATACATCTCTGAGCACTGCTGCACCACATGGTCAATGGTCCACATTACAGTTACACTCTCCCCCAGTCCACCTAGTGGGCCATGGCAGGACATACAATGACCAGTAACTGTCCCTGCAGTACCAGGACAGCTCCAAGTCCTGAAAATGCCCCCACATCAAGCATAGTATTACTTAAATTGCTGGGATCTGGAAAGTAGCACTTTCCTTACATTTTTTTACAGGATTGGTGGACTGTTTTAATAGACTCCCCATTTTCACTATTTGCGGAGTTAATAATTACATGCTGAAGGTTAGTGATAAATCTATGCCTCCTTTTCTTCCTAATGTTCTTTCAACCATATGTATAGTAAATTCTTCAGAGTACCAGTCCTCCCCTGGCCTTGCTACCTGATTGGTAGTGCTAATTCTAATCATTGGCAGAATAAGAGGCAGGCTAATACTTGATAGGCATTCTTCCTCATTTTTACATAGAGGCCTTAAGCAGTGCCTTAGATCTAGTAGGTACTCAATGGATATTGTGATTCAAAGGACCATTTATCAAAGAATAAATTCACCACATTATTTAGCATTATAATATTTATCCACATTCTCACTTTACAGACTCAAGCCAAATTTATTTTATCAAGATATAAATTGTTTAATTTTTCCTATACCAAATAAAGTAGTAGTTCCTCACAACTTTCCACAAACTTATGTTTTATTCTTAAATTATATAGCAAAATTTTACACTTTTAAACTCAAGTTTTAGTTTTGGTCAAAATATATAATTAGGAAAAATCTTCAGATTGGATGAAGTATAAATTTAGCTATCTTAATTAAATTATATTAACTATTTATTAAATAGGAGTAATACTTTTTAAACTTTGATATACAAAAATATAAATCCTCCTTCGAATTTCTAGATTTCCTTTTTTATAACAATATCAATCTCCCAATAAACATATAAATGTGTTTTCCATAAAGAGTCTTAATTCAGCGGTCGCCCTTATGCATACCTCAGCAGAGTCCCAGAGACAGATAAAGTAGATACAACCCTAGGTATTGGTTCTTCTGAGGGCTACAGAGAACCACAGATTCTATGGTCATGGCAGATGGAGTTGACTGCCATGTCAGTTGGCCCTACCTTGGAGTTTGTGTTTCTGTGTGATGGAGCTGGACTCAGATGTAATCTTTTTTCACAAGCCTCTCCTGTTACGTTTACCAGAACTGTAATTGGTGCTGGGGTTTAATACATACTCAGAGGATCTGAATCTCTGGACTGACCGTATGATAGCCAGACCCTGAGCCTCAACAGACTTCAGTACACTCTGGTTTATTGGACTTACCCCACTCAGCCAACATGGAGTTGAAGAAGGTCAACCACCATACCATGGAGCCAAGAGTGCCTACAACTGAAAGCAGGAGGATTGCATCCAGTATCCATGTGGAATCTAAGCCCCCTCTTGATATAGATGTGGAGTGGACACAACCAATCCAAGGTTCATAGGATGGAGGAATAGAATATGGATTAGAGTGGACTTACTGATATTCTATTCATGAACTATTGTGATTAGTAATCGAAGAAAATGTGCCATTGGTGTGGAGAAAGTGGCCATGGTGGCTGCTGGGTTTGGGGAATGTGAGGAAGAGATGAGATGTGGAGGCGTTTTCAGGACTTGGAGTTGTCCTGGGTGGTGCTGGAGGGACAATTACCGGACATTGTATGTCCTCCCATGGCCCATTGGATGGAACATGGGAGAATGTGGGCTATGATGTGGACCATTGACCATGAGGTGCAGCGGTGCTCAGAGATGTATTCACCAAATGCAATGAGTGTCTCATGATGATGGAGGAGATTGTTGCTATGGGGGGAGGAGTGAGGTGAGGGGGGTGGAGGGTATATGGGGACCTCATATTTTCTGAATGTAATAAAAAATAAGTAAATAAATTTTTAAAAAAGAGTCTTAATTCAAAAGTCATTTATGAAAAGTCAGCATATATGCAAATTATGTAGTCAACAATCTTTTAAACTGCATCAGCAGTCAAACCTCTTCAACCCATTCTTTACTCTAATTCTGTTACACAGCTGGGGTATCTTTATCTCACCACTGATGGGAGCTTCCTCTTTGGTGAGGACAAAAACCAGACATTTCCCAATTATCTCTCAAATCAAAATTATCAAAACCTGGTGACTTGTGGCCTTGAACAAAAGTCATTTAACTTTATTAGGTTTCTGTTTCCTCACATTAAATAAAGGTGGTATTATTTATTTGTCTACTTCACTTTGTTCTTGTAGGAATCTAATAAAACAAATTTTAGGAAAGGCACTCAATCTGAACAATATAATTTCTATTCTCTCTAGAAGTTATTGCACCTTCTAAAAGAAAGATCATCTCAAAATGCATAAATTTATAAACACCAAAGAGACGGGAGGTCAGGCTCCACTGTTTTGGTAATGGAATGAAGATCAATAAAAGAGAGTAACTACTTTCAGATTTATAAAATGTCTTCTAGAACCTTCCTGCTACCTTAGGAGCTGAACATATTATGCTTCATAGTTTTATATTCATTATGCTTCATGTTACTTCATGTTATGAAATCACTGTAGTTCTTTTGGTTTAACAAATTTAAGAAGTCATGTTACACATATATATTCTTAAGACATTTCCATAATAAAGCTTACTTGTTTATTTCATGTTTGAGAAATTTACAAGAATTCTATGTTACTATGAACATAAAATTTTTCATTTCACATCTTAGTATACTGGTTACATAAAGTAGATGGTTTGTAAACTAACGTTAAGCTTCCACACGATAAGGGCTTTCTCAGGAAAATTTCTTTTTCAGGAAGACATTTAGAAATATAACCAACATATAATGTAGAATTAATCAAAAGGGAGATAGGGAATTTAAATAAATTTACTTGTTGATGTATGATACAGATTTCTGTTCTGAACCTGGTCCAGTTTATTAAAAATGACTAAGTCAATGTGATGATAGTGATGATGTTTAAATACTGACAAATTTATTTGGTACCTATAATAAATTAGAAAGCCAAAATTAATTATTTATGGTTGTTTTATTATTAAAGAGTACTCAGTAAAGCTCACAATTTTTTCACAAATTAAGACTTGGAATTTAAGAGACATATATTGAAATGAACATAATTTATATTAACCCAATTCTTAAGTTGGACACTAGAAAAATGTTGTAAGATGGAGAAAAAAATTACATCATTGTTAAGGATTGAATTGTGATCCACAAAAAGATATGTTCAAACCCAACACCCTCTTGGCCCCATAGATGTGATCCTTTTTGGAAATAGGATCTTTAAAGATATCATTAGAGAAGATTAGGCCAAATTAGATTAGGGTGGGTCCCAATCCAATATGACTGGTATTTTATAAGAAAAGGAAATTGGACAGTGAAACCAAAGGAGAGAAGATAGCCATATTACAGAAGCAGAAGCTGAGTTTGGCCACAGGCCAAAGAATGCCATGGATTGTTAACAGGTCATCACCAAACCCTACAGACTACAGAGGAAGTGTGGCCCCTGCACACACCTTGATTTAGACTTCGAGCTTTCAGAACTGTGAGACAATAAATTTCTGTTGTTTTAAGCTGCCCCATTTGTGACACTTATTTATGGAAGCTCTAGGAAACTAAGACAATCTTCATACCTCATTTGTGTCATAGGCCAAATGCCCAAGACTTATGTGGACAAGAGGAAAGGAATTAATCTCTGAATTCGGTTCTCACTGTATACAGCTGGTGATGTTGGAGAGGGAAAGCAGAAGAGCTGTAATGTGTGATTTCCAGGAACACTTTCCAGTGGAAAGGGCAAAGGAGACAGGGAATGCATTAAGAAATAAGAACTGAAGCTATAAAACTACCTCAATCAAGCTGTTTTAAAGAACACATGGAAAAAAAATTGAATTCAGAGGTGGCAACCTGATGTATACAACCAGAATTCATGAATACAGTATAAATTACAAGTCTATGGGGCAGAATTAGGTGGCCAACTGGGCCAAGGTGAGAGTTGATGAACGTATAAGATTATGGGGCGTAAATCTAAAAGAGGAAACTAGAAATGGGTTTAAACTATGACAGATCAAGAAAAGCAAGGAAGAGATGTTATAAGGTCCTGATAATTTGATATGCAGCAGGATGATTCTTCATCTATCTTTTATTCCCATGCATTTATCTTTGCATTTTAAAGGTTGCTAACATCTTGCTTCTACTTCATGGGAAAGAAGCAAAAATAAAAAGGTGTGTTTTGACTCCTCATTCTAGTCACAGCTAACCATTTGATTAACAAACTGGGACAGAAGGAACAACTGAGGTAGCAACCTGCTACAATCCCAGACAAGCACTGCAGGCTCTACTGTTACGCAGTCCAAGATTACATTCAGTTAGAATAAGAATGACTTCATGAATATGCAATTACATGATTTATTTTATACACTTAGTTCTATCTCATTCAGTGGGGGAAATAAAAGGTATGAAGCATTCCCAATTTTTTTAAGCACACAGCTTAATCAACCCTCCTTATATATATAATTTGAATTATTACTGTTCTGGCAGAATTCTACTTTTATAGCACAGATCCCTCTGTAAATTACACAAAGCTTCCCCTATAATATATGACTCTGCCTCTAGTTATTTTTTTTTTTTGTGTTATACACCTGTTGTGTATGTGTGTGGGGGGGGAGGGTAGTTTGCTCATGTTTATAATATCCTTTTGTCTTCAGCTAGGAGAGGAAAGAGAGCGACTCTCACACTGCAAGGACAACCAGAATAGGTTATCTTATCCCTGCTTTTTTAAACCAGCTTTGTGTCCTTGTGTCCTTTGTTTACCCCCCTCATGCAGGTATAAGAATGCACAAGAGCCCATGATTCTGTGTATTTTATCCCACTGTTTTAGCTCTTCTTCTCAATACGGTCTCAGTGATCAGTAAAATTTCCCCTGATTTTAATTAAGTTCACTTGTTTTATTTTAACTCACCTTGATCCTCACCTTTCCATCATCTTTATTAATATTGCCCACTTATTGCATTGAAGCAATGTTCAAACTGTAGGAAAAAAGAATGATGGGGTAGATGATCACAAGTAGTTTTTCTTCTGTACATTCTGGGTAAATTTAGGGCTGACAACTTTGAGCAAAACAAAATACATTTATTCTAGAATATATTATCAATAAAATATTCTTATTCCAGAATATGTTTGCCAAAAGGTAATTATGTTGTTATATATATAATGCTATTACTTTGAGAATAATGGAATTGTACATATCATGCTCAAACCATTTTTGTCTAAAATAATCAAAACAGGAGTGATGTCATCAACACGGTGACATAAGATATCACTGGAAAAGCCTCCCCTAAGAACCAACCAATAGAAGGAAAATTTCTACTTGCTTGGAACTCTGAAGGACAAAAGAGACTAGAAAAGTACTGCACAAATGCTCAATTAAAGAAAAAGAAAAGTAATCTCTAAGATTAGGTAAGATATATTCCACAGACCCTCCAGTCTGGACTTCTCCCCCTCTCTTGATCCCACAGAGCTGGTGAGTTGCATAGTGGCACAGGGCCTGGGTACTTCCTGCCATGGATGGAGACCACAGGGACACTCACAGCAGTGAACTATAACCTCACATATATCAAACAAAAGGAACCGAGTCTGCAGAAACCCATGGCAGAGCACAAGCTGCTGAGGAGTGCCATATTCAAGAGAGCCCCCTGGGAAACAAAAAAAAAAAGAGAGAGAGACAGCACTGCAGAACTGGCAAGAGGTGCACACACTCAATTGTCTCTGTTCACTGGATTGCCTAAATGCAAAATGGACCATTCTGGATGGACCCACCTTTCTGGGTTGACCCTAGCTGGGTACCTGTGGTGGGATACTCTAATGGAAGAAACAAAAGACAGAAAAGTCTCACGGAACCAAAACAAAAACAAAACCTGAGCTACTGTAAGACCGGATGAGGCACAAAACTGAGTAGTATAAGGAAAAGGGTATAAACTGAACTGGTCTGATTCTCTGGGTGTGATGCTCTTTGATTCTATTAAATTTACCTGAGATTTCTTTGCTTAAATTGATTAGGGTTTTGATTCGACCACATCAGTAGGGCATGACATAGAGTGGAGTCCCAGCCACACTGTTGGACTGATATAAATAGATATTCACTCAAGAAGACACACAAGAAGAGAAAGAAAGACACAGAAGAGGAGAGGAGTTTGTCAGCTTTGATACTGGAGCCCCAGGGAGAGATAAGCCATTTGCCTGATAGTTTGTAGCTAAGAGAACAGAGAAGCTGAGCAGCTGATAAGCCTTGTAAAGAAATTAGCTCTACACCAGACTGATATAGGAAGTCCTGAGAGACAAACCCTATGCCAGCCTAAAGCTGAGATCAGAAGAAGCAGGGCCCATGGGGCCTTAAGAGGAAGATGGAAGGAGAGACCAGGCAGAGATTGCCCACCATCTTGCTTCAACATGTGCCGCTGACTTTGGTGAGAAAGCAGCCTTGAGTTGGACTTTATAAAAGCCAATAGCACCTGTTGGTTAACTAATACAAGAGGCCACTGAGTGAGGAAGAGAACTGAAACAAATCATAGGAACTGAGGAGAAATTACTGCACAAAAACAGATCAAGATTTCCAGAGGAAAAAAACAGAAGAAAGGACGTTTTCTCCTGGAGTTGAATCAATTGCACAAAAAGTACAATCTTAAAAAACTTACTGCCTATTCAGGTCTAGGAAGAGATGGAGAAGAACTGAGAAAATCGGAACAGTTAAAGATGGACTACTCTAAAAGCCCAGAATAAGTTGGACCAAGTGTAAAAGAAGAGTCATAATACAAAGCCAATCAACAATAAAACCCTAAACAAGAGGAAAAAATGGGCTACAGAGTTAACACATCAAAATAATCAGATGCCCAGATATTAGCAAAAAATTACATAATATACTAAGAAACAGGAAGAAATGGTTCAGTCAAAGGAACAGATTAAAACTTCAGAGGAGAAACAGAACTTGGAACAACTAATCAAAGTAGTTCAAACAAATCTAAATCAATTCAAGGAGATGAAGTAAAATATGGATATAGCACTAAAGGATATTAAGAAGACAATGTCAGGGAATAAAGAAAAATGTAAAAAATTGAAAAAAATTATAACAAATTATATGGATGAAAGGTACAATAATGGAAATTAAAAACAAAATAAATACATACAACAGATTTGAATGGGCAGGAGAAAGAATCAGTGAACTAGAAGACACAGCATTCAGAATTATACAGTTAGAAGAACATATAGAGAAAAGAACAGAAAAAATTTAGCAGTGTTCCAGGGATTGGAGTGACAGCATGAACTTTATAAACCTATGTATCATGGATGTCCCAGAAGGAGAAGAGAAGGGAAAGGGCAAAAAGAATATTTGAAGAAATAATGGGCTGAACATTTCAAGAATATAGGTAGCACCTATTAAAGAAAATATACCAATTATGGTAAGCCCTCAGTGTTTTTGCATGTAACTCTGAACTTTATTCTCTGAAAAGTAAGACTTAGTGGTTTCTATAGTTTCCCAGGGTGGAAGGAAGGAAGAATAGAATAGATGGAACATAGCACATTGGAATTGTTCCTCATGATCTTGCAACGATGGATAGAGACCATTTTAAGTTTGGTCAAAACCTATCAAAGTGTATGGTGCAAAATGTATACCATAATGTAAATCATTGACCATATTTAGTAACAATGCTTCAGTATTTGTGCATCAATAGTAACAAATGTACCATAAACATGAAAAATGTTATTAATAAGGGAGAGTGATAGAGGGGGAGGGGGCTGGGTATATGGGAATCCCCTATATTTCCTGTGACTTTTCCTAACTTCAAAATGAAAAAAAAAAAAAAAAAAAGAAAATAAGACACTGGGGGAACATCTGGATGAAATTGTCATTGTACATAAAAATAACAGATCTTATGGTGATGAAAGAAATATTGAGAAAAAATTTATTGTACTTAATTTTTTTACTTTTATTTTTACCTTTAATTTTATTTTTTTATTCTTTTTATTTTTGTATTTATTATTACTTTATTTTATTATTATTTTTATTTGTTTATTTTGTTAGCTTTGTTTCTGGGAAGGTTTTGGATGACAAAAGGGTCACAACAGTGGCAGGGGAGAATCATTGGTGCAGAGTGTCAGTGATGGGGGGATGTGTGAGGAGGGGTGAACCTGGCACATGCCTCTATGGCATATAAATATGTTCAAGTGGTCATGGAATGTTGTCTCAGTGGGTGGAGACCCACACAATAACAGAAGGAATATTGAATTCCCATCCTGGGAAGTCCTGCTACGTTCTCTAATAAAATAGCAAGAATTCCTGGAGTACATGGGCAGTACATAGTGAAGGAAGATAGACCATAATACTAGGTCCTTGATATTAATGGCTGTACTGAAGAACCTTTTCTTAAGAAATTGAAATTTACCCTACTGTTATGTATTGCCTAGAGTCACCTTCTGAAAGCTTCCTTGTTGCTCAAATGTTGCTTCTCTCTAAGCCAACTCAGCATACAAATGTACTTCCATCCTCCTGGTATGGGACATGATCCTGGGGATGAGACCCCTTGGCACTGAGGTATTATTACCAAGCACCAAAAAGCAATGCATTTGGAAAAAGAACTGTGACCAAAATGGGGAGACATTATATACAAATGAGTTTTTATGGCTAAGATATTTCAAAGCAAGTCAGGAGGTCATTCCAGAGGTAACACTTATACATATCTCAGCAGGATCTCATTGACTGCCACAGTAAGAAGTACCTCAAACAGGGGGACTCCTAAGGATTCTACAGACATCTACACACTATAGACAGGACAGACAATCTCAGGAATTCAGCACTCTGTCAGTGGGGCTTACTTTGGAATATATGCTCCCCAATGTATCAGAGTTAAACTCACTCACAATTTCCCTACACATGACTTCTCTGCCCTTTTATTTGAGCTTATAATTAGCACTATACTCATTAAACATATGACCCAGAGACTTAAAACTTCAGTCTGTTCATATACCGGTTGAGCCCTGAATCTCAGCAAGAACTGCAACACCTACTCTGCAATTCATTGGACTCACCCAGGACAACTAACAAAAGGATGATGATGGACAATGCTCATCCCATAAAAGAGAGAGTATCTACAACTATGAGCAAGAAAGTTCCATCCATCTGCCCCATGGGATCTATTAATAAATCCCCACTCAATCAGAAGCAGAGTGGGCATAACCATCCCAAAATCCTCTAGATTGAGGAATAAACAAACATAAATGGGGAATGCAACTATGGAATTAAGTAGACTTGAGATTATTCTAACAATGGAAGAACTTGTATCACTGATATAAAGGCAGAGGCCATCAGAGATTCTGAGGGGAGGTGAAGAGACAGGTAAAAATAGGTGTAACATCGGGTACTTTGGGGACATTGGAATTGTCCTGCATGATATTGCAATGATGGATACAGGCCATTATACATTTTGGCAAAACCTATAAAATTGTGCATTGCAAAATGTAAACTCTAATGTAAACTATAGACCATGGTTATTAGCAATTCTTCAATATGTGTGTTCATCAGTTTTAACAAATGTACCACAGTAATAAAGGATGCTGTTAATGTGGGTAAGTGTGTATGTGGGGGGAGTGGGTGGGGCATATGGGAATCCCCTATATTTTTGACATATCACATACATAATCTAACGCTTCTTTAAAAATAAAAAAACTAAAAAATATCTTATTTATTATTACATTATTTTATGTCAAATTAAGTAATCCCAGGTGGAATATAATTTTATAACATGGACTGGTATTACTAATGTTATTTTATCTACTGGGAACTACACAATAAAATGGTGAAAAAAAAATTGTTGACCAGCCAGGAAAGACATATTTGGCTTTCCCAATACTTTTCCAGGCATGGAAGACCTGGTTGAACCGCATTACTGGTTTTGACTACTTAAACAGGGTGATAGTAAAGCTTTAGGAAAAGTAAACTAAGAATCAAATCAGAACAGTGAACTAAAACCACTAAGCAAGAGAGAGAAATTGATCAACAGAGCAAAATCATGAATATAAACAGATAACTAGGTATCAACAAAAGATAACAATCCATACTATGAAATAGGAAGATATTGCCCACTCAAAGGAACAAGCCAAGAATCAAGATGAGACTTGAGTTTAAGGCAACTAATAAATGATGCTCACACTTCCTTAATCAATTTAAGATGAAGTAAAATATGACTAGAGATAAAGGATATTAAGGTGATACAATGTGAGCAGAAAGAACTATTTGAAAGCCTTCAAAAAAGTAACATATCTTATGGAAATGAAAGACACAAAGGATGAGATTAAAATTACATTAAAGGGGGACAAACAGCAAGATGGCGGCAAAGTAAGGCACTTCTAGAGTCAGCTCCTGCTACAGGACAGTTAGTAAACACCCAGAACTATCTGGAGCTAGCTGAAGCACCTGTCTGGGGACTCTGGGAGACCAGAAGAGCATCCCGCAACATCCTTGAAGGAATGGAAGGAGGAAACTGCCCATCTGCAAAAAAGATTCATATGTAGAGTGCTCTACACCACAGAGACTGGTGACCATCCTCCACTGGAGGCAAAAGCCACCTCAGGAGCTGCTCCACAGCTGGAATTGAAAACTCCATTTCCCAAAAACAGGGGAGGAAGAGATGGATGGGCACCAACTTCAGCTACTGATGAGTAAATTTGGCAGGCTAAAGTATAATCCTAAGAACAGCTAAAGTTTGCACCTGCCCAAGTAGCTGCCATCTGAACTCCACTCCTGGCACAAGGGGAAGCAGGGTGGACTGAAAATCACAGTGCTGGTAAGACCAGGCTTCTTTCCATCCAGGTCAGACTGCAGGTCTAACCTAAGCCCCAGCCCCACCTCTGCACAACTAGCAAGGGAGAAAGAGCAGGAAGCCCTAAACTAAAGAGACCGAACCCAGAATAAATACTCCAGTAAGCCAGATGCCAAGAAACCAACAAAAAATGGCAATCCACACCAAGAAACAGGAAGATATAGCCCAGTTAAAGGAACAAGATAAGCCTCCAGATAACATAAAGGAGTTGAGACAACTAATCATAGATGTTCAACCAAATCCCCTTAATAAATTCAATAGGATAGCTAAAGAGATTAAAGATATTGAGAAGACACTGGATAAGCTCAAAGAAGAATTTTAAAGCATACACAGGAAAATAGCAGATCTTATGGGAATGAAAGGTACAATAAATGAAATTTTTAAAAAATTTTGGAATCATATGTGGCAGATTTGAGGAGACAGAACAAAGGATTGGTGAGCTTGAAGAAATGGCCTCTGAAAGTGAACATACAAAAGAACAGATGTAGAAAAGAACGGAAAAAAAATTGAACAAGGTCTCAGGGAACTAAATGACAGCAAAAGACCTGTAAGCATACATGTATGGGTGTCCTAGAAGGAGAAGGAAATAGGGGAAGAAGGAATATTTGAAGAAATAATGGTAGAAAATGTCCCAACCCTATTGAAGGACATAGATATCATGTCCAAGAAACACAAAGTACTCTCACCCAAAAAAATCCAAATAGACCAACTCCAAGAATATAGTAATCAGAATGTCAAATGTCAAAGACAAAGAGAAAATTCTGAGAACAGCAAAAGAAAAGCAATGCACATATAAGGGATACCCAGTAAGAGTAAGTGCTGATTTCTCACCAGAAAACATGGCAGCAAGAAAAGAGTGGTATGATATATTTAAGATACTACCTGAGAAAAACTTCCAACCAAGAATCTTATATCCAGCAAGATTGTCTTTCAAAACTGAGGGTGAGGTTAGAATATTCACAGATAAACAGAAACAGAGAATTTCTAACCAAGAGACTAGGTTTTCAGGAAATACTAAAGGGTGTGCCAGAGCCTGAAAAGAAAAGACAGGAGAGAGAGACCTGGAAGAGAGTCTAGAAATGAAGATTATGTCAATAAAAGTAACCAACAGTGTCAAAAGAGTGGTGAAAATAAAATATGACAGAAAACTCAGTTATTCAGGAATAAAATTAACCAATGATGCAAAGCACTTGTATTCAGAAAATTGCAATTCAGTGTTAAAAGAAATTTTAAAAAGTGCTAAATAATTGGAAGAATACTCCATACTCATCGATTGGAAGACTAAATATCATTACGATGTCAGTTCTACTCAAATTTATATACAGATTCAATGCAATCCTGATAAAAATTCCACCAGCATTTTTTTTATTGAAAACATGATTACCAAATTTATTTGGAAGGGTAAGGGGTCCTGAATAGCCAGAAGCATCTTAAAAAGGAAAAGCAAACCCTCATCTCCAGACTTTAAATTGTATTACCTAGCTATAGTGGTAAAAACAGCATGGTACTGGCATAAGTCAGACACATAGACCCATGGAACCAAACCGATGGTTCAGAAACAGATCCTCACATATATGGTCAAGTGATTTTTGACTAGCCTGTAAAACCCACACAGCTTGAGCAGAACAGTTCATTCAAGAAATGGTGCTGAAATAACTGGATATCTATAGCCAAAAGAAGAAAGAGGATGCCCATCTCATACCTTATACAAAAATTAACTCAAAATGGATAAAAAAACTGAAAATAAAAGGAAGAACCATAAAGTTTCTAGAAGAAATTGTAGGAAAATATCTTCAAGACCTGGTGGTAGGTGATGGATTTTTTAAGGAGATAAGAGGAGGACTGAGATGAACTATTGATGTTTAATATATGTAGAAGTTTTAATTAGCTTTACTGTAAAAGTGTGAAAATGTATAGAGTGGAAGGTAACACATAGTCAGTAATAGCTAGTTTATAAATGGGTATGTGATTGAAAATGGTAGTCTAGGTATGTAAATGTCAATTGACAGAATGCTAGAGAATAATCTAGAAACTGAATAACATGGTAAACGAAGAAGTGGATGAGAATTGTGTTTGATGGTACAGATACAAGAATGTCATTTGTTAGCTAGAGCAAATGTACATCACTACTGCAGGGTGGTAGGAACCTGGAGAAGCATGAGACAGATACAACTGTTGTGACCTATGGACTGTGGTTAGCAGTAATAATATAATATTCTTGCTCTATGCCAAAATGTACTGTGTTGATAATGGGGCAGTATGGAGAATGTGTGCCAAATGTACACTATAGATGTGGTAACAATCAGATGATATTATCTTATCTGTAGCAAATGTTCCACCACAATGTAGTGTGTTGATAGAGGGGTGTTGTTTGGGAATTCTGCACATGTGTATGATTGTTTATAAGTTTACAACTTCTGTCATAAAAATATATTTAAAAATAATAATACAGTGGGTTAGGGGAAAAATACACCAAATGTACGATAAGGACTGTAAGATTTTGCCATTATTCCTTCACAATTTGTAACAAATGTCTCACAACAATGCAGGCTGTTGGAGGGTTGATGTTTGGAACCCCTGTATAACGTTATGCATGTTTGCTTTGTAAGTCACAACTTTTTCTATACACTTATTGTTTATGTATGTTCATACATAAATGATATAAATATAATAATAACAATAGGGCAGGTTGGGGGAAATACTTTGGTTAGTAGTAATATTTTGACAATGCTCTTAATCATTAGTTAAAAATGTTTAACAACAATGCCAGGTATTGGTAGTAGGGTGAGGTGTGAGAGTCCTATGATGTTATATATGTTTGTTTTGTAAGTTCACAACTATTATTATATACTTATTGCTTTTGTACATTTATGTATGAGTGATATACTTCAAAAATTTTTAAAAAGCAAAATAAAATACATTAGAGGTGCATAACAGCAGTTTTGAAATGTTAGAGGATCAATTAAGTGAATCTGAAGATACGACATTTGAAATTGAAAAGAGACAGAAAAAGATAGTAAAAAATTGAACAGGGTCTCAGGGAACTGAATGACAAATGAAACACACAATCATATGTGTTATAGTTGTCCCAGAAGGAGAAGAGAATGGAAAAGGGGTAGAAAGAATATATGAAGAAATAATGACTGAAATTTTTCCAACATTTATAAAGTTGTGAATATCAATATCTAAGTAGGACAACATACTCCAAACAGAATAAAACCTAATAGACCTACTCTGAGACATCTACTATTCAGATTGTCAAAGGGCAAAGATAAAGATAGGATTCTGAGAGCAGCAAGAGAAAAGCAATGCATTATGCACATGGGATTTTTCATAAGGCTAAGGGCTAATCTCTCTTCAGAACCATGGATGTTAGAAGGCAGTGGTATAATATATTTAAGGCACTGAAAGAGAAAAACTGCCAGCTAAGAATTCTTTATCTGGCAAAACTATCCTTCAGAAATGAAGGCAAGTTTAAAGTTTTCACAGGCAAACAAAAATTGAGAGGGTATGTTACCAAGAGACCAAATATAAAAGAGATAGGGTGTGTTACAATCTGGTAGGAAAATACAAGGAGAGACTCTTGGAAAAGACTGTACAAATGAAGAATGTAAGGGAGAAAAACTTAAAGGGTTAAAAAACAGACAATAGTAAAATATGACAACAGAAAGCCAAGAAATAAAATGGACAATGTAATGCTTTTATCATAATAACACTGAATGTTAATGGATTGAACTCTCCAATCAAAAGATATAGATTGATAGAATGGATAAAAAATATGGGCCATCTATTTGTTGTCTACAAGAGACTCACATTAGAGATAAAGGCACAATCAAGCTGAAAGTGAAAGGTGTGGCTGAGCGTGAGGGTGTCGTCCTCGCTCAGGCCCAAGAGTCGGGGGGGCTTGCTCCTGCTGAACCACCGGCGGGGGGTGCCCCAAGAGGGAGCACTGGTCCTCCAGGCGTGGGGGACGCGCGGTTGGGGAAAAACCACGGAGACCACTTGAGCGCAAGAACAGGTCTGCTTTATTGCGGAAGTACACTTAGCTATATAGGGTTGGGTAGAGGGAGGGGCGTGATGAAGGGAGGGCTGGCTAAGGGGCGGCTGTGGACAGGCTGAAGCTGATGGATAGACCTGAGGTAAGCAGTTACTGGGGAAGAGGGCAGATTGTGGGTTGGCAATATGGGCGGGACTGGCGGGAAGGGTGGCGGGGGCTGGAAGGGGAGGAGGGGTGGAGAAAGGCGGCAACAATTGTTCCTTTTGTTTTAAAAAGAAATTGAAGCAACAAGTTTTGGTGCGCACGGTGGGTGTGAATGGCTCAGCGTGCGCAGCAACAAAAGACAAGGATTAGGAGGAAGAGTAGGAGGAAAAGGAGGTTATAGGGATGGGCACGGGGATAAGATGAGGGGTGGGGGGAGACCATGAGGACCGGCCGGTCGTGAGCGGACAGCATAGCATCTGGCCAGGATGCATGTGCCCACCATTAGGGTCGGCGCATGCCGGCGCCTGGCGCGCACCGAGCCTTGCCAGCGAAACGGGCCTGTGATGCCCCTGTACCCCTCGCCCGAGGGGGAGGAGTAGTTGGGGAGAAGTAAGGAGAGGAAGACAAGAAGCTATAGGTGTGCGGTCTGGAGTAGGTGGAGAAACCTGTGGCAGCGGGGTTGTGTCCCCCCCACTCATAAGACGGAAGGTTCGTGCGTCCAGTGAGGTTGGCGACATCAGTAGTGAAAGAGGGGGCGGAGGCGGTTACGTTCGAGGCGAGGAGCCTTTTTTGTTGCCAGAGGGAGAGGGTCCAATTGAAGGGCTGGTGACTCGGGTTGGCAGCGGCTGGGAGAGTGAGGGAAGCCAGGACGAAGAGAACGGCTGCGAGGCTGTGTAGCGGCATCATCTGACGGTGCGGCATCTGTGGAGAAAACTCCTCGCTCTCCACACTTGGCGAGCGGGCAGCATGAGGGGGGTAAGGAGAGCGGGATAAGGGTCTGAAACGTTTTAAGAAGGGGCGTTCCTTGATGATGGCTGGTGCTGGATCCGGGTGAACGGGGCGACCTCTGGGCCGTATCCACTGTCAATGTTATCTCTCACCGAAGGCATAGGGTGCTGGTCGTTCGGTGGAACTAATGGGTCAGTGGTGGGCCGAATGCAACGCCCAGGAACCCAGAGCGGCTGCGGCTCATAATCTGGAAAGACGCAAGCAAAGCCCCTCCCCTGTGCTAGGAGGGGAGCTGGATCTTGCCAACGATTTGTGGCAGGGTCTTTCCAATGGACGAGGGGAACTTGCGAGGGCTGCCACATGGGTCCCCAGTGTTTATGGGTGGGGGAGAGTCCATGGTCATCGAAGGTTAGGAGATTGTGATGAATGAGGCAGGCAGTCACGACGTCGGCGGGGGCCTTGTGGGGAGAGGAGGCCCTTTCTTTTTGAATGAGTAGCTTGAGCTGTTGGTGAGTGCGCTCGACGATTCCTTGCCCCTGTGGATTGTATGGAATGCCAAAATGATGCGTGATGTGATACATCTGCACAAAGCTGGCGAAGGCGGCACTGCAATACGCTGGTCCATTGTCTGTTTTGAGATCCCATGGAATTCCCATGAACAGAATAGCTTGGCGAAGCGCCTTAATGCAATTTTTGGCGCTCTCCCCCGCAAGAGGAGCTGCATAGCACAGATGTGAAAAGGTGTCAATTGCCACATGAAGATATTTGAGGCGGCCAAATGCGCTGACATGAGTGACATTTAATTGCCACCTTGAGTTGGGGCGGAGGCCGCGGGGGTTAACACCCTGAGGCTGCAAAGGCCCAAGTGGCAACAATGGCGCGCAAGTCCGGCACGCGCGCACAAGGTGTTTGCAAGTTTCAATGGGAAGGTCTGGGAAGAGCTTCCGGATGGACCACGCAGAGAAGTGGAATTGGGAATGCAGGA
Source organism: Dasypus novemcinctus (assembly GCF_030445035.2). Classification (NCBI taxonomy): domain Eukaryota; kingdom Metazoa; phylum Chordata; class Mammalia; order Cingulata; family Dasypodidae; genus Dasypus; species Dasypus novemcinctus. Next base: position 30,594,920 of record NC_080679.1, read on the forward strand.
GCTTGGCTTGATTAACAAAGTCTCCAAGCCGTGGCCCGTCGGCAGGGCTCTCATGGAGGAGGACTGGGTTTACCTGGCGGCTTGACACAGAAGCATCAGCGAGGTCATTCCCTTGAGCCAGCGGTCCTGGTAGGCCAGAATGGCTTCTGATATGAGCAATGAACCAGGGCTGTTGCCTCGCCTCAAGCAGTCGCTGTACGAAGGCGAGCGCTCGATCAATGTTTGAGTCACCCGGTAAGAAAGTGGCAAGCGGGAGGCTGCGGCACACTTGAAGAGTGTATAGGCTGTCAGTGAAGATGTTGAGAGACTGGTTTGGGTGGAGGTTAAGGACTGCAGCGATGGCTAGAAGCTCACCTACTTGAACAGAGAAGTCATTTGTGAACAGCAGCTGCTGTGGCTCAGGATTTCCAGGAGTGTATATAATGGCTGCAAATGCCGTTTTTGAGGCATCTGTGAAGGCAGTGATGGCTGAAGGAATCGGGTTCCGCGCGGGCAATGGATGGAACGGGTTGGAAAACGCCAATTGAGACATTCCCTGCAGCAATCGGTGATGAGGATAGTGGTTGTCAAAGGAGCCGCGAAAGAGCTCTACCAGGCTCTGCATTTGGGCATTGTTCATGATGAGGGAGGTAACTTCCTTGGCATCTAAAGGCCAGACAATGGTGTGTGGCGGGATGCCATACGTTTGTATGGAGAGAAGTACTAAGTCAGTGGCCAACGCGATCCAGGCCCTTGTAAAAGGGCAGATTTTCGGGAGTTTGCTCTTTGACGTATGCAGAAAAAGGAGAGGGCCATCTTGCCACAAGAGACCTGTGGGAGTGATTGGTGTTGGCAGAACTAAAGCCAAAATTGGAAGGTTAGGGGAGAACCGCTCCAGGCGGCACTGCTGCAGAGCGGCGCTAACTTGCTGGACGACTTCTCGAGCAGCAGGAGTGATGGTGATGCTGTGGGTGGCTGCAGTTGGTGGGCTGTCTTTGGTCTGCAAGAGCTCGAAGAGGGGTTGCATCTGCGCTGTTGTGATGGGCAGCGCCGAGCGAAGCCAATTGATTTGTCCGCAAAGTTGTTGGAGTTCAGTCAGCGTCATCTTGTGAGAGACATGAATTTGTGGGCTTGTGGGCTGAATGAAGTGATGAAAATGAAAGCCCAAAAATTGAAAAGGAGGTTGGAGGTTTATTTTGTCTGATTGCACGGTAAGTCCAAGGCTTGAAAGGTTTGTCATCACTGCAGAGAGCAGGTCATTGAGGAGCGCGGCGGAGCTCGCTGCTAAGAGAAGGTCATCCATATAGTGGAGAATGTATGTTTGCTCTGGATGAAACTTTGAGCGCAGCGGCTCAATGGCATGGTTGACATAGAGCTGACATATGGTTGGGCTGTTCCGCATACCTTGCGGTAGCACTCGCCATTGGAATCGAAGCGCTGCGCCCAGGTTGTTGGTGCGTGGGACTGTAAACGCAAATCGCGGACAGTCTCACGGGTGAAGAGGAATAGAGAAAAAGCAGTCCTTGATGTCGATGGTCGCCGCGTGAAAATGCTGGGGGACTGTGGTGGGATACGGACATCCTGGCTGAGGTGACCCCATTGGCTTGATATGCTTGTTGATTTCGCGGAGATCGTGGAGGAGGCGGTATTTGCCAGTGCTCTCTTTGCTGATGACAAAGACTGGTGAATTGTAGGGACTAGTGGATGACTCTATATGCCCTGCTTGTAGCTGCTCTTCGACGAGGGCAGAGAGAGCTTGCAGCTTGTGAGCTGGCAAGGGCCACTGCTCGACCCAGATGGGCTCCTCTGTGTCCCATTCCAGAGGGATAGGGTCAGGTCTTGAGATGGGAGCAGTGGCCCCTAGAAGGGGGGGGGGCAGCGCAGCTGAGAAGGCTTCTGTGGTGATTCGGGCCTTTAGCTGGCTGAGGACATCTCTCCCCCATAAGATGGTTTGGACAGACGAAAGGACGAGTGGGTGAATTTGGCCTTCGTGGCCTTCTCGGTCGCTCCAATGCAGAGGCTGGGATGTTTTCTGGGAGGTGGCGGCCCCAGTGGTGCCGATGACTTGAGGGCCAGTTTCCAGAGGCCAGTGATTGAACGCAGCGACTTCGAAGGGAACACAGGAGACTTCAGCGCCGGAATCCAGGAGCCCATCGAGCCATTGCCCATCAGTTTTGAGCTCTAATGAGGGTTTTTGGTGGTGCGTGATGGGCATTGTCCACATTATGGCTTGGGAAGTCTTGTGGAGGCCTCTTGGGGGAGGGGCTGAGGCCTGCCCCGCTGGGAGTTTAAAGGCTGCTGAGGACTTTGGGCAGAACAGCAGTCACGGGCCCAGTGATATCCTTTCCCACAACGTGGACATGGCGTAGAAGGGCCCCTTGGCCACCGCAACGGCGGGTCTGAGCGAGGCGCTGGGCCTGGTTGGGAGCACTCACGGACGAAGTGGCCGGGCTGGCCGCACCGAAAGCAGACAGAAGTGGGGCGGATGAAACAGCCATGGCAGAGGCAAAGGCAGCGGTGAGTGTTTTGACTTGTGGGTCAACGTCACGGCAAGCAAGGACCCATTCGTGCAGAGCTTTGTCGCGTATGGGAAGGACCACTGCCCAGAAAGGCGCAAGGCACCAGTCTATGATAAGTTCTTTGGCCAGCGCAAACTGGGCGTCCTCGCTAGAAATTTTCCGCTGGCAAGCTTCCAGGGTGCGGGCGACAAATGCTGAGAAAGTCTCATTAGAGTCTTGAAGCAGTTGCGCGAGCTTGGTGGGCTGCTTGGTGGAGACTAGAGAGAAAGACCGCTGGACGAGGACTTTTACCCGGTGCCAAAACCCTGGGTCAATTTGGAGGTAAGAAAGAGGGTCTGCATAATTGTTGGTCCCCGTGTATGCATTGGAGGGATCGAGGACGCCAGCTTGGGCATTCTCCACGATTTGCCGGTCAACAGCCGCTTGGTAATGGGTGCACCATTCAATAAATTGACCCGGCGTCAGGATGGCACGGGCTAGTGCAATCCAGTCATATGGGAGAACGAGTTGGGTCCCCAACTCCTCAAGTAGTTGCTGCGCTTAAGGGCTGCCAATTCCGTCTTCCTTTACAGCTTTGCGGAGGGTCCTGACCTCTTCCGCTGTAAAGGGTAGCCAAGTTTGGGGTCGCTGCGGCGTGGGCTGCGGATTTAGCGGATATAGCTGGGGGATTTGAGAAGACGTGGCACCGGGGACCGATGGAGCAGCTAAGGCAGGTGAAGGGCTATTGCCGTACGGCGGCGGCAAGGGATAAGCGGAACACGGGTGAGAAAATGGTGGCCTAGCGGCTTCCGGCCGACAACAAAATGGCGGCGGGATTCTTCCGGGCGCCGGCCAAGATGGCGGAGCAGCCACATCCGGCAGTGGACAAAATGGCGTGAGGGGCGCTTCCGGTTTAGCGGAAGATGGCGACCATGCTGTTTCTGGGCCCGAACCGGATGCTGACTGGGCAGGAAGAGGCGGGTAGAGGCGGGAGGAGGAGGACACCGGCGGAGAAGAAGCCGGATGTGCGCCATCTTGGGCAGAAGTGGGGGAAGAAGGCGGAAGTCCGCCATCTTGGGGAGCGGCAGGAATGGTTTCTGTCTGCTGCGGGGAGCTCGGGCGGGGAGGTTCGCGCTCGAGAGCGGCAGCAAGTTGGTTAGACAAAGAGTCAATGTCGGCGGACTCATCGGGATCACAGTCTAGAGGCCGTTTGGGAGAAGCTTCATAAACGGCTTCGGTCGGAGCGCCAAGGAGACAGGCGCGAATGGCAACGAGAACGGGTAAGAGGCCTGTTGGGAAGGTGCGTTTCTCGTGCTCCATGGCGGAGGTGACTCGATCTATGAGTCGCGAGTATGTATCTGGGCTCCAGAGTTGGCAGGTGGCGAGCCACGGATTAAAAGGGAGCAAGAGATCCCAGTACTTTTGGAGCTGCCGCAAGGAGACGCGGACTCCATTGGCATTGAGCAGGGCAGCGAGGGCCCTGACTTGCGGCGCCTGACGCAATGACAAAGAGGCGCCCATGACGGGATGGGGACGGGACGACGGCGAGGGGTCCCTTGGGGCTCGTCCGGGCGAGGGGTCCCTACCTGGAGAGGAGGATGATCATAGCAGCAGCAGCAGCAGAGAGGGGCCGGGGGAGGAGCTGCCACGTTGGGTGCCAGTTGTGGCTGAGCGTGAGGGTGTCGTCCTCGCTCAGGCCCAAGAGTCGGGGGGGCTTGCTCCTGCTGAACCACCGGCGGGGGGTGCCCCAAGAGGGAGCACCGGTTCTCCAGGCATGGGGGATGCGCGGTTGGGGAAAAACCACGGAGACCGCTTGAGCGCAAGAACAGGTCTGCTTTATTACGGAAGTACACTTAGCTATATAGGGTTGGGTAGAGGGAGGGGCGTGATGAAGGGAGGGCTGGCTAAGGGGCGGCTGTGGACAGGCTGAAGCTGATGGATAGACCTGAGGTAAGCAGTTACTGGGGAAGAGGGCAGATTGTAGGTTGGCAATATGGGCGGGACTGGCGGGAAGGGTGGCGGGGGCTGGAAGGGGAGGAGGGGCAGAGAAAGGCGGCAACAGAAAGGTTGTAAAAAGATATTCCAATTTAACAGCCAAAAAAAAAAAAAAAAAAACAACCACCAGTAAGTATAGCAGTACTGATATTGGATAAAATATATTTTAAATGCAAAATTATTATAAGAGCTGTATATAATAATAAAAGGAACAATTCACCCAGAAGAACTAACAATAATACATATTTATGCACCTGTGATAGATGCCCCAAAATACTTAAGAAACACACTGGCAAACTGAAGAGAGAAATAAATATCTCCACAATATTAGCTAGAGAATTAAGCACTTCAAGCTCAGCATTAGATAGAACATCTAATGTTATAAGATGATATATAAGGAAACTAAGCTTGAATAATATAAGTGAACTAGACCTAAGAGACATTTATAGAGCATTATACACCAAAACAGCAGGATATACATTCTTCTCAAGTGCTCATGAAGCTTTCCCCAGGATAGACCAAATGTTGGTAAATAAGTCAGATCTCAATAAATTTTAAAACATTGAAATTATACAAAACACTTTCTCTGATTACAATGGAATTAATTAGAAATTAATAACAGGCAGAAAAATGAAAAACTCCACGATTATATGGAGATTAAACAATACACTCTTAAATAATCAGAGAGTTAAGAAGAAGTTACAATAGAAATTAGTAAGTATTTCAATAGAGATGATAAGGAGAACACAATCTACCAAGATTTTTGGGATACAGCAAAATCAGTGCTGAGAGGGAAATTATAGCCCTCAATGCTTATATTCAAAAGAAGAAAGAGCTAAAATCAAATACCTAGTTGCATACCTGGAGGAATTAGATAAAGAACAGGAAAAAAAAAAATCCCAAAGCAAGCAAAAAAAAAGAAACAATAAAGATTAGGACAGAAATAAATGAAATGGAGGGAAAAAAAAACAATGGAGAAAATCAACAGAACTAAAAGTTGGTTCTTTGAGAAGATCAACAAAATTGATAAACACTTAGCTGGATTAAAAGAAGATACAAATAAATAAAATCAGCAATAAGAAGACTGGCATTACTACTGACCCAATAGAAATAAAAGGATACAATAAACAACTGTATGTCAACAAACTAGACAACATTAATTAAATGGACAAATTTCTGGAAACACATGAATAAATTCCACTGACAAGAGAAAAAACAGAAGACCTCAACAAACCAATCACAAGTAAAGAAATTGAAACAGTCTTCATAAACCTCAACAAAATGAAAAGCCCAGGACAAGATAGTTTCACAGGTGAATTCTATAAATTATTTAAAGAAGATCTAATACCAGTCTTGCTCAAATTCTCCCAAGGAAAAAAAAAACTGAACAAGACGGAGTGATACCAAACTCATTCTATAAAGTTACTATCACAGTAATACCAAAGCCAAATAAAAAGATTTCCAAAAAAATTACAGACCAATTTTTTTAATGAATATGGATGCAAAAATCCTCAACAAAATACTTGCTAACCAAATCCAAAAATACATAAAAAACTTTTATTTCACCATCAAGTGGGATTTATACTAGGTATGCAAGGGTTGTTCAACATAAGAAAATCAATCAGTGTTATACAACACATTAATGAATTGAAGAAGAAAAATCACTTGATCACCTTGATTGACACAGGAAAGGCATTTGGCAAAATACAGCATCCTTTCTTGATAAAAATTCTCTGAAAGATAGGAATTAAAGGCAACTTTTTCAGTATGGTAAAGTGCATACTTGAAAAAACCAAAGCTAACATTGTACTTAATGGTAAAAGACTGAAAACTCTCCCACAGATTGGTAATAAGACATGGATGCCACTGTTATTCTTTATTGTGCTAGAAATTCTAGCAGGAGCAATTGGGCAAGAAAATGAAATAAAAGGGAGCCAAATAAGTAAAGGAAGAAATAAAACTTTTGCTATTCACTGATGATATGATCCTATACTTAGGAAATCTTGAAAAATCCACAACAAAACTGTTAGAACTTATAGATAATTTCAGCAATGTGCCAAGATACAAGATTAATATGAAAAATCAATAATATTTTATAGATTAGTAATTTTCAATCTGAGGAGGAAGTCAGGAAAAATTCCATTTACAATAGTGACTAAAAGAATCAACTATTTAGTAATAAATTTAACCAAGATATAAAGGGCCTGTATTCAGAAAACTATAAAACACTGCTAGAAGGACAATCTGTGTTAATGGGTTGAAAGACTAAATATCACTAAAATGTCAATTCTACCCATACTGATCTACAGATTTAGCACAATACCAATAATATTACAATATTTTTCTTTGTAGAATTGGAAAAGTCAATTACCAAATTTACATGGAATAGGAAGGGCCCCCAAATAGCTAAAAATACTTTTAAAAAGAAGAATGCAGTTGGAAGACTCTCATTTCCAGACTTTAAAGCATATGATCTACTTACAGTGGTAAAAACAGTATGGTTCAGGCATAAAGATAGACAGATTGAGCAATGGAATTGAATCAACAGTGCATAAAGATTCCTCACGTCTATGGTCAAGTGAGTTTTTACAAGGCTGTCAAGCCCACTCAGCTGGGTCAATAGCCTAGTGAAACAAATGGTGCTGGGAAAACTGGATATCCATATTTAAAAGAAAGAAAGATCCTTATCTCACACCTTATAAAAATTAATTCAAAATCGATTAAGGACATAAATATGAAAATAAAAACCATAAAACTCTTAGAAGAAAATGCAGAGAAACATTTTCGAGATCTTGTGCATGGTATTGGGTTTCTTGGAACTTAAAAAACCAAAGCATGAATAACTAAAAAAAAAAAAAACAGATACATGGGACCACCTCAAAATTAAACACTTGTTTTTCTTCAAAAGAATTTGTCAAGAAAATAAAAAGACAGCCTACTCAATGGGAAAAAAAATCTTCAGAAACCATATTGTTATCTGAGAAGAGATTGATCTCCATGTTATATAAAGAGATCGCACAGCTTAAAAAATGACAACTCCATTAAAGAATGGGCAAAAGAATTGAGCAGGCATTTTTTTGAGGTGGATTAGAAATGGCCAAAAGACACATAAAAAGATGTTCAATATAATATTTATGCAATTTAAAACATAATAAAATATAAAATTTAATGAAAGGAATATGGGGTTTGAATTTTTGAGATATGAATGAATACAATTAATTTTTTTCTCTCTTCATATTTTTCATTAATAAGGAGACCTTGACTATGTCATTTAACTAATTTGTTAGTCTCTGTATCTTTCTGAACTTCAGAGGAATAACTGATTTAGCAGTTGGAATTAGATGAGATAAAAGTGCCTGAAAAAGAACATTTTAGGAGTAATTTTTCCATAACATGTTGCGCTGCCTTTTTCTATTCTTTTATTTTTGTGAATTTGAAATAAAGCTGTTAATAAAAAAAAAATTGTAATTCAGTCAGAAAAGCCATATGCAAATAACAGTGGGCAAAATAAACTACTTTATCTTCCTCTGCAATGAAATGTTAAGTGACCTTTTGTTCTAAGAGGAATTTCTTTAGGTACTTTTAGCAGGTATTTTCATTTATATAATATTACATCAAATATTATTATTTTATACTGATTCATAATATTCATCCATACATATATTGTAAATCCTCTTTGAGAAAACCGATTTTCTTAAATTCTTCGAAAAATAATCTATTGTTAAAGCAAGCTAATGTTCCCTAAATAATAGAAGTGAAACAATATTTTGAAACAATACTTTTAACCTTTTAAAGAACCACAGCAATTTAAAAAAAAAGATAGTTGCTATATTTTAATTGGTGAACAATGACTAAACATATGGATTTATCATTGTGTTCACTGAAGCTGATTAATGACTGTTTTCCCATGTATATATCTTTTCTCCCAAATAACCTTTGATAATTCTCATTATGACTAAAGTAAATGACTTCAATATAAAAATACATATAATTCAGATTATTAAAAAGATATTTTCTTTTACTTATGCAATATTGATTTAAAAATACCCATGAGAATAAACTGAGAATTTGCACATACTTGCAATCTCACAGTAATATTTTTTTTTAGTAATAGTTTTAGTCAAATTTTGCATGAATTTCTCTTCTGAAGTTTGTTTAATTCAGTATGAATAGATAAGAATCTGCTCTTGAAGCCACTGCTATTTTGTCTGCTGCCCACTCTTGTATTAGAGCCTTTTGTAATGTAAATTTGTTCTACCTCCCCCAACTCTGAATCTGGGCCCAGATGTTAGTAAATGTGGCAAAGACAGAGGTTTGAAAGTGTATGATTATGCTAGCTCTCTCTTGTGCCCCCTGTCTTTTTCATGAGAAGGATGTACTTGTCTTAGCCTGGAGGATGAGAGACACATGGATCAGAACCAAAATGTCTTTATTTTCACCCTATCCCAGATCAGCTGATCCACACACACGAGTTCAATGGAGACCACTCAGCTGACCTGATCCCACCTATAGCAGGATTACCTACCTGACCACCTAGAGGCTTGAAAAATAAATGCTTATTTTTATATGTCATTAAGGTTTGATGTTTTTTATATAGTATTGTAGAGACAAAAACTAACCAATATAGATGCATTCCTTTAAATTTTATATCTTTTGTGATATTCATGTCTGAGAATTAGAAAAAGTGAATTGATCTCACATATGCCCTTTTTATTGCTATTAAATAACAAAGAATTCCTTCTGTATATATTACTCTGATTCTTATTACACTTTATATTCACTATGATTAAAAGACTAAATATATATACAAAAATAAAATAATAACAATTTAAAAACTTTTTTCCATTTAAAAATATCATACACATTGTTTTTATGACAGTTTATACATGAGAAAGCCTTTAATTTATCTTAGCAATTATAATATTTAAATTCATAGTCAGAACATTGGAGCCAAAAGGAACTACCCATGTAGATATATTCTGTGTTATATGTGAACTGTGATATATGCTCAATCCCAGGTTGGCTACCTACTACCCATTAGCATATTTTGGGGCCACATCCTCTGCTTTCAATTTATCTATTTTGCTATGCATACAAAATTATTTTCTTAATATACAATTATCTTTAATTGGAAAGCAAATCAATTTCAGAAAGTTCAATATCACATATAGATGAATGAGTACAAATCAATTAAAATATTACTTATTTATGCCTTTGCTTTCTTCCATTGACAAAGATAGTCAAAATGTGGCATATTAAAAATAATCTGTGCTTTTGATGTTTTACATTTTATCCCTAATCAAGTTGCGTGCTTTGGCTATTTACTATGAAATCAAGATTTCATTAAATTAACAAAGCAATGATAATATAAAATAGCTTTTTTTTTGTTATGGGGTTTGTAATCTAAGGCATTTAATTTTGCCTTATGAAAATTGGTGAATACTATGAGTATTACATAACATATAATAATAATAATTTTTACCTGTTAGAAATTCAAATTGATTTGCTATAAGTCCCTGCAGACTTGTTAGAAATCAGAACTAACTGAAACCACTGTTTTCATTCCTTTTTATGAATTTTAGCACTCCTTTATCCATTACCCTATAAAATTTCCCTATAATTTTTGTTCTTTTTTTTTTTTGCCTTTATCTTTTCTATATGATCTTTGAATGTTCATTAGGCTAAGACAGAACTCTTGCATTGGATACTCCTCCCACCCCTTTCCCATCCATTATTTTAGGTGTCATTATGTCATTTTTTTTGGGCATACAACTGAGATGTTGGAAATATCAAGAGAAATAGGAAACTTTTATGCAAAAAGCCATTCCCTGTTCTAACCTATTTTCTGACAGTCTGATGACATGAGGACAGCAATTAGAAAGCAACCAGTTCCTTGACCTTTATGTTCTAGGTATATTATTCCTAATACTGTTACCACCCAAATATGCTATAAACAAGTTTTATAAATGGTCCTAAATAATTAAAATGTTATAATTATATATTATATGTTTTAATTATAATACTAAAAGATTGCTAGGGGGAAACCTCTCGCCAAATTACTATTTTTATAATGAGAATTCCTTTTAGGGATTTCACTACTGGCCTCTCTCCATCACCTCATTCATTTCTTCCCAGGATGCAGGAGAAAATGTATGACTTTGAAATAAGAATTAGTTATAAAGTGTCCAGTTCCTTCTGGCTTCTGTCTCTTTTAAGATGCAGGAAAAATCTATCTGTATGGTGATTGTGGAGTAAGAATTAGCTTTAAAGTGTTTAGTTCTGTTTTTATTTGTTAAAGCTGCTGGAAGCAATATACCAGAAATGGGTTGTCCTTTATGACGGGAATTTATTAGGTTAAAAGCTTACAGTTCTGAGGCTGTGGAAATGTCCATATCAAGGCATCATCAGAGAAGCTGTCTACTGAAGGTCAGCTGCTGGAAATCCTGGATTCCTTTCTTAGATAGCAAGGATCAGGGAGATATCTGCTTCTCTTCCAGGTCTTGTTGCTTCAACCTCTGGCTGCTCTATCCATGCCTTCCTTTTTCATGGGTCCCTCTCTGAGCTCCTGGATTCTTTCTCTCCATCTCCATAGCATTTTCTCTGTGTGTGTCTGCTTCCAGTCCTGCATTTATAAAGGATTCCAACAAGAGGAACAAACCCCTCCTGGTCAATGCCTCACTGAATTATTCCAATGAAAGTTCCTCCGACTGAATCCAATCCAAAGGGTCTCATAGCCACAGGATATGTATTAGCTCTGAGATCATGATCTTTTCTGGGATCCACAAAAGCCCCAAACTGTCCCAAACTCCTGGCTTCTGTCTCTTTTCTGGACCAGGCTGTCTGTAGTGAATATACATTTTCAGCTCCTCTATATTTTACATTGCAAGTCTAGGCTGCTGTGCTGTTTGCTGGCTATCTATCATTCCGCATTATCTATGCTGGAGTAGGTTAGCCTGTTTAATTCAAGAGTGGAATAATAGGATGTGACAGTTTGTATTTGATGAATCCCAAAAAGGTGTTTTTTAACTAATCCATTCCTATAGGTATGAGGAGCTTTGATTGCATTAAATTCAGTTAAGAGAACTTTGAAAGGACCCCTTGATTAGATTGCTTTAGGCTTTTGATTGGACTATATCAGTGAGTTGTGACACAGGTTGGGTCTCTGCCCTCCTGCTAGGTCTTATATAAATGAAGACGCAGGGAGAAAGAGGACACAGAAATAGGAGTTCTGCAATTTCGGCATGGTCATGTAAAAGAGAAGACTTGAGGATTGCTAGTAGCCAAAGCTGAAGTATGAATCCCCCAAAAGGCTGGGCCCACAGAGCAACTCAAGGCTGAAGAGATAGTGAGCTCCAAGGGGAAGGCAGGTATATCAGCAGAGATTGGCTGCCATTTTGCTTCACCATGTGGCAGAACACCAGGATCACCAGTAGATAACTCTGAATAGAAAGTGTCTCTGATGGTGCCTTGATTTGGACATTTCATGGCCTTGGAACTATAAGATTTTCCCCTAATGAAATTCCCATTATAAAGTCAACCCATTTCTGGTAATGTACATCGGCAGCCCTGTGGCAAACTAAGACACAGGAAGACCATTGTATTCACATATAGGTAATACCCTCTAATCTAGTTTTTGTCAAAATCTGATATTTTATTTATATATGCCAGACTCCTGTTTCAACCTTCAGTGAGTTTTTTACTTGATCAAGGACAGTGGTTCTTTACTTATTGTCTTTCTAAATTTCAGATGTTGGAAAAAAGATAACCACTGGTATTTAGAAAACTAAAATAACATGACTTTCATAGTTGGGGCATGCTAGATTTGATCTTGGTGGTTTGAGGTAGCACAGAATGTTCTTCATGCCTTTGGGTTTGTGCTGCTTTTATACATTTAATGCTAAATTTCAACTTTTTAATAGAAATTGCTTATAAAAATGTAACTTGCTTGAGACATTTGAAGCAAGGTTTTTCCTTCCTATAAATTTCTTACAATTTTTAAAATGCTGCTCTGCACAATTTGATCAAATCACCTATCTTACTATACACGTATTTCCTCATTCACAGAATATACATATTAGAGGAATTAAATTGTTGGGGATTGAATCATGTCCCCTGTAGGAGGCATGATTATGTCCTAACCCCTGATCCTATAGGTATGAACTCATTTGTAAATATGACTTTTGAAGTTTTATTAGTAAAAGCGTGACCCAACTGAACATAATTGATTCTTAATCTGATTACTAGGACCCTTATAAGTAGAAGAAATCAGACATAGAGAAAACCAAGGAAGGAGCTGGAAATTGGAACATGGAACCAGGAAGAGAAAGGAGAGGACATTGCCATGTATATTGCTGTTTGACAAGAAAACTAAGGAATGCAAGGACTGCCAGATAGCCAGAAAGCCACTGCCCCCAAATCAAGGAAAAGGCAAGCCTCCTACCTCAGATATTATAGCCAGTAAAGTCCTGTTGTTAAGCCAACCCATTGTGCAGTATTTGTCATAGCAGCCAGGAAACTTAAATTACACAGAAAGTGCTTAGAAAACCCTCTGTCACATATTAGGTGCTTGATTAAATGTTCCTTCTCCTTCTTCACACACTTATCATTTATAGTACTTGCAAATTTCACAAAAAAAATTATTTTCTCATTTTAAACTACATAGTAAATGGTTATTAAACATCTCTTCAATTTCTTTAATCTCTGAGATCCTCAAACACATACAATAGTGCTAGTCCCATATGTAGTGTTTGGTGTGGAAAGAGAAAAATACAGATTGTTATCTACTGGTGTTTTCAGTCTATTTAATGTGCACTGGAAGTATAGACCCTAAATGAAAGAAATGATGGATACATTCTTGCATCATACTTACTAGGCAAGGAACTGTCTCTATAGATTTCCTTCTCATAAATTAAGTTATAGGCAAATGTACCAGAACCGAACTATTGATCAGTTCTTTGGCACCTGTATGTAACACAGAATTGTTATTTTTCTATTCCTTCCTCTGACAAAAGTAATATGTACATTTCCTTTCTTCTAATAGCTAATCAAGACAATTAATGGTTTTTACAAATGATAATGACCAAAGAGTTGTGATAAATTTTTTCTATAAAAACAAATGTAACAATTTAAATATACCTAAGATTTTCATTCTTTTCCAGGAAAATTAGTTTTGCTTCTCAGCTTTCTCTGGAAATACTTACATGTTATATATCAGGGAAATGTTTACTTCCCCATTCAATGAAAATTCATATTCAGAAGGAGATGCACATATTACACTAACAAGTCATTTTTCCATACACTGATGTCCCACAAGACCAAGTTTTAGACCATATTAACAAAACAAACAAAACGGTAGTTTGGCAAGCAAGCATTTAATGTAATGTATTCATTATATCAGTTTAGGTTCTTTAGTGTTTACTAGTATTCATCCCCCTTTTTTTCTAAGTGGCAAGATATATGCAATAGAGTTGAATGTTTATATACAAATTATATATAATTTTTTTAAAATTATAGATAATTTGACTCTTGCCATTAAATGGACCATGAAAAAGAAAACACCAAATAGTCCTGAAAGTCTGCCAAGAAATGAGTCTGCTTTCCAAATATGCAAAACATTAAGGGTACAATATATACACTATAATAATAATGTATCTTTCTAAAACTTATTTCATAGATCCTTTCTTGTATTATTAATCTATAGATATTCCTCTATATGAAATAGATTTTGTAAGCTTCTTCTAAAGGAAAGAAATAAAATTATAATTCTTAGAACAAAATTTATCAAAATCCACAATTCTTAACTAACTTATTTTATAGAGTGCTATAATGCTTTCATATTACATTAGCCATAATGAATGGTTATATGCTGCAGACCTATTTCACCATAGGCCTATATAAATTAACCTGACCTATATATGAACATGAATGCTTAATTAAGCGCTTAAAAACCTTTCAGTAATAAAATACGATAACATTTTTGCCATTAAAAGTATATTCTAAGGAATGTAAAGCCTCAGAGAAATTTTATCTTATAACTAAAATTTAGATTATAGTTATATAAATATTTGTATCACTAAGCAAAATTCCCAAAACAGTAATGCACAGAAATTTATTATGGGATTTAAAGTTTTAATAATGCTTGTATAATCTGACAAAATGAATAGGACTATAACTACAGTCTACAGGAAAGAGTATTCCCTGTACTTAAAAAATAAGTCCTTAGTTACCAAATAAGCTGTATTATGCTTCATTAACTTAACAACATAACACCATTTTAAACCTGAAAAGGAATGAAACCTTGAAAACACATCAAGTCAAAACTTCAAGCTTGAAAGAGTAATGCTAAGACCATGAAAATTATTGTAATTTTCAAATTTTAACTCTATTTCCATTAAAGTGATCATTTCACTCATTTTATTAAAGAATAAATTTCTCCTGGACAAAAAAAAAATACAGTAAATAGTCATCGAACAAATAGGCAAGCAATAAAGTAGATCAAGGATACAAAATGAAATCTTACCACCATCATGTGACACTGAATTAATCTAAGACCTGTCCCATCACCTTCTGACTTAGTAAAGACTTTACCGGCCTATTGCATTTATCCACAACTATCACACTCATGAATATTTTTGGGGGGACATGGGGTTTGACAAAAAGACTATATATTTCTCTTTCTCTCTCTCCCACCCTCCCTCCAGGGTGTTTATTGTAGACATTTATAGAATTTATCTTACTCTACCTTAAATGGATTGTTTTACCTTTACAAATTAGCAACAATGATCAAATTCTCAAATTCTAGGTGATTTTCCAAAGTCAAACAATCAACGATGTTTTATTTCTCATTCATCTCTTAAATATTTTCTTATTGAAGGGGAAAACAATGCCAGCTTTTGGCATAGACCTGGAAAAAAGGTTTTGATTCCATTTTGAATAACTCAGTGCCTTCTGAGAACACCCATCAATTTCAGGCCTTTTTTCTAGCATTCAGCTAAATAAGCAGGATACTATCCTCTTGAGGTTTTATCTGAATTATCAAAATAATTGTCTCAATTATTTTCTTCACTTGAGTAAAGGAGACCTGTCCTAAATATGGTTATTATTAAAGTTAAATTATTAAAAATAGAAAATTCTTCTCATAATTTATATCAACATTTTAATTTACATTCTTAATTTCCAAGTGTGAAAAAATTATTCAAATTTGAAACAACAAAACAGTTGTGGATTCTTCCAGTAATGTCCTGGTTTGGAAGCTTCTCAGGAACCTCAAGAGTAATTATAAAACTGTAATATGGAAAGCTTGCTGAGCATATGACTTTATCTTTAGCAATATTACCAATTTATACATGATTTCCCACCTTTTCTTTCTTTCTGTCTTCCTTTTCACAATAGGAAAAGGAATAGGAGGAGCCTCTCCCAGTTATAGCTGTTAGCAGGAAGTCACAAATTTCATTTCAAAAAACATGTCTTAAGTGGTAGCTCATGAGAAAGTGGGTAATTTTCCACTATAGCATTATAACTGTAGTATAATCAAGCACTGAAATTTCACTGATGGATGACACAGTTGGACACATGCCATATACTGTACACATCAACTCTACTGCTGTGCAAGAATAATGCCACATTCTAGGTTGTGAAATATGTTCTTTTTAAAGGAAACTTGTAATACATTAAAAAAAAGATCTCACTTTAGCATTGAGTTTTGGGCTAGATATTATATGTAAGAGAGCTCTCAAAATGTAGAATTTTGCAACTTGATTGGCCTCCAAAAGTGTAAGGATTACTTATTTTTACATAATTATTAAGTCTGAGATCTTGATAGGGAAAGTCTATTGTGATGTTCAATATTTTCTTGGGAATTATTTGCAACTCCAATACTTTTTTGGAGGTGAAAGTGGGAAAGATATCAAGAAAAAACATTTCCTTATGTATGTGAAGAAAATAATATATTTTAAATAACTTCATTACAATTCTACATTGTAAACATTTTCTTTCTGAATAAAAGTACAATAAGGAGAGCAAAAGTCTCCATTAATAATAAATATGGTGATGATTTGCTATGTTGTTCTGCAGAAGCACTGTGCAGCTCACTATTTTAAAATGAATTGCCAGTTGGAGAAATATACTAGAGTTATCCAATTCCTCTTACAGAAATCACCCATTTAAATTTTTTCTTCATAGTCACTGAGGATTGGTTACACCTAGGCATTGACAATTCTACTCCCCTTATTTTTACCATTATAGATCTGGGAAAGTTCATTAAAAAAGCTCACTTTCCTAGACTATATTGACATTATGGATAACCATGTGATAAAATTCTGCTTAGTGAGATACACATTGAAGTTTTCATAGGAAGAACATTCTTTGCTTTATTATAAAGGCAAAGACTCATAGGGACAAAGTCCTTTTTTCCTTCAATTTTTGCCATTGCCTTTTTATTTCTTTATGGCCATGGACCTGATACTTGGTGGTACAGCAATGCATATTGTAACCATAAGCACAAAAGCTACACACTAAGGATGACAGTTCAGAAAAAAAGGAGTCAGATTCCCTGATGGTTTTGTTATACCAGACTGCTTACCCTGTACTACATGAGATAAAGAAATTCGTATACATTTAAATTACTAGTAACTCATTAAGAGATTGTGGGAAGATGGCAAAGTAGGGAGCTCTCAGACTCAATACTTGCACTAAAATATCTATGAAACAGGTAAGATCTGTCCGAAACAACTATTTTAAGCTCTGGAGGTCCAAAGAAGAGTATACAGATCCAGGGAAGAACAGGAGGAAGAAGCTGATAAAATACAGTAAGTTGCTCTTGCCATGCAGCAGCTACTAGCACCCATCCCCCTACTCTTTCAGCAGGCCACCATGGAGTCCAGACTTTGGCTAGCTGCTGGTGACAGAAAAATACATGAACATACTCTTCCCCCAAAACAGGGGTGGACATGGCTGATCATTGATCAGAGCTTTTGATAAGAGAATTCAGATCACCATTAGATGGCTCTGAGGGAAGCTGCTATTATAACTCACCTGGACAAAGGCAGTGAAGCCATTGTTTCAAACTGCCTCAGGCAGTGGTGGTGGCAGTGGAGACATAAAAAAAAAATTCTTTAGAGGTATGGGGGAGTTAGCTGAAGGACTGTTTCTCTGGGCAGGCCAGGAAAGCTCACCTTTGGGGACCTGTTGGAGAAGCTCTTGGCACCTTTCCTAATGCCTCCCCCAAGGAAATCTGATGCGAATTTCTGAAACTTCATGAGTCATGGGCCCTGTTTTGTCTGGGAAAGTCTGACTAGGGAAAGTCCGACTAGGGAAAGTCCTCTCCATTGTGCCCTTCTCCAAGAATTTGCCCTCCAGACAAAAACAGCTTGCGATATCAAAAGGAGTGTAAAACACCTGTGGTAGGGGAGGATTACTGGTGCAGAGTGTCAGAGATGGGAGGATGTGTGGGGAGGGGTTCCCCTGTTGCATGAACTTTATAGTATATGGATACGTTCAAGTGGTCATGGGGCATTGTCTCAGTAGGTGGAGACCCACATAATGACAGAAAGAATATTGAATTCCCATCCTGGGAAGTCCTGCTGCATTCTCTAATAGAGCAGCAAGAATCCCCAGAATATAAGGGCAGGGCCAAGCTAAGGAGGTCAGGTCATTACACCAGAGTCTTGATGCTGATGGTTGTACCTGTGAAACTGAACTTAGCCTAGTATTATATATTGCCTAAGAGTTAAGTTACCTTCTGAAAGCCTCCTTGTTGCTCAAATGTGGCCTCTCTCTAAACCAAGCTCAGCATATAAATGCACTACCTTCCCTCTGTCATGGGACATGACTCCCAGAGAGAAGCCTACCTGAAACTAAGGGATTATTACCAAGAACTAACTAGTGATGCATTTGGAAAATGGGGAAATGATGAAAAAGGGGAAATATTAAATACAAATGACTTTTTATGGCTAAGAGATTTAAAAGTGATTTGGGAGGTCTTTCCAGAGGTTTCACTTATGCATGTCTCAGCAGGCTCTCATTGACTGTCACAGTAAACAGAGCCTCAAACAGCAGGGCTCCTGAGGGCTCTAGAGACATCTAGGCACTATAGGCAAGCAATCTCAGTAATCTGCTCCCTGTCAATGGGCCTTACTTTGGAATATATGCTCCCCAGTGTAACAGAGTTAAACTCATTTATAATTTCCCTATACATGTCTCTTCGGCCCCTTTTATTTGAACCTATAATTAGCACTATACTCATTAAATATATAGTCTGTTCAATGCTGGTTGAGCCCTAAATCTCAGCAGAGTTGCAATACCTACTCTCCAATTCATTGGACTCACCCAGGACAACTAACAAAAAGATGATGGTGGACAATGACCATCCCAAAAAAACAGAGAATATCTACAACTTCAAGCAAGACAGTTCCATCCATCTGCCCCATTTGTTCTAATCCCTGTCTCAAACAGAAACAGAGTGGGCATTACGACATCCCAAAATCCTCAAGATTGAGGAACGAACAAACATAATGAGGGACTGCAACTATGGACTAAAGCAGACTTATGATTATTCTAGCAATAGAAGAACTTTGTATTATTGACATAAAAGCAGTGGCAATCGGAGGTTCTGAGGGAAAGGAGTGGGAAAAATAGGTATAACATGGGGTACTTTGGGGACATTGGAATTGTCCTGCATGACATTGCAATGATGGGTACAGGCCGTTATACAATTTGCCAAGATCCATAAAACTGTGTGGTAGAAAGTGTTAACTATGAAGTAAACTGTAGTCCATGGTTAGTAGCAATGCTTCATTGAGTGCTCATCAATTGTAACAAATGTACCATACTAATTAAAGATATTGTTAATGGAGTAAAATGTGGGAGTGGGAGGGGGTGAGGTATATGGGAATCTCCTATATTTTTTGATGTAACATTTATGTAAAAATGTAAAACATCTTTAAAAAGAAAAAGAAAAAATTACACCCAGACAAAAATTATATCACCAAAAAAAGTATAAAAATCTAAAGAGGTTGACAGTCTGGAACAAAGGCCTGGCAGCTTCAAACACACAGGAGAGGGAGGTCTGTCTCCCAGGAAACAGAAGGGATGACCAAACTTCTGTAAAAAGGAGAACTACAAAACAACTAGCAAGAAAAATCCTAGAAGAGGCCTAGAAAATCAGGAAAAAACCCTGTACAGTGCATTTGCCTTAGACAGCCTTTCCTAATAGGAGTACTGAAGCCCAAGAAAATCCATCTTATCACCAGCTGTTTACAAAATAAAGAAATAGACATCTCACAGAATAAACCCCAGAGTTAGCATTTTAAAATATTAAAATAGACAGTATATAACAAGAGTACAAGACAAAAAAGGAGGAAATGTTCATTCATCTGAAGGAAGAGGATAAAAATATGGAAAACATCAATGAAGAAAACAAGAATGTGGACAATCTGAAGAAAGCCTTTAAAAATGCTCAATGAAACAGAGGAAAATACAGACAAAGAATTAACAGGTATGAGGAAAACAATAAGTAATACGAGAGTCTTTGTGAAGAGACATAAATTTTTTTAAAGATTATTTTATTTTATTATATTTATTTCTCTGCCCCCCTCCCTGCTAATTGTGCTTGCTGTCTGCTCATTGTGTGTTCTCTGTGTCTGTTTGTCTCCTTATTTTAGGAGGCACTAGGAATTGAATCCAGGACCTCCCATGTGGAAGGGAGGTATACAACCTCTTAAGCCACATCTGCTTGTTGTGTCTCTCATTGTGTTTCCTTGTTGTATCGCCTTGTTCTGTCATCTCATTGCATCATCTTGTGTCAGCTCACTGTGCCTGCCCATTGTGTTAGCTCACTGTCTTGCTTGTCTTCTTTAGGAGGCACTGGGAGCCGAACCCAGGACCTCCCATGTGATAGGTGGATATTCAACTACTTGAGCCACATCTGCTCCCCTAGAAATTTTAAAAGGGAACCAAACAGAAATCCTGGAGTTAAAGATCACAGCAATTGAAATGAAAAATGCCAAGGAGTGTTTCAAGAGAGGATTGGAGTTGGCAGAAGAAAGAAACAGTAAGCCTGGAGACAAGATACTTTAAATGAGTCAACTTGAGGAGAAGAAGGAAAAGTGTAATATTAAAAGTGAAAATAGCCTAAGTAATCTCTGGGACACCATTAAGTACACAAATGTATGCATTTTGGGAGTCTAAGAAGGAGAAGAAAGAGAGAGAGGAACAGAAAGAATATTAAAAAATAATAGCAGAGAACTCCAAAATTTAGCAAAAGACATGCATATGTACATCCAAGAAACCCAGAGAATATGAAACAGGATAAATATGAAAAAAAATACAACCCATCATATTTTTTAAAGGCTTTTTTTTTTAAGATTTCTTTTTTTCTCTACCCTTCCCCCATTACCCCCAGTTGTCTGCTCTCTGTGTCCATTTGCTGCACCCTCTTCTGTGACCGCTTCTATCCTTATCAGCATCACTGGGAATCTGTTTTTCTTTTTGTTGCATCATCTTGTTGGGTCAGCTCTCTGTGTGTGCGATGCCATTCCTGGGCAGGCTGCAGTTTCTTTTGCGCTGGGCAGCTCTCCTTACGGGGTGCACTCCTTGCACGTGGGGCTCCCCTGTGCGGGGGACACCCCTGCGTGGCAGGGCACTCCTTGAACGCATCAGCACTGCATGTGGTCCAGCTCCACATGGGTCAAGGAGGCCCGGGGTTCGAACTGCAGACCTCCCATGTGGTAGGCGGATGCCCTATCCATTGGGCCAAGTCCGCTTTCCAAACCATCATATTTTGATCACACTATCAAATGCAAAAGACAAGGAGAGAGTTCTGAAAGCCACAAGAGAAAAGCAAAGTGTTATGTAAAAGGGAGTTCCAATTAGATTGAGTGCTGACTTCTCATCAGAAACCATGGAGGTATGAAAGTAATGGGTTTAAATCCTTAAAGTGCTGAAAGAAAACAACTACTAGCCAAGACTTTTATATCCAATGAGACTTTCTTTCAAAACTGAGGTTGAGATTAAGAAATTCTCAGATAAACAAAAGCTGACAGAGTTCATCACCTCTAGACCTGTCCTTTAAGCCATGCTAGAAGGAATTCTTCTGATTGAAAGGAGAGGACAGAGAGAGTGGGTGAAAACATCACAGAGAAATAAATACCAGTGGTAAAGTTAACCATTTGGGTAATGACAAATACCAGTATTTCAGCCTTACATTGTTTGGTATGTAACTCTACCTCTTACTTCCTAAAGATGCTAAAATGCAAATGCACAAAAAAAGTAATGATAAATCTATGTTTACGAACATACAGTGTACAGATATAAGTGGTAACAAGTGTAAAAAAAAACAGTAAGGAGAAGAAGCATGTAGAAAAAACATATGTGCATGCTATTGAAGTTGGTATCAAACCAAATATAATTGTTATATATTTATGATGTTAAAATTTAACCCCATGTAACTATCTACAAAGAAAATAGAAAATATATCCAGGTAAAAATCAGAAGTCATTTGTTATAGTTTGAGTCTTCTGTGGACCCCAGAAAATTATGTTTTTAGTTCATCCATGCCTATGAATGTGAATCTGTTGTGAACCTTTGATTAGATTAGAGCCAGTTAAGGACCATTTGGTTAGATTACCCCAGTAAGGCATTGCCCAGAATGGGCTTTAATCCTCATACTGGAGTCCGTTATAACCTGGATTTGGCAGAGCTTCAGAAACAGAAGAACCTCCAGAAGCTGACTGAGAAACCCCAGGAGGCAGAAGATGAAATCAACTTAATACAGAAGCTGAAAGGAAGCAGATGAAGTCAGAAGCTGAAAACAAGGCCCAGAGGACAGAGGAGAGACTAGCGGACATCACCGTGTGCCTGATCACACACAACTGTAGCTTGGGAAGAAAGTATTTCCTGATGATGCCTTGATATGGACACTTTTGTGGCCTCAGAATTGTAAGCTTATAAATTAATAAATCCCCATTGTAAAACCCAACACATTACTGATATATAACCTTGGCAGCCCTTAGCAGACTAAAATATCACTCAATATGGTATAACAGAAGTGAGGGACAAAAAAGGTATAAGTATTACAAAGGCTAAATAGCAAAATGGCAGAAGACAGTTCTGTATAATCAGTAGTGAATTTAATGTGAATTGACTAGGGAACCAGCAAATGGCAGCAGAGTAAGGAGTTCTTAGAGTCAGCTCCTGCTACAGGGCAATTAGTAAACAACCAGAGCTCTCTGGAGTTAGCTGAAGCACCTGTTTGGGGGCTCCAGGAGGCCAGAGGAGCATCCCACAACAACCTTGAAGGAATGGAAGGAGGACACTCCCCATGTGCAGAAAAGACTCGTAAGTAGAGTGCTCCATGCCACAGAGGCAAGTGCCCATTCTCCACTGGAGGCATAAGCCACGTTGGGAGCTGTTCCACAGCTGGGATTGAAAGCTCCACTTCCTCAAAATGGGGAGGAAGAGGCAGTTGGGCACCAATTTCAGCTACTGAATATTAATTCAGCAGTCTAAAGTATAATCCTGAGAATAGCTAAAGTTTGAGCCTATCCAAGTCAGAAAAAGGCTGGGGAACTGACATTTTAATCCTGCATCTGGCACGAAGGGAAGCGGGGTGGACTGAGAATCCCAGTGCTGATGGGGACTGTCTCTCCATCAAGGTCAGATTGCAGCTCCAGCCTAGGCCCAAGTGCCACCTTTAGCAGGGAGGAAGCTGCAGGGACCTGCACCAGCCTCTCTGGGAAATTACTGGCCAAGCCATGGAGGCCAGTGATTATCCTACTCTGGTGGTGTGAGCTGCCCCAGAAGTTATTCTGTGGTGGGAACTGGAAGTTCCATTTCCAAAAAACAGGGAAGGAATAGACGGTTGACTGCCGATTTCAGCTACTCATTGGTAGACTCAGCTGGCTAAGATATAACCCTGGGAACAGCTGGGGTGTGAATCAGAAAGAGGCCAGTGGCCACAATTTTGACTCTGCCCCCAGCCTGAGGAGAAGCCAGGCTGACCGAAAATCTCAGTGATGGTATGAACCAGTTTCTTTCACCCAGATTGGCCTGCAGCCCTACCCTAGGCTTCAACCCCACCTCTGGCAGGGAGGAATCTGGCAGGCCCTGCCCCAGCCGATCCAGGTAACTGCAGTTAACTTTGGCTGGCACAGATTGAAAATCAGAATTCTACCAGGGCAACTGTGGTCATCTAGGACCCACACTGTATAGATTGTTGCCCACACCTGCAGTTCCATCCCCTCCTCAGGCAGGGGAGAAAGGGGTGTGAAGCTTCATCAGTCTCTCTTGGCACCTACAGTCTAGACCTGCACACCTTGGATTATTCCACACAACTGTGACTCTGTCCCTACCCCTGGCAAAGAAGAAAGTTTGAAGAAGCTTCATTGTTCCCTGGTACAATGAGGGCAGCTTGAGCCTCCACAGTTTACAGCACCAACTACATGCTTGGCTCCTACTGCACAACCAGCAGGGGAGAAAGGGCAAGAAAGCCCTAAACTAAAGAGAAAAACTGCATCCAGAATAAATACTATAGTAAGCCAGATGTGAAGACACCAACAAAAATTACAATCCACACCAAGAAACAAGAAGCTATGGCCCAGTTAAAGGAACAAGATAAGCCTCCAGATGACATAAAGGAATTGAGACAACTCATCACAAAACTTCAAACAAGTCTCCTTAATAAATTCAATGAGATGGCTAAAGAGATTAAGGGTATTAAGAAGACACTGGATGAGCACAAAGAAGAATTTGAAAGCATACGTAGAAAAAAAACAGACCTTATGGGAATGAAAGGTGCAATAAATGAAATTTTTAAAAACATTGGAATCATATAATAGAAGATTTGAGAAGGCGGAAGAAAGGATTGGTGAACTTGAAGAAATGGCCTCTGAAAGTGAACATACAAAAGAACAGATGAAGAAAAGAATGGAAAAAATTGAACAAGGTCTCAGGGAAATAAATGACAGCAAGAGATGTGAAAAGATATGTGTCATGGGTGTCCCAGAAGGAGAAGAGAAAGGAAAAGGGGAAGAAGAAATAATGGTAGAAAATTTCCCAGCCCTATTGAAGGACATAGATATCCATGTCCAAGAAGCACAATGTACTCCCATCTGAACAATATGAAGAGAAGCATTTGACCACTTCTGAGACACATGTATAATGTTATGCATTTTTGCATTGTAGTTTCACAACATTTAGTATACACTTAATTGTTTATGTATGTTCATATATAAAGGATATAAAGATAATAATAGGGTTGGTTGGGGGAAAACTACTTTGCTTAGTAGTAATATTTTGACAATGCTCTTTAATCATTAGTTAAAAAGGTTTAATAACAATGCAAGTTATTGGTGGTAGAGTGAGTTATGAGAGTCCTGTATGATGTTATATATGTTTGTTTTGCAAGTTCACAACTATTATTATATACTTATTGTTTATGTATGTTTATGTATGAGTGATATACTTCAATAAATTATTTTTTTTTAATAAAAAAAATGTGAATGGATTAATCTCTCCAGGCAAAAGGCAGAGACTGGCAGAATGAACCAAAAAGAATGATCCTAATATAAGCTATCTACAAGAGACTCACCTTAAAGTCAAAGAAATGAGTATGTTAAGAGTGAGATCATGAGAAAAATTATATACCATGTGTAGCAGTTTGATATGGTTATGAATTCCAAAAATAGATATTGGATTATGTTTGTAATCTGATCTGTACTTGGGTGTGATTGTGTTATGATTAGGACGTTTATTCCCTACCCCTTGGTGGGTAGGGACTAACAGATAAAAGGCATGGCAAAGGACAGAATTGGAGGTTTCTGATGTTGGAGTTTGATGCCAAAGTCTTGATCTGGAGCCCCAGAAAGTCAGCATGCAGAGGAAAAAGAAGCAAACCCAGGGAAGAGAGGGCCTGAGCCAATAGAAGAACACAAAGGAATGGAGACAGCTCCTTAGACACAGCAGAAACCCCAGGGAGAAAGACAGAGTCATTCACCTGATAGTCTACAGCTGACCTTGTGGAGAGAGGCAAAGTCTAGAGAGCCTCATACTCTACAGTTGACTTTGTGGAGAAAACAGTGGAGCTGAGCCCAGAGGAACCCAGGAAGTCTGAGTCCTTACAGACATTGGCAGCCATCTTGCTCTAACACATGAAAATAGACTTTCATGAGGGAAGTAACTTATGCCTTATGGCCTGGTATCTGTAAGCTCCTACCCCAAGTAAATACCCTTTATAAAAACCAACAGGTTTCTGTTATTTTGCATCAGCATCCCTTTGGCTGATTAATACACCATGCAAATAGTAATCAAAAAAGAACTGGAAAGGCAAATGTGGCTCAAGCAGTTGAGCATCTGTGTCCCACATGGGAAGTCCTGGGCTCAGTTCCCATTGCCTCCTAAAGAAAACAAACAGACAAAGAGTAGATAATGAGCAAAAACAAATGAGCACATCAACGAGCAAACAACAAACAAACAGATGAGGGAGTGAACTCGGGAGCTGATGTGGCTTAGTGGTTGAGCGCCAGCCTCCCACATATGAGGGCTCAGGTTCAATCCAGTCCTGGTACCTAAAAAAAAAAAAAAAAAATGGAGCTGGGGTGGGTGGCTATCCTAATATGGAATAAAATAGACTTTAAGTTAAATATAGTTATAAGGCACAAAGAAGGTCATTATATCATGATAAAAGGGGACAATTCCACAGGAAGATGGAATAATTTAAAATATATAAGTACCTAACAGCAGAGCCCTAAAATATATGAAGCAAATACTGACAGATTTGAAGGGAGAAATTGATGGTTCTACATTAATCATAGGACACTTTTATACACCACTCTCAATAATCAATAGAACATCTAGTTGGAAGATCAATAAGGAAGTATAAGACTTGAATGACAGTCTGAACAAAGCAGACCTTACAGATATTATAGAGATCACTGCACTCCCCAAAAAAACAGAAACCCATTCTTCTTGAATACACATGGATCATTCTTCAGCATAGATCAAATCTTGGGTCATAAAATAAGCTTTGATAAACTGAAAATTTAAAGTCATACAATGTATATTCTCCACCACAATGGAATGAAGATAGAAATCAATAACAGAGGGAGAAATGGGAAATTCACAAATAAGTGGAAATTAAACCATATACTCTCCAACAACCAATGGGTTAAAAAGGAAATCAAAAGTATAAATAGGAAATGACTTGAGGTGAATGAAAATGAAAATACAACATAGCAAAACTTATTGGAGGTGGTGAAGGCAGTTGTAAAGAGGGAAATTTATAGTTCTAAATTTAAAGAGAAGAAAGACTTCAGATTTGAGACCTAATCTCAGAACAGAAACAACCAGAAAAAGAAAATCAAACTGAACCCAAAGTGATGATATGCATGTTTATTTTGTAAGGTCACAACTTTTACTATACACTTATTGTTTAAGTATGTTCATGTATGAAAGATATACTTCAATAAAATAAATTTTAAAACAAACTAACATCCTAACAGAGCAAAGGCCAGTACTAGATGGCTTCACAGGGGAATTCTACCAAACATTCCAAGAAGACTTAAATGTACTTCTTTTCATATTGTTCAAAAAAATTGAAGAGGAAAGAATATTCCCTAATTCATTTTTTGAGGTCATGACCCTCATACCAAAGAAAGATAAGGCAACCACAAGGGGGGGAAAAGTACAGAATAATTTATCTTATCAATATAGATGCAAAACTCCTCAAAAAAAATACTAGCAAACTGAATCCAACAACATATTAAAAGAATTATACACCATGATCAAGTAGGGTTTATACCTGGTTTACTGTTTGATTCAACATAAGAAAATCAATTAATGTAATACACCACACATTAACAATATAAAGGTAACACACCATGTGAACATCTCAATTGATGCATAAAAGACATATGATGACATACAGCACCCTTTAATAAAAACACTTAGAATACTAGGAATAGAAGGAAATATCCTCAACATGATAAAGGGCACGTATGAAAAGCTCACAGCTAACAACCTACTTAATGGTGAAAGACTTAAACCTTCCTCTTTAAGTTCAGGAATAAGACAAAGAGGCCCGCTTTCGTAACTAGGCAAAAGAAAACCATCCAAGTTAGAAAGGAAAGAGTAAAAATTTGAAGATGATATGATCCTATATACTGAAAATCCTGAAAAAAAATTCATATCAAAGCTCCTAATAGTAGTGTTTTATATACAAGCAATGAACAGTTGAAAGAGAAATCAAAGAATTCCATTCACAATAGCAACTGAAAGAATTAAATAGCTAACCAAGGAAAAAGAGAACTTGTAGACAGAAAACTACAAAGAATTGCTAAAAGAAATTTTTAAAAAGACTTAAATAAATGGAAGGACATTCTGTGGATTTAAAGACATGGATTTAAAGACAAAACATTAAGATTTCATTACCCAAAACAATTTATAGATCCAAAGAAATACAAATAAAAATTCCAACAACCTTCTTCGTAGTAGGTTGATTGGAAAAGCCAATCATCAACTTGATATGGAAGGATAAGGGACCCTGAATAGCTAAAGCCATCTTGAAAAAGAAGAAGGAAATTGGAGAACTCCCATTTTTCAATCTTAAAGCTTATTACAAAGCCAGGAAGCAAAACAGCATGGTAATAGTACAAGGACAGACATAAAGACCAATGGAACAGAACTGAGAGCTCAGAAATAGACCCTCACATTTGGAAAGAACAATGTCTTCAACAAATGGTGCTGGGGAAACTCGATCTCCATTTACAAAAACAGGGGACCCCAACCTCACACCATGTATAGCAAGCAACTCAAAATGGATGAAAGACCGAAATATAAGATCCAGAACTATCAAAGTCCTAGAAGAAAATGTAGATATGCATCTTCAGGATCTGTATTAGGCAACGGTTTCTTAGACTTTACACCCAAAGCACAAGCAACAAAAGTAAAAATAGATAAATGGGACCTCATTAAAATAAAAAACTTTTGGGTCTCAAAGGAATTTATCATGAAAGTACACCAATAACCTATATACTGTGGTAGAATTATTTGGAACCACATATCACCATAAATTTTTAATATCCAGTATATGTAAAGAAATCCTTTAATTTAAAAACAAAATATAAAGAATCCAATTTTAAAAAGGGTAAAAGACTTGAATACACTTCTTTCCAAATAAAAAATACCAATGGCCAGAAAGCACATGAAAAAATATTCATTTAAATAATAGTGCAATTATTAAAGTGTGATATCATCAGTTGTAATAAATGCTCCACACCAATGCAACATGTTGGTGGTGGGGTGGTGTATGCGAATCCTGCATTTTGCACATGATTGTTTAATAAACCCACAGCTTAGCTAATTAAAAAAAAAAAAGATAGTTACCAGATTGAAAAAACAAATTACTGTTAGTCATGTTGCTTACTGGCAGCTGAACACATCCTAACTGACATTCAGTTTGTCTCCTGAAAGTGAAAATGTGGATCTTCCCTAGTGACAAAGGCATATGATTAAGGATCCAACAATTTTAGGCTGGAAAGTTGATAACTCTTGTAATCTGTTGGTGAAACATTTGCTCAAACTTCATCAGCTATATGCAAACTGCATACTTACCAAATCTATAGAAAATGGAAGTTTTTCTTTCCCTTTTACATTAAAAAAATTACTGACTTTCCATCTGAGAATGGTAGGATTCTCAGAATTCTATCTCCCCCACACAGACAATTCAGCAACATCTTATTATAAGGAAGATAGAAGATGCTGTTCCTTCAGAGTGTCCTATATCCTCAAGCTTGCAGCTTTAAATTAAATGTACCTAAACTTCCAGACACTGGTAGTCTTTCTTTTGCTGCTTTTTCAGGGCCCTTGGACAGAGAAGCTCAAAGCCAATCTCTAACGGGGCCTAAGGCATCAAAGGTTGTACAAAGGCTGTAGGTGTTTATATTAGTTTCCTATTGCTGCTACAATAAATTACCACAAATTTAGTGACTTAAAATAACACAAAGGTATTATCTGAGAATTCTGCAGTCCAGAAGTTCAAAATGAGTTTCACTGGACTAAAATCATGCAGTGTTGATAGAGTTGCATTCATTCTGGAGGCTCTAGAGAAAAATCTGTGACTGTTCCTTTTCCAACTTTTACAAGCCACCTGCATTCCTTGGCTCATAGCTCCTTCTTTCATCTTTAAAGCCAGCAGCACAGCATCTTCAAATCTCACATTCTCTTCTCTGACCTTCTGTCCCCCTTTCACTTATAAGGACCCTTGTAATTACATTAGGCACACATGGATAATCCAGGATAGTGTCCTAATCTCAAGATCCCTAAATTAATCACATCCACGTATTAGCCATGAATGGTAACATTTCATAGATTCTGGGGATAAGGATGTGGATGTTTTGGTGGTGCTATTATTATACCTACCACAATATTCTTTTTTACCTTTAGTCAAAAAAAAAAAATAGATGGTAATGCTGATGGTTTAAACATTGCCATGAAAATAATCCAATATTCTTGGCCATCTTAGCCACAGCACCAAACATACCGAGCCTGTAAGGAAAAGTACATTTTAAAATCTATAATGTATTCTGAGAGATAGAAGTGATTTCTGCATGTTTAAAAGTGAACCTTGTGTACAGCAGATACAATCTGGTAAAACCGGGATTCATTTGTAATTTTCATTTAGGAAGAACATAGTTATTGAGCTTTAAATGATGTTTATTTTTAATGTGCACTAGGACATAACAAAAGAAGCTCTTTTAATACTTGGTCCAGGGCCCAGATAGTAAATACATTCAAATTTTATTATAAGTTACTTAGTAAAATATTAACTATTATCTACAATAGTTATCCTCTAGGTAAATAGTAAGATTCTATATACATATAAATATATTTTATGGTTCATTCTTATAATATGATATTCACATAGTAGGAAGCGACAAAAGATCTGCAGGATGATAAAAGGAAAGAATTGATGGTGACGACAAAAGCAGGTGAATTAAAATGCTGTGACTCTGACAAATTTATAGTTTGCAAGGAGATCTTCAAGGTTAACACAGAGAAATAACGCCCCTTGTTGTGTGTGTGTAAGCGTGTGTGTGCCTGCAAATATGTGAGTGTGAGAGAATGAGAGAGAGAAATTTTTAAATGAGAGAGAAAATATTTGGGGGTTTAATATCAATTTCTACCTTTCATAAAGGGACAGTACCACTGGAAGAAATGAAATATTAAAATTAATAGAAAGGTCTCATTAAAAAGTA
Organism: Dasypus novemcinctus; assembly: GCF_030445035.2. Classification (NCBI taxonomy): domain Eukaryota; kingdom Metazoa; phylum Chordata; class Mammalia; order Cingulata; family Dasypodidae; genus Dasypus; species Dasypus novemcinctus. The sequence goes on from NC_080679.1 coordinate 30,625,638, forward strand.
TAAGGCACAAAATTTCAAAAAGAGCAGTTGCCTCAACAAAGAAGATAAACGTGGCAAAAAAGATGCACAGCATCATCTATTATTAAGGAATTACAAATTAAAGCATCAGTGAGATAACACTACATGCCTCCTAGAATATCTAAAGTCTAAAACACTGGTGAGAATGTGGAAACACAGGAATTCTCATTCATTGCTGGTGGGAATACAAAATGGTACATCCACTTATGAAGACAGTCTGGCAGTTTCTTACAAAGCTAACTATAGCCTTACCCTACAATTTAGCATTAATGATCCTAGGTATTTATCCAAATGAATGAAAACTTATGTCCATACAAAAACCTGCGGATGAATATTTATTGTAGCTTTATTATGAATGTAAAAAATTGGAAGCCCCCAAAATGTCATTAAATAGGTATGTGGATAAATAAACTGTGGTACATCCATACAATAAAATATTATTCTGTGATTTTAAAAAATGAAGAATCAAGCCATGAAAAGACATGGAGGAAATTTAAATGCATGTTATAAAGTTAAAGAAACCTATCTGAAAAGGCTCTGTACTGTATGATTCCAACTATATGACATGCTGCAAAAATCAAAACTATAGAGACAGTAAAAAGATCAGTGGTTGCCAGGAATTCAGGGTGAAGGAGAGGGGATTACTAGGTGAAGCTGAGGGTCTTTTTAGGACAGTAAAACTATTCTATATGATACTGTAATGGCATATATTAATACCTGATATTATGCATTTATCAAAACTTTTTGAACTGTAAAATGTAAAGAATGAACCCTAATGAATTCATTTGATAATAATGTATCAATACCGATTCATAAATTGTAACAGATATACCACACTGATGCAAAATGTTAATAAAAGAGGAAAACTGTGAGGATAGAAAGGGGGGTTATGTGTAATCTCTAATTTCTGCTCAATTTTTCTGTAAACCTAAAACTGTTCTAAAACTAAAATACATTGGTTTTAAAGGAAGAGCATTTGGATGACTATCAGCATCAAGTACTAATAAAAAGTAATTCTGGGAAACAGATGTAGCTCAAGCGGTTGAGCACTTGCTTTCCATGTATGAGGTCCCTGTTTTGATCCTGGGTACCTCCTTAAAAAGAAGGTAATTCTGAAGCAATATAATACTGAACACAAATGCTAAATAATAACAGGAATGTTTTAGATCCTCCTGTATTATAACTGTTGAGTTAGATAAAAATAAACTAAATATTTAGCAAAATTTTTAAAATTTAGACTCAAGATCAAGAATTGCCACTAAAGTATGTTTCTCACATGTGCAGTCAAATAAATTTTGGAAAAATTACATTTCCCCTTGGTAATATATTCCTGGATGTACCTCTAAAAGGAAGAAAGTGCAAAGGATAGTTATAACACTTAATGGCTTTAGAACTGTTTTTATTCTCACAGACATCAAAAAAGGGAAAAAATTCCAGAACTTTTAAAATTGTAAACCTAAAAATTGATAACCAAAGACCAGTAAGAGAGTGAGGGAACTGAAGTTCAAATGCCTTTTGTAACCTGAAACAATCCAATGAAAGAATCTAGAATCAAAAGAAGCTGGCTAGATACTTTGATTCATCCAACCACCTGGACTTTAGATAAGACACAAGATTATAAATCAATTATAAAACCTTTCAGTCCTCCTTTCTTTGAAAGTGTATTATTTTGAAGACAAAATAGGATCACTTCTTTACAGAAATATTACTCTTTTCTACATTAGTTCAGACTCTGTAACTGATAAAAGTTAATTACTAGAAGAAAGAAAAGGTAAGTACTTTTGGTAGGTTCATCATGGGAAAGGTATGTAGAAATAAGAACTTTTGGATTAGGAAATAGGAAAAAAACTTTAGGTTTTCATTTGATCTATTGGTTTAAATTGCTGAGAAACAAGCAGTTTGGGTAGAAGATACCATATCAGCACAGCAGAAACTCAATAATAAAAAAAATTTTAAGACATCTGAACCAGTTAGGAGCTATACACACATACACCACACACACACAGGAATGCTCTCTAGCCATAGGTGTGAAATGGGGGAAATGGGGTTATAACAGGAAACAAGGGGGCAGAATTTAATTAGTACAATTAACATACTCTGTCTATTGGAAAAGTCTGGTGGCTCTCTCCTCATTAGAAATTGAATAAAGAGAAAACAGTAGCTGCAACAAGACATGAAACAGATTAAGACAAAACAAACAAACAAACAAACAAACACTAAACAAAAGAGAGTAGTTGAGCTGAGGAAGGATGTCTCAAGGGCAGAGATGAGACAATATAGTATATTATAGGAATTAAAATAATATTTAGCCTGAGAAAGTCTGGGAAGATGGCATCAGAGTAGGCAGGCAGGGATCAGCTCTCTCACAGAAATAATGGAGAAGGGGCCAAAAGCTGTCTGAGTGACCTGCTTTGAGGATCATCAGACCACAGTCTGCACAATGCCCAGGAGGGTGAGGGGCAGAGAGATGAAGAACCAAAATGATAACCATGAGTTACTAAACCCCACGGTTGTGGGGAAGGTATGTACCCTATATAAAACCCATAGCTTACTACAGCTGACTGAGAGGGGAATGGGTGTCTTCCACCCTGGGAAAGGGGGTGGGGTACTTTGGAGGGAACAGAGTGGTTTCTCCTCAGTGAATTTGGCCAGCAGAGCACACTTTGAATTTTGGTCCTGCCCAGACAAGAAACAACAGAAAACAGAAGTTGAAAGAAACATTTCTGTGGAAAGGTTTACCAATGATTTCTGTCTGCTGATGGATGAGGAAACTACAAGAGAAAAACTACTTTTAGGTCTCTATTAACCAAAAATCCTGGGAGAAAATCTGCTTCTCATTAGTAAATATCTGGTATGATTTTTGATAACTTAAGTGGGGCAATTTTAAAGACTCAGAAGAAGTTGAGCCAAAAACCAAAGAGTCATGGAAAAAATAAAACAGTAGACAGGAAAGACTTTATCATCAGAGTAAATTCAACAACACAGTTAGATGCATAGACATCAGCAAAATATTATAAACCATACTAGGAAACAGAAAGAAATGGTCTAGCCAAAGGAACAAATCAAATATCCTGATGAGATACAGGATTTAAGAAAACCAATCAGCAATAATCACACAAGTCTCCTAAATCAATTCAAAGAATTGAAGGAAAATATGACTAAAGAGATAAAGGATATTAAGAAGACACTGGGCAAGCATAAGAATATTTGAAAACCTGCAAAGAAAAGTAATGGGCTTATCAGAATGAAAGATACAATGGATGAGGTTGAAAATATATTAAAGGCACATTACAGCAGATTTCAATTTGTGGAGGACAGAATTAGTGGAATCAAAGACAGTACATGTGAAATTAAAAAGGAAAACAGAAAGTGAAGAGAATGGAAAAACATGGAGCAAGGTCTCAAGGAATTGAATGACAATGTGAAATGCACAAATGTAGATTTTGGTGTCCAAGAAGGGGAAGAGAATGGAAAAGGGGCAGAAAGGATATTTGAAGAATAATGACCAAAATCTTCCCAACCCTTGTGAAAGACATAAATATCAATATCCAAGAAGAATCCATGGAGGTGAAAAGTCAATGGTAAAGTATATTTAAGGTTCAGAAAGAAAAACTGCCAGCCAAGAATTTTATTTCCAGCAAAACTGTTCTTCAAAAATGATGGTGAATTTGAAGTCTTTACAGACAAACAAAGCAGAGAGTATGTTACCAAAAGACCAGAAAAGACAGACAATAGTAAGACACGAAAACAGAAAGTCAAAGGATAAAATGAACCAAAGTAATTAATGCTTTTACAATAATATCATTAAATGTTAATGGATTGTACTTCCCAATCAGAAGGCATAGACTGATAGAATAGATTATATAGATATATATATATAATATGTCTATAATATGTCTACAAGAGACAGACCTAACACATCAGGACACAACTAGGTTGAAAGTGAAAAGTTTTTATTCCCTGCAAATAGTAATAAAATAATAGTAATAAGAAAGAGAGGATGTAGTGATATTAATAGAGGACAAAGTAGATTTTAAATGCAAAACTGTTAAAAGAGATGAAGAAGATCATTATATATTAATAAAAGGGACAATTCAACAAGAAAAAATAACTATAATAAATATTGGGGCACCTAAACTGGGTGTTCCAAGATACAAGAGGCACACACTGACAAGACTGAAGGGAGAAATAGACATCTCTACGGTAATCGTTGAGACTTCAATTCACCACTCTCAGCATTAATTAGAACACTGGATAAGGATGAGTAAAGAAACAGAAAGCTTGAATAATATGATAAATATAGTAGACCTAACAGACATTTAAAGGGCACTACACCTCAAAACAGGAGGATATACCTTCTTTCAAGCACGCTGAATCCTTCTCCAGGATAGACCAAATCTTGGGTCACAAGACAGGTCTCAATAAATTTTAAAAGACTGAAATTATACCAAACAGTTTCTCTGATCATAATGGAATGAAGCTGGAAATTAATAATGGACAGAAAAGGGAACTTCACATATATATGGAGATTAAACACCACAGTCTTAAATAATCAGTGGATCATAGAAGAAATTACAAGAGATTTTATAAAATATATTGAGATGAATGAAAATGAGACCATAACATATCAAAATCTATGGGATGAAGTAAAGGCAGGGTTGAGAAGGAAATTTATAGACCTCAATGCTTACATTAAGAAAAAGAAGACCTAAAATCAAAGACCTAACTGCACACCTGAGGGAAATAGAGAAATAACAGCAAACTAATCCCAAATCAAGCAGAAGGAAAGAAAGAACAAAAATTAGAGCAGAAATAAATGAAATTGAGAACCAAAAATCAACAGAGAGAATCAACAAAATGAAAAGTTATTTCTTCAAGAACAACAAATTGGCAAACCTTTGCTAGACTGACAAAGAAAAAAGGAGAGAAGATGCAAACAAATAAAATGATAAATGAGAGGAGAGACATTAACACTGACCCAGCAGAAATGAAAGTGATTATAAAAGGATACTATCAACAACTTTCTGCCAAAAATCTAGACAACATAGACAAAATGGACAAATTTCTAAAAATACAAAACTGCCTACACTGACCCTAGAAGAAATAGAAGACCTCAACAAATCAATAACAAATGAAGAGAATGAAACAGTCATCAAAAACCTCCCAAGGATGAAAAGCCCAGGACCTGATGGTTTTACAGGTGAATTCAACCAATCATTCAAAAAAGATCTAATACCAATCTCTCTCAAGCTCTTCCAAAATATTGAACTAGAAAGAATGCTACTAAACTCATTCTATGAAGCCAACATTACCTTAATTCTGAAATCAGATAAAAATACTATGAAAATAGAAAATAACAGACCAGTATCTCTAACAAATATAGATGCAAAAATACTCAAAAAATACTTGCAAACCAAACCCAAAAGCACATTAAAAGAATTATAGTCCATAATAAGTAGTTTTTATCCAGTTACACAAGTGTTTTTCAACTCAAGAAAATCCGTTAGTGTTACAAACCACATTAATCAATTAAAGAAGAAAAATCACACAATCATGTCCATTAATGCAGAAAGCCAGTTGACAAAATCAGCATCCTTTCTTAATAAAACACTCCAAAAGATAGGAATAGAAGGAAGCTTTCTTTCTCAATTTGGTACAGTGCATATATGAAAAACTGAAAGCTAGCATTGTACTCAATGTTGAAAGACTGAAAGCTTACCTGCTGAGATCAAGAACAAGACAAAGATGCCCACTATCACAACTGTTATTCAATATGTGCAAGATGTTCTAGCTGGAGCAGTTAGACTAGATAAAGAAATGAAAGCTACCCAAATAGAAAAGAAATAAAACTTCTGCTAGTTGCTGATGATATGATCCTATATTTACAGAATCCTGAAAAATCCACAACAAAGTTACTATAACTAATACATGAGTTCAGCAAAATGGCAGGTATAAGATGAATATGCAAAAATCAATAGCATTTCTGTACTCTACTGATGAGAAATCTGAGGGGCAAATCAGAAAAAAAATCATTTATAATAGTGATTAAAAGATTAATATGTAGGAATAAACTTAACCAAGGACATAAATGACCTGTATTCAGAAAACTACAAAATGTTGCTAAAAAAAAAAAAAAAAAGAAAAGAAAAGACGACAAATAAAATAAATGGAAGGATATTCCATGTTCATGGACTGGAAAACTAAATATCATGAAGATTCCAATTCTACCCAAACTGGTTTACAGATACAATGCAATCCCAGTAAAAATCTCAACAGCCTTTGTTTTGCAGAAATGGAAAAGCCAATTATCAAATTTATTTGGAAGGGTGAGTGGCCCAAATAAGCAAAAAAATTTTTAAAAAGAAGAATGAAGTTGGAGGATTTTCACTTCTGGCTTTAAAGCCAGCTAAGCCAGGAGAGAATTGAACCCTGGGGAGAAGGACAGAGCCAGTTACCTGCCAGTTTACTGCAGACCTTCTGGAGAGAGCAGGGCAGCTGAGCCTGGAGACGAAAAAAAAGCCCTGGGAAGACAATAACTTAGGAAGGCTATACCCTCACAGACATTACCTGCCATCCTGCTCCAACACATGACCAATGACTTTGGGTAAGAAAGTACTTCTTTATAGTACCTTGAGTTGGACAAGTTAGAACCTTGTGACTGTAAATTTCTACCCTATTAAATAAATACCCTTTGTAAAAACCAACCAATTTCTGGTATTTTGCATCAGCACCCCTTTGGCTAACTAATACAGTGGGCATGTAGAATGATGGAGCCTTTGTGGAAGACAGCTTGGCAGTACCTCAAGAAGCTGAATGGAACTGCTATATGATACAGCAATCCCGTTACCAGGTATATATTCAGAAGAACTGAAAGCAAGGAGGCAGACAGACAATGGCACAATGATATTCATAGCAGCAATACTCACAATTGCTAAAATATAAAACCAGCCAAAGTGCCCATCTACCAATGAGTGAATAAACAAAATGTAGTATACACACACAATGGAATACTATTCAGCTGTAAGAAGAAATGAACTTGGGATGCATATGATGATATGGATGAACCTGGAAGATACTGTGCAAATAAGCCAGACACAAAAGGACAAATGTTGTATGGTCTCACTAATAGAAACTAAATACAATGAGTAAACACACAAACATAAACAGTAGAGGATAGGTTACTTGGAAATAGAACATGGCTTGAGAATGGGAGATGTTGCTTAATGCATGTAGCATTATTTAAAAGGTAAACTATAAAAGTGTGGGAATGAATAGAGCTGAGTAACACATGATAAAGAGTATAGCTAACACTGTGGATTTATAAATGTGATTGTGGCTGAATGAGGTAGTATGGGGAAGTAAATGTCAATTGAAAGGAAAATAGAGAATAATCCTGGATATGTATAACAGTGATTTCAGTGGTGGATGAACATAGTGGTTAGTAGTATTAGTACAAGAAAGCTCTTTTTTTACAAAGTGCTAAGGGAAAATTACAACTAATGTAATTTATGAAAGATAGTTATCAGTAATGCAATATTTTTCAGTAATGGCAAGAAGATATTTTTTCAATACTATGGGACAATAGGGGAGCATAATAAAAGGTATGAGATTTTTCCTTCTGGAGTAATGAAAGTGTTCTAAAATTGACTGAGGTAATGACAGCACAACTCAGTGATATAAATGATCCCCTGTGTTATACAGTCCCATGCTTTGTAGAACCCATTCAAAGTTTACACTCACTGCCTTTCATTTTCACAATGTTGTGCTGTCATCTTATATTTATACTATTAACCACAATCTTCATTCACCACTGAAATCACTTTTACATTCTCTAGATTATTCTTTAGTTTCCTTTCAATTGACATTTACTTTCACATACTACCCCTTTCAGCCACAGTTCATGCCATATCTTCCCTGGACCCCAAGATTAGTCCCCTGGGTCTGTCCTCAGAAAAGTTTGGTGAAGGGATTGCCAAAGCATCTTGTGACTGGAAAAGTCTAAGGATTAGAGTGAATTTGAGCTTTCAGAACAGACATGCCCAGATTTATGTGGTTCCTTCTGTCTCCACCCTGATCATCAGAGCCCGTAGGAAACCACCCAGAGACAGAAAGAAGCATAAAAACATTTATGTACAGTGGAAATATCACTTCTAATAAGATTGCCAACATTCCCCAACAGATGCAGTACCAATCTTTAGCCAGAAATTGTTGTGGAACAATTAACAAGCTTCTGAGGACCACGTTGATGGCCACCACCCTCATGACATCATAGATGACATCAACAGCAGTGTTATGGTATACCCAGCTAGTTAAGAATTACAAAGGAAAATATTTCAATAAAGGATCATTTGATAACCAGAAGAAAAATTATAATGTGCAGGATACAAGACATTAATGATATGATTTCTGTAATAGAAAGAAGGATTAAAATGCCATGAACAGAGGATAAGCAAAGATGAAGAAAGAAAAAAAAAACAGGATAATTTAAGGTCAGAATTAAAAGAAGATTTAGATAAAGAAGGATTATTTAAAGTATATATAGAACTATCATAGAAGAATTAAAACGTAAATTGTAAATAGTTAAAAGCAGAATTTGTACTTCAAAGATAATATAGCCCAGTGGTCAAGAGCATCAGGCTTAGGAAAAGGTTGTTTTCTCTCTTACTAATGATGTGATATTAGGCAAATTACTAAATCTATTTATGACTTTCTCAATATCCATAAGATAGGGAGAAATACTAATATCTATAACACAGAATTATTGGGTGGATTCAATGAATAAGTACTTATGACATTTTAGAATAATAAATATTATCTACTACTCATAATAATCAGATAAATAATATGGCATATATAGGCTCTCCTGGAATTTAGTTAAAGTTCAGAGAGAAGAGGAGAGGGTTCCATTGGACTAAAGTGGTGTAAGTTCCTTAAAAGGGTCCTGTATATTTGAAGTAAAATGGCCATCAAAAGGCAAATGAAGAAAATTTACTTGGTATAAAAAATATCAACCACAATGCAAACACATAAAACAAATCAAAACTACTAACATAAAACAACTACAGAAAACTGAGTATATTGGTTAAAGGACTTAACTAATTCAACACCAATAAAACAAAGGAATAACCCGAAAATATTTTTAAACAAAACAAGGCCAAATTAACTAAAAATCTAAAAGAATTTTGGCAGAGAAAAAATCAGGTACAATCAAAGGCCTAAAAATTGTGCTTCACTTTTCATCAATAAATTAGAAGAAAATGAAGCAACAACTAAGGTATTTTGAGGCCCATATTTTGCCAAATATCCATGACATATAAAGGTCATAAAAAAGTCTATAAACTATTTAACATCTCAGAAAATTCACCATTCATAATAAACTTCTTGAATAATAAATACTTACAAATATTTGGCTGTAAACAAAAATATGAAACAAAATAACAATTCAGATTTGGGAAATCTGTGGGCTAAAAGGATTTGTAGTGAGCCTTCAAAACAGTATAACAATTTACAGCAAATGTTGAATGTAATTAAATATAGGGGAAAGTAAAAAAATTAGTATAAATGGGAATCCAAAAGAGAATACAAAAATTAAATAATATAATACCTGACATGAATATGCATATTTATAATAAATAATCATTTACTGACAAAAATCAATTTGTTAATAATCCCATTTTCTAATCTAAGGAGGAAGTAATAATTTGTATTATTTTATTCTGGTGAAAAATATTGGCTAAAAATGTTTTCGTAAAATATAAAGAATGTTTTCTTAAAATATAATAGAATTGGAAAGCTTTAAAATTTAATGGAGGCAAAGGGGAAAAAAGCAAAAAAACACTTAATGAAGTAGATGTTAGAAAATAAAGTCTGTACTTTGCATGGATGCATAAAAACAGAAAACAATATGACAATAAATGAATTTAAGTAATCTAAACAGATTATAAGAAACAAGAATTTTAAAGACAGACTGGATTAAAAAAAATAGACACACAACAAAAAATCATTCTGCAAGCTATTTGTATGAAACAACACAAAACTGTAAAGAAAAAAAACCAGGATGGGTAACATTTATCAGAATTCAGAACATGAGGAATTCTATTTGTTTAATATTCTATGCCCAGATCCTTGCACAGTAGGCCCACTTAATATATATTTTAAAATATATTTACATATGAAATGAAAGCAAGGTATTGTATACATGAAAAGCAAACAGAATAAAAAGGCTGATAATACTAGTTTACATATTTAACCATTGCCATGAGATAAAATTGGTAACAATATGGATCATTTACTATTGACAAGTGGTACATTCCACAATTATGATATGAAGTCATAAACCTGAAGACACCTGAAAGGAGTGACTCAATATTTATATAGCAAATCTAGAACAATTTACTTGGGAATACTTAGTATACCTCTCTTGGCCACTGATATTAAATAGACAAAAATTAAATATAGAGGGAGACTATGGGAAGAAAAAATTGGAATAGAGTGGCAGGGCTCAACTCTCTTACAAGGATAAAAAGACAATTTTAAGATATGACAATGGAAAGTAATGCCTTTACAGTAATATCACTGAACATTAATGGATTGAACTCCCCAATAAGACATAGATTGTATGGATAGAAGACATGTATGCTGTCTACAAAAGACTCACCTTAGATGCAAGGACACAACCAGTTTGAAGGAGAAAGATTAGAAAAAGATTTTCCATGTAAATAGTAGCCAAGAATGATCTGGAGTAGTGATACTAATTTTGGATAAAATGAATTTTAACTACAAAACTGTTAAAAGAGATGAAGAAAGTCATTATATACTAATAAAAAGGACAATTCAACAAGAAAAAATACCTGTAATAAACATTCTTGCACCTACCTGAATGCCCCAAAATACATGAGACACACAATGGTAAAATTGAAAGGTGAAATAGATGTCTCTACAATAATAGTTGAAGACTTCAATACACCACTCCCAGCATTGTACATATCATGTGGATAGAGGATAAATAAAGAAACAGAAATTTTGAATAATATGATAAATGAACTAGACATTGCAGACATTTATAGAACATAATACCCCAAAACAGAAGGATATACATTCTTCTCAAGTGCTCATGGATACTTCACCAGGATAGACCATATGTTAGATCACAATACAATAAATTTATGTATCAGTATATATCTCAAAACAAATGAAAATGTGAAAATATCAAAATCAATGGGATGCAAAGAAGGCAGCATTGAGAAGGAAATGCATAGCCCTCAATGCTTACATTTAAAAAGAAGAAAGAGCTAAAATTAAAGACTTAATTGCACACCTGGAGGAACTAGAAAAAACAACAAACTAATCCCAAAGTAGGCAGAAGGAAAGAAATAACAAAGATTAGAGCAGAAATAAATGAAACTGAGAAACAAATAACAAAGAATCAACAAAATGAAAAGTTGTTTCTTCTAGAAGAATAACATTGGAAAATCCTTTGCTAGATTGACAAAGGAAAAAAGAGAGAAGGTGCAAATAAATAAAATCAAAATGAGACGAGGGACATTACCATGGACCCAGCAGAAATGATGGCTTCACAGGTGAATTTTACCAGTCATTCAAAGAAAATATAATACCAATCTTGCTAAAACTCTTCCAAAAAATTGAATAGAAGGGAATGCTACAAAACTCATTATATGAAGCCAATATCACGCCAATACCAAAACCAGACAAAGATACTATGAAAAAAGAAAACTATGGACCAATTTGTCTAATGACAATATAATCCAACAGGTAGAAAATTCTGAAAAATCCACGACAAAGCTACTAAAACTAATGGGTGAATTCAGCAAAGTGGCAGGATAACAGATTAATATGGAAAAATATGTAGCATTTCTATAAACAATTAATGAGCAATCTGATGAGGAAGTCAGAAGAAAATTTCCATTAAAAATAGCAACTAAAATAATCAAATATTTAGGAAGATACTTAACCAAGTGCCTAAAGGACCTGTATTCAGAAAACTACAAAACATTGCTAAAAGAAACCAAAGACCTCAAACAATTGAAGGATATTCTGTATTCATGTATTGGAAGACCAAGGTGATAAGGTATTCTGCACTTTGGGTGTAAATTTTTGGAAACCATATATCCGATTAGGGTTTAAACTCCATGTTATATAAAGAGATCATACAATCTAACAATAAAAAGACAAGTAACCGGTATTAGTCAGCCAAAGAGGTGCTGATGTAAAATACCAAAAATCTGTTGGCTTTTATAAAGAGTATTTATTTGGGGTAAGAGCTTACAGTTACCAGGCCATAAAGCATAAGTTTCTTCCCTCACCAAAGTCTATTTCCACATGTTGGAGCAAGACAGCTGCTGACATCTGCCAAGAGTTCAGGCTACCTGGCTTCCCCTCTTCCTGGAGCTCGCCTCTCTCCAGGCTCAGCTGCTCTGTTATCTCCACAAGGTGAGCTGTAGACTATCATGTGAATGGCTTGTTTCTCTTCCTGGAGACTTCTCTCTTTCCTCATGACCAAGCTCCTCTGTGTGCTTACTTCCTGGGGCTCCAGCTCAAGATTCCAACTTCCATTCTCTACAGCACAGATTCTCAGTGAGTTCTACTGATGTGGCCCAATCAAAACCTCAATCATTATTTAATCAAGTAAAAATAAAACCTCTGAATCCAATATATTCTAACATGCCCAGAGGAAAAGGCCAGTTTACAAACATAACCTAGTATCTATTTCTGGAATTCATAAATAATGCCAAACTGCTATATAACCCATTTAAAAAATGGGCAAAAGACTTGAACAGAATTTTTTCCAAAGAAGAAAAACAAATGGCCAAAATCACAAGAAAAGATGTTCAACCTCACTAGCTAATAGGGAAATGCAGATAACTGCAATGAGATATCTTTCACACCTTACAGAACGGCCATTGTTAAAAATGCAGAAAACTACCAGTCCTGGAGAGGATGCAGAGAAATGGGAACACTCCCTCACTGTTGGTGGAATTGTAAAATGACGAAACCTTTGTGGAAGGCAGTTTGGTGGGTTCCTCAGGCAGCTAAATATATAACTGCCATATGATCCAGCAATTCTACCACTAGGCATATGATCAGAAGAACTGAAAGTAAAGACATGAACAGACAAATGCACAGCAATGTTTATAGTGGCATTATTCACAGTTGCTAAAATATGGAAACAGCCTAAGTGCCTGTCAACCAATGAATGTATAAACAAAATATGGTATACACATACCTGGAATACTAATCATTTGTAAAAAGAAATTAACTGGAGAAGCACATGACAACATGGATGAGCCTTGAGGATATTACATTGAGTGAAAAAGACAGGAAAGAACAGATATTACATGGTCACTAATATGAACTATATAAGATGAGTAAACTTAGGAGTCAAACCATAGAGTATAAGCTAGTAGGAGACAGAATGTGGGTTGAGAAGGGGTAGCTTTTACTGAATGTATGTAAAATGTTTAATAAGGTCAATTGTAAATACGTGGTAATGGATAGTGTTGACTGTAGCACATTCTAATGAGTATAACGAACAGTTTATAAAGGGTTTTCACAATCATCTCACTTTTAAATACAATGTATTTAACTCTACATATTCTTTTAGGACTGTAATTATAACTATTTCATATCTTGGTCATTTATTGCATAACAACAAAAAAATGATCATTTATGAATGTGATTGTGTCTGAAAGGAGTAGACTAGGAAGGTGAATGTTAATGAAAAGAAAGCTAGAAGATAATCTAAGGATTGTATAACAGTGATTTCAGTGCTGGATGAAGATAGTGACTAATAATACAAATACGAGAATGTTCCTCTATTACAAGGTGTTAAGAATATGGAGTTACATGGGGAAAATATAACTAATGTGATGTATACACTATAGTTAACAGTAATATTGTAATATTTTTACAGAAATGGCAAAGAATGTACTGTATCGATGTTAAGGGTCAATAATGGAGAGGTATAAGGGGATATGGGATTTTTCCCTTAGGAGTAATCAAAACATTCTGAAATAGACTGAGCTGAAGACAGCACAATCTGTGATGAAACTGAAAACCACTGAATATACACTTCAGATGAACTGTATAAGGCAGAGGACCGTATAACACAGTGGTGAATGATGGACTCAGGTTAACAGTACAAATACGAGAATGTTCTCTCATACTACAATGAATATACAATACTGATAGTTTGTTAATAATAGGATGGTATATGGGAAAAATACACCAAATATAAGCTATGAACTATAAATAGCACTGTTATTATGACAACATTCATTCATTATTTGTAACAAATGGTGTCACGACAATGTAAGTTGTTGGTGGTAGGGTGATACATGGAAAATTGTATGGTATGAATGCTTGTTAACTCACAACTTCTCAAATAAAAATAATGTAGACAAAATAATTTAAATATATAACATTTGCACAAAGGTTCTCATACTTTATACATAGTACACCAAGAATATGTATCTTTTCAAACTGAAATGAGGAGTTTTCAAGTGTTCATTCAAGGATTCAGGCCTCTGAGGTCCATCCTCAAAGAATCAGATTTAAAGATTTAAAGATATGAGGTAAGTACCAGTAATTTTTAACAATATCCTTGGTTGATTTTGACACATAGTCATGTGAGAGAACTTCAGTACTATGCCTCAAAGACAACAAAAGAAATTACCAAAAAAATAGAAAATTTATATACCATTTCTCTGAATACACTGCAATTGTATGAAATATAAATTTAAGTCTAAATAACCAGAACTGAAAACTCTTAGAAATTTTAAAATTCATGCTATTAAATTGTATGACAAAAAAGAATTAAATTATAATTATATACCACTTATTCTTATGATAAATAAGAACAATAAGAATGCCACTGGCATACCCTAAAGCAATGATTCTCAAAAACATCAAAATCACCTGGGAGCTTTTTAGTAAAAGCCAGTTCTCAAGGCCCAGACTAAGTGAGCCAGAAACCCTAAGAGTGAGGCTCCATAATCTGTGTTTTAATTAGACATCCAGGTAATTCTGCTCCCTAAAATTAGAGAACCACTGACCCATGACATACTTTCAAAGCTGTTCTCAGAGTCAAATTCATGAACTTAAATGCTTCTTTACTGCAGTGCATATTTACTGTTTTGTCTATTATCATCTACTTTGAAGAATAACTCCCCACTAGTCAACCCTGCTTCCCCATATGATTTTATCACCAGGGCTGCAATTAAAATACATAGTGAATCTGTCCCTCATGTCACAGTTGAATGATCTGGGAATGGTCACCAGGCCCAAATATGGCAAGAGTCTTTTCATTCTCAGTTCAAGTTTTGGGTTCATTTTTAAAATTCTTAGCAAAAGTTAATATCTGTACTCAGAATATGTAAAAATTTAACCTATTGTTGGCCTTGTGGTTTGAGAAACAGTAAAAGTTAATCTGAAATGAGAGAAAAGCATAAATCAGAGACATTAAAAATAGGAGCAAATGATTAAGTTAGAGGTCAATTATTTGGTTCCTAAAAATATTCCACTATGTGATTCTAATTTATTTTTGGCAGGCACTATAGCTGTGGGATTCTATTAAATACCATTGCAGCAATCCATTAAATTACAAAATTGGTTTCTGCAATTTATCTAAGGAGCCAATAAGGAACACATTTAATAATGAGGAAAAGGAAGGTTGTTTTGTTAAGTAGTCAACTTCAGAAATCCACATAAGAAAAACTGCAATTAAGAAAATCAGTAGAAATTATATAATAAAGATAAATTTCTAAATAAATATATGAGGAAACTTTAAAATATTTAACTTGATTAATAAATCCAAGAGCAGATTCTTAGAAAATGTAAAATAAAAAAGTGACATGAGCTAAGAAAAAAATGGAAAATATAAGTAAAAATAATAGTAAGGAGAAAGAAATATATTTATAAAAGAACTAAAACGACAACTTTACTGAAGAATTTGTAAATGTTTAAAAAATAAAACATTTTCTTAGAAAAATACAAATTACCAGAAATCACTTAAGAAAACATAAATAGGTCAGTTTCTGTTTTCACAATGGGTTTTTAAAAAGGTTCATCTGGGCTCTGAAGATGTCCAGACACTATTGTCAGGGCAGATATCTCAGGAGGTTGGTGGCGTACCAGTGGGCCCCACTTTGGAATTTATGCTCCCCAGTGTGACAGAGTTGGATTCAGTGTGGTTTCCTTATATATAGCTCTTCTGTCCTATTTGACCCTATAATTATTACTACAGTTGGTAGGTGTACAACCAAGAGACTTAAATCTTTGGGCTGTCTGTGTGCCAGCTGGGTCCTGAATCTCAATGGAGCTACAACACTTACTCTCCAGTTCATTGGTCTCACCCAGGACAACTAACAAGGAGATGAGGATGGACAACTATCATACCAAGGAACTGAGAAAGCCTACAACTGCAAACTAGAGAGTCCCATCCATAGGCCTTATGGGATTGCAGCCCCTTCTCACTTAGAGGTGGAGTGGACATCACCATCCCAGAATCCTCAGGATTGGGGAATGAACTATGGACTAGAGTAGACTTACTGGTATTCTACTATAGACTTATTATGATTCTAGCAATGGAAGAACTTTTCTCATTGAGGTGGAGGCAGTGGCCACTGGAGGTTCTGAGGGAAAGGAGAGAGAAAAACAGGTATAATATGGGAGCATTTTCAGGACTTGGGAATTGTCCTGAATAACATTACAATGACAGATACAGGCCATTATATAGCTTGCCTTAACCTACAGAATTGGGTGGGAGAGAGTGTTAATTACAATGTAAACTTTAATCCATGATTAGGGGCAATGCTCCAAAATGTGTTCATCAATTGCAATGAATGTATTTCACTAATGAAGGATGTGGGAACATGGGGGAGGTGTAGGGAGCAGGGTACATGGGAATTCCCTATATTTTTTATGTAACATTTATGCAATCCAAATATCTTTAAAACAAAAATAACAATTGAAAAAAATAATCAAGATATTGTTGGCACAGTTCACTAAAAGTGAGTTCTGTTTTAGCCTTGATAGTAAGTCAATATAAATACATAGGGGTGAATAAAGCATGTATTTTACTTAGTTTTCAAAGCTAATCCTGGTAGTGTTTTCACAGTTATGTGAGTTCCGTGTTTTGAACTTGATTGTAAGTCAAAGTAAACACATAGCAATGAATAAAGCATGTATTTTACTTAGTTAAAAATAAAAGGCTCATTCATTCATTAACAGAACAAATATTAATTGAATGCCTGTGCCGTAAATGAAGTTATAAGTATAAAGTAAATAGTCCCCATCCACCTTCAGAGAAGGAAGCCCTACAATAAACAAATAAATAGATTTAATAAAATCAGTTAGTGAAAGTCCCCATTAAGGTTTAGAACCAACACAGTTTTATCAGTGACATCTTTCAAACTTCCAAAAAATTTCCATATTATACACTAGGTAGCCTTTTCCAGAAAAATAGAAAAAAGTGCAAAACTAACCAATTAAAATTGGATATTCAGATAATATACTGTTTTAAAGCTTGCTTCAATAAAGAAACATGGGAGTAAAAAACAATGCTGTTTAATATCCTACACATTTTTTAGCTCTAAACACACTTTTAAACAAAACATCACTAAAATATGAGACATAACCAGTTTTTTTAAAGCATATATAGAAAGATGAATGTACATATTCATTCATTCATTCTATATGTTCATTTATGCATGGCTACATTTGACACCTTGAGCCTTTGCTTATTGCACACATGTTGGTGTCTTAGTGTGCAGCTTGCAGTCTCATTTTCATATTTTCTTTTCTTCGTATTTTCCACTCCTTCAAGAAAAGAAGCTGTAACTATAAAATCAATTTATAATATTTTTGTGTGTATAATATCTTAAATTGAGTTATTTGAGTTATAGATGAAACTACTAGAAATCCTGCCCAAAATGACTTTTTAAAATAACATAACTATAAAATTTTTATAGCATATATATACTAAATATATAAAAATTACTACCCTTCTCTGTTGCAAGTTTGCCTTTTTGAAAATCAGGTTTTGTGGGAAAGTCCTTTATCCAAGACTAAGCAAATTTCCCATTGGGGAAACAATTCCTTGCAGGCTATTGTTTGACTATTGATTCTTCCTGGCACTCAAATCAACTTATAATCATGTTTCAAGAGCATCTATTACCGTAATATTGGACATTGCAATGCTGACAACCACATTCACTATAAGGTCAGTGAATGATGAAATATGGAAATATACATATTTTTAATCTGTGAACATTGCATGGTTATCAAACATTGTCAAAATAAAATACTACCAGAAGCATAGAAAATAATGTCTTTTTAATTATGTATCCAAGAAGGGTGTCTGAAGGGTATTGTTTCTATTCGCAAAGATATGAAAAAAAATGTGTTCTAGATATTGGCACAGATATCTACTAGGATGCCAACAAGATAGGTGATGATTTATTTCATTATTATTTATGGTAATGACTTAAAAAACATTTTTTTATCCCTCCCCTCCCCCAGATGGTTCTTTTCCTCTGTCTGCTCACCTTCTCCAGGAAGAACCAGGAACCTAACCTGGGACCTTTCATATGGGAGGCGAATGCCCAGCAGCCTGAGCCATATCCACTCCCTGCAGGCTGTGGCATCTGCTGGATTGTGGCAAATGCTCATTTAGGCATCTGCTTCTTGTGGCAGGTACCACTTACAAACTTTTAATGTGGAAAGTTTAACTCTTCAAAGTAATATAAATGTAATGCTTAAAAATATAGATTTCATGTGAGAAGAACCTATGTTTTGGATAAAGTTGAATATATACATGCCCTACTATCTAGCTATTCCTTACCTAGGTATATCCACAACAAAAATGCCTACATACGTTAACCAAAAAGGCATGTACAAGAATGAAAAAGGTAAAACTGAAAACAACCAAAAAGTCCATCAACAGTACAATGGAAAATAATTCTAATTTATTCAAACAATAGCATACAGTCAGGAAGAGAATGACAGAATTACAACTATATGCAATGACGTGAATCTCACAAACATAATGCAAAGTAAATAAAAACAACAAAATAGCTACAAAACAGTGCAGTGTCTGATTCCATTTGTTAAAAAAAACACAAAAACTGATACCCTTGTGGGATCGGTAGTGACAACAAAGGGATAAAACAGGGATTTCCGTGATGCTGACAATGTTCTGTTTCTTGATCTGGGTTCCTTTGTGAAAATTCATGTACCTGTATAATTTTCTCCATGTATGTCAATCTTCTGTAGGACATTTTCTTAAAAGAATCTGTGTTTTTGATAGTTCTTTATTCAAATGAACTTATAGTTAAACTGACTTTTTAAAATAAAAATTATAGTATGTCCCTTAACCTTCAGACAATCTTATGTAAATTCACTTCTATAATTGAAAAAGCATAACAAATGTGCCCTAAGTAATAGCACCAAACTATAAATAATTGTAATATGTATAATAAGCAAAATACATTAAAAAACTAGCCTAATTAATATATTAAGGAAAATAAGCATTTAATTTGGGATCTATTTGTAATAAAGATTCATTAATCCAATTAATAAAAATGACCATGAAGATAGTTGTAGCAAGGAGAAGAAAAAGGTGGAGCTTTCAAAAAGAAGTCCAAAAGTATGCAATTTTAGCGTAGGTACTACCAGGGCACTAGCCAACCCACTCTTTTGGCTTCACTTTTTAAAAAATCTCATGAAAGTCTGCTTGTATGAAATTACCAAAGCAGGAGAATTTTGACTCAAAGGATATTTTTCAAAAATTTAGGCTTATCAAGACATAATTTATCCACAATTATATTGATAATTAATAAATGTACAGTTTAAAGAGTTTTAACAAATTCACACAGACCTCTAACCACCTCTACAATCATGATATAGAGCATTCCATCACCCCGCAAAATTCCCTTGTGATTCTTTACAGTCAATTACCAACCCTGCCAAAGTAGCCCCTGAAAATCAGATACGTTTCTGAGCTAATGGGTTTGCTTTTTCTAAATTGTCACATAAAAGAAATAATGTCATATGTAGCCATTTGTTTCTGGCTTCCTTAATGCAATCTACGCTTTCAAGATTCAAACATGCTACTGCATGTTATTAGTTGCTTCAATACTCAGATTTATTGCAAATTGTTTGTCCAGAATATGATCCATCTTTGGGGTGGAAAGTTCTACAAATGTCATTTAGGTCAAGTTGGTTGATAGTACTGTTTAGGTTCCTGTAATTTTTTTTCTGATTTTCTGTTTACATGCTCTGTTGGTTATTGAGAGATAAAGGGTGCATTTTCTATAATTGTGGATTTGTCTATTTTTCCTTTCAACTCTATTAGTTTTAACTTTATGTGTTTACAGTCTATATGAATACACATTTAGGATTGTTATATTCTCTCCAAGAATTGACTCTTTTACCTTTATTCAATGTCTTTATCATTGGTTATGATTCTTGCCCTTAAGTCTCCTTTTCTGATACTAATATAGCCATTTTAGCTTTCTTATTATTAGTGTTTATGAACCAAATATTTTTTTTTACATTTTTACTTCTACCTTCCAGCATCTTTATATTTAAAATGTATGTCATGTAAACAGGAAATGTTTGGATTTTTGTGTAATTATCATACTGTTTATTTTCAATTTTCACTATCTGTTCTTTGTTCCTTTAGTCTTTTTCTTCCTCCTATATATATACTAATTTTTTATTAGTCTACCTCACCTCACTATTTTGTCATGTTGGTGTATATTTTATATCTACATTTGTTATAAACCCTAAATACAGTTATTATTTTGACATTAAAGAGAAATGAGCTTTAAAATGTTCAAACTGAGAAAACTTTTGTTTATATTTATTCATGTATTTACTATATCTGGTGCTTTTCATTCCTTTGTGTAGATTTCCATGTATATCATCTTACTTCTCCCTGAAAAACTATAAAATTTCTTGTGGTGCAGGTTTGTTGGTATCAGATTATCTAAGGTTTCTTTTTTCTGTCTCCATAAAACAATGTATTAGATGCCCTCACTTTATCTTTGTCCATTACTTAATAGCCACTTAGCACAGTTTGTAATCAGAGTCAATTGCACAGGCAACTCAATATAACACTGGCCCTAACAATTTTGTTCAACTCCTGAGTCCCAGTTTTACCACATGGGGATTTTCCCAAGTTACTGCACACTTGTTACAATCATTGGTCCTCCTATTTCTTTGTGTTTTGTCTTGATAAAGTGCCAGAATCCCTCATTACTCTCATTCTGTGACCTTGCTTTGTCTTGACAGTCTTCACAAAGTCCAGAGCACATTGGTTGGTTTTCCTGCAATAACTACCTCTTGGAAGCCTGAAAGCTCACCATATCTCTTCCCCATCTCCCCTTCACTGTGCTTCTGATTCCTGCTGCTATTCTCATTTCTTAGTTCTTGCTGAAACCCCCCAAATCCTGCAAGAAGCATGATTATGTATCATTTATTTCAATATACCCTCTGCTAACCTGGATTTATTCCAGTAACCTGCAGCTGTTTATTCTATGTTCTCTAGTCACCGCAGTGCAGTCACCAGAATTGGCCCCTCACTGGCTGACTTTTCTCACTGTCTAACAGGTTAAAGCTGCCTATTGGCAAGTTTACTGATAGTTACAGTTGGTACTATTAGATACAAAGAAAATGTATAGACTATCAGTGAAAAATAATTTCAGTTATCAACCAAGTTGTCAGTGAAAAATGTCTGTTCTCAGCCACATACCTGCTTCATTGTCGTATCTGAGAAGACTAGATTTCCCTTTCAGCAGACAGTTGGGACATCTGACCCTGTTCTTTTTCTGGCTGATTTCTCTCACACTTTTCATTCCCTTGCCTGTTGACAGTGAAATGTGCAGAAATATAGAGGAAGAATGGGAAAAAAGAAGGAAAAAAAGAGGGAAACTCCCAGTCTGTCTTCAACTGAGACCATTGTCCCTCCTCATTGGTCTGAAAATCCACCACCCTCTACCTGCCATTGTGTATGAAAGGCACATTAGTGCGACTTCTGAGAAGATGGTGGATTAGAGACTGGGGGGGGAGGGGCAGGGGTGAAGGTTGGAATAGAGGCAAAAAAAAAAAAAAGATGTGGGGGCATCATTTCTCTATAGATACAACAGCTAGACGACAGGTGGAAACTGTCAGGAAGGCTGCTCTGGGGCTCAGATCACCAAGGGAAGATGAGACACAACCCCCAAGAGAGAAGGGCAAAGGAATGAAGTCTCAGCTGACTGAAAAATCCCATAAGTAGAGGAGCAAAAGTAGCAGTGTGTACCCATACCCCGCTACAGAGCAAATAGCAGTCTGTAGACAGCAGCGGCTGTGGACCACAGTGGCTGTGGACTGAGAGAGAGTTGCAGGGGTCCTTTTTCCCAAGAAAGGGCAGAGTGAAGAACAAAACCTACAGCAAATTCAGATTTTGGCCAGTGAAACTGGTCTGTTGAATTGGAAGGGTCACACATTTCAGGCAGAGTGGGGCTGCAACATTGTTTGACCTGAGAGTAGGCAAGGAACTAAAGATAATTTGCCTTCTCAAACACACTCCCTACTTCCCTGGGCTGATTGCTGAAGAGGCAGAGGGAGAAAGGATGTGGCCAGCCAAGAGTGAAGAACAGCCTGTGAGAAAGTTTGTTCCTGAGGCTTGGCCAGCCCTGAGAACATTGTTTCTATACTGCCCAACCACCTGCAGAATTATACTGAATGCATTCCCCCCTAGCACCTGATGTCTGAGCTGAGAGGTCTGCCAAAGAGTGCCATCTGCTGACCAGACCATAAAAGTGCATGAAAAAGGAAATACAATAATAAATAAAAAAGACAAGCAAAAGTGCCTTACTGACACCTTCTTCAAGTCCCTTGGAAATTGGGCTGCACTCCATTCGTGGATCCTTAGCTCTCTTAAACAGGGGTAATCCTAAATATCTAGAAAAAGTTGAACCATGAGTCAAAGAACAATGGTAGCACAAAGCTAGTTAACAGTAAATAACTAGGCAAGAGAAAGAAACTGAACATCAGAGTAAAACTCAGCATCAGAATCAGATGCCTAGACATCAGCAAAATTTACAAGCTATACAAAGAAAAGGGAAAATATAATTCAGACAACGGAACAAATAAAAGCTCCAGATGAGACATAGGACTTGACATAGCTAATCAGTGAGGTTCATACAAATCTCCAAAATCAAACCAAGGAGTTGAATGACAACATGGCTAAAGAAATAAAAGACATTAAGAAGAAACTGAGGTGGCAGACTTGGCCCAGTGGTTAGGGCATTCGTCTACCACATGGGAGGTCCGAGGTTCAAACCTGGGCCTCCTTGACCCATGTGGAGCTGGCCCATGTGCAGTGCTGATTTGTGCAAGGAATGCCAGCCGTGCAGGGGTATCCCTCACACAGGGGAGCCCCACACGCAAGCAGTGTGCCCCATAAGGAGAGCCGCCCAGCGCGAAAGGAAGTGCAGCCTGCCCAAGAATGGTGCTGCGCACACGGAGAGCTAACACAACAAGATGATGCAACAAAAAGAAACACAGATTCCTGTGCCACTGACAACAACAGAAGCAGACAAAGAAGAAGACACAGCAAACAGGCACAGAGAACAGACAATCAGGGTGGGGGAGGAAGGGGAGAGAAAATAAATAAATAAATAAGTCGGGGGGGAAAAAAAAAAGAAGACGATAGTGAGTGAGCAGAAAGAAAAATTTGATATCCTGAATAGAAAAATAACAACGCTAATGGGAATGAAAGACACAATAAATGAAATTAAAAATGCAGTACAGGCACACAACAGCAGATTTGAAATCATGGAAGAAAGAACCAGAAATGTAGAGGAAAGAACAACTGAAATTAAGAAAGAGCAGAACAGAGAGAGAAAAGAACAGAAAAATTGACTAGGGTTTCAGGGAGGTAAATGATAACATGAAACACACCAAAATATGTGTTACGGGAGTTCCAGAAGGAGATGACAAGGAAAAGGGGAAGAAAGAATATTTGAGGAAATAATGGCTGAAAATTTCCCAACTCTCAAAATAGACATGAATATGTGTGTCCAGGAAGCACAGAGTACTACAATTAGAATAAATTCAAATAGACTGACCCCAAGACACATAATATTCAGAATTCCAAAGATAAAGAGAATATTCTGAAAGCAGCAAGGGAAAAACAAAACATTATCTACAAGGGCTGTTCAATAAGACTTAATTCAAATTTCTTTTCAGAAACCATGGAGACAAGAAGGCAATGGTATGGTATAATTATGATACTGAAAGAGAAAAGCTGCCAGCCAAGAATTCTTAATCTGGCAAAACTATCCTTCAAAAATGAGGGTGAGTTTAAAAGACATCACAGACTAACAATCACTGAAAGAGATGTTACCAAAAGAATGGATTTACAAGAGATACTAAAGAGAGTTCTGCAGCTTGAAAGAAAAAGACAAGGGTGACAGACTTTGAGAAGAGTGTAGAAATAAAGGTAATTAGTAAGGAAATCTTAAAGGATACAAAGACAGACAACAGTAAGATTTGGCAACAGAAAGCCAAAGGATAAAATGGTTGAAGTAACACCTATACAGTAATAGCATTGAATGCTAATGGATTAAACTCCCCAATCAAAAGACACAGGCTAACATAAGAATAAGAAAACATGAGCCAACCATATGTTATCTGCAGGAGACTCACCTTAGACCCAAGGATGCAAATAGACTGAAAGTGAAAGGTTGGAAAAAGATATTTCATGCAAATAGTAACCAAAAGAGAGCAGGTGTAGCTATCCTGGAGACAGACAAAACAGACTTTAAATAAGAAAAAGTGACAAGAGATGCAAAAGACCATTATATATTAATAATAAAAGGAACAAGTCACCAGGAAAGAATAATAGTCATAACAGTCATAAACATCTATGCACCTAACCAGGGTTCCTCAAAATACATGAGGACACTCTGGAAAAACTGAAAAGAGAAATAGACATCTCTACAATAATATCTGGAGACTTCAACATGCCACTCACAACAACTAGACAAAATATCAACAAGGAAACAGAGAATTTGAACAATGTGATAAATGAGGATGGCTTGACAGATATATACAGAACATTGAACCTAAATCAGCAGATTATACATTCTTCTCAAGAGCTCATGGATCTTTCTCCAGCATAGACCACATATTGGCTACAACACAGCTCTCAATAAATTCCAAGCTGAGAGGGAAATTTATAGCCCTAAATGGTTATATTAAAAAAGAAGAGAGAGCTAAAATCAAAGAACTAACTGAACAACTGGAAAAACTAGAATAGTAAATCAATCCCAGACGGAAAGAAATAACAAAAATTAGAGCAGAAATAAATGAAATTGAGAGCAAAAAAGAAAAAAAAATAGAGAAAACCAACAAAACCAAAAGCTGATTCTTTGAAAAAATCAATAAAATTGACAAAAAGAGAGAAGATGCAAATAAATAAAACCAGGAGTAAAAGGGGGGACATTATGTTTGACCCCACAGAAATAAAAAAGGATTATAAAATGATATTATGACACACTATATGCCAACAAATTAGAAAACCTAGATGGAGAGGACAAATTCCTAGAAATGAAACAATAACTTACACTGACTCTACAAGAAATACAGGAACTAACAAACCAATCACATACAAAGAGATCGAATTAGTCATCAAAAACCTTCCAACAAAGAAAAGTCCAGAAGTCCAGGACCAGATGGCTTCACAGGTGAATTCTACCAAGTGTCTCGAGAAGAATTAATACCAATCTTGTTTAAACTCTTCCAAAAATTGAAAAGAAGGGAAAACTACCCAATATATATTCTGAGGCCAACATCACCCTAAGACCAAAGCTAGATAAAGAAA
Organism: Dasypus novemcinctus; assembly: GCF_030445035.2. Classification (NCBI taxonomy): domain Eukaryota; kingdom Metazoa; phylum Chordata; class Mammalia; order Cingulata; family Dasypodidae; genus Dasypus; species Dasypus novemcinctus. The sequence continues at coordinate 30,651,547 of NC_080679.1, forward strand.
CTACAAGCATGGAAAATTATAGACCAATCTCTCTAAAGAAAATAGATGCAAAAATAATCACAAATAAATCCAACAGCATATAAAAACAATTGTACATCAAAATCAAGTGAGTTTTATTCCTGGTATGCAAGGGCAGTTCAAATTAAGAAAATCAATTAATATATTATACCATATCAGCAAACTGAAGGGAAAAAAACCACATGATTACCTTGATTGATGCAGAAAGGCAGTTGACAAAATCCAGCATCCTTTCTTAACAAAAACACTTCAAAAGATAAGTATGGAAGGAAAGTTCCTCAATATAATAAAGGGCATATATGAACATCCCACAGCCAGTATCATATTCAATGGGGAGAGGTGGAAATCTTTCTCTCTACAATCAGGAACAAGATAAGGATGGCCACTGTCACCATTTTTATTGAATATCGTGCTAGGAGTTCTAGCTAGAGTAATTAGGCAAGATAAAAGAAATAAAAGGCATAAAGATTGTAGAAGAGGAAGTACAACTCTCACTCTTCTCAGGTAACATGATCCTATATTTAGAAAATCCAGAAATACCTACAACAAAGCTACTTGAGCTAGTAAACGAGTTCAGCAAAGTGTCAAGACCCAAGATGAACAAACAAAATATTAGCCTTTATATACACTAGTAATGAGCAAGCTGAGGAGGAAATTAAGAAAAAAATTACACTTACAATAGTAGCAAAATGACACAAATATCTATGAATTAACTTAACCAAGAATGTTAAGGATCTGTATTCAGAAAACTACAAAACACTGCTAAAAGAAATCAAAGACCTAAACAAATCAAAGGCCATTCCATGCTCATGGATTGGAAGACTAAACATCTTGAAGATGTCAATCCTACCAAAATTGATTTATATATTCAATGCAATGCCAATCAAAATTCCACCAGCCTACTTAACAGAAATATAAAAGGCAATTACCAAACTTATTTGGAAGGGCAATGGGTCCTGAATAGCAAAAAATAAAAAAGCAAGGTTGGTGAACTCGTGCTAACTGACCCTGAAATGTATAATAAAGCTACAGTGTCAAAACAGCATGGTATTGGCATAAAGTTGACACATGGATCAATGGAATTGAAATTAGAGTTCAAAAAATAGTCCCTCACCTTTATGGACAACTGATTTTTTATGACTACCAAGTCCACTTTTCTGGGACCAAACTGTCTCTTCAATAAATGGTGCTGAGAGAACTGGATATCCATAACCAAAAGAATGAAACTATTTCACTCCCTATGCAAGAATCAACTCAGAATGGAACAAAGACCTAAACATAAAAGCCAGAACCATAAAACTCTTAGAAAATAAATAGGGAAACATTTACAAGAACTTGTAGTAGGTGGTGGTCTCTTAAACCTTATACCCAAAGCATGAGCAACAAAAGAAAATAGATAAATGGGACTTCCTCAAAAGTCAGCACTTCTGCACCTCAAAGGACTTTGTGAAGATGGTAAAAAGGCAATCTCAATGGGAGAAAATATTTGAATATAACACATTTGGCAAATCTAATATCCATGATATATAGAGATCCTATAACTAAACAATAAAAAGACAAAATACCCAATTGAAAATAGGCAAAAGACTTGGGAAGACTTTCTTCTACAGAAGAAATAAAAATGGTAAAAAACAACAATAACAACAACAACAAAACATATGAAATGTGTACAGGATCACTGGCTATTAGGGAAATACAGATCAAAGCTACAATGAGATATTATTTCGTACCTTCTAGAATGGCTACTATTAACAAAACAGAAAACTACAAATGTTGGAGGGGATGTGGACAGATAGGAATGCTTATTGACTTATGGTGGGAATATAGAGTGGTAAAGCCACTGTGGAAGTCTGTTTGATCTTTCCTAAGGAAGTGAGATACAGATTTACCATGTGACCTGGCAGTACTGCTATTATATGTCCAGAAGAACTGAGAACAATGACACAAAAAGACATCTGTACACCATGTTCAGAGCAATATTACTCACAATTGTCAAAAGATGGAAACAACCTTGTGTCCATCAACTGATAATGGATAAACAAACTGTGGTATTTACACATAATGGAATATTACTCAGCTGTAAGAAGAAATGAAGTCATTAAGCATATAAAACTGAATGAACCTGGAGGACATTATGTTGAGTGAAGCAATCCAGGCACAAAAGTACAAATATTGTATGACTTCACTATTATGAGCTAAATATAATGAACAAACTCATGGCATTAATAGCTACAATATAAATCACCAGAGAAAAGAATGTGGTTAGAGAATGGAAAGCTGAGGTTTAAACTGTGCAGAATTGGTAAAATGTTGATTGCAAATGCTTGTAAATGAATAGAAATGGTGAAAGTACATCATAGTGCTAAGAAATGGGTATGATAGTGCTTTTTTATTGTTTGTTTCTTTTTAGTATGAAAATATTCTAATATTGATTGAAGTGATAAAAGCACAACTTGGTGAGTATACCAAATGCCACTGATTGTGCATATGGACTATAATTAGTAATGATACTTTGATGATGCTGTCACAATTTGTAGCAAATGTTTCACAATAATGCAAGGTATTTGTGGTGGGGTGATGTATAAGAGTTCTGTATGGGAAGCAGACTTGGCCCAAAGGATAGGGCATCCGCTTACCACATGGGAGGTTCACAGTTCAAACCCTGGGCCTCCTTGACCCCTGTGAAGCTGGCCCATGCGCAGTGCTGATATGTGCAAGGAGTGCCATGCCATGCAGGGGTGTCTCCCATGTAGGGGAGCCCCATGCGCAAGGAATGTGCCCTTTAAGGAGAGCGGCCCAGCATGAAAGAAAGTGCAGCCTGCCCAAGAATGGCACCACACAAACGGAGAGCTGACACAACAAGATGATGCAACAAAAAGAAACACAGATTCCCGGTGCCTCTGATAAGGATAGAAGCGGTCACAGAAGAACATGCAGCAAATGGACACAGAGTGCAGACAACTGGTGGTGGAAGGGGAGAGAAATAAATAAAAAATAAATCTTAAAAAAAAAAAGAGTTCTCTATGATGTTATTCATGTTTGTTTTATAAGTTCACAACTTTTTCTGAATACTTATTGTTTATATATATTCATGAATGATTGATATACTTCAATGAATTGTTTTTAAAATGAAAAAAAAAGGCACACGGGTAGATACACAGGCATAGAAATACGATATTTAGGAGTTTTATAAGAGAGAAGGTAAACTCAATAGAAAGAAGAAAAGGAAGCAAACCCTCATCTTGCCATGTTTTACCTGTCACAGCTAATGATTACCATGGAATGTTTATAATTAAACCTAATTATTGGTCTTTAGAAAACGTGTACCTTAATTATAGTCATTAGTAAATGGAAGAGATTTCACATTTACAAGAGGTATATTAAGTAGCAGAAGCCTTAACATTCACAATTATTAAACCAGGACAGAAGACTTTAAAAAAAATAAACAGAAATGTAAAATTGAATGTTAAGCATGTTTTTTTTTCTTAAAAATGTGTACATTAACTATTGTTTACTTTTTGTATATAATAAAAGTTAATATGAAAACAAAATCTCCAGAACAGTCCAGAACTTTCCTTTTTTTTTCCACACTATAAACATGCCCAGGTCCAAGAGAAGCAAACAGCTGATCCACAATCCTCATGGTACACTTTGCCTTCTCTAGGGCCCTATCCACTATTCCAAATCAAGATAGTCCTTCAGCAAAACAAGACTCTTGGCATAACTTTGAAATAGTATCTCCCCCATGTCTCTAGCACAAGTTAGTGATTGCTTGGAACCCCACAAGTTATAAAACCTGTCTTGATTTTTTGCACAATTTAAGACAGCCCAAATAGGGTCCATGTAGCATGATAAGAGCCAACCCTCCTTGATTTTATCTCTTGACATCTCAACTGGGATCTTACACCATTAGCCAAGTTTTTCTGTTTCTTTAACCTCTCATACTCTGCCTTCTCCTTTATCTTAGCCTACAAATAACCTTAAGATTTTGCAATTCTATAAAAAGAAAAATAAAAGCAAAACAGCACTTTATTGGACCTTATTCCTTTGTATTAGTTAGCTAAAGGGGTGCTGATACAAAATACCAGAAATCTGTTGGCTTTTATAAAGGGTATTCATTTAGGGTAAAAGCTTACAGTTACAAGGCCCTATGAATCCAACTCAAGGTTACGTCCTTACCAAACTCTGTTGCCATGTGTTGAAGCAAGATGATGGATGACATCTATGAGTGTTCAGTCTTCCTCTTCCTCTTAAAGCTCTGTGGGTCTAGCTTCTTTTGATCTCAGTTATAGGCTGCCATAAGACTCATCTCTCTTACCAGGGCTCATTTCTTTCCTAACCCAGCTGCTCTGCTGTCTTCACAAGGTCAGCCATAAACTATCAGACAAATGGCTCATCTCTCTCCTTCCCAGGGCCTCTGCCATGTCTATGCGGCTGTCTCTCTTCTTCTGTGTTCTTCTCTGTGTATCTAATTCTGTGTTCTTGATTGAGCATTTGTTTATAAAGCCTAACAAGGGGACAGGGATTCAAATTGAGTTGCCCTAATCTTAACATAATTTAATCAAAGACATTTCAACTGAATCTATTATAATAAAATCAAAAGGGTATCATGCCCAGAGGAACAGACCAGTTTACAAACACAATCAATATTTCTTTTTGGAATTCATAGATAATATCAAACTGCCACACCCCTCTAGTTACTCATAAACTCTCCTATTTTCCGTATTTGAGGTCTTAAAAAACATATCAATCGCTATCTCTTGTTCTTTACCTATCTTTCTAGTTTTTGACTTGAAACTCCTATGGGCCATATAATAATCAGAGTAATCATATATCATGCCATGTTACTCTTCTTTTTAAAAGTCTTTACTGACTTTTGCTTGGACTTCACACTCATGTCCAAATCATCTGGTTTCTTCCCACCTTTCTGACTGTCTCTTGTAATATGCTAGCCACACTGTCTTTTCCTTTCCTAGTTCCTGCTTCAGTAATTTTGCACTAGTTTTTCCCTCTGTAAAATCCTCCAAAATCTTTGCAAAGCTGACAACTTTTCAGCATTCAGGATCTCAGCTCAGATGTAACAATCTCAAAGAGGCTTTCTAGTGCCTCTTCAATCCAATGTTACCACCATGACAGGACAATATTTTATTAACTTTATACCTTCCACTTGAAATTATCTCATTATTTGTTTACTTAATTATGTGCTTCTATATCCCTATCAATTTGTACATTCCATTATTGCAGGAACCTTGACTGCTTCATTAATGCTGTATTCCAAGTGCTAAGAAAAACACTTGGCACAGAGTAGATGCTTGGTTTAATACTTTTCTTCCTCATGGGTATAGCCTTTTTCATAACTGGCCTCACTCATGGCCCCACCAGCAAATTAATCAAGGACTTTACAGCTGCTGATACTACTGCCTAATATTTCATTCTTTCCATATTTCCTAATTCAAATTCAGACTGAGACTGTGCTACAGTTTGTTTTCATTTAGTCAGGATATTTGGCACCAAAACATGTCATGGACATGTCTTTGCTGGTTCCCACTCCAGGGCAGGTGGAATAACTACTAGAAAATATACAGAATAAGCACATACAAGTTGAGATGCTTTTCAGTATAAAACAACTATAAAATCAAGAACCCTCACAGAAAACAAATTTAAGAATACATTTATGAATCAGTACACATTATCTCAAGTTTATCTACAGACCTGAGATGTCTATTCTGTAAATTAGGCATACCCTTATAGGACAGATATTTCTGACATAAGTAGAAATAAAACTTCAAAATCATATATAAACACCTACTTTTTAGATGAAAGTAGTGATAGTCTAGCCTTCTGTTGTGTAGTTACTTTTTCTTTTTTGTAATAAGTATACAAGTTGTATTGTTTTAACTTTTGCACTTTTTTTGACACTTTTGCCAGAAAATGAAACATTGCACAGGAAAACTAGTCTAGTCCCTTCACGAAGAAAGGTAATGTGCTAAAATAAAAGAGATATAAAGGGGTATAATAACCAAATGAAATCACAGATCTTATTAGAATCTGGTTTGGTCAAATAAGTTCTAAAAGACATATTTGGGGCAATAATTGAAGAAATTTAAATATGATTTGTGTATTAAATTACATTAACATTTATGAAGATGCAAATAGTATTAAAAATATGATCATATTTTCTTTACCCACACATATTAATGTATATAAAATTTAGCAATCTTTGGGTTTGTAAAAATATGATGGTTTTATTTCTTTATTTTTGCTTATCTTTACTTCCTAATTTTCTGCAATGCACATATGCTGCCCCACTAATAAGAATTAAATATTTAAATAAACAAATATTAAATAAAACAAAAACTAAATAAAATATATAAATACTATATATAATATATATGTAAATATATGCACATATATTACTTCAGTCCTCAAAGATGAAACAAAATAGAAAAGTATGTAATGACTTTTATTAGTGTATAGAACATTTAAAGTGCGAAAATGGAGAATCAGCAATAATTTTCTATTTTTAAATAGAAAACAATTTCTAGGTAAAAACAGAAACCAGTAAGATCTTATAAGCAATATTATAATATTAAAGCTGTACCTATTTTCACCAAATGAAATTTATATAAAATTATTATATAAATATATAGAGAGATTTTCCTATGAACTCTGAATTGTAATCAACATTAAGACATTCTTGTGAAATATATGAAGTTTTAATCTGTTTGAAAAGCCAAATGATCTTTTTTAATAAAGTGAAACAAATGGAGAATGAGTTACTAAATTACTAGCAAGCAAATCACCAGCCAGTTCTCATAAACGTTAGTTAGCCTATTGGTTTCATGCTTAGAGGCTTGGAAATCTCAGGGTGATTTCACTTGATATGTGCTCATTGGCTGACTGATTAATGGACCCTTTAATCACTTTAGTTTAATAAAAATACTACTAATCATAATGATCTACTGCTATGCTAATGTACTAACTTTAAAGTAGTTTATCATTTATGTTTCTTAAGTATTTCAAATAAACATTTTAAAAAGGAAATGAGCAAGAATTAACACATACATAAGTATTAATAATTACATCATATGTTAACTAACAGAAACAAAATAATTAATTTCTATCATTGATTTTCAGGAACTTATAAGGACTGATAAGTTTGTGTTTACACAGAAATGTTTATTGACTTTGTAATTCCCTGGTTCCCCAGTTGGTTTATTTCCCTCCTGTTTAGAAAGCCTTGTTCAGAGAGATGAAAAGAGACACACAATTACCAAATGACCACACTGAACCAGGTGCTAAAATGATGACCTTACATATCCTTTCTTGAGCTATACAGTAATCATTTCAGATGGGCTTCAGGTTCCCTATTTTACCGCTAAGGTTCATGATTTGGCCAAATCACTTTCCTAAGCCATTCTATACGTTTTAATTTCTGGACATTCATGAAGGAAAAGGTAATTAAAAAATATTTTTTCTTTTATATGAGATTTTGAGACTAACGTGTACATTTAATGGCAAATATTTTCTATTACTTTACATGTATTTAAATTTTTAAAAAGGCAATCAAAATGTGATTCCTTAAAATAAGTTTTGGTGAGGTAACCATATTCCAGTGTTGAAAATTGAATCACATACCCCACAAAAGACATGTTCAAATTTTAAACTGCATTCTTGTGGGTGTGAACCCACTTGTAAATAGGACCTTTGAAAATGTTATTATTATTTAAGGTATGAAATCATTTTGTAAATAAGATTTGTGAAGATCCTATTCAGATGAGGCCAAATTGAATCAAGGTGGGCCTTAATCCAAATTACCAGAGTCCTTATAAGCATAGGAAATTGGAAACAGAAATAGAAGCCAGAAGTCAGTGGAAACTGGGGGAGCAGCCAGAGGCAGAGATGCAAGCCAAGGAAACCTAAGGTTTATGGCAAGCCAGTGCCAGAACCCTACAGACTCCAGGGACAAGCATGGCCTATCATGACCCTGATTTTGGACTTCTAACCTCCGAAACCACCAGAAAAAAATACCATTGTTGAAGCCAACCAGTCATAGCAGCCCTGGCATATTAAGATATTCCATTACAATGTAGGACTTTTGCCAGACTCTGCCCTTTCTATGTGTCCACTGACTGCCTTTTGGATGATACAGAAACTATTAATACATAAAGGAATAATTAAGATATTTACCTTATGCACCTTTTGTCAATGGAAACTCCTTGTAAGGGTTTTCTTTTTTTAATATAGAAAAATGATATTCTAAGGGAATACTTAAAGAAAAACAAAAGAAAACACTATAATGAATTTAACTCCAAGTCTTATTTTCACCAATATTTTCCATCTTTAACATTCCCAAACTTGTTAAAAGAGCTATTTAAAAAACATACAAATTGCTCATTTTAATTTAATCTAATTATGTAAAACATATTAAAATACCTCAACTGTAAACTTTACCTAAGTAATGCCATCTGGTGACAGAATCAATAGGTATATTAAAATTAACATAATGTCTCAGGGTAACAAAGATACCATCAATTTTATACCAAAAGCAAGTTAGACATAAAACCTGATAATAATTCTCCATTTATTTTACATACACAGCAATTTCTAGGATGTGCATTCCAAAAATTAATGATCGCTATCTCTCAAGAATGCTTTTAAAGGGATTGATATTTTATTCTTTAAGGTAGTATTTATAACTCACCACACCACCTAGAAATTGGCTTTTTACTGTGCCTCAGACTTTATAACAGATATTTCTATAGGAAGATATTTTAAAATAAAAAACAGCTTGAAGGCATGAGCAAGTTTATTTGCATTATAGGCATTCCACTGTATTTTTATATTTGAATTCTTTTCTGCTTTTAACAAATTTGACACTTTACAAGAAATCATATATCAGAGAACCACAGAACTAAGGAGCTGGAAGAGCTCCGATACTTTACATGGTACCCAGAGGACACAAGTTTTCTACAATATCCATCTCCGCTTAAATACTTTCAATAGCAGGAAAACCCCATTACAGTTTTGACAACACCCATCCTTAGGGAATTCTTATAAAAATCTGAAATATATTACCCTATATCTTACCCACAGTGACCTTGTTTAGTTTCTGGAGCCATGGAGAATAAATTCAAACTTTAGTATCTGAAGATGTTGCCATGTTCTACTCATGAACATTTTCTCTTCTTTAGGGTAGGCATACCTGGTTTTTTTAACTATTCTTTACATGCCGTGACATCAATTTCTCTAAGAACCCAGTTCTTTCTCTCTTTTTTGCTTCCAATTTGAAAAAAAGTCAAAGACTGACTTATTTTTTTAATTATATATTTTATTGTCTTTTTTTAAAAAGATAAATAGATCACAAAGAATGTTTCGTTAAGAAAACATGAGGTTCCATATACCCCACTCCCCCTCCCCACCCCCTGCTCCTTCCACATCAACATCCCCTTTCATCAGTGAGGCACATTCATTGCATTTGATGAATACACCCTGGAGCACTGCCACATCGTATGGGCCATAGCTTACACTATAGTTCACACTCCCCCAGTACATCCAGTGGGTCATGGCAGGATAAACAATGTCCTGCATCTGTCCCTGCAATATCGTTCGGGACAATTCCAAGTCCCGAAAATGCCCCATATCACACCTCTTCCTCCCTCTCCCTGCCCTCAGCAACACCCATGGCCACCATCTCCACATCAATGATACAATTTTTTCCATTGCTAGAGTCACAACAGTTCTACAGTAAAATACCAGCCAGTCCACTCCAATCCATATTATATTCCTCCATCTTGTGGACCCTGGGATGGCGATGTCAAAGACTGACTTCTATCTTCCATGTGTGACTTGACAACCAAACACTACAACTGATATTTACCTTTAAATCCTTTCTTCATGTGTTCTTCCTCTTTCACATTAAGTAACTTAGATTACAGGACCAAGAAATAGAATCTTGAGTTTGTATCTCTACTCTATCATATAATAGCTCTATAACCTGGAATGTGTCTCATAATATCTTTGAATTTCAGATTTTTTTAACTGTAAAATTGGTATTATAATATTTAATGAAATACAGATCATTAGCCACACTGCAGCCAGCAAAATTTCCAACAAGCTTTTCAGTTATGTTCTTCCCTTACTTAAAATCTTTTAGTGACTTCCCATTGGTCTGACAATGAAGTTTCTTAGCTTGGCTTAAAAGGCCCTGCATGAATTCACCTCCAGTATTATATGCAGTCCTATTATAACATCATATTTCACAAAGCTCTTGCATTTCAAGCACATTTGTCTCCTCTCCATTTCTTCCAGGAATTCTCTTCACTTCCATCCTCCTTTAACTAGCCCTTATCTATCCTTAATCTGAGCTAAAGCATCATTTCCTGAGAGATTCCTTTCCTGAGTTCCTTGAAAAAATCAAACTCACCTAATACATGGCCTTTCAACACCACATAGGTCCTTCCAAATATCTATCCCAACTTCAAATTTACTTGTGTTTGTGTAAATACTTGATTATGTCTGAGTAGTCCGTGAGAACAAAGATCATATCTCGTTTTACTCTCAATTCTCCTCTACTATCTAGCACAGTATATATATGACAGGAAAATTTTGTGAATAATTTGGCATTCAGAGCTGACAAAAAAGCAAAGAATAAAAATTGAAGGGTGGAGATTCTGGAATCAGAAAAAAGGCACAGGGATGTGAGTCCAATATTTGTTAATGGTTTTCCCCTCCAGGAATTTTCTGATCTTTAAGATGCTGAGGTTTAGAAGCTAGGAAGTTAAGCAGAAAGTCACTGAAAAAACAAAGTGGAATTTTCAATATTCTTAAGGTCCTGGGAGACAATAACAGGAGATAGAAACTCTGTGAGCACGTGAGCCTTGCAGGACCTCTGGAACTATTTACAGTTTTTTCTCTCTGAGATTTTACCTCTTGAGGATACAAGAAATACAGGGGAAAGTTTGGCTTATAATACAATAGAGGAAAAGTCTATCTCCCTACTCCTTTTCTACCTTTGTATACTCTCCCCCTCAATAAAATTAGCCATCAAATCTTTGTCATAAGATGTCTCACCTCACTTTTCTATTTATTGTACATTATTACAACCCCATTACTTTTTTTTAAGGTTTGTTTCTTATTTATTTATCCCCTCCTCCCCCCGACCACTTGCTTGCTGTCTGTTCTCTGTGTCTGTTCACTCCATGTTCTTCTGTGTCTGCTTGTCTCCCTTTGTTGCATCATCTTGCTGTGTCAGCTCTCCGTGCGGGCTGTGGGCCAGCTTGCCTTCACAAGGAGGCCCTGGAAGTGAACCCAGGGCCTCCCATATGGGAGATAGGAATCTGATCATTTGAGCCACATCTACTTCCCATACCCATTACTTTTTTATAGGTCCAACTTGAGTTCTTGATTCTCAGGAGACTAGGGAGTATTCGACCTCCTATGTTTCTTGTCCAGTCTATTAGCTTGTACATCCCAGGGGAACTTCTTTCTACCTCGTTGCCATTAGTGACTATTAAAGCTTACCTGCACCTACTTTATCTGGAATTATCTGGTTTACTCAGATTTTGTGCTATTTACACAAATATTATACAAATATATCTGCTTTATAGACAGATATAGGTCTGATACAGAAAACAAAAGTTCTCACAAAAATACCCTAGGGTATAAGCCATATGAGACAAGACTGCCAGTTCACATAAAACAACTACCTAGGAGCCTTTCAGGTTCTTATACAATAACTTCAGTTCCGAATATTAGTTCTTTTTTCTTTTTTCTTTTAAATTTTTTCTATTCTAAAGACAATTATTCAGAATAGTAAAGAAGAAAATGAAAACTGCTATGATTTTGGGGTTTCCCTCTGTTTTTGCATTTTTAGTCCATTATTTTTCCCTGAAAGTGAACAAATGGTGAAAGGAAAGCACTAAGATAAAAGAAGAGAGGAAAAGACCCTAAATAATCTGCCAAATGAAAAACCTACACATTAAATTCTGAATAATCAAGGATAGCTTATACATTCTATTCCTCTTAATACCTTGGTTCTTCCTGAAATCTTGTGTATCCTTAATATTATTCCTTTTAGGGAATTAGATATTGATTCTTTTAGTGTAATATTGAGTATATATTATTGGATTTTGTCCTCAAAATGAAAGTAGATTCTTGTTTTAACTTTATTCAAAAGCAACTATTCTTTTCATACTGTGCCTGGGAAAATATAATAGTTGGTTATTTCAAACAATTACTGAGTTGCATAATCAGAACATGCAAACCTTAAATCTAATAAGGGGCTAGTATCCAGAGTATACTGAGAACTCTGACAACTCAACAACAATAACAAGGACAAACAGCCCAATTAAAAAATAGGCAAAGCGTGTGAAGCCACATTTGTCAAAAAAAGATATATAAACAGCCAATATTGTCAAATGAAGATATACAAATGGCAATAAGTACATGAAAAGATAATGAACAGCAATAGTCACTAGGGAAATACAAATAAGACCACAATGACACTTCATACTCAATAGAGAGGTTATAATCAAAAGACAGCCAATAACAAGAGTGATTGAGGATATAGAGGTAACTGCAACCCTCTTACACTGCCAGCAGGAATGTAAAATGGTGTAACCACTGTTGAAACAGTTTGTCAGTTTCCCAAAAGGCTAAACATAGAATTACCATATAACCCAGCAACTCTACTCCTGATATCTACTTAGGAGGAGTGAAACCATACATCATCCCAAAGACAAGTAAGTGAATGTTCATAGTAACATTCACAATATCTAAATAGTGAAAACAGCCCAGATAGCCTTCAAATGGTGAGTGGATAAGCAAAATAGGTATTTCCATAGAATGGAATGTTATTAAGACATAAAAAGGAATGAAGAAATTATATATGTTACAACATGAATGAAGCATGAAAATATAATACTCCCAGAAAAAGGTCAGACATAATGAGCATATATAATTCTATTTATATGAAATGTTCAGAACAGGCAAATCTATAGAGACAGAAAGAAGACAAGTTGTTCTCTAAGGGTTGAGGTGAGAATGGGGAATGACTATTAATGGGTATGGGTTACAACTCTGTAAATACACTAAAAATCATCATTAAATTATACAATTAAAATAAATGAATTTTATGGTTTTTAAATTACCAATTTTCAATAAAGCCATAAAAATATTTGAGAATGCAAAGAAAGATTTCTACAGAAATTTTAACCATATTTTAAGGAAAAGGAAGAATAAACTAAATGTTTTCTTAATGTATATTCTGTCCTACAAATTGGTACAATTATGTATCATTTTCTCTTAAAATAAACACAACATACATCCTGGAATATATATTATCTACCAAGTTCCAAGAAAATGAATAAGAAGCAGCAAATAGAAAATAGTCCATAACTTCTAATAAAAGGAATGGTGTTTTTAGTGAAAGCAGATTTTAGACCTTTTTACGTGAAGGATATATTAAAGCTCAAAAGAAAAAGCATGAGAACCAAAGGTACTTTCTGATGTAAAATATAAATGTAGAAATGACTGCTGATATTAGTATCAGTCTTATATATTGATCAATTACAATTGAATTTTGTAGATTGACACTGTGAAAAATATTTAATATCTCCCATTATTCTAAACATCCAAATATATCATGAAAATATTTTTCCAGAATTTGCCAATATAAATCCTTAATCATTACTAAAAATTACATCTCACTGCTTATAATATTTATAGAATTTATCTCAAAACCACCACACTGGATAGAAAATCATCTCAGACATTTAGAATTAACTATCAGTTATCTATGGTGATATACTTGATAGGGCTCACCCATAATGGTTTTTTTTTCCAATCTGTAGAGGGTTTTATTTTCACTGGATCACATCATTGCCACAGGACTTCACCGTCAGTTGCTACGTGCTCAGAAACTATGTGCTTATTTTAACAGTGGCCAAATAAAGAGGGAATTACATTCAAAACCCAAATTTAAAATAATGTTGAATAATTTAAAGCTTTAGTTTCATGTCATTAGCCATGAACATACAGAAGAAATCAAAACATGAACTTTGTTATATAGACCTGTATTCAAATTCTAAGTCATTCATCAACTGGAACCTTAGATGTCATTTACCTTGTCTAAATCTAAATCTACTTCTTCATTTAGAAAATGCAGGGGAAGTGTCCATTTCATAGGCTTCTGTGAGGATTAAGTGAGATAATGGTTTAAAAGGTAGTAAATAAAATTTACTTATTTAAATTGTGAGACACCAGGATATTTTCTAAGAATACCAATCCAATAATTTTATGACAATGATAACAACTGCCTTTGGAAGTATTAGGGAAAGAAAAGTTAAAAAGTAAATGATAAAATCAACAAAGGAAATGGAAAAAGTCAAAACAAAATAGCTAAAAGAGAAGGAAAAGGAACATAGAGGGAACAGAACCTATTTCTTAGCAGTCTTTTATATTTACAGAGAGGCTAGATACTTTTTTAAAAAAAATGTTGTGGTCGTTTAAGGCTTTAATTGACCGCAGAAATGGTCCTTAGGGGGAATCCATTCCTGTGAGTGTAAATCTATTATAGGTGGGAACCTGTTTTGATTAGATTACTTCCATGGGGTGTGAACCAAGGTAGGTCTTAATCCTCTTACTGGAGTACTTTATAAATGAGATAAACACAGAGGGACATAGGAGCTCAGCTAGGAACCAACAGAAGCTGAGAGAGAAAGCTGCAGACAGAGCATTCGTAAGCAGAAAGCAACAGAGTCCAGAGGAAAAGGTTGAGACTGGGAGATACTGCTATGTGCCTTCCTATGTGACAGAGGAGTCCAGGATCACCCACAGCCAGTTTTTTTTTTTGGGAGATAGCATTGTCTGATGATGCCTTGATTAGGACACTTTTCTAAATATAACTTTACAAGCCAATAAAACCCCATTATAAAAACCAACCCATTTCTGGTATACTGCTCTCAGCAGCTTTTAGCAAGCTAAAACAAATACCATATATAAATTTGGGCTTTCATAATGACTCAAGTTACCATTAACATACAAAAACTGTATAATGTGCATATAAGTTATGCCAAATACAATTTCACTTTGTGAAGTTTCACATGGAACAAAATGCCAGAACTCATATGGAACAAAATAACATATTGATTCTGTCATTGTAATTAAATTAATATTAATCTCAAATTCAGGTACTTCTGTTTTTAGAATGCAATAAAATTACCAAAGTAATTCCCTGATATTAAGCATGGTCTGAATAGAACTAAAATGAACAGTTAAGGACAAACACCCTGGCCTTTTAAATACACTTTATCAATGAATTGAGAAGTTTTTACTATATTTTGTTAAAGGTTGAAGAGTTTCTTAAATATGGATTTGAATGTAAGGGTTAAGACTCTGATAGATAGTGCTTGTGAAAAAAGATCTTTTTAAATTCAATGTTACTAGTTATTATAAAAATACATCAACCAAAGACAATTGAGAGGGAATGCATATTCATAATCCAGTGAGAAATATCTAATATATGCATGTCTCACCAATAAATAAGTATATAATGGATAAATGGTATTAAGAAGTAAGATTTCGTGACTTTGGGGATACTCAAACTGGATCACAAAGGGGTAAAACAACCATTTTGAAAAGGAAACAAATATTATCTTGCCTCTCTATTGCTGATATTGGGAATAAAATCTTTCCCTATTTAATATTTTAGAGGATTCCATTTTGAATTGTTACCAATGCTTATTGTGGTCATGTGTAGATAGTCAATAAGGCTTATGTAAATCATAAAAATTTTAGAAACTCGAAATCAGTTTTCTTTCAGTATACGAAGAAAGTTGTTACCTATTGTGGCAGTTTGAGATTATTTATGAATCCCCAAAAGAGAAAGATTATGTTTGTAAACTGGTCTGTTCCTCTGGTTGTGATGCCCTTTGATGGTATCAGATTTGATAAGGGGCCTTTGATTAAGTTTACTTGATACAATCAATTTAGGGCTTCTGATTGAGCTATGTCATTAAGGTGTACCTTAGGTTGAATCCCCATCCATTTTGGTCTATACAAACAGACAGTCATCAAGAAGACACACTGAAGAAGATATGGGAAGAGAGAGAGCTATGTCATGTATAATCTGGGATCCTGGGAAAAGGTGATCCATTCTCCTGATAGTTTGCAGCTCAAGACAGCAGAACAGCTGAACAGCTGAGAAGACCACCCCCAAAAAATGAGCCCTATGACAGAGACTGGTAGAAGAAGCCCTGAGAATACAGGCAAAGATTGTCTGCTATCTTGCTTCAACATGTGACAGCTGACTTTAGTGAGAAAGTACCTCTTACGGTATAGCCTTCGAACTGTAAGCTTTTATCCCAAATAAATACCATTTATAAAGCCAACAGATTTCTGGTAGTTTGCATCAGCACCCCTTTGGCAGACTAATACACTTTTAGACAAACACATAAATATACAAACAAACAATGAACACCAGGCAACTAGTTGAAAATAAATTACAAAGTAAATTAGGTATACATTAGCCATAATAGGAGTAAATGGAAGATGAGGAGAAGAGATACCAAGTTCACACAATTCTTTCAAAAAGTTTGACTCTCAGTAGAAAGAAGAAGATACGTTGGTAGATGAGTTGATATAGAATGAAGTTTTGATGGTTTTGATGTTTTGTTGTTTTGTGTATTTTGGGAACACTTTGTTTCATAGCATCAATAAAAACATGTTTAAATATTGATGGAAAGACTCTAGAGGAAAGGAACTCAGTGAAGATACTAATTACAGAAGAAAAAAATATAAAGTTCTGAGAACAAGTGGAGAGAGTGGTATTTAGATCTGTAATTGAAGGAGGAACACCACAATTTTAATGGGAAGGAAAGCATTGGCAAGAGTCAGATTAAGTTTTAGGGAGATAACAACAGAACATTGAGACCTTCCTATAGAATTTGCATTTTCACTAAGAAGGAAGAATCAATGTCTTTAGGTGAACAAAAGAACTAGGGAAGTGTGTTTAGAGATTTAATTAGAAAATGTTTAAAACAGTCATTTCACACTGAGGAAATTGAACTGCCTTGAACATTTGAAGTCACCAGGTAATAAGAGGTAAAAATAAAGTTGGAGAACATAAAAAAATTTGTAGCCCTTTGGGCTGATTAAATAAATTTTTGTATATTATTCCCACAGCAAAACAATGAGGGAGGGACAATTCTTTCTCTTTTACAGTTGAGAAAACTAAAGTTCTATGGGTCAAATGGAATATACCATCATCAGAGAAGTGGATGGCACACAGATATAAAATTTGCTTCACTTAGAAGCCGCCATGGGATTCCTTCATAGTTTCTCTTTATGTGCTATTGCCATTGCAAAGCAGTTCTTACTTCAACTCTATTTAAAAAAAAAAAATGGTGACATTTTAAAGATACAAAGCAGCTTGAATATGTACTAAGTTGGTAGTAGGAGACAAAAAAAAAAACCCCACAAAAAACAAAAACAAGCCGTTTGTTTGGGAATGTATCTTGTATTGTCTTCTATCGAAGCAAATTTGAGGGAAGTATGGTTCCAATGTGTTGCAAAGATGCTCAGTCTTTATTATATTAATGAGAAAATTATTTCAGTAGGGTTATATCATATGTACAATATTTCCAAAGTATTTATTCATGAACACTTTTTCATTAACATCTTATGGTACTTTTTTTCCAAAGAACAAATGTTAGGAAATGTAACTTAAAAAACATTTTTACACTCACTCTTTTTTTTTAAAGATTTATTTTTTATTTATTTCTCTCCCCTTCCCACCCCAACACCCCCATTGTCTGCTCTCTGTGTCTATTTGCTACATGTTCTTCTTTGTCCACTTCTGTTGTTGTCAGCGGCATGGGAATCTGTGTTTCTTTTTATTGCGTCATCTTGTGTGCCAGCTCTCCGTGTGTGCGGTGCCACTCTTGGGCAGGCTGCACTTTCTTTCGTGCTGGGCAGCTCTCCTTACAGGGCGTACTCCTTGTGCATGGGGCTCCCCTACGCGGGGACACCCCTGCGTGACAGAGCACTCCTTGTGCGCATCAGCACTGTGCATGGGTCAACTCCACACGGGTCAAGGAGGCCCGGGGTTTGAACTGCAGACCTCCCATGTGGTAGATGGACCCCCTATCCACTGGGCCAAGTCCACTTCCCTACACTCACTCGTAATCCCTTATTAAATGATAAGGACCTGTCAAACCCAAACTTCACTTACATTTTGATACAATAGATTTTAGAAAACCCATATTAATATTACTAAAACATTTTTATTATTTAAAATATTTTATGTATATTTAAGAATTAGCATGTTCTTTAAGTTTAGGATTAGAATGCACACACTTTCTTCTTCCCATTCATGTTTCAGATGTATACATTTTATTCCATTATTGAGAGAACACTAATCTAATCCCTGTTACATGGTTTAATTCTCTTATTTTATATATCCTTTAAGAGCTGTGATAGTATTTGTCTGCCACTTTTACCAAAATGTCTAATGATTAAAAAATGAGGGGTATATAGAAAGGATTTAGTTTTTTCAAGCTCTGATTTGCTCCAAAGAGACAATGGTTTTTCAATTAAAAGCTAGTAACAAACAAATATACCCTCAAAAAGGTTTGGACTGGGGGGAAAAAAAGCCTTAACTTTAAAGAATCTGATATTCAATTCTAAAAGAAACATGACAATCAAAACCACTCAAAGCCCATGAAGACTTGTTTAATACTTTAACACTTACTGCCATGTCCATACCAGTAAAAACTTATTGCTAAATTAACTACAATTGGAGACCATTTTGAATTGCTTCTAATGAAGACAGTGATAATTAAACCACTAAGAATTTGTCAGTGGATACTATTGTGTGATTTTCATCTAAAAAATATTTCTAATTGAGCTGAGCAAAGAAGAGATCAAAGCAAAATACTCAGGCAGAGCTCCTAGATGATGAGTTAAAATGAGACAACAAAAGTCGGAACAGACATAAGAAAGTTATTTAAGACATCTTGATGTGAAACTACAACTGATGTGGAGTTGAACCATGACAAAATTGTGAAACAGGAAACAGTTATCATAGTATATCTTAGGTGACCTTCATTAGTCTACCCATGTATATACACACACATAAACACACACACACATGCTTATGCATACATGAGCACATATGAACATACTATGAATTATGTTTAATTTAAAGATACACCTCACATTGTATACTACTGGGAGGTCTGTAAAGAGTAACTTTTTCATCCATAATGTAAAAGAGAATAATAAAACATTATAATAGAGATTAAACAAAGGACTAATATTTTTACTAATACTTGTTGAATGAATTAATAAAAATATAATAACAGAAGAAGTAGAAACTGAGAAAATATTTCAAAGTCACTCACAAAACCTTCATGAAGGACACAATATTAAAGATAACTCTTTATACACACACACACAACACACAACTCTGATTATAATAATCTAAGTTGGAGGCAAAAACACTTAAACTGGTTTAGAAAAGAGAGTATTCAGGAAATGGCCAACAGTTCAATGTGATTGAACCTAAGACAAAAATGTTGTAGGGTGAGATTGTGGTGCAAAGGTATAGAAATGAGTTATAGAGTTCAGAAGATAGTTTGGGGAATTATGATTGAGGGTGTTAAATGCCAAAAATTTATTTACATCTTATTTTATAGGCAGCGATAAGTCATCAATCATGTTTAAGAATAAAATTAAAATAAATAAAATCCATGATTTGGATCGGTGTTTGCAGCCATAGGGAAAGGGCGCTATTCTGGAGAAGGACAAGGATTTTGTTGGGACTGAATCATGTCTCCTACAGGAGGTATGTTCAGGTCCTAACCTCTGGTTAACCCATTTGTAAATAACCCCTTTGAAGACATTATTAAGGTGTGCCTAAACTGAATGAGGGTGGGCCTTAATAAAATGAGGCTGAAGTCCTTATAAGCAAAGGAAACTGGATAAGGAATAAGCCGACAGGGAGCAGCCGGAGAAGCGAGATATTAAGGGGACCAGAAAGAAAAGAGAAGATATCCGCTGGGTACATTGCCTCTGTTCATTGGAAAGCGAAGGAGAATCCAAGGATTGCAGCCAGCCATGAAGATACCAGCCCTGTAGAAAGCAAGCCTTCTAACCTTGGACCTGTGAATCCATAAATTCTCTATGTTGTTTCAAAGCCAAACCATTATATGGTATTTGTCTTAGAGTTAGGAAAGACAAATGTAGATGATGCCATGTAATTAGAAGGTGCTGCAAAAACAAAAATCAAATGTAATGTTAATGAGGGATAATATTAAGTGGGATGGAAAGAACAGGACACATGAGAGTGGCAAGACTAAGACCATTTTGGAAGGGCAGATTTTACTATGAATGGTTATGAAAGATCAATAAAAGTGAAGCATAAAAATGATACCAAGGATTTGATAAAAAGGGATTGGATGATAAAAATGTCATTATCAAAACAGGGAACATAAGGGATTCATAATTATTTTTAGTTTCCCTGCTTTTATAAAAAATTCAAGACAAAATAGAATTAGCGCATTTGGGGTCTAGAAGTGGATAGGTTGATATGATAAGTTCAATTTTAGTTGAAATAAAGAATCTTTTGGGAATTTTGAGCATCAGAGAGCACATGGATAAAGCATGGTGGAAACATGAGGACATCAGGGGAAGTGAGCAAATAATTCTAAGGCTGAAAAAATTATTGAATATTAATCCAATTTCCTGAAACTGTGTGCCTTTCTTAAGCTACTAGTGAAACAAGAGATAGAATGATAAACAAATGTAAGTTTTGCAATAATAGCTTCAACAAAATACCAACCAATGGTCACTCGTGTGCATTTTTCAGGAGAGATGCTAGATATCCTATTTGACGTAACTAAATATAGAGGCAATGATCACTTTTAACATTGCAGTTTTACTTATTAAACAGGCATAGCCACTGATTGTGATTAGTGACGTTTATTGGTATATATGATGTGGGAGAATCACAATGAGAGACCATATAAATCACTGAAATTAAATTTATTAAAATGTTTGACAAAATATCAAGACCTACACTAAATGTCAAGAACTGGATTAAAACTACCCAGTTATTAACCTGAAGTGAAATATCATAGCCAGAAGGAAGGATAGTTTTAATTCCAACTCTAAAGTAATCCAATGAGTAAGGGCATTTATCAAAATAATTTTTAATCTATTTTTTATTCCATTATATGCATTTTTAAATGCCCTGTTACAATTATAGTGATTAAAATGGCCCTTCCACATTATTAATTCAATTGCCTATCTTTTAAGTACACCAACATTTTTCTTTCAGTGACAGAGCTGAAGGAAAATATTCAGACTGCTGCTTTCATCTATCTTCATAAGGCAAACATGATAACAAAAGGGGAGAGAGAAGGAATTAATTTAAACAGAAAGACCCTACCTATGGAAATTTAGAAAGATCTGAAAGTTACTACTTTAGTATTATGACATAACCAGTAGCATTGATAACTGGTGAAATGATCAAGAATTTCAAGTAAGGTGAAATAACTTTTCTTTCCTTGTATATACGTCCTTTAAGAAGCTGATGACAACAGTTACATCCAAGAAAACCCAGAAAAAGCTGAAATCAGTTAAACAGCAAAATGGTTCGATGGCCTATGTGACTAAAATATGTGAACCTGTCACATGTCAAAACTTTAAAAACACTTTTGATAAATGTTAATGTCTTATACAAGCTTTCTGGGACATTAATTCAAAGTAAGGCTCAACAGAAACATCATCCTGTACAGAGTCAGGCCACGGGCTAAAATTCAAATGCAACATTTCACCATGAGGAAGCCACATGAGTATACTGTCAAACTGTCACATCTATAAAGCAAAACAAAAACAAAAACAATAACAAGAGCAAGAGATTTGTTTTGAAGCTGTCTATCCTTTAGCATTTTTGATGAGCCAATATAGTGTGGGTAATATAGAAAGCAATTTGTGAACAAAAGGTTTAGGTTGCCCCCGTACAAATAATGATAGTAAATATCTATCTTTTCAAAAGTATATATAATACATGAGTGTATATACATATATACTTTTTTGGTAGATTTTCAAGGATCAAACCATGCACATTATTCTATAATCATTTTTTCCCACTTGACAACACAGTAATATATCTGCAAGTCAATACATATGCTCTGACTCATTCCCTTTAATTCTGGAATATAGCAAGGATGCATCAAATGTAGTCAACAATTTTTCTGTGGGTTAACTATCATATTACTTCCATTTTAAGCATCTTAAAGAATAAGGATGCATGTACATACATCTTTACATATCAATATATTATTTATTCCTAGATGGGATTGTAGAGACAAAGAGTACCTGTGTGTTTATGTTTACTAGAAACTACCAAAAATATTGGAGAAATTCACACCATAACAAAGTATAAAACTGCCCACTTTCCAACATTCTGCCTAACTTTCAATATTATCAGTCTTTTTTTCTGCTAAAATGAATGGGTAAAATAAATGGCATCACATTTTTGTTTGAATTTTTAGTTCTTTAATCCTAGTGAGGTATAACACCTTTACATATTTTACTGCATATTTTGTTTTTTAAGGTTGTTCATATTCTCTGCATTTTTTCTAATTATGTTATAAATCAATTTATAAGTATTTTTGTTTGTTTCATTTATGTTTGCAAATGTTTTGCCAAACCGTTTTTTTTTTTAATTTTAAATTTACTTTTGGTAACTTCTGCTATCAAGGAATTTTTTTAGAGAATTTATGGGTTTACTGAAAAATCATGCATGAAATGAAGAGTTCCCATATGCCACCTGATTATTAACACCTTGCATTAGTGTGGTATATTTGTTATAATTGACAAAGAACATTTTTATAATTGTACTATTAACTATAGCCCATCACATAAATAGGGTCCACTGTTGTACATTCCTATGTTTTTTAAACATGTTTACTCTACTAACATATACACAACCTAAAATTCCCCCCTTTAATTTATTTTTAACAGAGAAGTTGTAGGTTTACAGAAAAACCATGCATAAAATACAAAGTTACCACCTAACACCCTGTTACTACCACCTGGCATCCATGTGGTATATTTCTTTCAATTCATGAAAGAGCATTTTCATAAGACAATTGACTATATCATTTACAATAGGGTTCACTATTTGTGACGTACAGTCCTACATTTGTTTGTTTCTTAATTTTTGTTTTAGTAATGTATATACAACTGTTTTAGTTTGTCAAAGGGCTGCCTATGCAAAGTACCAGAAATGGGTTAGCTTTAATAAAGGGGATTTATTTGGGGTAAAAAAACTAACAGTTCCAAGGCCAGGAAAGGTCCAAAATGAGGCACCATCAGACATGCTTTCTCACCGAAGTCAGCAGCCACATAGTAAAGATGCCCACTTCTCTCTGCCAAGGTCTCTGCCTTCCCCTCCCAGTTTCCAGAGCTCAGCTGTCACCTACCAGGCACAGGGCTTGTCTCTTCTTGAGCCTCTTGTATCAGTTTGGCTGCTCAGCTTTCTTCCTAAGGCCAATTCCAAGTTATCAGTCCTATAGCAGGGCCCATCTCCTCTTGAGCTGCTCTGTTGCCCAGCCTCTTGGGAGCTTCATGCTTAATGATCCTCTAGCCCTCTTTCACATGGTAGGATCAAATATGGCAGAGCTTCCTTTTCCTCTGTCTGTCTCTCTCTGTGTCTCTCTTTTTTTATTTTTTTATCTAACCCAGCAAAAGAGCAGAGATTTAACTTGAGTCATGCCTCACTGGTTTAACACAGTAATAGTGGTCTCACACCCATAGGAATGGATTAGTTCTGTTTGGGATTCATTAAAGAATTTCAAACTACCACAATAACCTAAAATTTTCCTTTTTAACCACATTTGAGTATATAACTCAATGCTGTTAATTACATTCACAATATTGTGCTACAATCACCGTTACGACCATACTTTACCAAAACTTTACAATCAAGCCAAGTAGAAATGTACAATTTAAGCATTAACTCAGTATTCCCTACCCCTGCTCTGTGCTCTGATAACCAATATTCTAGATTTTAACTCTGAGTTTTTAAATTTCTAATTGTTTCATGTCAGTGAGACCATACAATATTTGTGCTTTTGTATTGTTTTTTTCACTAAATATGATGTCTTCAAGGTTCACTTATTTTGTCAAACGTGTCAGAATGACATTTTTTTCCCTAGCTTAATAACATTCCATTGTATGTGTATACCACATTTTATTTATCCATTCATTGGTTGAATAATGCCACTATCAACATTGGAGTGCAAATATCTGTTCAAGTCCCTGCTTTCAACTTTTTGGTGTATATACAAAGAAGTGGTATTGATAGGTCATATGGTAATTCTACACATAATTTTCTGAGGAACTGACAAGATGTTTTCCACAGCTGCTGAGCCATTTTATATTCCCAAGAACAATGAATGAGTGTTCTGATTTCTCTGCATCATCTCCAACACTTTTAATTTTCCATTTTTTAATAGCAGTCATTCTAGTAGGTAGGAACTGGTATCTCATTGTGATGCTGATTTACATTTCCCAAATAACCAGTAATGTTGAACATTTTTTCCATTTTAAGCATCTTGAAGAATAAAGATACATGTATCTTTAACATTTGAATGTTTTCTTTGAAGAAATGTCTGTTCAAGTTTCTTGCCCATTTTTAAAAACGGGTTTTCATTTTATTGTTGAGTTGTAGAATTTCTTTACACATTCTGAATATTGAACTCTTGTTGAATATATGTTTCCGAATATTTTCTCCCATTGTGAAGCTGTATGTTTACTTTCATGATAAAATCTTTGATGCACAAAAGTTTTTAATTTTGCTATCTTTTACCTATTTTTCTTTTGTTACTTGTTATTTGGATGTAAAGTATAAGACACTGCCTGTCACAGGACTGTCAATGTAATATAGCAGAAATGGGTAGGTTTTTATAAACGCAATTTGTTTGGTATAAAACCTTACAGTTCCAAGGCCACGAAATGTCCAAGTCCAGACACTATCAGAGAAGCTTTCTCACTAAAGATTGGCTACTGGCAGATCCTAGAGTCCTGTCCATGGGGCCCCTTACCCCTTACCCCTTACCCATTACCCTTACTTTACCCATTACCCTTGCCTCATTAGTCTAGCTGAAACTTCCAGTACAATGTTGAGTAACAGTGGTGTCAGTGGGCACCTATGTCTTGCTCTTCACCTGAGAGGGAAAGCTGAGAGTCTTTCACCATCAAGTATGACATTAGCTGTGGGTTTTCCAAGATGCTCTTTATCATGTTGAGGCTGTTTCCTTCTATTCCTAGTAGTCTAAGTTGTTTTTATCAAGAAGGGGTGCTGAATTTGTCTGCATCAATTGAGATGATCATGTGTGGCTTTGCCCCCTTAATTCTGTTAATGTGGTAATTCCTTAATTGATATTCTTCTGTTCAAATACCCTTGCATAACTGGGATGAATCTCACTTGCTTATAATGTATACTTCTTTTGATGCACTGCTGGATTTGGTTTGCTAGTATTTTGTTGAGGATTTTTGCATCTAGATTTATACAGAATTTTATTCTGTAGTTTTCTTTTCCTGTGGTATTTTTTTCTTTCTTTCTTTTTAATTTATTGAAGTATATCACTCACACATAAACATATATAAACAATAAGTATATAGCAATAGTTTTGAACTTACAAAACAAACATACATAGCATCATACAGGACTCTCATAACTCATCCCACCACCAATACCTTGGCACAATAAATGAAATTTTAACAATATTGGAATCGTATAATAGTAGATTTGAGGAGGCAGAAGAAAGGATTGGTGAGCTTGAAGAAATGGCCTCTGAAAGTGAACTACAAAAGAACAGATGAAAGAAAGAATGGGAAAAAACTGAGCAAGGTCTCAGGAAACTTAAAGGCAGCAAAAGATGTGCAAACATACGTATCATGAGTATTACTGTGATATTTTTATCTGGCTTTGGTATGAAGACGATGTTGACCTCATAGAATGAGTTAGTGAATCTTGCTTCCTCTTCAAATTTTTGTAATACTTTGAGCAAGATAGTTTTAAATTTTCTTGGAAAGTTTTTTAAAATTCACTTGTGAAACCAAATGCCCTGAGATTTTCTTTGTTGGGAGATTTTTAATAACTGAATCAATCTCTTTACTGTTATTGGTTTGTTCAGATCTACTTTATCTTCTTGAGTCAATAATTTTTGAGTCAGTAAAGTGATTTTAGTTTCTGTGTCCTCTCTTTTTTTTCCTTGTAAGTATAGAAAAAGATTTGTTGATTTAAAAGCAAACTTCTAGTTTTGTTGATTCTATTTGTTTCATTGTTGGCTTATTTCCTATTTCATCTCTGCTCTAATCTTTGTTGTTTCCTTCCTTCTGCTTACTTTGGGTTTACTTTGTTCTTTTTCTAGATCCTCTAGATTTGAGATAAGGACTCTGGCTTGAGATCTTTCTTCTTTAATGTACATATTTAGAAGTACAAATTTTCCTCTTAGCATTACATTTGCTGCACCCCATACATTTTGGTATGTTCTGTTTTCATTTTAATTTGCCTCAATATATTTACTACTTTCCCTTGTGAGTACATCTTTGACCCATAGATTGTTTAAGAGGAGACAGTAAAGAGTATATATGAAAAACCTAAAGCCAATCTTGTGTACAATAGAGAAATTCTAGACTCCTTCCCTCTAAACTCAGGAACAAGACAAGGATGCCCACTGTCTCCGCTCCTATTTAACATTGTCTTAGAAGTACTTGCTCGAGCACTGAGGCAAGAACCAGAAATAAAAGGCATTCAAATTGGAAAGGAAGAAGTCAAAATGTCATTATTTGCAGATGACATGATCCTATACATAGAAAACCCTGAGAGATCTACAACAAAGATTCTAGAACTCATAAATGACTTTAGTAAAGTTGCAGGTTATAAGATCAATGCGCAAAAATCAGTAGCATTTCTGTACACCAATAATGAGCAAGATCAGGAGGAAATCAAGAAACAAATACCATTCACAACAGTAAATAAAAAAATCAAATACTTAGGAATAAATTTAACTAAAGAGGTAAAGAACTTATACACCGAGAACTATACAAGATTGTTCAAGGAAATCAAAGAAGACCTAAATAAATGGAAGACTATTCCTTGTTCATGGATAGGAAGACTGAACATTATTAAGATGTCTATCCTACCAAAACTGATATACACACTCAATGCAATCCCAATAAAAATCAACACAGCCTTCTTTAAGGAACTAGAAAAACTAACTATGAAATTTATTTGGAAAGGAAAGAGACCCCGAATAGCCAAAGACATATTGAAAAAGAAAAACGAAATTGGAGGAATCACACTACCTGACTTCAAAACATACTACAAAGCTACGGTGGTGAAAACAGCATGGTATTGGCATAAGGAGAGACACATAGACCAATGGAATCGAATTGAAAGCTCTGATATAGAACCTCACATATATAGCCACATAATATTCGATAAAGCCACCAAACCCTCTCAACTGGGAGAGAGTGGCCTATTCAACAAATGGTGTCTGGAGAACTGGATAGCCATATGTAGAAGAATGAAAGAGGATTACCATCTCACACCTTATACAAAGATCAACTCAAGATGGATCAAAGACCTAAATATAAGAACCAAGACCATAAAAACCTTAGAAAGCAGTGTAGGGAAACATCTACAGGACCTTGTAATAGGAAATGGATTTATGAATATCTCACCAAAAGCACGAGCAGCAAAAGAACTAATAGATAAATGGGACTTCCTCAAAATTAAAGCCTTTTGCACCTCAAAGGAGTTTGTCAAGAAAGTAAAAAGGGAGCCCACACAGTGGGAGAAAATATTTGGCAACCATATATCTGATAAGAAACTTATAACTTGCATATATAAAGAACTCCTATATCTTGAAAATAAAAAGATAAACAACCCATTTAAAAAATGGGAAAAAGACTTAAACAGACACTTCTCCAAAGAAGAAATACAAATGGCAAAAAAGCACATGAAAAAATGTTCCAAATCTCTAGCTATCAGGGAAATGCAAATCAAAACCACAATGAGATACCATCTTACACCCATAAGATTGGCAGCTATGAAAAAAACAGAAGAATACAAGTGCTGGAGAGGATGTGAAGAAAGGGGAACACTCATCCACTGCTGGTGGGAATGCAGAAGGATCCAACCATTCTGGAGGACAGTATGGCGGTTTCTCAAAAAACTAGCCATAGATTTGCCATATGACCCAGCAATACCACTGCTGGGTATATACCCAGCAGAACTGAAAACAAGGACGCAAACCGATATTTGTACACCAATGTTCATAGCAGCATTGTTCACTATCGCCAAAAGCTGGAATCAACCCAAATGCCCATCAACAGATGAGTGGATCAATAAAATGTGGTATATACACACAATGGAATACTACTCGGCTGTAAGAACAGACACACTACAAACACATGTGATAACATGGATGAATCTTGAGAACCTTATGTTGAGTGAAGCAACCCAAACATTGAAGGACAAATACTACATGACCTCAATGATTTGAAATAACCAAGCTGCCCTAGATAGCAAGAGACTGAATGATAGGCTTACAGGAAATCGGAGGGTGGAGAAAGGATGTGAGCCGATGTCTGCAGGGGTGGAATTTAAGACGAGATGGTGGTAAGTATGAACACAAAGAAGAGATAAAAGGGGGGCAAGGGGTTGCCTTTGGTTGGGGCGTTGCGGGTTGGAGGGAGGCTGGGGATGGGCGGATGGGTAACATTGACCAAAAGTGGGGGGAGGGGGGGTAGCATACGAACACAGGAGAGGGTCAGGTGGTGGTGGAGAGTAAAATGCCGAGAAAATCATATCAAAATATAAGAAAGAGGGTTACCTGTTTAGAATGCTCGGAGGGGAGGGTCTGATGCAGGACGGGCTCCTGGGGAATGTCTAAATGCTCATTCTGCCAGAGTGAGTGACACCATGGGGTAGAAACCCAAGTAGTGAGAGTGGGGGTGGACCCACATCCTGGGGAGGACTAATGCCATCAAATAGAGGGAACTGTATCCCTCGAGAGAAAGGGTGGCTCCCAGGGCATTGGGGTAGTTGAGCAAGTTAGGCCCTGAACACTATTCCATCTATATCTGGAAGTGGCTCCTCGGGAAACGGAGGTTGGCTGTCACTGTGGGCACCAAGGTGGAAGGGAAAATGGACGTTAAATGTATGTAACCAAGGTAAATGGGGGGTAAGAGAGGAGTTTCGTGAGAGTACACAAGGATGGATATAAAACATGTAATATTACACCATAACATATAGGAGATGACAGACTCATAATGTAAACCATAATGTAAAACATAGGATAACTAAGAATGTAAAAAACTGTGTATCCTAAAGTATGCACCACAATGTAAGCACAGATGTCACCTTGTTTGAAAGCTATTGTCTCAGACTCTGTACATCATGTTAAGTAAATATGATGTGAATAGGGTGTAAGAGTATCGCTGTGGAAGGGAAAAGGTTTTGTGGTGGATGTATGGGAGTGCTGTATACTATATATATGCATTGGTGTGGTCTAGGGCTCCTGTGAAGAGAAGCTCAATAATTAGGGGGGGGGGGGGAGATAGGATGTAGAATTTTTTCCAAGTCAACACGAATTCTTTATCTAACCTTTAAACCCATCGCTATATGCCATTTCCTAGTAAGGGACCCTCACATTATATTGGGCTTCAAATTTCAGGGAGTTCTGGATCACAGAGTGGTTCAACAAAGGCAATGGAGGAATACTGGTATGGGATACCATTGACAGGGGATAGATGGCTGACAGGGAGCTGTACAGAACATATGTCCAGGGTGCATGGCAATGTTTGGATATACTCATAGTGGCAACAATTGGAAACCACAGCAGGGGGGGTGCTGGGTTCCTGGCCAGTGGTGCTCTGTCGTGGTCCCTAGGGGAGCAGCGACAGTCTCCCAGGTGCAGCGGCGGGGACCGGGAGGGAGTGAGGGTTCAACGGTGAGCCCCTGACGCTGATGACTATGCTTGTGAGCTGATAAGCCTAAAATGAGAACAAGGCCTAGAGCAGCATTGTGCCTGGGAATTTCCTCCTGTAAGCCTTCATGTTACTCAAATGTGGCCAGTCTCGAAGCCAAACTCAGCATGTAAATGCAATGCCTTCCCCCCAGCGTGGGACATGACACCCGAGGATGAGCCTCCCTGGCACCGAGGGACCACTATCAACTACCAACTGATGATGCAACTGGAAAATGACCTTATACGGAAGGTTCAATGCAGATCAGCGGAATATCCCTGTCTACATAAAATAACATGACTTTAAAATGCTGTTTGACCTAATGTAAGGGGGAAATGGAAAGGAGAAATGAGTTTATATGGCTACAAGTCTCTAAAAAGGAGTCTGGAGGCTGTCAGAAGGATTGCCCTTATGCACAACTGAGCAGAGCTTGAGAGACAGATAAAGCAGATACAACCCCCAGATATCGGTTCCTTCGAGGGCTAAAGAGACCCATGGGAGTTATGGTCATGGCCGATGGGGTTAACTACCAGGTCAGATGGCCCCTCTTTGGAACTGGTGTTTATGTGTGATGAATCTGGACTCAGATGGGATCTCTCTACATAAGACTTTCATGCTAATGTGCTGGAGGTGCAGTTAGTGTCGGGGTTTAAGATATATTTAGGGGATTTGAGTCTCTGGACTGACAATGTGATGGCCAGGTCCTGAGCCTCAACAGACTCCAGCACCTACAATCTGACTTATTGGGCTCACCACACTCAGCTAAGATGGAGTTGAAGAAGGACAACCACCACACCATGGAGCCTAGAGTGATTGCAACTGAAAGTGGGAGGATTGCGTCCAGCATCTATGTGGAATCTGAGCCTCCTCTTGACATAGAGGTGCAATGGACACAACCAATCCAATGTCCACATAGAAAGGGTGGCATTGGATTGAGAAAAGTGGACATGATGGCTGATGGGTATGGGGAAAGGCAGGAAGAGATGAGAGGTGGAGGCGTCTTTGGGACATGGAGCTGCCCTGGATGGTGCTTCAGGGGCAATCACCAGACACTGTAAATCCTCACAGGGCCCACTGGATGGAATGGGGGAGAGTATGGGCCATGATGTGGACCATTGAGCATGGGGTGCAGAGGTGCCCAAAGATGTACTTGCCAAATGCAGTGGATGTGTCATGATGATGGGAAGGGGTGTTGCTGGGGGGGGGGGGGGGAGAGGTGGGGTGGGGGTGGTGGGGTTGAATGGGACCTCATATATATATTTTTTTAATGTAATATTATTACAAAGTCAATTAAAAAAAAAAAAGAGGAGACAGTGGCCATGGCAGTTGCTGAGAGCAGGGAGAGGGAAGAAGAGATGTGATGTGGGGGCATTTTGGGGACTTGGCATTGTCCTAAATGATATTGCAGGGACAGATGCCAGACATTATATATCCTGCCATAACCTGTTGAATGTACTGGAGGAGAGTGTAAACTACAATGTAAACTATAATCCATGTGGTGCAGCAGTGCTCCAAAATGTATTCACCAAATGCAATGAAATGTGCCACAATGTTGAAAGAGGTTGTTGATGTGGGAGGAGTGGGGTGGGGTGTGGGGTATATGGGAACTTCCTATATTTCTTTAATGTAATATTTTTTGTGACCTATGTATCTTTAAAAAAAGGCAATTAAATATTATTTTTTTTTAAAAAGAGCACATCGCTTAATTTCCACATGATTGTGAAGTTTCCCTCTTATTCATTTCTAGCTCTATTCCATTATGGTCAGATAGGATACATTGTTTGACTTCCATATTTTTTAATATATTGAGACTTGTTTCTATGATCTAACATATGGTCAATACTGGAGAAGAATGTATATTCTGCTGTTGTTGGATGAAGTGTTCTATTATATATATATATGTCTGTTATGTGTATTTGGTTTATAGTATTGTTAAGTTTTCTATTTCCTTAATAATCTTCTGTCAAGATTTTCTAGCCATTATTGAAAGTGGTGTAATGAGCTTTCCTGCTAACAATGTAGAATCATCTATTTTTCCATTCAAATTTGTCAAATTTTCTCCATATATTTTTGAGCTTTGATTTTCGGTGCATATATATTTATAATTATTATGTCTTCTTGTTAAATTGACCCCTTTATCAGCATATAGTGACTACCTTTGTCCCTCATAACAGTTTTTAACTTAAAATCTAATTTATCTAGTATTAGTATAGCTACCCTAGCTCTCTTTTGGTTACTACTTGCATGGTATATGTATATTTTCCCCTAGCCTTTCACTTTCAACCTACTTATGGCTTTGAATTTATGGTACAACTTTTATAAACAGCATATTGTTGGATCATATTTTTTTATCATTCAGCCAATTTCTGCCTTTTGACTGGGGAGTTTAATTTACCTATATTTAAAGTAAATCTGATAATGCAGGACTTTCTTTTGCCATCTTGCTATTTTGTGTTTGTAAGTCATATTTTTTCGACCATCAATTCTTCCATTAAGGCTTACTTCCATATTTATTTGGATTTTTGTATTGTACCACTTTTGAACATTTGTCATTTCTTTCTGACTATATTTAAATGCATTTTCTTTTGGGTTTCCAGGGGATTAAAATTAAATATCCTAAATCTATAACATTCATATTTTATTTGATAGCCTCTCTTCAATAACATACACATACACTGCTCCTATGTCCTTCTATCTCCCAACTTTTTTGTACTTTTTACAAATTACATCTTTGCACACTATATGACCAAATCCATCAACTTATCATAATTTTTGTGCATTTGCATTTTAGCACCTGTGTGAAATAAGAAATGGAGTTACACATCAAACAATGCAATGAAATAGCACTGGCATTTTTAATTACCCATATAGTTACCTTTATCAGTGGCTTTTATTTATTTATACAGCTTTGCCTCACATTTTAGTATCCTTTCATTTCAGTCTGAGGAACTTCCTTTGGCATTGTTTGTTGGACATGTTTAGTAATGACAGATTCCCTCAACTTTTTTTTATCTGGGAATGTCTTAATCTCTCCCTTATTTTTTTTATAAATATATATATTTTTTAATTTTAGAAACACAGAAAAAATTACACCAAAGTATAGAAAATTCCCATATAACCCCATACACAAAACTTGCCTAATTATTAACATCATACATTAGTGTGCTACATTTGTTACCACTGAATCAATATTTAAGCATTGCTACTAACCAAAGTCTATAGTTTACATTACGGTTTACATTTGTGCTGCACAGTTTTACAGGCTTTAACAATTGTATACTATCATGTATCTAACACTGTAGTATCATACAGAACAATTTTACTGCCCTAAATATGTGTTCTGCCTACTCATCCCTCTCCCTCCCTTCTAAACTCCTGGCAATCACAATATTTATATCAATATTACAGGTTCCTCCATTAACACTAGTTAAAAACTACAATAACAATAAATCTACTTTGATCCATGATTTCACTATCACACCCTTATGTTTGCTCATCCCTCAGTCTTGAGGAATTTGGGATGATATCCGTTCTGACTGCTTCAGCCTGAGAGGGGAATTAGATATTGTGGGGCAGATGGAAGGAACTTTTATGCTTACAATTGTAGATACTCCTTATTTTTTGGGATGGGATTTGTTCATCATCATAATTTTGTTGGTCATCCAGGAAAAACCTGAACTGGAGAGTAGGACTTGGCTGCAACTCTGCTAGATAAGAGTTCAACTGGCATATGAACAATCTGTATATTTAAGTCTCTGAGAGTTATATTTCACAGGTATATTGAAAATTATAGGTTCAAATAAAAAAGAATAGAAGAATCATGAAAATTATAAATGAGTATAACTTCTCCCTTATTTTTTAAAGAGAGTTTTGCTGGATATAAAATTCTTGTTTGGACGTTGTTTTCTTTCAACACTTTAAATATTTCATAACACTGCCTTTTTGTCTCCATTGTTTATGGTGAGAAATCAACATTTAATCTTATTGAGATTCCCTCTTGCTTTTTTTCCATGCAGCTTTCAAAAGTCTCTCCTTGTCCTAGGCATTGGGCAATTTGATTCTCATGTGTCTAGGTGTGATTCTCTTAGAATTTATCCTGTTTGGGTTTCATGGGGCTTCTTGAATGTGCATATTCATTACTTTCTTTAAATTTGGGAAGTATTCTGACATTATTTCTTAGAATATTCCTTCTTCCTCTTCTCTCTTCCTTCTCCTTCTGGAACCCACATAATGCATATATTGATCCACTTGATGGTATCCCACAGTTATCTTAGGCTCTGTTTTCTCTTTCCTCTTTTTTATCTTTCTGCTCCTCCACTTAATCATTTTAGTTGTCCTGTCTTCAAGTTCTCTGATTCTTTTTTTCCACTATCTCCAATCTGCTTTTGAAATTGCCTAGGAAATTTTTCATTTCAGTTATTCTATTCTTCATCTCCAGTATTTCCCTGGAGTGATTCATAAATTCTTCATTCATTGTTTTCTTCATATCCTTTAGTTCTTTCACCAAAAGTACGCGCAACAAAAGAAACAATTGACTTGATTTAATCAAAAGTAAAACTTTGTGCATCAAAGGAAATTATCAAGAAAATTAAAATACCACCTACAGATTTGGAGAAAATGCTGTCAAGCCACGTATTGGATAAGGTTTTAATATCCAGAATATATAAAAAACTTTACAATTCAACAAAAATAAGATTAAAATAACCTAACTAAAAAATGAGCAAAGGACTTGAAAAGACATTCCTCCAAAGAAGATATACAAATTAAACACTTGAAAAGGAATCCAACATCATTAGCCATCAGGAAAATGGAAGTTAAAAACACAATGACAAACTGGGAAGATGACAGAGTGGGAAGCTCAAGGAACCAGTCCCTCCACCGGAATAACTATTAAACAGGCAGGAACTGTCTGAATCTACTATTTTGAAACTCTGAAGTCTAGTAGAACACTCTGCAGCATTCAGGGAAGAGTGGGAAGAAAAGGCTGGTAAATTATAATAAAGAACAGTAAATTGCTCTCTCTGCATGACAGATACTATCCCCTATCCAACACTCTTGCAGCAGTCAGCAGTGGGGTCCAGTCACTGTTGTACCTTGCTTTTGCCAGAGAGGGACATAAAAGTCAAATTGCCCAATTGCTGATGACTGCTTTTGATCAGCTGCTTTGTATCACTAGGGGGCCAGCTATGAGGGTTTGAATCCAATGTTTGAATCCACCCTGGACAAAAGTGGTGGAGGAAACTTAAAGATGGTACCCTTCATCAGAACTGTGGTGGAGAGCTGAAGGACTACATTTACTGGGAAGGTGTCAAGTCAAGAAAGCACAGCTTCAGAGAGTCATGTGTCTTTCTTGTTCCCTCCTTAAACCCCTCACCAGCTAAAACTCCTGTGTGGGTGCCTGGATTTGATTCAGCTGAGATGACTGACTTGAGAAGCCTCTTTTCAGAATGCTACACTCTCAGAACTTGTCTTCCAGGCAAAAGAAGCTTGAAACAAGAAAGCAATGTAAAAAATAATTGAGGTGGGCAGCCTTGGGCAATGGCTTAGCTGATTTAAGTCCAGCAAAGCAATACCCAGGAGAGGGAGAAAGTCTGCTTCCTGAGAAGTAAAGGGAACATTCAAATTTCTGTAATGAGGAAAACTGTTAAAGTCACTAACAAGTACAAGCCCAGGACACAACACAGATTTAGCAAAGACTGAGAGGATCCAGTGCTTTGAATTCACTTTGGGCCGACTTTCCTGATAGGAGGGTTGAGCTCTGATGGAGATCACCAGCCAGTGCAAAGCCAATTTACAAATAGAGTAAAATTGTTTTTTGCTTAAGTTTGCTTCATTTTGTTGCACCTGACTCTCAGGAAAATCTCTGTCATATTCCTAGCTTGATACAAACTCAAGAAACATACATCACAAGGAAAAAAAACCCAGAGTTAACATTTAAAATTCTTTTAATGTGAAGAGTACAACATAAGATTACAAGAAAAACAAAGAAATAGGAAATGATGGCATAGCAAAAGGATGAGGCCAAAAATTCAGAAAACATCAACAAGGAAGACTACACTATGGACAAACTGGACAAAGACTTAAAAAATGGCCCTCAGAATGCAAAAAGAGATGATGGAAAATACAGATAAAGGACTAAAGGATATCAGGAAAAATGAATATGGGAATCTCAGTAAAGAGAGAAACAATTTAAAATGGAGACAAACAGAACTACTGGAGTTCAAGACCACAATAACTGAAATGAAAAATTTTCAGGAGGATTCCTAAGTATATGGATGCTGGCAGAAGAAAGAATCCATGATCTTGAAGACAAGTCAATTGAAATGAGTCAGGCTGAGGAGCAGAAAGAAAAAAGAATCATAAAAATTGAAAATAGCCTAAGAGATATCTGGGGCACTATCATGGTTTGGCTAAAGTGTCAACTTGGCCAGGTAATTGTGCCCAGTTGTTGGGTCAAGCAAGCACTGGGCTAACTGCAATACAAGGGCATTTATGGACTTTAGTCACCATTGACTTTACTGAAGTGATAAATCAAAGCTAGCTGATTACAACTATATCAGTCAGGGAGATTGCC
The DNA here is from genome assembly GCF_030445035.2 of Dasypus novemcinctus. Lineage (NCBI taxonomy): Eukaryota > Metazoa > Chordata > Mammalia > Cingulata > Dasypodidae > Dasypus > Dasypus novemcinctus. Next base: position 30,688,190 of record NC_080679.1, read on the forward strand.
ATCAGCAATGAGTGATGCTTTATCCAATCAGTTGAATGCCTTAAAAGGGGAAGTAATTCCAGCATTGAGTAAGAATTTCGTAGCTCATCTTTGGACAGCCAGCATCTCCCAGAACTCATCAAGGACCTTCATTGGCCTTTCATTGAGCCGCTGGTTGCATCCTGCCTGCGGAACCTGAATGTTGTGCATCCCCATGGTCACGTGAGAGACTCTGATAAAATCTTTTACTATTGTCAGATATCTCTTGCTGATTCTGTTTCCTTAGAGAATGTCTAATACAGGCACCTTCAAGAATATCAATATACTCTTTATGGGAGTCCCCAAAGGAGAAGAAAGAGAGAAAATGGCAGAAGGATTATTTAAATCCCAAACTTAGCAAAAGATGTGAATATGTACATCCAAGAACTCGACAGAACACCAAACAAAATAAATTTGAAGAAAAATACACCTTGTCACATATTGAATAAATTGTCAAATGCAAAGGACAAGGCATTCTAAAAGCTATAAAAGAAAAGCAACTTGTTACATACAAGGAAGTCCCTATTAGATCCAGGACCAATTTCTTATAAGAAACCATGAAGGAAAGAAGGCAGTTGAAAACTCTAAGTACTGAAAGAAAACAACTGACAACCAAGAATGTACATGCAGTGAGACTTTCTTTAAAAAATGAAGGAAAATTCCCAGATAAACAAAAGCTCAGATAGTTCATTACCACTAGACTTGATCTACTGGCAAATCTAAAGGGAATTTTTCAGTCTGAAAGGAAGAGATACAGACAGTGGTTCAAAGCAGCATAAGGAAACCATTTGGGTAGCTATAAATACCAGTACAATCTAATTATATATTTTTTGGTATAAAGTGCGCTTATTTCCTACTGTTAGTAAAATGCAACTGCATAAAAAGTAATGGCAAATCTATGGTTTGAGACATATAATGAACAAAGATATAATTTGTAACAAGTATAAAAAAAGTTGGAGGACAGAAGAATATAGGAAAAGTGTATGTATATGCTATTGAAGCTGAACTGGTATCAAATCAAATATAATTGTTATATATTTAGGATGTTAAATTTTAATCCCATGGAAAAAAGTAGGGAATATATATGAAAATATATCCAGATGTAAATGTGAAGGAATTCATTATGGTATAATAAAAATAATCAGTTAATATGAAAGTAGGCATTAACAGAAGAATAGAGGAACAAAATGTATAAGACTAAAAAGGACTAAATAGCAAAATGGTAGAAGAATGTCTTACATTATCAGTAGTGACTTTAGTTGTAAATCTATTAAATTCATCAGTCAAAAGGTAGAGATTGGCAGAATGGATAAATAAGCATCACCCAACTATATGCTGTTTATAAGAGACTCATCTTAAAATCAAAGATATAAGTAGACTGAAAGTGAAAAGATAGACCAAAAAAATCACATAAGTAGTAGCCAAAAGAGAGCTATGGTAGCTATACTAATATCAGATGAAATATACTTTAATTAAAAAATTGTCACTATATACAAATAAAGAAGCCAATTCAACAGGATGTAACAATTATAAATACCCATGCACCACACAGCAGAACCTAAAAATAAATGAAGCAAATACTGACAAATTTGAAGAGAAAAATAGGTGGTTCTACAATAATAGAAGGACCCTTTGAAACAGCACTTTCAAAAATGTCTTCTGGACAGATCATTAAGGAAATAGAATACTGAATGATACTCTAACTCAAACAGATATAACAGACATATATAGAAAACTTCACCCAATAACAACAGAATACAAATTCTTCTCTAGTGTACATGGATCATTCTCCAGAATATAGCGTATCTTAAGTCACAAGATAAGTCTTAATAAATTCAAAAATATGGAACTCATACCATGTATCTTCTCTGATCACAATGGAATGAAGCTATAGATCAATAACAGAAGGATAAATGGAAAATTCAGAAATACATGGAAATTAAACAATGTACTCTTAACCAATGGGTTAAAGAGAATTAATACTACAAGAAAAGTTACTGAACAATATCTCTAATGAACAGAGATGCAAAAATCCTCAGCAAAATGCTAGCAAACTAAGTCCAACAGAACATTAAAATAATTTAAAAAAGAAAGAAAAAAATGTAAAAATAATAATTACACAGCATGATCAAATGAGATTCATCCCACAAATAAAGGGTGGTTTAACCTAAGAATATCAATTAATGTAATAAAACCACTTTAACAGAATGGAGGACACCTGATCATCTTGATTGATGTGAAAAGGCACTTGAAAACTCCAGCACCTCCTCTTGGTAAAAATACTTAGAAAACTAGGAAAAAAGAAAACTTCTGCTGTGCAATAAAAGGCATATACCTAAAACTCACAGCTAACATCACACATAATGGTGAAAGACTGAAAAGTTTATTTTTAAGTCGAGGAACAAGACAGGGATGTCCATTGTTACCATTATTCTACATTGTACTGGAGTTGTAGCCAGAGTAATTAGGCAAGGAAAAGAAAAAAAATGGCATCCAAATTGGGACAGAAAAAGTACAACTCTTCCTAGTTGCAGATGGCATGCTGCTTTACACAGACAATCCTGAGAAATCCACAACAACGCTCCTAGAGCTAATTAATGAATTCATCAATATGGCTGGGTACAAGATCAACATCTAAAAATCAAGGGTCTTTCCATACACTAGTAGTGAACAATTGGAAGAAGAAATAAAGAAAAAAATCTATTTAAAATAACAACCAGAAGAATCAAATTTTTAGGAATAAATCTAATCAAAGATGTAAAATTCTTGCACAGAGAAGACTACAAAACATTGCTAAAAGAAGTCAACAAAGACAAATAAATGGAAGGACAATCTATGTTCAATGCTAGGAACACTAAACATTGTTAAGATGTCAATTCTACCATAAGTGATTTACAGATTTAGTGCAATCCCAATCAAAATTCCAACAGCCATCTTAGCAGAAATGAAAAAGTCAATTATTAAATTTATAGGAAAACATAAAGGTCCCTGACTAGCCAAAGACATCTTGAAAAAGAATAACAAGCTTTTAAGACTTACACTTCCTAATCTTAAAACTAACTCCAAGTCCACAGTAATCTAAATAGTATGGTACTGGCACAAGAACAGATATATAGACCAATGGAATTGAACTGAAAGTTCAGAAATCAATCACATGTATGGCCAACCGACTTTTGACAAAGGGGCAAAGACCACTCAATTGAGAAAGGATAATCTCTTTAACAAATTATGTACAAAATTATACAAATTAAAAAGGATAATCTCTTTAACAAATTATGTAACAAATTATATACAAAAGAATGAAGGTGGACCCCTACCTCACACCATATAAAATAATCAACTCAAAATTGAACAATGACCTACATATAAGAGCCAGAACTATAAACCTCCTACAAGAAAACATAGGGAGCATCTTTAGGTCCTCATGTTAGGTAATAATTTCTTAGATTTTATACTCAAAACACAACAAAAGAAAAAAATAGATAAAATAGGCCTCACCAAAATTAAAATGTTTGTGCCTCAAAGAACTTTATCATGAAAGTAAAATGACAGCCTACACAATGGTAGAAAATATTTGGAAGCCACACATTTGATAAGGGCTTAATATCCAGAATATATAAAGAAATCTTTCAATTCAACAGCAAGGCAAATAATTTATCTAAAAATATCCAAAAGTGTTTAAATAGACATTTCTCCAAAGAAAACAGACAAATGGCCCAAAAAGCACATGAAAAGATGCTCTACATCATTAGTGTCTGGGAAATGCAAATCAAAATGACTGTGCGATAGCATTTCCCATCCACTAGAACGGCCACTGTTTTTATAAAAATAGAAAATTGCAAGTATTGAAATGATGTGGAGAAACAGGAACACTCATTTTTGTTGGTGGGAACATAAAATCATATAGTCACTGTGGAAGACAGGTAATTCCTCAGAAAATTAAGTATAGAATTTCCATATGAACTGGCATTCCCACTTCTAGGTATATAACCAAAATCATGGAAAACAGGGACTCAAACGGATTTTTGCAAACCAATATTCCTAGCAGCATTATTCACAATTGCTAAAAGATGGAAGCAACAGTAGTATCTATTAACCAATAAATGGATAACCAAGTGTGATATATATATGCAATGGAATATTATTCAGAATTAAAAAGGAATGAAGTTAGGGATGGATGTGACTCAAGCTGTTGAGTGCCTGCTTTCCACACAGGAAGTTCTGGATTCGGTCCCTGGCACTTCCTAAAAACTAAAAGCAAACAACAAGCAAACAAATGAAAACACCAACTCAGGGAAGCCAATGTGGTTGAGTGCTATCTTCCCACATATGAGGTCCCAGGTTCAACCCCTGGCCCCAGTACCTAAAAAAAAAAAAAAAAAAAAGAATGAAATTCTGACACATGAAACTAACTATAGTAATTTTGTAACTTCATGTATGAATCTTGAAATCATCCTATTGAGTAAAATAAACCAGAAACAAAATGACAAAAAGGTATGAAATCACTGATATGGAATAATTAAAATAAGCAATCTCATAAAGTCTAAACCTTGAATACAGGTTACCAGGGGATGAGGTGAGTGTAGAGTATAGGGATTTAGGGCTTAACTTATAAGTTTCTGTTTCGTATGACAGAAAATTTTTGTAAGGCGTCATGGTGATGGTAGCAAAACATTGTGAACGTAATTAAGAGTACTGAATTATATATTTGAATGTGGTTAAAAGGGAAATTTTGGTCCTATAAATGTAACTAGAATAATTTTTTTTTAAATCTATGGAAATGTACAAAACAAATAGGGAATCCTAATTTAAACCATGGACTATAGTTAGTACTCAATTATTTTAATATAGTATAGCATAATATCATGTTTATATTATATTCTTACAAAACTGTGCTTTCCACATATTGTAACAATTGTACCACATCAATGCAAATTGTTAATAATTGGCTGGTATATGGAAACCTATATTTTATGCAAGATTTTTCTGTAAAACCACAACTTCTTCAATAAAATAAAAAACCACAATGAGATACCACTTCCTAGCTACAGAATGGCTATTATGAAGAAGAAGGAGGAGGAGCAGGAGCAGGAGCAGGAGAAGGTAAAGGAGAAGGAGAAGGAAAAGGAGACAGAGAAAGAGAAGAAGAGGAAGAAGAAGAAGAAACAGAAAATAAGTGTTGGAAAGAATATGAAGAAATTGGAACTCCAGTATATTGTTGACGTGAATGTAAAATGGTATAGGCACTATGAAAAACAAGTTTGTGGTTCCTCAAAAAATTTAATTTAGAATTACCACTTGACCTGGCAACCCCATTTTTATGTATACACCCAGAGTGTGAAAACAGGTTTACAAATAGATAATTATCCATCAGTGTTTAGAGCAGTATTATTCATATTAGCCAAAAACTGGAAAGAACCAAAGTATCCATCAGCAAATGACAAATGAACAGATAAACAAAATGTGGTACATACACACAATGAATATATTGGCCGTTAGAAAAAAATGGTGTTATGAAATAGATTTGCTGCAATGTGGAAGAACTTTGAAACATGTTGAGTGAAATAAGCAAGGCATGTAAGGACAAAAATTGTATGCTATCATTTATAATATGTAGATGATTGGAAATAGCAAATTCCTAGAGACAGAAAGTGTATGAGGGTATAGAGGAGCAAAAAGGAGTATTTGTTTAAAAAAGAGAGAGAGAATGTGTACTTAAAGAAAAAAAAAATTTACCTAACACCTGTGATAGCAAGACACATTTAACTGAGCAACAGCAGTCATGCAGACCTGTTTAAATAATAATAATTATAATTACAACTGAGTGTCATTAAAACAAAAATAAAGGAAACTAAGAAATACTTTTAAATTGTTGTCTGTAAAGAAAAAGGTGAACAATGGGAAATGTGAGCATAGAATTCTTAATATTCAGTTATTAAAAATCTATGATTTATTAATTCAAGGGACCAAGAGTTATTTTCAGTCATTATGGAATGAGTACACTCTGTAAAGTAGAAACACCTCTTAAATCATTAATTCAAAACCTAACAAATAGAAATAACATGTCTCTTATTTCTCTTATTAGAGTAAGAGCTTGACCTGTAAGATTACAAAGCAAGTAAAATATAGTAATTGACAGACAACAAAGAAAACTAAAATTTAGTCTTTTATCGTAATAAGTTAAAACAATATGAAATCAGTATTCCTGTTGTGACATTTAAAATGGTATTGCTAGTCTATGCAGCCTTCAAAGTTTCAAGGTGAAAGATTGTGTCTTATTATTTTCTTTTTTATAGAGGCATAGAAGTAGTTCAATATTACAACAGAATATTAGAGTTTTTAATCACACAGAATGTTTGTATTTTAGATTAAAGGGTTTTTTGTACTTTCAAAGCATTTTATAGATTTAATTTATTGATTCGTAAATCTTGTTATATTTTTACATGTAAAAAATGTCTAGGTCCTTCTGAATCAAAATGCTACTAGGACTATCCTGGTGGTATCCTGGAGCAGATGTGGGCGAAGGTGATGCAAAGTTTAACTTTCTACTTTATACACTTCTGTACTACTTTAATTTTATATGAGGTTTTATATGAGGTTTAGCTGTAGGCTTACCTTTCCAGTAGTAGATACACAATAAGCCCAAGTATCTATTGAGTACTTATTTTATGCCAAGAACTGGGCTTGATCCTGTAAGACTAGGTTGAACAGTAACTGATCTCCATACCAAATAAGCCAAATATGTGATTAGAAATAATTATAAAGCATAATTATAAAAATATGTGGAGAGAATAATTCCATGGAAAAATTTAAATAGGGAAATTAGCTCTGAAAGTTTCAAGGGTTGTTCAAAAATTGCAGTCTCAAGTTTCCAATAAAAAGGAAGTGAAAAAACTTTTGGACCTTTGCTTCTCTTCTCCCTCTGTTAAGATGGATTTTCTTTGCGAACAAGGACTACATAATTCTACCATGGAGCTTCCATAGCCTTTAGCACCCTGTCTTTTATGGCAGAGGCACTCAAATGTTAAATGAGAAAATGAAGTCTCCTTGAGAAAAAAATTCATATTCATCAAAGGATAATTCTTCCTTCATGGTTATCACTCATTGGCAAAAAAAGAAATAGTGCAATGTAGTGGAAATTTCACAAAACATAGAGTCAGAAAGTCCAAGTCCCACTGCCATTTCTTACACCTATCTGTTTATGCATCGAATCTCTCAATCCTGAGTTTCCTCAACGCAAAATGGGTTAACATTTACCCTACCTACTACTTAGGGTTGCTGTGAGCTTTCAAAATTCTACATCACAAAAAATATATATATCTGTAATTCAACTTACAATTTTACTTACTTCATTATATTTTTATTAATGAATGGCTTTGTAATTTCTTTTTTATAGGGATTACATTAAGACAAAGAGCTCCTTTACATTAGTGATCTTATCATTTTGAGTTGTTACATTTGGAACTATATAATTCCTCTTACATGCTTTCTGGTTAGATACCATATTTCTCTGTATTAATTACTGTTTCCTTTTGAGAAGAGTTCCTTATGTGCCCAGAAGAATCAAAGTGTCTCTCTTTCTTCAAGATTTAGACTATAACCTCCTTTTCCTATGTCTCCCAATGCCTCTAAAGAAATAAGGAAGATGAACAAACGTAGCAAGTACAAAACAAACAATGAGGGGTGGAGAGAAATAAATAAAATAAAACTTTTAAAAAGAGTGAATCTCACTATATAACAGATCCTCTCACAAAAAGATTATATTGAAGTGACAAGAATTATTTTTATGAGAACTTCTTATTATTCAATTGTAATGTTTCCATGAAGCGAACTTGCTATAACATTGTAAAGAATGAGAGAAACTAAAAGAAGCATTCTAAATCAAACCAAATTATAGAATAGAGATTAATAAAATCTTATTTTATTAGTCATCTAACATGCTTGGAGGGAGAACACTAATGATGGAAGTTCCTTCCTTTTTCTTAAAAAAAAAAACACAACTGATGAGGACTTTTACAGCTTAGAATACAAGATAAATCAAGAATAAATAATAAAGTAAATTCACAGACTTTGAATGAGATTAGTATTTCATTTTTGGCACATTTTACACTAATGTAAAGCAAAGTGTTATAACTTTGTAAGCTGGAAGCTTTCCATCAATTTGACAGTCTTATTAGCCTCAGAAGAGGTGAAAATATAGAAGAGTTAGTTTGTTGTAGAAAGCATCCCTCTGTTAGCGCTTTCCCCCCTCCAGTTATAAAATGAACTATAGGATTATTTTCAAAAGAGATTTGGGAGAATTTTTTAAAATTATGGTATATTTATTTATTTTTCATCTTTATTTATTTTTTTATGTTACATTAAAAAAATATGAGGTCCCCATATACCCCCAGCCCCCTCACCCCACTCCTCCCCCCATAACAACAACCTCCTCCATCATCATGAGACATTCATTGCACTTGGTGAATACATCTCTGAGCACCGCTGCACCTCATGGTCAACAGTCCACATCATAGCCCACACTCTCCCACAGTCCACCCAGTGGGCCATGGGAGGACATACAGTGTCCAGTAACTGTCCCTGCAGCACCACCCAGGACAACTCCAAGTCCCGAAAACGCCCCCACATTACATCTCTTCCTCCTACTCCCTACCCTCAGCAGCCACCATGGCCACTTTCTCCACACCAATGCCACATTATCTTTGATTACTAATCACAATAGTTCATGTATAGAATTTAAACAGCAATCTAAATTTTGATTAAATTTTTTTATTCTTGGTTAACTTTGACTTAAATGTTGCAAAAGACAATCACAGGAGAAAAAAGCCCTTCAATAAACAAATTCAAGAATAGTTTTTCTCAGGGCCACTTTGCAAACAGAAAGCTGCTTGCATGTTATAATTTCAGAAATCTATAAAATTCATCCAGTTCAGAAATTTCTTCCCCAATAAGAGGGTTGTTGCCTGAAAGACCACAATTAAAGATTCCTCTCCTTAATGCAAGATATTTCCTCCCGTTTGGATTTAAATGTCCATGTGAGCAAAACTAATGTTAAGGCTTTTTAGTGATTTATAAAATATAAATGAAGGTGACATTTCCTTCCATGGAGAAAAGATAGGCAGGGGAGGAATTAGAAGGTGGGTGAGGTCTCTGGATTACAGGGCTAGAAGAGAAAGGATGAAGAAGGAAGAAAGAAAAACTTTGTGGGGTGGGAGACCAGATTTTAGCTTCTTTTCCTTTATATTTTAAAATTAAGGGAAGTCTTACATCCATCAATGCCCTTTATCCAAAGCAATTTTTTTTCAGTGAGTGACGAGACCAAAAAAAATTTCATATAAGCCCTCATAGTTCTTTTCTTTCCCTGTAAGGGAAAACAATTAGACAAAGACTATCAGATTGCTTGGGGGAAAAACAAAAAGGCAGCCACCAAAGAAGGGATAGAGGAACAATGGGGATGGAAGATCAGAGATGCCAGAACCAAAGAGATGAGATGTCCACGGGAGATCTTTAAGAAGCTTTGCTGAGTGTTATGTTTATAAAGCCCCTCATGCTTCCTTCCATCTCCGCAAGAGACATTTCTGTAGAAGACTACATATTTTTCAAAGCTTTTTTGAGTGATATTACCCTGAGATAGTCCTTCAGGCAGGAGCAAAAAGTCCTAGATTTATGTGGATTACAAATACTTTGTACTGTTCCTGATGTATATCTGGTAGTAATGTGTACTCTGTGGCACAAACCACACTTTACCATTATCTGGGTAATTGTTATCTTATGTTTTAGATACCATGATTGCAAAACTATAACTGGCTAGTTATTTATAGGACTACTTGTCTGAGAGATAAGAGTCTAGCTATCTCTAGGAGAATTAGAGTCCTTGAAAACATGAGTTAAGGAAAGAAACAAATTAAGAATACATAAATTATTTTCCTTTGCAAATGCTCAAAGAGCTAAAGGCTTTACCTCATTCCTGAAATGTGAAGTCAATAGGAATTTCCCAAGATATCTGAGATTTTCCAAAGAACAAGGAAAGAGTTGGGGTCTGGCTTTGTAAAGTAGCAGATTTCAGAAGCCTTATTTTTACCCAGCATCTGAATTTATAATGGTTCAAGAGAGGTAGAAACACTCAAATGCCAGAGAACTATATAGATTTATGTAAGTCAAGCAGAAAAATGGGCAGAGACCTGGAATCAGAGATAAATGATATTTGAACAGCTATCCCTAAGGGTAGGGTAATGGAGATTTGGTGAAGACATCATGTGGCAAATGTAAATATACCTCTTATCAAATGGTTGAAGGAGTTGGATACTGAACTCAGAGCTGGGTGAAAAGCTGCTAAAGCCAAGTCAGATCTAGAAATTGCCTTAGCCATGCATGAGGCTCATGCCCAGCTCCCAGGAATGGTAACCCAAGGTCACCTCAGACAAAATTTCCTCTGACAGAATTAGTAAAGGGACAGGGGTCAGCATGCCTAGAATGCTATTTCAAGCAAGGAAAGAATTAGGAATATGATTTGAGTATTCACAGGATCCCAGATCTGTACTTTTTGGTGCAATCATTTTTATGCTTTAGGATTCATTTTATTCCCTTTGTTTCTTTGTGTAAAAGACATAATGTGTAGCTTATTTAGTATCCTCTGCCTTACTGGAGAAAAAAACTGAAACCTTAAAAAACATTAATTATCCATGCTTATCTTACATAGCCTTTATAATGCAAGAGAAGCTAATCCTACCCAAAGCACTAAGCAAGGATCTTGAGTACTCTAAGCCAGCAAATAAAAGAGCATAGAGCTGAAGAAATCACAGAGGAAGAGAGTTGGAACCCTGATTGCCTGGAGATCCTTTTTTGAGGAATACAGATTTCTTATTGTTTAATCTATTTTATTTTTAAGATTTCTTTCTTTCTTCCCCCCACCCCCATTGTTTGTGCTTGCTATCTGCTCTCTGTATCTGTCCCTTGCATGCTCTCTGTGTCTGCTCATCTTCTTTTTAGGAGGCACTATAAACCAAACCCAGGACATCCCATGTGGGAGGGAGGTGCCCAATCACTTCAGCCACCTCCTCTCTCTACTTGTTGGGTCTCTCATTGTGCTTCCTCATTGTGTCTCCTCGTTGTGTCATCTTGTCATTCCAGCCCATCGTGTCCACTCACTGTCTTGCTCATCTTCTTTAAAAGGCACCAGGAACTGAACCCAGGACCTCCCATGTGACAGGCAGCACTCAACTGCTTGAGCCACATCTGCTTTCCTGTTCATCCATTCAAAGTCAGGATTTTTAATGTCAGGAATCCTAGATTTGCACCTGAAACCATACTAAATAATACAGATCTGAATATGAAATAGGAGATTGAAGGAAGATTGGTTTGATTGTATTACTAATACTATTGACTTCAAATACAGAAAAATGTAAACATATTTCAGAAGTGACAGAAATACCTAACAGAGAGAAAGAAGTTGAATATATAGTTTAAAAAAGAGAGCAAGAACTGATAGAACAATGTACTTGAGAAACATTTAGCAGGAAATGGGGTACATTGTCTACTGTTTAAAAAAGTAAATAAATAGGAAAGGGTTGAAGTAGACAGAGGTATTTGTGCAAATTTGGGGACAGGAAATTGAGTATATTCACTTAAGACAATTTTTATATTATTTTAGAAGAAGTAGGTGAAATAATGTCATGAGACTACAGTGAGATATGAAATTATTTTATAGAAAGCAGAAAGGTTTTGAAATTACTGATGTGGAGAAGAGGGAAAATGACTGAGGGAACAGAGAAGGCTAGCTGGGAAGCATGATACTGGAGACCATTAATATTAACCCTTGCCTTTCCAGTTGCATAAGAAAAGGCTACTTGGTCGACCACTAGAATGAGGCAGATGGATCAATGGGGTGAGAGAAATGAAGATATTGGCAGAAGTTGACTGAAGTGATGAGCCCTGGATTCAGACAGTTAATGAGAGAAAAGAAGACAGGAAAGATGAACATACTGGGGAAAATTAGAGAATTTATAGAACTAAAATTTCCTAAGCAGTTTAAGAAAATGTGAACTAAGGGTACCAGAGTTAGCGAGCTAGAAAGAAGGGTTTATGGTCAGGGGATTAGGTATTGAGTGGTAAGACAAAGCCTAGAATATGCTTACAGAAGCCGAATGGATGAAGATATAATGCAGATGAAACCACTAGGATTGAGACGGTCAGTAATGAAGCACACTGTAGACTGCATTCAGGAAATGAAGGCTATAAGAATTTTTGTCTGTACCGCAAAGAATCAAACATTATTTGACTTTTTAAATTAAAGTCTAGTTTAAGATTTTTCCCTGTTATTCTAACCTCATTGTCAGGCCTTCAGATGGCACTTCTCAAAATAGTGATACACCTCTAGAAATGACTCTCATTTTAACTTGTGGCTGATTATATAGTTTAAGCTAAGAAATAAAATAGATTCTGCTTGAAGACTTTTAGTAACCTTCTGGAAATAACAGTGATCATGTGAGCTGATAATACAAGTATTTATACAATTCTCATCCAGTATCAGAATATTTAAGTGTGCAGAACTTTACATATAAAACTGTGAGAAAAAATCATACTATCTATTGAAATTTTCTCCCTCAACTCATCTATGACTGAATTGTACAGGTTATACATACAGTGTTTGGTACAGCCAGAATGACTATAGCTAGTACCTTTACCATGAAATTTATTATAATCTCAACAACAAAACTAAAAAGCTAGATTTTCAAAGATTCATATCCCTCATTCCTGAGGAAGATACCATTTTAGAGTACATTGGAATTGACTATAGAAAACTTAGCGTGCAGTTGAATTAGATACAATTGGAGTAAAACTAAATTATACTTAAGATCTGGCCACTTTCTAAAGATCTATGGGAATGTTTGGGTTTAGCATGTTATCAGAAAAGTTGAATTTAAGTAGGAAAAACAAAACTGTCTTTAGGAAGTATGATTCACAATGTGTAAATGAGAAAGGAAATCATGGTATAATATTCTAAATTGTAAAGTCACAAACAAAACTGTGAAGTTTTATTAACTGAGTATGATGTCTTTCTAAAATTAAATCAGTTACCTTTGTTTTGCACCTTTTCTAAACCTTATACCACTCCAGATTTACCTGTTTTCTATTATCCGAGGTCTTTATTAATTCCTTATTCTGAAACACTTATATTTTGTTAAAATTATGTTAATGATGTTTCTAGGAACAGTTATTAAATCAAATATAAATGCTTTGACCCTGAGGGAAATTCATTGTTGAAAAGATATGTGGTCTCCTTTCCCAGGAGCATTAGATTTGAAAAATATGTAGTTTTTAAACTAGTCCTTATAATTAATGTTTTCAAGAGCTTAATATCTCTTTCAACTCTCCAATTTTTTTCTTATTTTACTAACCTGGCAAAGTAAATGTGGAAGAATAGAGGAAAATTTGTGCTTTTTAAAAAAAAATTTGCCTTCACAATTTCCAAAATTTGATACACAGAAATCAGATATTTTGGTTCTGGCCTTGTATTTGTTTTTGTTTTTTTAATTCCCTTCCACTCCCCACCTGTATTGCTTTTTTTGCATGCTGTCTTCTCTCTGTGTCTATTCGCTGTGGATTCTTCTGGGTCTGTATCTATTTATTTTATTTCCCCTTCCCCTTGCTGCTTCCTTGCTGTCTGCTCTCTGCATCCATTCACTGTGTACTCTTCTGTGTTTTTGCTTATCTCCCTTTTTTGTTGCGTCACTGTTAGAGGCTTGCAATAATTAACAAGCTGTAGCTCAGTTTCCCCTAATATGCACTGGGGAAAAAGCTAACCCCATCCCGCATAAGCCCACATGTCCAAGGTCATGGTGCTTCCCCACAGGTTAAATAAAGAAACCACATAGAGATGGGAGTAAAGGCAAATAAAGACCTTCCCTACCTGCATATCAGAAAGAGATAAAATTCCTACAAAACAAAGAAACATCTGCTCCTGCAGCATTCCAAAAAACCATAACTCCCTAACCCACTATCTTCTAGTCAATTTAGGAAATTTCTGCCTCTAAAGGCTTCCCATTGGCCCCTGCACTTCACTCAAATCCTTAGCCCCCTCCTAAATCTTTTCCCCACCTAAAAAAGTTCTATATAAATTCAAAGCCCCCCCTTCCAGGAGTGGGCTGAAGTCTCTCTTCAGACCTCCACCATGCTAGAGGGGGGGGGAGGCCCAAAGTCTGTTCTTCAAACCCCCTCCATTAGAAGAGCTTCTCAATAAATCTTTCTTCGTCTATAGTCAATCAGTCTCCATGTCCCAGTAAGTGCCATATTTTCTCCAACAGTCACCTTGCTGAGTCGGCTCTTCTGCAGCACTGGTGGACCGGTGCAGCACTTGTGGGCCAGCAGCTCTCCATGGCACGTGGGCGAGTCTGCTTTCACAAGGAGGCCCTGGGACTTGAACCCAGGCCTTCCATATGGTAGACAGGAGCCCAACTGCTTGAGCCACAGCCACTTCCCTGTATTAGTTTTCTATTTCTGCTGTAACAAATTACTGAAAACTGAGTGTCTTAAACCAACACAAATTTATTATATTACAGTATTGAAGGTTAGAAGTCCAATATGAAAAAATAAAAATAAAAAAGAAGTCCAATATGAGTCACTGGACTATAGTCAAAGTGTCAGCAGAGTTGAATTCTTTTCTAGAGGCTCTAGGGGAAAATCCATTTCCTTGCCATTTCTAATGTCTAGCAGTCAACTACATTCTTTCATTCATGACACTCTTCCTCCATGGTCAAAGGCAGCAATGTCACTTCATTCTGACCATTCTTCCATAATCACATCTCCCTTTAACTACATTCTAGAAAAAGTCTTCACTTTTAAGGACTCATGTGATTAGATTGGACTCACCCAGATAATCTGGGATAACCTCCCTAACCCAAAATTCTTAACTCCATCGGCAAAGTCCCTTTTGCCACATAAGGTAATATATTCACAGGCCCCATGGGTTAGGACATAGACATCTTCGAAGGGCCACTACTCTTCTATACAGGCCTTGAATTATTCTTAACCAAAAAAATCATTTATAACGCTTCATTTAGCTTGCTTATATTTATGCCAATGTGGTAAATGCACAGCTCTTGGGGGGGGGGGGGGGAGGGCAGCTATCACAACTAGTTTGGGCTAATTCCTTGGGGGTTTGCTAACAATCCCCTGGCCTGGAAATTTGACTGAAGTTCTGTAGCTATTGTTTTCCTAGCTGTTATGGTACCCAGATATGAATAAACATGATTTCCACTTAATAAACCCAAGGCAGAGGAGAACTTTTCAAAAGACCTTTTAAAAGAGTATTCTGTGTCTGGTCTCCTTCACTAAGCATAATTTTTTCTGGTCTGATATTAATGTTTTATAGTATTAACTTATATTTTCTCAGCTTCAAAGGAAAATGGCCACAAAGTACTACATGACATATGATTCCATTTATATAAAATGTAAATATAAACTAATTTATAATAATGAATTAGTGGTTATATAGGTCTGAGGAAGGAATGTTAAGGGGTATGGAGTCTTTCTATTTGGAGTAATGAAATTGTTCTAAAATTTTTGAGATGATGAATGTACAACATTATGATTATGCTAAAAACCATTGACTATACACTTTGGATAGAATAACCAGAAACAGCAGCTATGTACAGTGGGGAAAACAGAGAGAGATTGAGAGGAGAGGAATTTTCTTGTTTGTCTGTTTTTTATTATTATTGAAATAATGAAAATGTTCTAATAATAATTGAAGTGATGAACACACAACTTGTGATTATACCAAATACCATTGATTGTACACTTTGAGTGAATTGTATACTTTATTAATACGTATCAATAAACTTGATCTTTTTTTAAAAAAAGAGTATTAATTACCTCTACTTCCAAAGATACACAAAGTTGCAGGAGTATCTTCTATCCCACTCTAATAACAATAAAATACAGAATGACATACAAGATCATGCTTTTTAAAACCCACTAGAGGGCTGAGGATTAAAAAAAAAATTGATAAAATAAAATGCAAAATATAAGGGGTCCAACCTATATTTCATTCTTGACAGAGCAACAGGATGAAGAGAAAATATCATAAATGCAGACAGGAAGACAACTGCTGAACCGAGAGAGTCTGAGCCTACTCACAAACTCTTTCCACAAGCTTCCATGTGAATACTTGGGGACAAGATATGTGTGCTGAGGAAAAGCATCCTGAGGTACAAGTGTTGCACTGGGTCTGCTAAAGACAGGAAGTTGGGTAGGAAACATGAGAAAACCCCCAGTCATTTGATTTTATGCATATACTAAAGAAAAATTTCCATTCATCTCTCAAATCACTGGAAGCCTGAGATGAAATGAATCTAACTAAAGCCTCCACAAAACCAGATCCAAATCAAACATAAACTAGATCGACTCAGAGAAGATAGACATGTCTTTTTCTGGGCATGAGTATTACTTACTTCAGTGTATACTGTTCTTTCTTGTACAACAAACTGGTTTTTGGTAAAAAAATTATGGCATTTAATTCACTGAAAACATAAATTTTACTGTAAGTAAATTATACTATAATATACCCTGTTGAAAAAATACTAAAAAGAAAACTCCAGGCCCAGGTGGCTTCACTGATGAATTATATCTTACATTTCATACATTTCAGAAAGAATGTGTACATAGAGAAAGGAGGAGGGAAGATTTCTCAACTCATTTTATGAAAGCATCATAACCCTGGCACAAAAACCAAAGACATTATAGAAAAAGAAAATTACAGACAATATCCCTTGTGAACATAAAAACCATTAGCAAAATATTAGCAAATCAAACCCAGCAATATTTAATAGGCAAAATACATCATGACCAAATGGGATTATTTTAGTAATACAAGATTTGTTTTACATATGAACAACAATGTAATTTAATCTTAAGATGCTAATGAAGTGATATCATATAATCACTACAAGAGATGCAGAAAAAGCATTTGAAATAATTCAATACAATGTTTTAAAAATATCAGAAATCTAGAAAAAGTATACAGCTGACATCTTGATGGCTTTCCCCATTAAGGATTAGAAACAAAGAGGGAATGTCTACTCTTACTATTTCTATTCAAAACTGTCCTGGAAGTTTTGGCTAAAGCAATAAAACAAGAAAAGAAATAAAAATCATAAAGATTAAAAAGGAAGGAGTAAAGCTGTCTATATGTGCAGATGGCATTATTTTGCTCACAGAAAATCCTAAAGAATCACCAAAAATCTATTAGAATTAATGAAAAAAATTAGCAGAAAAAGCATATAAAGTCAATATGCAAAAGTAAAGTGTATTTCTGTATATTAACAATAAACTATTTGAAATGGAAACATACATATTATATACAATAGACATAAAGTAAAAACCAGTAAGGATAGTTTTACTAAATAAATACAAAACTACTAAGGGAAACAATAGAATTCTGATGAGAAGAATTCAAGAAGACCATACACAAAAGAAAACATAAATATATACCATGTTTCTGGATTGGAAGACTTGATATTGTTTAAATGTCAACTTTCCTCAAATTGATTTATTGATTCAACTCAATTCTAATAAAATTCATACAATATTATTAGGCATTTTATAGAAATTTACAAGTTGATTCTAAAATTTATATAGACATTCAACTATGCAAAAATAGCCAAAATAATCTTGAAGGGGAAAAAACTGGAAGGTTTAATCAACCTGACATCAAAACTTTTTATATGGCTTCCATAATGACTACTCTTTGATATTGATAAAAGGATTGAGTAACATATCAATGGGACATAAATAGACCCAAGTGTCTTTTTATTTCCAGTCAACTGGTTTTCCTCGAGAATACTCATAAAATTCGGTGAAGAAGAGACTTTTGTGGTGCTAGAACAGCTTAACTCTTTTATTTTCCATGTGGAAAAAATATGAACCTCAACTTTTACCCCAAACCATACAAAGAAATGAACTTAAAATGGAGCATAAATCTAAACATAAAAGTTAAAATTATAAGACTTCTGGGCAAAAATCACAGGAGAAACTCTTAGTGATATTGGGTTATAAAATTATTTACTATATAAGATATTAAATGTACTAACCATAGAAGAAAAAAATTGATAAATTGGACTTCATCAAAATTAAGTGCCTGCTCTTCAAACAGTAGTGTTAAGAAAATGAAAAGGCAAGTCACAAATTGAAAGAAAATAATTGTAATAAACATATCTGACGATGGACTTTATATATATATAAAGTCTTACAACACAAAAATAAAGAGGATAAACAACCACATTAAAAAAAATCAAAGACACACACAAAAGATAATGACTATTTACTAAGCACATGAACAAGTAGAATACAGTATGAAGCATCAGTTAAATGCAAATTAAATCTAAAATGAAATCCTACTCCACATGCCTAGAACAGTTAAAATTAACAAGATTGACAATAGCAAATGTTTTCAAGGATGTGGAGCAAATAGACTTCTCATCCATTGCTAGGGCAGTGAAGAGACATATAACTTTGGAAAACGGCACTGTAATTTCTTCAAAAGTTAAACCTATGCCTGCCTTAATACCCAAAAATTCTACTTCTAGGTATTTATCCAGTAGAAATTACAACATGCCTACAAAAACAAAAAGGAAAACAAAAATAATCAACAAACTTTGTATAAGAATATTCGGAGCAGTTTTATTCATAATAGCATAGGCCTAGAAATAGCCCATGTGCCCATGAATAATTAAATGGATCAACCAATTGAGATATATTCATATGATGAAATAAAATTCCACAATAAAATGAAGAAACTGATGTAAGTAACAATATGAATCTCCAAAACTTTAATCTGAGTCAAAGAAGCCAGACAGGAAAAAGCATATGTTGTATGTTTCTACTTAGCTTTACACAAAGTTTTAGGACCAATAAAATCCATTTATGGTAATAAAAATCAGATGCTGATTGCATCAAGGTGAGGTGGTTGACTGGGTACATTTTGTGGATGGATAGAAAGGCTCTATGTCTTAAGAGAGGTATGTGCTAAATGGGTGTATGAATTTGTCAAAACTGATAAATACACTTAAAATCTGTGCATTTTACTGTGTGTAAATTACAACTCAATAAAAAATTACAAGATGATTAGAATTCTTGGATGGAAGCAACAGAAAGTGATGTTTAGTTAAGTAGGAAAAAAATCACTTAAAAGATATTGAGTAGCCAGCAATTTCCAAGAAGGCTGGAGAGCCAGGACTGGGAAACCAAGAGGAACCAAGGGAGATTAATGAATTGAAAACTATATGCAAAACCATGCCAGATAGCTAGTAGATGAAGACTCCACTGTCATTTTCTTTGTTAGTGGTACTAAGAGGTGCTGTAGCTCTAATATACACCCCAACTTGATTTGCTGTCATCACTGCTGAAAAAGATACTCTGTTGGTTCTACTTTTTGGTATCAACAGGTCTGAACTCAAAGTTCACAATGGGTGCATTTGATGGAATCTGTCTCAAGTTTAGCCAAAGAGATGCAGTTGAACTAAGGATATGGCATTTTCAGTTTCTATGGAAGTGTTCACTACACTGGAAGGAAGGGTCTGCAATCTAATGAGAAGCAAAGATGGAGAAATTGCTCGAGAGATCTAGCCATACAAAATCGGCACATCTCCCCAAACCTTTCACTGTTTAACTTCTTAAAAGTTGATTTTATTCACTCTACTTCCTTACATTATAATTTCAACTCAATAATATTTGGATTTAGTCCTGGCATGTTCCTGAACAGCTCTTGCTAAGGCTACCAATAACTTCCTTGATGCTAGGTTAATTGGTTACTTTCCAATCCCTGTCCTACCTTACCTCTAATCTGATTCTAATACTGTTGACTACTTCTTTTTTCTAATGTTTTTTCCCCTTGAACTTTGACATCACACTTTTCTGGCTTCCCTCTTACCTCACTAACCCTTCTTTATAAATCCCCTATTTTATTGGCTTCTCTTCACTTCCTTTCATTAATGTTTTGTGTTCATCTGGACACTATTCTAGGCATTCCTCTCTGATAACATATTCATCCTTCATGATCATATCTATTCATGCACATCTCTTAACTACCAATTGGCTAGTGATTTCCAAACCTATAGCTACAGTCTGGATCTCTTTCCTGATTTTTGGGTATTTTCACTTGAATTTCTCATAGATATCACACATTTAACACATCCAACATTTATCTTCAACTTCCCAAACCTGATCCTCTTCCTTTGTTCCCTCTGAGTAAAAGGTACACCTCTTTACCTATTTGTTCAAACCATAAATTTATGTCCTCTTCCAAGACTTCTCTATCAAACACCTACATCTTCCATATCCAAATATAGGTCCCTCTGCATTTTACACCCTATAGTGTTTTCTTTAAATTCATTTACTATTCTTTATTGAGAAGGACACAATCTTATATTGTTGCAATTAATGGCACAGTCTTCAAATAATATTTTTATCTTTTGCTCTTGCTCAATTCCAATCCATTCTCAACATTGACATAAGGAAGACTCTTCATGAAATGTAAATCTGATGATATCATTGCCCCATTTAATGCTATTCAATAATTTCCTTCTAACCTGTTTGAAAAAAAAAAGTGTTTAATCTCAATCCATATTCCTATGAATGTGATCTCTGTGGGTGTGAATTCATCGTAAAATAGGATTTTTGAAAGATGTTATTTTTAGTTAAGGTATGACCCAGTGAATGAGGTGGGTCTTAATCCAGATTACTAGATGTCTTACAATAGGTCCCAGAAGTCACAGAAACAAATAAAGGAGAGCACACCACTATGCGATAAATGACAGATAAACAAGCCTGGGAACCCCAAGGATTGATGGCAACCAACATCAGAACCCAACCATAGTAAGGGAGAAAGCATGACTTTCTGATATCTTGACTTCTCCCAGCCTCAAAATCATGAGCCTATAAATTCCCATTGTTTAACCCAACCCATTGTGTGATATTTGCGATAGCAATTCAGGAACTAAGATACTGACTCCGAAATTCCTCCTTTATGGGCCCTTTTATCTCTTTTTCACACTTCTCACACTTGCCTAACACTGCACACTCTAACCATATTAAACTCCTTTCACTACCAGAAAATCCTTGTTCCTGAGGATATTTACTCATGTTCTTTCCTCTTCACTAGATACCCTTAGATACTCTTTCTTATTATGGTCTCCTTTTTCTATTTTCATCATCTGAGTTAGAGATAAGATCTTACTTTATCTAGGTAGCTACCTCTTAAAACCAGTCCAATTCTACCCTTTGCAAAACTGAGTTAAGGACTACTCAAATGCAGTCCTTTAATATATATATTATAATTGTCCATCTATTTGTATGTATCTGATAGAATATAAGCTCAAAGAAGGCAGATATTATGTTTACATTCTTTATCATTTTATCATGCATAGCCATTGTAGTGTCATGCTCATAATAAATTGCTCAATAAATACTGTATTACTTTGACTGATATTAATTTTAAATATTCTAATGGAGAAAGCAAGCATCCAAAGTATCTTAAAACTTCTGCCTTTAATTATCTAAGATTCACAAATCTTTACTTCTCATCTAAATTTTTGTGCAGTATTGTTTCTTTTCTTGATATTCTTTTAAAACAATACTGATTTTCATTCATCACTCTAAATAGGAGACAATTCATTACATGCTCCTTACTGCATTGCATGTGCATGTATTAAATATTTGTTGATAATTATATAATGGAAAATCAATACTTTTAACAATAGAACATACAACAGAAATTTAAAAACCTAAAATTGATGGTAAGAACAAGACTGATAATGTATGAATTAATTTACTACCTGAAATATAATAAAGAGATTTCTTCCTCTGAAGAATGACAGGATTACTACCTGGCAGACAGATATAAAGAACATAAGGGATCATAAAATATGCCTGGCTATGTCTACAAAATATCTGATGATCACTGTAGAGAGGAACCAACATATGACTAGATTTTTTAATTGAGGTATTAGTGCAATACCATCAAATTCACCATTTAGAAGCATAGAATCCAGGGGTTTTTACTAGATGCACAAGTGCAACCACTACTGCTCTCTATTTCCAAAACATTTCCATCATTCCAAATAGAAACACTATGGCATTAGAAGATCCAATAGAAACTCTGAAGAGAGAGAACTCTAGAAACAAATCTACATTCTCAACATTTTGGATGTAATTATACTTGGTTCACAGACCCCTTGAAACTCAATTGTATACACCTCAAAGATCAATGCTTGTTCTACAATATCACACTTCATCATAGTTGGAATTATATTCCAAACACATAATTCATTTATTTTTCTACACTTTCATCCATATTGGTGACCCCATGAAAGTCCAATATGTCCAACTATTTTAGTTTGCCAAAGGGCTGATGATGCAATGTACCAAAAATGTGTTGGCTTTTATAAATGTTTGAGATTATTTTATGAATCCCAAAAAGAGAAAGATTATGTTTGTAAACTAATCTATTGCTCTGGGTATGATAAGCCTTGATTTTATTAAATTCAACTGAGGGGACTTGGATTAGATTTGATAAGATTGCTGTAGGGCTTTTTTTTGGACTGCATCAGTGAGTCATGACTCAGGTTAAGTCCCTACCCTCTTGCTGGGTCTGATATAAATGGACTCAGACAGACTCAGGAAGAGAGAGTTCTGCCATTTTTTATCCTGCCCTGTGACGAGGCTCAAACAGCTTAGGTCCCAAGGAGAGATGAGCCATTTACCTGGTGGCTTACAGCTGGGAAGAGAGCAGAACAGCCAAGACTGTTATAGGAGGCCGAGAAAAAAAAAAAAGCCCTATGCCAGGAGAGGACTACAGGATCGCCTAAGCATGAAACCCCAAGAGCCTGAGTCCATGGAGCTCAAGAGGAAAGGGTGAGCCTGGACGATGAAACCTGGGCAGAAATTGGCTGCCATCTCTGACAACACACCAGAACAACAGTAGCTGACTTCAGTGAGAAAGCATCTCATGGTGCCTCATTTTAGAGTTTTTACTGCAAGAGTGGTTCAACTTAAGAAAATCAATTAATGTAATATTTCACATTAATAAAAAGAAAGAAAGTACACAATCATCTCAATTGATGCAGAAAGATATCTAACAAAATCAGAACCCCTCTGGATAAAATTACTCTTAAAATTAGGGATAGAAAGAAATGTCCTCACAATAATAAAGGCATTATGAAAAACCCAGATGAGGAACAGGACAAGAATGCCTACTGTTGCCGCTCTTATAATATTGTACTGAAGGTTCTAGTAAGGCAATTAACTGAAGAGAAATAAAAGGCATACAAACTGGAAAGGAAGAAGTAAAATTTTCTGTTTGCAGATGATATTTTGTTACATAGATTGCTTTGAAGAGACTGTTGGTAGAAATGTGGATGCTGAAGGTACTTTTGAAGAGGCCTTGGAAGGAAATGATAAGCCTGTTATTGGAAACAGGAGTAAAGGTGGTCCTTGCTTTACAGTGGCAAAGAATATGATGAAATTGAGTTCTGAGTTGGATGGAAGGCAGAACTGGAAAGTGATGAACTGAATATCCCTGTTTGCACATGAGAAGATTTTGAAGCTAAGTGTAGAAAGTGCAGTGTAGTGTCTTCTTACAGATTGTAGTAAAATGTGAGCAGAAAGGGATAAAATGAAAATTGAACTCTTAAGTACAAAGTAACCAGAAAATTTATGGAATGGAAAATTCTAAGCCAACCTTAACAGTGTGCTCTGAGACTAAGGCCAGACTGCCTCTATCAGGGATCTCCTTGAATTTCCAGAATGTAAGTCCCTAGAGACAAGTGCAGCCAAGTTAATATACAAGAATTGGGCTGGCTTTTACAATGGGGATTTATTAACTTACAAGATTACAGTTCTGAAACTGTGAAAAATGTCCAAATCAAGGCATCATCATGAGGTACGTTTCCCCAGAGATGCAGCTGTGGACAATCAGGCACACAGCAGGGCACAATGATGGCATATTCCAGTCTCTGTTTTCTTTTCCAGGCTACCTTGCTTTTTCAGCTTCTAGATAACTCCAGCTTTCTTCCTGCTCCTGTGGCTTTCTCTCTTCTGGTTCTGTTGAGTTTCTGGCATCCTGGGCTTCCTCTCTCATCTTCTAGGAGTTTTTCTTTGAGCTCCTGGGTCTTTTTTGTCTCCCAGGTTCCACTGAATTCAGTTTCTGACTTCTGGGGCTTCCTCTCTCAGCTTCTGAGAGTTTTTCTCTGTGTCTGTGCATGTATCTCCCATTTATAACTGACTCCAGTAAGAGGATTAAGACCCACCCTGGATCATGTAATTTAATCAAAAACCCTGAACTGAAGTAATTTAATCAAAAGTTCCTACTTACATATAGGTTTTCATGCACAGGAATGGATTAGGTCAAAGAACACAATCTTCTGAGTTCCACCCTGCTTCAAACTGTCACAGAGGGTTTAACTGAATATGGAACCTGTTAGTCATCACAATGGAAGTCAAGATTGGAAATGCAGTTATGCAGGAAAGATCTGTGGAAATATCTATTGTCTGATGGGTTTGAACCCCTATGTACTACATGCAAAGCCAACAAGATTTTTCTGTGTGTATAATTTATATGAATGGAAACATAGCAAGCCTGGATTGAAAGAGACAAAGAAGGCACAAATTGAAGGAAGAATAACTTCAGGGGCAGAATGATGGAAGCCAAGATCTGGACCGAAGATATTTCCTCAGACTATGAGAGCAGATCCACCCATGTGTATGGAAAAGGCATGTCTGTCCTGGTACTAAGAGTGGACAGGCCTTCTATGTCATTTTTCAGAAAAGAACGTTGCCACTCCAGTGCTTGAAGAGGGTGGGGCATGTGTCCTGGGGTTTTCGAGACTGGTTGCCACCCTGAAGCTTAGAGCGGGTGGGGCCTAGGCCCCAGTGGTCAGGGAGACCATGGACACGGCACCAATACTTGGGCGGGGTGGGGCTGCCACTCCATCAGGACTAGAAAGCATAACATCAATCCATAGATGACTCTCAGGCCTTGAAATCTAATGACGTTTGTCCTGTTGGGTTTTAGAATTTTCAGGGAAACAGTCTCTGTTTTCTCTCCAATTTATCCTTTCTGGAAGGGAAATGTTTATCCTATACCTGTCCTTCCTTTGTATACTGGAATCATATAATGTTTTCTAGATTTCACAGGTCCACAGACAGAAAGGAATTGTTCAAAGGGTAGACCACATTCATAACCGATTCTGATAGGACTTTGTACTTATCATTATTACTAATATTACTTAAGGCTTTTGGGTTGTTGTGGTGGAAATAATTGTATTTTGCATATAGAAAGAAGATATCTTTTGGGGGTCTGCTGGATGGAGTGTAGTGGTATGGAGCTGTATATACCCTAAGAAAAACATATTCTCAAACTTAATCCATTCCTGTGGGTGATGAGATCACTTCAGTTAAGGTGCGGTTCACCTCAATGAGGACAGGTCTTTATCCTATTACAGTAATTCTTCATAAGCAGAATGAAATTTCAGACATAGAGAGAAAAAATCCAGTGAAGGAAAAAGCTAAAGGTTATGGAAGGGAAGAGAGAGGAAAGGAGAGGCTGCTTATACATTGTGATGTGATGCAGGAGTCCAGAACCAAGGATCATCTGCAGTCAGTCTCAGGATGCCAGTCTAGGGGATTAAAACATCACCTTAATGATGCTTCGATTTGGACTTCTCAGCTTCATAACAGTGGAGTAATAAATTCCCTTTAAGTCGACCCATTTTTGGCATTTGCTTGAGCAGCTAAGAAAACTAAAACAGGGGCAAAGATCACTTATTGGGGAATGAATAGTCTTTTCAATAAATGGTGCTGGGAAAACAATATCCATATGCAGAAGAAAGAGGTAGACTCCTACCTAAACCATATACAAATATTAACTCAAAATGGATTAAATATCTAAATTTAAGAATCAAACTATAAAATTCCTAGAAGAAAACGTTGGTAAGCATCTTCAGGACCATGTGTTTGATAATGGTGTCTTAGACTTTAAAACAAGAGCACAAACAAAAGAAAAAAATAAATTGTATGTCACCAAAATAAAAACTTTGTGCATTAAAGGACAATCATGAAAGTAAAACAACTTACTCAATAGGAGAAAATATTTGGAAACCACCTATCTACTAAGGGTTTAAGATTCAGAATATATAAAGAAATCCAACAACTGAGCAACAAAAAGACAACACAATTTTTTAAAAATGGGCTTAAGACTTGAATAGACATTTCTCCAAAGAGGATACACAAATGGCCAATAATGAAAAGATGCTCATTAGACATTAAGGAAAGGAAATCAAAACCACAAGATAACACTGCACACCCACTAGAATGGCTACTATTAAAAAACAAAACAAAACAAAACAGAATATAGCAATTGTTTCATAGAATGTGAAGAAACAGGAAGAACCATTCAGTGATAAGAATGTAAAATGGTATAGCTGCCATGGAAAACAGTTTGGTAGTTACTCAGAAAACTAAGTATAGAATTACCATATAACCTGGCACTCTCACTTCTAGATATATGCCCAAAAGAATTGAAAGCAGGAACCTGAGTAGATATTTGCACAATGATGTTAATAGTGGTATTATTCACAATTGCCGAAAGATGGAAGCAACCGAAGTATCCACAAACAGATGAAGTGATAAAATGTAATATACACATAAGATGGAATATTTTTCAGCCACAAAAAAGAATGAAGTTCTGACACATCTGACAACACGAATGAATCTTGAAAACATCATGTTGAGGGAAGTAAGCAGGAGCAAAGGAACAAGTAGTGTGTGATCTCACTGATAGGGCAAAATTTGAACATGGAAATTCAAAGAATGAGAAACTAGAATATAGACTATCAGGGGCCAGAGTGGGGCAAGGAATTTGGAATTAATAGTTAATTATTACAGAGTTTCTCTTAGGGTTGATGGAAAAGTTTTGATAACACATGGTAGTGATGGTGGCACAACGCTGTGAATGTAATTAATTCCATTCAATTGTATATTTGAATATGGTTACAAAGTGAAACTTTAGGTTGTATATACATTACAAAAATAAAAATTTTTAAAGATCATAGGACTACACAACATAGTGAGCTCTAATGTAAGCTGTGGACTACTTAAATGTCTAAATATACTAATATTGTTTCATTGATTGTAACAAACTTAACACTAATGCAAAGTGTTAAAAACAGGGAAAACTGTGTCTGAGGGGGGTATATGAGAACGCTGTACTTTTTGCAAGATTTCTTGGCAAACCCACAACTTTTCAATTAAAAACAAAAACTCTGTCTGTAGAAGTGTTGTTATTAGAACACTTGTTAATACCAGAACCACATTCTCCTTATTCTTAATGCATTTAATCTGTTTACTCTCATTTAAATACACTACTAAAAATTCAAGCAATTTACAGAGCTCCCATAGTCTCTAATTAATGTGTAGAGTATTTATATGTTAGTAATGTTTGGATGGATCTCTATTAAAGATATCTGCCTTGATTTGAGATACATCCAAACCAACATGACTAAGTAAATTTATATTCTTGGTTGGGCTATCTGGAAAGGAGGAAGTGAAAACATTAGTTTACTTTTAAATATAGGGTGAGCCTACTGAAGCCTCATTTAGAATTAAATATACTTTTAGGAATTAAAAAATGAAATGGTATAAAAAGTGGTTTCAGTTTCTCTCAAAAAAAGGTGCTATATATGATATATTCTTAAATGTAGAATTATTTGAAGGGTTTACCTGTTTGATGGATCACTTTATATTATGTATATGTTTTAAAGTTAAAGCAATGACACCATCATGATTTTATTATTTAAAAGTAAAAAACTCAAATATATTTTTCTCACATTCCATTACACATGCACTTATGATTTCCACATTTTCTACATTAACTGCTATCAACAAACAACTTCAAATATTTAAATTGAATAACCAAACACAAATATTTAAATTTCAATTTAAAATTTATTATATTTCACTTCTTTCTCAAAGCTGTTATGTATAACACTGGCATAAAGCACCTTTCTATTTGATAGACAAATAGACTTGGTAGTTATAAAAAAATTAACAATAATAACGTAAAAAATCTTAACATGCCAATGACACTAAATGCTCTTGCCAGTAGCATGTCATTATATCACCAGCAAGATCGAAATTAGGTATTACTGACACAAAGAAGTTGTTTTTATCATTTGATCTCTGTGCCCATATTATTTCTCAAAACCCTTTAGACAAATCAGACTCAATAATGAAAACCTAGAATTACTTATGAAGTAGTAATTACAGGGTTGCAAAAACTAGATTGCAACCTCCAGCAGGAAGCTCAAGTGCCAACAGCATGATATCACTATTCAACTGCTTCTTATAATACGTTACTTTGAAAAAGTCAGCAGGTGAAATCAAAATCACATTTCTTAACATCTCCTAGTTTCTATAGTTTAATGCAGCTCAGCACTCTCCAGAAGACTTTATTCTAAAAGGCTTTCTTGTACTCATCAGGTGAATGAAAAGAAAGTAGCTATTAAGTTGTAATCCTTTATTTCTATTTTATTTCAAAATTATATTTTACCTAATTTTGACTAATATAAGTTTAGTTTGGTTATGATATCAATTAAAGAAACATAGAGATTTTTTTCATTTCCAGGAAAGTACAAAGGGAAGTTAGACCTCATAAACTGTAGAATGTTTTATACATTGCATTATGATGATTATGAAGCTACTCCAACTACCCATAATCTTTAGTACATTTTATAAAAAATATAGTGGAATATGATGAAACTAAAATGGGTGCTCATGTTATATTTCCACATCCAATATATAGAATAGAAAAGATAAAGCAAAAAATGAGCAACCCTTTCTCAGTCCCTTCCTTTTCCAACTCTACTCCACTGCAAGTAAAAATGTTCTCAAACTAAAGGCACAGTCTTCCCCGTCCTTTGTACATACTGACCAAGGTGACAGTGGATTAAAAACACTGGTCTCAATACCCTGGCCTTGGGTATAGGATGGTGCAGAACTGAAGTTAAATGTCTATGCCAAGCATCTGGTGTGCTCAGACATGTGGTTCCCAAATTCTAAGTTCAGAAGAATTACCTGGGAACTTAACACACTTCCTAGATCCTATCTCATGCCTAACAGCTGGCACAAGCCAAGGAAACTGAATTTTTAACCAGGTTACCAAAAATAGATCACACTTTGAGAAACATTAAGTTAGAATCAAATCTTTTTATTTTAACTTATCAAAGAGTTTATTCTGAATTATTAAATTGAAATACAATCCAATAATTTTCAAGACCATAATCTCTATTCACTTTCACAAACAGAATTCATACAAATCTATTGGAACAACCATGTTTCATCATGTGCTGTAGTAAATACTCAAAATTCCTCTAAAACAATAACAACAAACAAACAAATTTTCAGAGACACAGCAGTAACTATAATGTGGATAACATTTGGTCCCATAAAGAAATTAAGCTACTGGCGAGCCAGGCCTGGCCTGTTTTGATGGCTGTGCGCTGCAGCTGCCAGTTAGAATCAACTCTAAGATAACTCTGTGCCCAGTGAGCTGCTGCCTTCTCTTCTACACTATAGCTTCTTGATTATGCAATTAGAATTCTGCTTTATTTCTTGGTTGTATTCCATCTCCATTATAAAAATGAAGCATTTTCCTCTTTTTTGATAATCTGGCCACATATTTTCGTCCCGTCTTCCCTAAAACCACATGTCTTTTTGTCCCTAGTCAGGTCCAAATCTTCACATCTACACAGTACCAGCCCATCTACAAGGATCCTGCAATGCCCTAGAGAAACCTTATGCCATAACACTGGGCAGTGCTATCTGTACTGATTACCTCCCTACAGGAATAGTCCTTTAGCTCTGTGAGGTACCTGACCCTGGAATCACCTCTTCCCAGTTTCATGGCCATTCACCAACTACAGAGACTTTGGCATGCCTGAAAGCTATTAATAATACTTTGAGAAAAATAATATCATAAATATAGACTCATCACACATAGGGACTGAGAAATATCCTGCATAATAATATATAATAATGAAGAATCACACATACACAAATTCAGTGAAATACCAATATTGTCAAATTACCATAAGTAAGAAAGAGAATACTAAATCATGTAAGATAAAACTGGGGAAAAATCATAATTTGTTAAGTTAGCATAGATTTGACTAATAAAAATCAATATAAACAAGTACAGAGTAAAATACTTAGGGAAAATAATCTGTGAACAAAAAATGGTGGCTTATAAATTTTCAATTATTAACCAGGAAAGAGAACAAGGAGTATCTGCATATTGTTCCCTGAAATTATCTTACTACTAATTAAATATGGTTGATAAATTGAAGACCTTCTAACCTAGTTGATGAAAACCAAAATAAAGTATTAGCCTATTTTTTTGGCCAAGTAAAATTAGTTATGTTTTAGTGTATTTTGTAGTTCCTGGTGCTTCACAAAATACAAAGTAGAGGAACAGATGAAGAGAATGACAAATAAAAATTCAAGGCAATAAGGGAATTTCAGTGTTTAGAGAGATGAAAGTGGAACTTTGATTTGAAAGGTCATATAAGTAACCATGAGAAAAGATAAAATCATGAATGGGATAAACAAGGTCCTCATTACCAAATCTCAATATATTTAAAGAAAGTTTAAAACCCTTTGAAATTCAATAGAATTTTGTTTTAAGATTTACTTATTTTTTTCATCCCACCCCCTCATTGTTTTGAACTTGCTGTGTACTGTGTCTTTATTAGGCACAGGAACTGAACCCGGGACCTATGATGTGGGAGGGAAGCACCTAATTGCTTGAGTCACCTCCTTTCCATGCTTTGTTGTATCTTTCATTATGTTTTTTCTTCTTGTGTCTTTTGTTGCATCAATTTGTTCCATCAGTTTGCCATGCCTGCCCATTGTGTCAGCTGACTGTCTTGCTCATTTTTCTTTAGGAGGCACCAGGGACCTCCGCTCCCTGCTTTGTTGTGTTTCTCATTATGGTTTTCTTCTTGTGTCTCTTGTTGCATCACCTCATTGTGTCAGCTTGACATGCTTGCCCATCATGCCAGCTCCCTGTCTTCTTTAGGAAGCACTGGAAACCAAACCATGGAACTCCCACATGGTAGGTGGGAGCTCAGTCACCTGAGCCACATCCACTTCCCTCAATAGAATTTTTAAGAGAAAGAAAATATACTAATTATTAGACTTATTAGACTTGTAACTCCAGTAAAAACAAGTAGGAGTAGAAATGTAAGAAGAGATAGAGATTTAAAAAAGGGTACAAATGATAATAAACTTATCTTACAAAAAAGATAAAAAAGGGAGACAAAATATTTCTAGAGTTGTTAGAAAAGGGATAAAAGTTAAATATATTACTTAAAAATACAAATATTATTGATAAAGGAAAATAAAGTGGTAACTATATTGGGTAGCTGTAGGAAGAAATGTTGGTAAGGAAGGGAAGTGAGCCAAATCCTAATCTAACCTAGTAGAAAGTCTACAGAAAGTGCTGATGTGAGCAAGTCAAAAATTTTTAACTACTCACATTATTCAGAAATAGGAAGTAACCATTAGAAGAACAATCCAGAAATATTTTAAAAAATGATTATCTCTAGCTAGAAGGATTGAAGGTAGGAGTGGTGGATGAGAGAATTGCTACCTTTTAAAATAGGGCCCTCTCTATTTTTGGTTTATCATATTGACACATTTCTTTGATAGAAAATTTAAGAATTAAAATAGGTAAATAAAACTTAAAATATTTTATTGTTAATTATATGAATTGGTTCAAATGCAAAGGAGACACTCTCTTTGTTTGTACATACAGTAAAAATGCATCATGAAATATTTTTCTTTCTTTGTTAGAGAAATTGTGGGTTTACAGAACAATCATGTATAAAATAAAGGATTATCATAGACCACCCTATTATTAGCATCTTCCATTGGAGTAGAATATTTTTACAATTGATGATAGCAAATTTTTATAAATGTACTATTATTTAAAGTCCATGGTTTAATGTCGGATTCACTTGTTTTATAGTGTAGTTCTATGGATTTTTTAAAAAATTTTCAATCATACATACAATCTAACATTTAACCTTTAACCACATTCAGATATAAATTTCAGTGTTGTTAATTGTATTCACAATGTTATGCTGCCATCACCATCATCCATAACCAAAATATTTCCATTGTTTTAAATAGGAACCCTGTACACTTTAAGCCTTAACTTCCCTTTCCCTATACCCACACCATGCCCTGGTAAACTACTCTAAGAGTTTCTTTATTCTAATTATTTCAAATCAGTGAGACCATATAATATTTGTCCTTTTGTATCTGGCTTATTTCACTCAACACGATGTCTTCAAGGTCGATCCACGTTATTCCATGTCGCAGGACTGTATTCCTTTTTACAGCTGAATAATCTCCCAGGGCAAGTAAACACTACATTTTATTTATCCATTCATCAGTTGATGGACACATAGGTTGCTTCCATCTTTCAGCAATTGTGAAAATGTGTTCATTATGAAATCTTAAATGCTGCTCAGAATCACTGTGAAGGCTGGAGACAGATGTTAACTTGCATTTTATAGAACTGTGAGGGCTTTGCCACAGAACCAGATCACCTTGGGAGTTAGTGTATCTTCTATGATTTAAAAACTGGCCATGGCTAGGAAGCTGTTATGATCAGGATAAGACCAGGATAAGCCATTATCCTGGAAAGCCAACCCAGAAGTATTAGATAATTTCTCTGAATGTTCATCAGTAGAAAAACCTCAGAAGCATAGTCTACATTTCTTTCCACCTTTCAAATTTCATTTAGGTATTTATAATTGACACACCCAAAATTATTTATAGAACTTGAGTTTCAATTGGTTCTGGGATATGTAGCTTTTTAACTCCCTAGCCTCTGCAGTACAGAAAGGTTGGAGAGAGGGAAGTGAGATAGAGAGTACAGAACCACTATAGTCACCACCTAAATAAATGGGCATGCATTTTAATCTCTCGGGATTTACAAACAAAAGAACATGCTATAAAAGTGAATACAATTTGCATAAAGCATCTGTAAAAGCATTACATTATAATAAAATATTTTACTTTTTTCAAATAGCTATCTATAATAAAAATTCAGATATTCTACTTTGTTCATTTAAACCAATCACAATAGGCAAACTGAAGGTATGCTTTAATTTATTTGTAATTGTGATACACATTTCAATTTAATTTAACTATTATTGTCTTTTTATTCAATGTTTCATATAATATTGAAATTGAAGTTAAATTAGCTCTTTGAATGCAGGCAGCTGGCATTACTAATCTTATTAGAGAAAATATGTGCTTGCATAACTTTAGCAGTTAAACTTTACCAAGTCTTTGTATAATATTTTCTGTTTGCCATCTTAACATCTCAAGTTTTTTTGAGTACTTGTCCTACAGAACATAACAAAACAAAAACTATTATATTATTTTTTATCACTATCTGTCAATGTTGTTACTGTTTCTAGGATATAGTATTCTACTTGGCTCACTGTAAAAACACAGCATATAGAAAAAAGTAGGGCTGCATGATGGCAATCCAAGGCGGCTAGAAGGGTTGACGAGTAGAAACACAGGGCTAAAGTATCTTAACCAGACTTGCTGATAATAAGACATGGATCTGAGTAACTATACTATAGAATATCTAAAATTAGACATAGAGCTAGAGCTAGAGAACAAGGTTTCCATATCTTAAGGTGTACAAAAATAGTTGAAATTATTCAGTGGGAGAATTGGCCAGGAAGAGACACAGGCTTGAAAATAAATTTCTGAGTTCCAAATAAAGAAATTGCAAAAAAGAGGAAAGAGAGAGAACAAAATAATATAGAATTTATAAAGAAAGCATTAATTTAGGATTCAGTAAACCAGGATATTTTCACAAAGAGTGGAAGCTAAGTATCTAGGATTCTCATGTTAAACAATTTAAATATAATAAACTATTATATTTAAACTAATAATATAAAACACAGATATTTTATTACTCTTTTTAAGAAAAGAATCATAAACTGACATTGGACACTAGTTCAGATATATTGGGAAATGACCTTGCCTTTAATTCTGTTTCCACTGGGAGCTATAACTCTCATTATCTGCCTGCCCTTATCACACGTCAGATCCTAGAGCTTCTGCCATGCCTAGTACAGACATATATACCAAGGAAAATAAAATTTGTTTGGGTAGCAGAGAATGAGATTGTCACCTCTACTTATGCTGTTGGCAATATTTATTAACTGGGAGAATGTACAAAAGTATAAAATAACAATGATATAATATAAGGAAAAGAAAACAAAAAGCGGCAAGAATTAAAGTTCTGAATGTTAATTTAAATAGGCACTTAAACTTCTGAATGATAAAATAGGTGATGCAAATGCTACAGATAAATTACCTTTTTGTATCAGATCATTAAAATATCATTTTAGATACTATTATTCTCAATAATTGCAGAAGCCCTCAACTTTAGCTGGATTTATAAGTATTGCATTTACATAAAAGATATCCTTTTCTTGAAGACTTCAATGTCTTAATGGATCAAGAAAAATAGGCCTTTTGTTTCAATTAATGCCTATATGTCTTCAAGAGAAATTCAATACATCTTTTTCTCTGGAACCAGTGTTCACAGATCAAACAACATATACCATGAAGAAATGCATCAATTAAATATTGATGAGTTCCTTTAAACCTGGTGAGATCTATAGTGCTGTTCTTAGAATAGAGGGTAATACAATTGTATGAAAATCAAAACATAAAGAGATCAAATCTAACGTCTCTAGAGACATGAATACATAAGCCTGAGAAAATCTATGATAAAGCTGTACTTATAAATTTAAAAGACATAGACTTGCTCAATTTACTCTTTCAGATAACTTCTCTTATTAACCCATTCTAGTATTTTATTGTCCTTTTGGTCAAGAAATTCTTCTCCATGGCCAACTGCATGCTTCTTTTAAAGTTAATTATTATAAAATATTCTTGTAATTATAGTAATTGAGTAACCCAGTATGCACTAAGGAATAACCTTAAAGAAGTGAAAATATAAATGCAATTACTGCAATTAAAAAATAATTTGCTATTATAATATCTGTAGAAAAATAAAAATATATTTATCTTTTAAAAGTTTACTATAACTAGATATATAAGATTAGAAGAATATTTAATAGTAGGTAGTAAATAGGTATATATTAGAAAGATAGACAGTTCAGAAATAGACCAAATTAATTTATGGTACAGGTAGAATGTCAAAATAGTGGAAATAATGCTTGTGTATAATAAATTGCATTGGACTACTGGTTAAGTCTTTGGGAAAAAAAAAAAAAAGAAAGCCTAATCCACAAAAAATAAACTCCTGATGGATTAAGAAATAATGGTTCTAGGAAAAAAGTACAGGTGAATTTATGTTTGATCTTCAAGAAGAGAACGATCTATTCATGTCATGTAATACACAAAACCCAGAAATTATTATAAAAAATTTTTAAATGGTAAAAACAGTTTGATAAGTCAGCATGGACCTATGTCTGAAAAGCACTTAATGCCAGGATTTTACTTCTGGGTCTTTTTATGCCCTTTGAAGATATAGTTGTATATGAGAAATAGGATGACCCAGAAGTAAGTGCACATACTACATTCCCATTGCAAGGAAACTGAACAAAGTTACCCTGGCACAGAATTAGGCAGAGAGATGACAGCTCAACAGCAATAATGAAGGCAGATGTTAAAGAACTGATATCTCAAAAGTTTTATATAAAATAACAAAACCTTAGAATTCTATATTCTGCAAAAAATCTTTTGTGATTGCAACTAAAGATTTTTTAAGGAAAAATAATAGGGAGTGTACCAGAAAATCCTTACATGTACTTTGGACAGAAAGAAAGTAATCTCAGATAGAGCATGAGATGTAAGAATAAATTCACTCAATAGATGTGTAATTAGTGCTTACCATATCAGAAAGGCATTGTTTTAGGTGCTCACAGCAAATTCATGAGCACAAATGACAAAAAATCATTTCCTTCCAAGCTTACATTTTTGTTGGAAGAGGAGATACAACTAACAACAAAATAAGTTAAAAAAAAAAAAAAAAAAGACAATGGTGCAATGTGACCCATTCAAAACTGGGTTGCTTGTCTTTTTTGTTGAGTTGTAGGAGTTCTTTATGTACTCTGAATATTAAACCCTTATCAGATATATGGATTCCAAATATTTGCTTCCATTCGGTAAGGAGTATTTTCACTTTCTTGATGATGTCCTTTGATGCACAATAGGTTTAATTTTGATGAGGACAGTTTTAACTATGTGTTTTCTTTTGTTGCTTGTGCTTTTGGTAAAAAATCTAAAAATATATATTACCTGTTACAAGGTCCTGATGAAATTTCCCTATGTTTCTTGTAAGAGTTTTATAGTATTATCTCTTATATTGAGGCCATTGACCCCTTCTGAATTAAAAAAAATTTTTTGAGGCATCAGGGCTGGAGATTGAACCCTAGACCTCATATGTGGAAAACTAGTGCTCAACCACTGGACCACATCAGCGCCCCCAGGTTGGTTTTTTTGTTCGTTTGCTTGCTGTTTCTTTTTGTTTTGATTTTTTGCAGGCACCTGGGACTGAACCCAGGACCTCCCATGTGGGAGGCATGCGCTCAATGACTTGAGCCACATTGCTCCCTGAATCAAATTTTGTGTGTGGTGTGAGGTAGGCGTCCACACTCATTTTCTGACATATAGATTTCTAGTTGTCACAGCACCATTTGAAGTCTCTTATTTCTCCTTTGAATGGACTTGGCACCCTTGCCAAAAATCCACTGGCTAGAGAGGTGTGAATTTATCTTTAAACACCCAATTCTATTCCATTGGTCTATATGTCTGTCCTTATACTGGAATAACACTGTAGCTTTGTATTAACTTTTGATATCAGGAAATGTGAGTCCTCCAACTTTGTTCTTTCTTTGAGATTGTAATACAAATGCTAATAATAATAATAATATAAATATTGTGATGATGATATAAAATTACCTATAAAATACTTTAAATGGTTTCTATAAATATTCACTAAGTTATTATTTTCATCTTGATTTCATTCAGATTTTTTACTGTATTCTTACTTTTCCCTTTTCTATAATAAACATTAATAAAACTCCTCCTTATGACACAATTATTTTCCTTTCTTTTTATTACCATATTAACTATTATTGGCTATTAAATATTTTGATTGACTTGATGCTTAATACCTTCTGTTTTATACCTGAACTTCTCTAAAATTTTAAACTCATATTTTGATATGAAATACATTTGTGTCACTTTTTAGAAAATTGAGAGTAGTGACTGTCTGAATCTGAAAAAAAAAGTTTTCTATTGCTTTTGGCAATCAATATTGGAGATAATTAGAGTGTTGGAAATACATAATGGTGCAATGGGCTCCAAATAATTGACTCTTGTTTCATCCAAAGCCCAGATTTACCATTAGGTCTCTCTCTTGCCCCACACTCTTGGAAGTTGAACCAATGCTTACAATTTCTTTTCCTTACACTGACTTTTCCACAGCTTTTTTCACTAATGGGGTTAGCAAATAATACTTCTCAAATTTTTCTTTCTAAGATTTATTTTATTTATTTCTCCCCACCCCCCTTGTTATTTTTCACTTGCTGTGTGTTTGTCTTCCTTGTTCCTTTAGAAGGCCCTAGGAGTCAAATCGGGGACCTCTGATGTGGGAGGGAGGTACCTAATTGCTTGAGCTACCTCCACTCCCTGCTTTGTTGTGTCTGTCATTATGCTCTTCCCTACATCTCTTGTTGCATCAACTTGCCGCTCCTGCCCATGACAACGGCTTGCTGTCTTCTTGGGAGGCACCAGGATCTAAACCAGTGACCTCTCATGTGGCAGGCAGGGATCTGGTCACCTGAACCACATCCACTTCTCTGCTTGTTAAATTTTATATGTTCTGTATTTCCCATATCTAGTCAAAGTCTGTGGCATATTATTTCACTCTGAGTTTTTCTCCTTGGGCTTATTCATATTCATTTGATCATTTCAGTTAAGTATTAATATAATGAAGAGAGGCAAGAGTTGAAATTCTATGTTTACCTCATAATCTTTTCCAGAAGTCTTAAAATTGACTTCTTGAAAAGAAACACAGGCACATCTTGACTCATTTCTTTTTGTTAGAGGGTTGCTGTTCCTTTATGTTTGATTTCCCGACATCCCTCAATTTTATAAGATGTCAATCTTTGTTTACATTTTATGTTTTATAGCAACGTAAACTTCACTTAACAAATGTAGCTTCTATGATGGATTTTAATTCCTGGAATTAAATATTTAAATCTCAAAATAGACATTGTATTGATTAATTTACCACTCTTTGCTCTACTTCAGGAGAAATTATTAGAAATAATTTAGAATTACATATTGCCTTACAGTTAAAAATGTGATTTAAAGATATTAAATTTGGTGCTGATTTTTAGATAATTATGGTAACTTTATTCATTCTATAAAGTAATTTTATAAAATCTTAATTATTAATAAAGATAGAATGAATATTGGTTTTACAAAAGGATGCATAGTAATGTTGCCTTAAAAAACAACATCTTGCAACTGCACCTGAAATTCAAATATATTTATATAAATTCTATTTATATTTAATATTTTTAAAGAATATGTAGACATATCAAACATATATTAAAACATGCTGCCTAAACAATTTGAGAATATTCTTCCCTAAATAATTCATGCCTGGAATTTCTCATAGATTAATTAGCAATAGGTTTATTTATAAAAAATTCCATAATAAACTTGCGGATATCTATAAAATTTAACTTAAAGGGAAATGGATGTGGCTCAACCAATTGGAGTCCCATCCACCATATTGGAGGTCCAGGATTCAATGCCCAGGGCCTCCTGGTGAGAGCAAGCTGTCCCATATGGCGAGCTGGCCCATGTGGAGTGCTGGCTCACACAGGAATGTCGCCTGGCGCAGGAGTGATGCCCTGGGTGGGAATGCCACCCAGCATGGGAAAGCTGCCCCCCCCCCCCCGCAGGAGTGCTGGCTGATGCCGAGAGCTCATGCAACAAGATGACACAACAAGAGACAGAGAGGAGAGAAAATAAGAAGACACAGCAGAACAGGGAGTCAAGGTGATGCAAGAGTGTAATTGCCTCTCTCCCACTCCAAAAGGTCCCAGGATCGGGTCCCGGAGCTGCCTAATGAGAATACAAGCAGACAAAGAAGAACACACAGTGAATGGACACAGAGAGCAGACAACTGGGGCGGGGGGGGGGGGGGAGTGGGGGAAGAAATAAATAAAATAAATCTTTAAAAATATCAATGACATTTTGACAAGGTAAACTATTACCTGTGTAGTACAGCAGTACCCCAAAATATGTTCACCAAGTGCGATGAGTGTGCAATAATGATGAGGGAGGTTGTTGGTGTGGGACGAGTGGGGTGGGGGTGGGGGGGTATACAGGAACCTCATATTTTTTAATGTAGCATCTTTTTTGTGATGTATATATCTTCAAAAATTACAATTCACAAAAATAATGTAGTGGGAGTGGGGGGTGGGTTATATGGGAATTTCTTACGTTTTTTGTTTTTTATGTTTTTTAATGTAACATTCCTTGTGATCTATTAACTTTAATTTAAAAAAAGAAAGAATTGAAAAATAAAGCAACAGGTGTGCATTCATTAATTTATTCAACCAACATTTATTCCGCAAATGAAATGTTATCAAGCAAAAGACACATTTTAATTCTTAAATGTGTAAGAGCAATGAAACCTACCTTATAAAATCGGTAGCTATAAAATTAATTTGTTGCAGAATAGTCATATGGGGCTAAATTAACCAAGCTACTTTTTTTCCACTGAGGTTATAATGGATAGAAAAAATTGGAAATGAGAGCTCTTCTTTACTCATTTGGCATAAATTACTTACTAGACCTAATGAGATAAGTAAATGTATTTGGAAAACACAGCAAAGCATGGATTTTTCTGTAATTATTATGATATGCTTGGTTATGCTGCAATAACAAATCACAAATTTTAGTGGTTTAAATTTTTTTTTAAAAGGTTTATTTCTTGTTCATCCTAAATGCGCATCAAGTTTTGGCTGTCTGTTTCTTCTTCATTTTGGCCTTAATCCAAGGCCAATATTGACAGAGCAAATACTCTCTATAATGTGCTGGTAGTGGTGGCAGAGGGAAAATAAAGTCCAAAAGATATCATATTGGCAATGTAATTTTCAGACCATAAGTGACACATGCTAATTTTATTCAAAACTCATAGCCAAAACGTACAATTCCTGCCATGTGCTTAGAAAATGAAGAGTTGAAAATAATTTGTAAATAGCATTATGACTGACATATTTCCATACAGTGATTTTTTAGTTTGGCAAACTAGTAATAATAATCATGAAATGAAGCAATAATAGTAAACTTATACCAGAAATCAATGAAGAAAAATTTAAAGAAATTTAAGATTAATGTTTCATGGCTATCTATTTGCCAATAAAAGTACTAAGATTCTGATATATACCCTATATCTTCTAATTTAAAAAAGTCAATGCTGGTAATTCTTAATACTGGATTTTTCATATGCCAAGATTATCAATTTAAGTACTCTTGTGAAATTACTCACTAAAAAAATCAATTTTACATCTTTAAATGCAATATATTTGAAGTAATAGGAAAAATCCATTACACATATATCAGTAGTCATTTTAACATTTCTATTTATTTTCCAGACTTTTTTTATCAGTAACCTTACATGTTATACTTAACTCTAATGGTTCTACAAAACGTTTAATAATGAATTTAGGAAGCTTAATCAATCCACAGGCATTGATGTCAGAACCAAGGCAATCCAGATGATCTTCCAATGTGGGGTAAAAAACAAGATATTACTCAAATACTTAAGTGAATGGAGAGTGTTTGGAAAGAGAACAGACTTACGTGAAATTATAATGTAGAGGGGCACTCAATAAACTCAACAAATGGTCAAAAATTATTGCTAAGAATAGACAGAACAGAAGTTAAAATAAAAAAAGCATAAGCAGCAACTGTAGAGAGGTATAGAAATGGAATTAAACCAAAATATCATGCTGACAATAATTAATGATTTCTCAGCCTTTGTTCAGTAATGTTTAGAAGAAAGTATACACATGAAATAGTGAGGGAAAAAAACTGTATTGGTTAAAGGGTTAAATATGATCAATTATAAAACAGCATAAGGAAATGTTTTGAAGCCATTCAAAATGATAAGCTTGAAGACTCCATAGAGATGTAAAATTGCATCAGGAAACAACAAAGAACATAAAGTAGCAAGCATGATTGCAAACATGTATGCGTGAAGAAGACTACTGAAGATAAAATATGAATAGTGTTGTGTTAATATGTGTGGTTTCTTCTTATTCTCACATGCTTTTTAATAGTTTTGTTACAACATATATTTTCTAAAAAGTAATCAGCCATAAGATTGCAGTCACAAAGAATCTCTATAGAAAAATAATGAAAAGAAAATCTATAAAAAGACAATCATCTTGGTGACATGCGAATACATTTGAAACTGGTAAAATGTTGACTATCTTTATATCAGGCTCTTTATACTGAGATTGTTAAAAACATTATTGCATTTTAAAAATATACTCACCTTAGTTAGATTAATTTCCATAATCTCAGATAAATTCATTTCTCAATTTGTTATTAAGAGGTCCATTTACAAACTGACTTATTTTTATTTTACTCCTCTGAAACACACTTTCTGCAGTTGTCATCTAATTAACAACTGAACCTACAGCAATTACAAACTCAACACTCAATGTCATTATCATTATCTTGATTATGATAATGCAAAAGCATTTTATAAGTGGTCTAATTATTTATTTCACTGTATTAAGGAATACTTGATTTATAAGTGAAAATATAAGAAGAGTACCTTTTAGATAACAAAAGTAGGTAAAATACTGTGTGGAATAAGCATAACGCAGTAAAAAAGAAAAAAACTTCAAGTTTTGAATATTGGTTAATCTAGCTTCTATTCTACCTCAGTGACACTGAACAATTAATCTCCTATTTTCCCTGAGCACAGGGCTGGAACATATGACCCGACCTCCTATGAAGTTAGGTATGACCATGAGGTTGAGTTTTAGTCAATGGAATTTCAACAGAAGTAATGGGCACCACTTCCAAATTGGCCCATAAAGACTTCCCATCTGAATTTCCCCATTATCTTGCCATTATTGACGACTGGATATTGAGCCCCAAGGCAACTATGGCTGAGCTTGAAGTTGGTGAAGCCGCATGATGGAAAACGCACGTGGAACAGAGCTAATTTGCAGCTCAAGAATATGCCCTTTAGAATTCACGAGTGAGAATGCACTCCTTTTGTATTTGAAACATCATACATTTGTAGATTTGTTACAATAGCCAGCATTACTTTTACCAATTTAGTTGCTATTGAGACAAGTGAGGAATATAGAGTCTTTCATGATTGCATCATATCTTGCAAAGTTTCAAGTCAGGTTTATAACCTAAGTAGTTTGTCTCCAGAGCGTGTACCCATACATTTTGGTATGTGCTCAATGAATGATAGCTAATATAACTAATAAAATATGGCAAGCATTCTTAACCAGGGCACCATTGTGGCCAAGAGGGTAAAAATTGTTTTATTGGGGCGGGGGGAGGGGTTAAAAATCTTAGATGTTACAGTGGTTTTCAGAACTCCAAAGGGCTGCAGTACATAATCAAAATAACAGCATATTTGTTTAGTATAAAACTTCATGGGGGAAGGAGTGACTAGGAAAAAATATCTAGGGAAGCACCTTAGGCATGTGGGAGAAAATAATGAAAAAAGTGTTGAAACACACTGAAATAGGTGGAGATTCACAATTATATCACATTATATGTAACATAAATCAATCATTTTGTATTATTTGAAGTAATTTCTATTGAATTTATTAGATTAAATGCTGCTTTTACAGAGATTTAAAAATACTTTGAGCAAATCAGTAGCAGGTTGTCTGGCACATAATGATACTGAAAACTGAATAAATGCATTTAATACAAAAGGAACATCCAAATCCACATAAAATGAAATAATGAGAAAGAACAATCAGTGGCACATTGATTTATTTGTATACAAGCCCTTCATTGTAACTTGAATAAAACCAATTATTTCAGTTTATAATAGAAAGTGACCTTTAAGATACCTTCCAACCCTGGGAATTTATGATACCATAAAATCTGTAAAGTTAAAGATTATACCACAGATATATAATTTCTAGAATAATTTATACTATTTTACAATATTAGTTTCACTTTATTCTTTGACGGATGAAAAATAATTAATTTTTATACAATTATCTCTATTCTACCTATCCTTTTGGTTTAATGGCACATTAAAAAGAAATGTATCAAGGC
Source organism: Dasypus novemcinctus (assembly GCF_030445035.2). NCBI lineage: Eukaryota > Metazoa > Chordata > Mammalia > Cingulata > Dasypodidae > Dasypus > Dasypus novemcinctus. The sequence goes on from NC_080679.1 coordinate 30,731,678, forward strand.
TCTTGGTTCTAGGGTGATAATGTTAAATATCCTTTCTAAGAATAGACATTCAATAACTAAGAACTGAATTTAAGACTTTAAGACTCTTGGTAAATAGAGGGCAAATAAAGGTTGTAATCTATCATCTCTTCTTTCCCTTCTGGGCTCTGTTCATATCTGGTTTCACTTTATAATCATTGTAATCCTTTCCTCCCATTCCTCAATCAAAATTGAAAACTCTAATATATTCTAAATCATACTGAGGAGCAATAGGTATAGACCTAAACTGGACTGTCCGCAGAATTAAAGGAAAAAGCAGAAGTAAAATTCACAGAAAATCATTGCAAGTCCAAGTCTGATATCAACTTCTATTCCCAGTTAATTTCAGGATTTATAAGGGATTCTTTCTTTCTCTAAAAATCTATTCTCAAAACATGGAAGCCAAATGTGGCTCCAAAGGAGTAAATGACTTCTGGTTTCAGCTCAGACATGTAAATAACTTGGAAGTTAGCATTCTATCCTCACCTCAAGAAAAAGCTGGAAAAACTGAAAATCACTTACTTTTTAAAAGTGAAGTCACAGGGAAAACTAATATCCTGAAATCTGGAGAGGCAGGCTCATCCAGTAGATCTACTCATCTAGAGCAGAAGCTTCTGGAATTAAAACTTGGGAAGAACATCTAAATGGTAATATTGATGAATTGCTAGAGGCTTAGTATGGACTAGTATGAGAGTTAGAAACTCCTGGAGACCATATACTTAGGGGGCTCCTACATTTCTTTGGCTATACCTTCAGGAACCTCACCAGGTACTAATGGGTAAAGATCTAAGGAATATCTATCTCCTCATGGCTCTGGGAGGAGGTGATCATTATGAAATATACTGAGAGTTTTCTCGAAACAAAATAAAACAGTTTTCCAGAGCCTTATCCTAACTGGAAGGAGGACATTTCCCCCATTTTTAGCTCTCTGCAGTCTTCCTATCTCACCTAACTGGAAAGGGCTGTATGTGTGATAGGGGACAAATCACCAGGAGTCAAGACCTCAAGGAAATAGTTCAGGAATGCTACAGCCAAAAAAGGGAGTGATGGTGGGGGAAGCTACATCACTGGAGAAACAACAAGGAAGGTCATATTCCCAAGACACCAACAGTGATTTAATTGAAAAATTATAGAATGTTCCCCTCCCCCAAACTTTTCCAACACACCAACAAGGCTCCAGTATAATAATGTGTATTAGAGCCAAAAGAGCTGTCTGACACAAACTAATCAGGAAAAGGCATACTTAGGCAATTCCAAAGTCCCAAAAAGATAAAAACAAAGACACTAGAGGAACCTGAAGCCTCTGACATCTAAAGCTACATCAAATGCTAAATTCAGTCCATCTCCTAGTCAGATAAACATAAATCCCTACAGTAAAGGTTGCTTTACCTCAATTCCTATATCTGGCTTTCAACAACATAATTACAAATCATTATAAGAGGCAAAAAAAAAAAAAAAAAAAAAAAACAAAGAAAAGAAAAAGAAAAACAGTCTGAAGAGATAAAGCAATGACCAGAACCAGAATCAGATATGACACAGATGTTGGAATTACCATGCAGAGAATTTAAAATGGCTATATTTAATATACTAAAAGCTATAATGGAAAAAGTAGACAACAAGAAAGAACAGATAGATAATGTAAGCAGAGAAATGGAAAATTTAAGAAATAAAAGAGAAACACTAAAAATCAAAAGCATTCTAAAAAAAATGAAGAATGTCTTCCATGAGCTCATTGGCAGACTCAACATGGCCTAAGAAAGAATCACTGAACTTCAAGATAGGTAAATAGAAATTTCCCAATCTGAAATGCAAAGAGAAACTAAAACAAAAAACAGAACAGAACATGAGGAACTGTGGTGTTGATATCAAGAGTAACATATGTATAATTGGAATACCAGAAGCAGAAAAAAGAGAGTACAGAGCAGAAGAAACACTTAAAGAAATAATGGCTGAGAAGATTCAAAATTAATATAAGACACCAGAAAAATTACCAGGATGGTCAGAGAACACCAAGTGAAGCAAATAACAAAAACAAGGAAAACAAACACCTAGCCATATCATATTCAAACTAAAACTAATGAAAGAAGCCAGATGTGGAAAACACCTTATCCATAGAAAAACAAGGATAAGAATCAAATTTCTGTCAAAAACTGTGGGTATTAATCAGCCAAAGAGGTGCTGGTGCAAAATACCAGAAATCTGTTGGCTTTCATAAAGAGTATTTATTTGGGGTAGAAGCTTACAGTTACAAGGCCATAAAGCATAAGTTATCTCCCTCACCAAAGTTTCTTGCCACATTTTGGAGCAAGAGGTCATGCCTATAAGCCTCTCTTCCCAGGGCTTATCTCTCTCCAGTCTCAGCTGCTCTGTTAGCTCTACAAGGCCAGCTGCAGACAATTAGGCAAATGGCTTGTTTCTCTTCTTGGGGCCTTCTCTCTTTCCTCATAACCAAGTTCCTCTGTGTGCTTACTTCCCAGGGCTCCAGCTCAGGAATCCAACCTTCCTTCTCTGCAGTGCAGTTTCTCTGTAAGTCCCCACTCACCAAGGAGCAGGGACTCAACATCCTACTGACATGTCCCAATCAAAGCCTTAATCATTCTTTCATCAAGTAAAAGTAAGCCTCTGAATCCAATACACTCTAATACACCCAGAGAAAAAGAGCAGTTCACAAACATAATCCAATATTTCTCTTTGAAATTCATCTATAATATTGAACTGCTATGCCATGTAAGCAAGAAGAAAATGGAGTGAAATATTGAACATGTTGTAAAAAGAAACCAAGTTAGTCCTCTATATCCAGAAAAATTATCCTTCAAAGGTGAAGTAGAAAAAAAGTGAAGTAGATTGGAAAGGAAGAAATAAAATAGTATCTATTCACAGATGTCACAATTGCCTATATAGAAAAACCTGAAGAACCTACAAAAAAACTCCTGGAAATAATAAATGTGTATAGAATAGTCACAAGATACAAAGTCATTATACAAAAGTCAATTGCTTTCCTGTATACCAGCAATGAGGGAGGGAGGGAGGGAAGGAGGGAGGGAGGGAGGAAGGAAGGTTTATAATAACACCAAACAAAATTTAAAAAGTGATGGATCTGGATATCTGAGTAGGTGGGAGTATAACAGTTCTCTGAATGGAGTTTGTATTAATTTTTAAAGTGTCCTGTGAGTTTAAAACTATTTAAAAAGAAAAAGTTTAATAAACAAGTTGACTATCTGGGTTTGTTTCTGGGTGCTCTGTTCTGTTCCATTGATACAAAGTCTTAACACTGGGTGGTGTGAGTCCTCCATCTTTGTTTTTCTTCACTATTTTATTGGTTATTCTAGATCTTTTGCCTTAGTATATAAAGTTCAGACTCAGTATGCCACTAAATAGCTTGCTGGTATGCTGATTGAAATTATGTTGAATCTATAGATCAATTTGTGCAGGATTTACATCTTAGGAATATTGTAGGTATTCCAGTCCATATAAATGGTATATCTCTCCATTTAATTAGATCTTCTTTGACTTCCTTCATTAGTGTTTTTTGTTTGTATGTTTGTTTGGTTTTTGGGTTTTTGTTTTAAGTTTTTAGCATATGAGTCCTGTACATATTCTGTATTGAGCTAGTGTTTTTAACAGTTTTCCTTGCATTCTAGGAGTGTAATGGCTAAGTTCATGTGTCAACATGACCAGATTTGGTGCCCAGTTGTTTAGTCAAGAAAGCACTAACCTGATTGTTTCTGGAGGATATTTCATGGACTTAATCATCAATATATCGATTGCTTCTATGGCTGATTACAGCTACGAGCAACCGAGGAGATTGTATTCAACAAAGAGAAATCTCATCCAATCCATTAAGACTTTAAAAGGACAAGTGATGATCTCTTCAGAGGGAAGAGAAAATCTCCATCTTTACTTCAGCCAGCCAGCTTGTCCTGGGAAATTCATCAAAAACCTTCATTGGCATTGCCAGCCTCCAGCCTGTCCAACAGAATTTGGACTTGCCTATTCCTGTAGTCAAATGAGATAATTCTTATAAAAATCTCATATTTACATAAATCTCCTATCAGTTCTGTTTCTCTAGAGAACCTTGACTAGTACAAGGAGATTAAAAAAAAAAGAAAGACAAAAAGAAAACACTTTTCACAACCTTTGCAGATGACCTCCTTCATGGCTTATCCATACAATGAGTTCAGAGAGTAGGTGAAAGCATAGGGGCCTCTGGTCATTTCTTCATATGCTTCTTGTCTTAGGAATGTATGTATGACCTTAGGAATTCCTGCATTTAGAGATACAAATGTCCCCTTTTCCCTAAGAAACTGTATCCTAGGAAAACATCATGGTCCCTGACACTGCATATGTCCTACAGCAAGCAATCCCTTGCCCTAGGTACCATGAATTGACTACTCTCCTGCAGCGTTCTAGAGGAGAGCTCAGTGAGCTGCCTTCTTCATGCTGGGCAAGTTTTGGGGTAGTGAGCATGCAAAGAGTGTCCTGGTTTATATCTTCAAGCTGCCACCAGACAGACTGGGTCCAACACATATCCAGTATGCGCAGGAGGGTTACTTTGCTCCCTCCAGAACTGGGACCAGAGTGTGGGCTGGCTCTGTACCAAGCCAGTGAGAGGTGGGGGAAGGACCAGCCAGGGCACCACAAAATCCTACCACTTTCAAGTAGCCCTTTGTTCTTTATTTGGTGCTTGCCCTGTAACTACAGTCCTTTGCTGTTTTCCAGAGCTTTCAGAAGGATATTTCTGCCAGTCTTGATGATTATTCAAAACTTCTATAGGGAGACAGAGCCCTGAGTGTCTCATTCTGCCATCTTGATTGTGGTATGGCCAATCAACTGATTTTTTTTTAGGAGGTACTGGGATTGAACCCAGGATCTTGTACATGGGAAGCAGACACTCAAACCACTCCCCCAATCAACTGATTTTTGACAGAGGTGCAAAATCAATTCAATCTAAAAGGGATAGTGTTTGGGAAGCAGATAGGGCATCCGCCTATTGCATGGGAGGTCCACAGTTCAAACCCCGGGCCTCCTTGACCCATGTGGAGCTGGTCCATGTGCAGTGCTGATGCATGTAGGGAATGCAGTACCACACAGGGGTGTCCCCCACATAGGGGAGCCCTACACGCAAAGAGTGCACCCCATAAGGAGAGCCACCCAGTGTGAAAGAAAGTGCAGGCTGCCCAAGAATGGCGCCACACACATGGAGAGCTGACACAACAAGATGACACAATAAAAAGAAAAAACACAGATTCCTTGTGCAGCTGATGAAGATAGAAGCAGTCACAGAAGAACACACAGAGAATGGACACAGAGAGCAGACAACTCAGGGTGGGGGGTGGGTAGAGAAATAAAAATAAATAAATCTTTAAAAAATTAAAATAAAAATAAAAGGGATAGTCGTTTTTTATCAAATGGTACTGGAATAATTGTATGTCCATTTGTAAAAATGAACCTAGGTAGACCTTATATCTTACAGAAAATTAACTCAAAATAAATTATACACCTAAATGATAAATGAAAAATAATATAATTTCTAAAAGGAACCATAGGAGAAAGTCTATGTGACAGTGGATTTGTTGATGTGTCTTTAGATACAACATGAAAAGCACAATCTATGAAAGAAAAAAATGACAAGTTGGACATTATTAAAATTAAAACTTCTCTGTGGGAAAACACTATCAAGATACATATAGTTTATACGCACATATTGCCTTGCTCTGTCAGGTGACAAGAGTTAGAAGCAATGACTCTCTAGCAGCAATGAGTAAATCTAGCACCAAGATCTTATTTTCTACCATGTAAAAGAATCAGGGTTTCTTGGTAAAATGGCTGATTTTGGACTGGATCAGTAAATATACAAGATAAGCCTGGATCATCCTACGGCACAACAAATAAAGAAATCCTTTTTTTTTTCTTTTAAAATCACAATTACAGGTGCATGTCATAAGAATCAATGGAAAGAGTTTTCAATACTTAAAGCTGAACAATTTGAGCAACATAATAGCCAGATAACCAATATTAGCATCAAGAGTGAAAAGTCATGTGGGTAAGAGGTTCCCTTGATGTGATGTGATTAGAATGGCACATCACCTCTGTGGTCTTCCTCACCAAAACCCAAAACCTTAGTCTAACATGAAAAAAACATAAGACAAATCCTAAATGAGGGGCTGTCTACAAAATACCTGAACATTACTTCTCAAAACTGTCAAGTTAATCAAAAACAAGTAAAGTCTTAGAAACTGTCAAAGCCAAGAGGAGCAAATGAGATATTATGACTAAATATAATGTGGTATCCTGGATGAATCCTGGAACGAAAAATAGACATTGGGTAAAAATTAAAGGAATATGAATAAAGTATGGACTTTACTGAATAATTTATTGGTATATTTATGGCAAAAGTATCGTAATAATGTAAGCTGTTGTGAGGTGGTTATATGAAGATTCTTTACAACTTTTGAAAATTGTCTAAATATATTCTAAAATTTAAGTTTACCAAAAATATAAAAATAAAATTGTCAAAACATTAGAAAAATAGAGATCTTCCTTCCTTCTTCCTTCCTTCCTTCCTCTCTTCCCACCTCCCTCCTTCTCTTTCTCTCTTTGTACCAGGGATTGAACCTAGGGATCTTATACATGCTCAACCATTGAGCTACATCTGCTTGCTCCCTGTTTTTGTTTTTGTTTTTTAAGGAGTCACATGAAACTTCAAGATAAGTCCAAGTGCTATGCAGCTGCTTTGCCAAGGTTACAAATACACTGCAGGCCAATGGGGGCTTGGTGTGTGTGTGGAGGGAGGAAGTTATTACTAGTAGGTATTCAGATGTAGACTGTCAGCAGCTCCTTTACTGAAAGAGAAAGTGGAACTGAACTGGATCAGAAAACTCCAGGAAAGAAGTGGAGGTGGGGTAAGCATTGCAATGATTATCTTTTAAAGGAAAGGAAAGTAGATGCAATAAAATGAAAAGCACTGAGCCATTCCAAATTGCCCAGCATTATATCCTACAGGCAATTGCTCTTACAGTTCAGGCATGTTGCTCGTTGCTCTCTGTAATTACATCTTCTTCCCAAACTCTCCCTTTGACATTTCTAAATCACTTGTGAGCTGTTTAATAAACTTTGGCATCAACTACCATTTCATCTTTGGCTAGGTCTTACCCTCATTGGTGATACAGCAAGTAAGGCTCAGTCCAGATCTTTCATATCAGAAGGGAGGCTTTTTTTTTATGCTTAAACTGGTAAAAACTCATAAAAATGGATGGGACGAACCAGGTGGCCTAATGTAATCTTAGGGAATCACAAATAGAAAGACAATGGAATTTACAAAACAAAAATCAAATTTGATTTTCTGTCAAATTTGAAGCAAAATCATGTAAACTGGAAGAGGTGTTTACTGCAGATCTGAGAGCTGATGTGGGGCAAGCCCTCACCAAGGAATGAAAAGATCACTCCCATGAAATATTACTTTTACCTTCTGATTCATTTTGTTCCCTAAGTAAACATCTGACTCTTTAGTCAGCATCCCAAAATATATTATTGAAGAGGGTATCATGAATTGGAGATATAAGCATAGTGGTCCCTAGAACATTTTAAATTAATAACACAAGGGCCCTGCTTATAAATAGTTTTATCTTACAGGCTAGAAGGTAGACTTTGACTTCACCAATCTAGTCTGGTACATTCCAGGGTGTAAAAGGTAAGGACCCTGAGACATTAACACAATGATGCTATCCTGTAAGACCCTTGATGGTCAGACATTCAGCTCCTGGTAAAAACTGCATCTGTTTGGATTCTGCTCTTTTATAGCTACCACAATAATACTCATCTATGTTTACAGGGCTTGCATATACATTATTTTATTTATTTGGATAACCCTATAAGGTAATCAATCCAAGTGGTAATATCTCCATTTGAGAATCAAGAAAACTGAGGTTAAAAGAGTCACACAGGGGTCCCCCAAAGTCACACAGTATGTATGTATGAAAGACCAAACTCTTGCCTTCTAATCAATATTTCATTTCTCCTCTCAAAAAATATAGAATGCTAGCTACATATTATTTATTTTAAAAAATCCTGATGAAATGCAGTTTTTAAAAACTGAAAATTATATTTATTTCTTAGCAATGAAAACACAGCAACACACTCAAAAGTCTTATAAAGGTTGGAAGAAGTCTCTGTAAAGAAATCCAGCATTTCCCAATTCTCTTTGACTTGACCCCTGAGATAATTTTTCATATAGCATCTATTAATACCCTCCACTCTCTCAAAAAAAAATTGTTGGGGAAATTCTTCAGTGCATCATTCTCACTGCCTCCACTGCTCTTTATACAGAAGCAAGAGCCTTTTAATTAGTCCACCTATTTCTGTCCATATTCACTGTGGCAGAGGAGTTGTTCACCAAAACGCACTTCCTTTCTCCACATATTTAAACAGCATTTCCAGCCTCCTTATTGTTAGGTACAGTTAAATAACTGAGTTCTGATCAATGAATTACTGGTGGAAATAATGTGCACCACTTTCACTTTCCTCTATTTTCCTGACTTCCAGACAGACAAGGAGGCAAAAGACACACAAAACCCCTAGGGCTGAGATTTTGAGGAAGCCACAAGATACACACAAGTCCTTGGCCCTCACTGACTGCTTAGAGCACAGTCCTCTCTGGCAAACAACCAATTTCAGTTGTTATTCAAAACAAAACAAAACAACAAACCTGGTACTGAATTATCATGAAGAAAGTTACTCTCTTTACAGATGTTAGCCTAATCTGACTAATAAACCCTCTTTCTATTCTTTACACATTAGCCAGATTGATGATCCCAAAACGTAAGACAATTCATGTCATTTCTTTCCTCAGAATCCTCTAATATCTTCCCACTGGATAATAAACCAAATCCCTTAGAATCGCTCTCAGGGTCCTATATGATGACTCATTGCTACCTCTCTTACCTCATCTTCTACTGCTCCTTTTCTGATTCTTCTTCATGTCACACAGACTTCATTGCTTTGGAGAAACATTTCTACATCAGGGCCTTTGTATCAGTTCCCTCTGCCTAAAAAGTGCTTACCGCAAATACTGCCCGGCACCTTCTCTCACACTTTCCTGATTTTTCTCAAATACAATCTTCACAGTGACATATATTTGATCACTTTATTTCAAATGCTATTCTAGAATATAGGTTGAAATAATTGGAATAAGTACACTCATAGGGTCAGAATCTAGATTATAGTTTACCAGGGACTAGCGTGGGGATAAGAGTAGAGAATAGGGAGTTAAGGCTAAAATGTAGAGTTCCTATTTGGAATGTTGTAAATGTTTTGGTAATGGATGGTGGTGATAGTAACACAACATTGTGAACACACTTAACAGCATTAAAATATATATGTGAATATGCTTAAAAGTCAAAATGTTAGGTTGTTTTTATGATTTTCTTTTAGTTTTTTAAAAAGATTTATTTATTTATCCACTCCCCTTGTTGTTTTGTAAAGTCTGTTTTCTATGTCCATCTGCTGTGTGTTCTTCTGTGTCTGCTTGTCTTCTCTTTAGGCAGCACCAGGAACCGATCCTGGGACCTTCCAGAGTGGAGTTGTGTCACTTCAACTCCCTGGTCTACTATATCTCTTCTTGTCTCTCCTCTGTGTCTCTTTTCGTTGCATTGTCTTGCTGCACCAGCTCTCCACTGGGTCAGCTTGCCACCTGGGTCAGCACTCTGCACAGGCCAGCACTCCACTCGGGCCAGCTTGCCATGTAGGCCAGCACTCTACTCAGACCAGCACTCTGCGTGGGCCAGCTCTCCACCTGGGCCAGCTCCCCACATGGGCCAGCTTGCCTTCACCAGGAAGCCATGGGAATCAACCCTGGACCTCCCATATGGTAGACGAGAATCCAATCACTTGAGCCACATTAACTTCCCTATATAATTTTTAAAAAGCTATTCAATGCCTCAACCCACCTGAGCATGCCCTATTACCCTTCCTTGATTTATATATTTTCCCCATAGATCTTATTACCACCTGAATTATTTTTTTAACTTTAAAAAAAAAAAAACCTGCCTGTGCCTCCTCTAGAATTAATCTCCATGAAGGCAAGTATTTTTGTATACTCAGTCACTGCTCAATTCCTAGTTTCCAGCACAAATGACTGAATGAATAAGTGAGTGCAATTAGCTAGAAAACTGACATTGCTATATAACATGAAATCTAATGACCTATTTTCTCTAGGCATGCCTGATAAGTACACTTATTTTAAATATCACTATATGTTTATTATGTCCTGAGAAGTTCAGGGTAGTGATTTGATAATGTTAGATTCCAATCAAAACAACCATACTGATTGGTATGAATCATGAAAATGCCCATAAACTTCCCCAAAGATAAAAATTCTCTTTTGATTATGTGCTCAAAATTAAGTGTGCAGAGGAGAATGTCTAATTCATATATATATATATATATATATATATATATATAAATCTAGATAGATTATAGATATCAATATAATCTTTTGAGAATCTTTAAATTGAAAGGAGTCATTTCAAAACAATGTGGCATTTGCTTCTGACATTCCTAAGAGCTCACCATAAAGGGTTCTACCTCTGTCCGATTCATCAGCTCTGCAAGCAGCATTGCACATTTTAAAACAACCCATAGGAGTACAATCATGCTAATGAAACCAAGCAGACACTCATCCTTGACATGGCCTCTTCTTCTATTCTAGCTCCTGAAATTTCCAAAGTGAATACTAAATGCCAATTAGTGACCAATGTAGTGTGATCCCTGTTGGGGCACATGTTCACGAGAAATTGGCAAGCTCCCAATGTATTTCCATATTGCCCACTAATTTGGATTGTAATAGCTTTCAATAACTAAAATTCTTAGTTTTTTTTTTCCTGAAGCAAGGATGGGCAACTAAAAACCACATAATCTATTCAAACAACTAATACCTATGGTAAATATTATTTTAGATAGCAAAGGTTTTGTTTAGTTATCCTTGCCCACAATAATACCAACTAAAAGAAGAAAGGAAAGGCAGCCAATGAAGGGTAGTTATCAAGCCAAATACACCCTGGGGGACTGGAGCTTAATCTTACTAGAGAACCTCTGCCATATAGAACATATACCTCAGAGTTATCCCTCCCTAGGGGTGAGGGAAGTGGGGTATTTATACACTGACTGCTACCAGTCACTGATCGAGGGTTGCTTCTATTAGGCATTAATGTCTTATCACTCTGGACGCCACAGGGGTGGGCAAGGAGTGCTGCAGCAGTGGGAGGAAGCCCTCAACATTTCTTTCCCATGGTGCTGGCAATATACACTGCCATGGTGCTGGCTAGGGTGCTGAAAGGGGAAAGGTGAGGGAATACCGCAGCACACTGAACACATCTGCTATGGAGGGTTAGAAGCATCCTCTTTGATGTATCTTAGGAAAAGATATCTCCTTACATGATCCCTGGGTGAAGATTGAGGGTGAAAGAATATTTCAGGATAATAAAATTTAAAATATGGCTCTATCACTGAGGTCAGAGAGGCACGCAGGATTTGAATAATGAAGAGCAGCAAGTATTGTTAGTTTTATTTGTTTTACTCATATATACTTCTCCCTCCCCCATGATTAGAACTGGCATGGAGTAAATGCTAAATAAATGTTTGTTAACTAAACGAAAGAACCAAATTTTCATATAGCCTCCAACAGAACTTTTTACCAATATATCTAGTTTACCTCATTTTGGATGACTATCGTATTTTCACACTCATCAATTAAATTCGGACATCTCACTTTTCATCACTTTAACCTACTCTGCAAATGTTATATAGGATTAATGCTATTTAATTTCATCTTCCTAACTAGAAGTAAGTTGTAGGGGCATCCTGCACTCTTACCTTTCTTTTATTCTTAAGATAAATGCTACCTGCTGCCACTCCTTTACTCAAAATCTCTTTGGATTTCACTTTTTTCCTCCCCATTCTTATTACCATAGTTAAGCTAGGACTTACTATTTCACGTCTTCTAATTAGTCCCTCAGTCTTCATTTACCAGTCCCTAAACTCTCTATAATGTCTTGCTAGGTTCTTCTTCCTAAAACAATACTTTTCCTATATTACTTCTGCTTATACCAAGTAACAATGATGCGTAATGTCAGAAGCTGCACTGATGCCTGTACTCATACACCTCCCTACCTTAGTCTGTGGTAATGTAGTGAGGCTGGGTAGGAAGGAGTTAAAGGAGCTGGGTTGTGGTTTATCTTTCTTCCTGATAACCAAGAGCACTCCCACAGATAAAAAGCAAGCGATTTGTGTTAATTTAACTGTAAACATGCTGATAACTCATCTCCTGATATGTAAACTAGTAATATTTACTAGGAAAAAGATTTCTTTTCTATGGAATGATAATAGCAAGATGTTCCCAGTTTGGGATTGCTTAAGGTAGAAAAACTTAGAATGGATTTTTTTTGGTCTTTATTTTTTTTTAATGTTACATTACAAAAATATGAGGTCCCCATATACCCCCCTTACCACACTCCTCCCCCCATAACAACAACCTCTTCCATCATCATGAGACATTCACTGCACTTGGTGAATACATCTCTGAGCACCGCTGTACCTCATGGTCAATGGTCCACATCATAGCCCATACTCTCCCACAGTCCACACAGTGGGCCATGGGAGGACATACGATGTCCAGTAACTATCCCTGCAGCACCACCCAGGACAACCCCAGAAAATGCCCCCACATCACATCTCTCCCTCCCACTCCCTACCCCCAGCAGCCACCATGGCCACTTTCTCCACACCAATGCCACATTTTCTTCGATTAGTAATCACAATAGTTCATGTATAGACTATCAGTAAGTCCACTCTAATCCATACTCTATTTCTCCATCCTGTGGACCTTAGAATGGTTGTGTCCACTCCACATCTATGTCAAGAGGGGGCTTAGATTCCACATGGTTGCTGGATGCAATTCTCCTGCTTTCAGTTGTAGGCACTCTTGGCTCCCTGATGTGGTGGTTGACCTTCTTCACCTCCATGTTAGCTGAGTGGGGTAAGTCCAATAAACCAGGAGTTGCAAGTCCAGAAATTCGAAACAGAAGGAACATTACCTAACTCATTCTATGATGCCAACATTACCCTAGTACCAAAGCCAAACAAAGACACCACAAGAAAGAAAATAACAGACCAATTTCTCTAATGAACCTAGATGCAAAAATTCTCAACAAAATACTTGCTAACCGTATTCAACAACACATTAAACGAATTATACACCATGACCAAGTGGGATTCATTCTGGGTATGCAAGGATGGTTCAACATAAGAAAATCAATCAATGTAATATACCATATAAACAGATTGAAGGAAAAAAAATCACATGATCATATCTATAGACACAGAAAAAGCATTTGACAAAAAACAGCACCCTTTCCTGATAAAAACAGTGCAAAGTTTGGAATACAAGGAAATTTTCTGAACGTGATAAAGAGTATATACTGGAACGGGGGAGAGTGTGGGCTATGATGTGGACCATTGACTACGGGGTGCAGTGATGTTCAGAGATGTACTTACTGGGTGCAATGGATGTCTCACGATGATGGGAGAGAGTGTTGCTGTGGGGGGAGTGGGGGGTGGGGGCGGTGGGGTTGATTAGGACCTCGTATTTTTTGAATGTAATTCGTAAAAATAAATAATTTTAATTAAAAAAAAAAGAGTATATATGAAAAACTCACAGCCAACATCGTTTACAATGGTGAAATCCTAAAATCTTTCCCTCTAAGATCAGGAAAAAGACAAGGATGCCCACTACCATTTCTTCTATTTAACACTGTCTTAGGAGTACTTGCTCGAGCACTGAGGCAAGAACCAGATATAAAAGGCATTCAGATTGGAAAGGAAGAAGTCAAAATTTCATTATTTGCAGATGATATGGTCTTGTACATAGAAAATCCTGAAAGGTCTACAACAAAGCTTCTAGAACTCATAAATGAGTTTAGTAAAGTCACAGGTTATAAGATCAATGCACAAAAATCAGTAGCATTTCTGTATACCAATAATGTGCAAGCTCAGGAGGAAATCAAGAAACAAATACCATTTACAATAGTAAATAAAAAAATCAAATACCTAGGAATAAACTTAACTAAAGATGTAAAAAACTTATACACAGAGAACTACACAATACTGTTCAAGGAAATCAAAGAAGACCTAAATAAATGGAAGAATATTCCCTGTTCATGGATAGGAAGACTAAATATTATTAAGATGTCTATCCTACCAAAACTGATCTACACATCCAATACAAAATCAACAAAAATCAACAGAGCATTCTTTAATGAACTAGAAAAACTAGCTATGAAATTTATTTGGAAAGGAAAGAGGCCTCGAATAGCCAAAGACATATTGAAAAAGAAAAACAAAATTGGAGGAATCATACTACCTGACTTCAAAACATACTACAAAGCTACAGTAGTGAAAACAGCACGGTATTGGCACAAGGAGAGACACACAGAACAATAGAACTGAATTGAGAGTTCTGATATAAATCCTCATATATATAGTCATATAATATTGGATAAAGCCACCAGATCCTCTCAACTGGGAGAGAATGGCCTATTCAACAAATGGTGCCTGGAGAACTGGATATCCATATGTAAAAGAATGAAAGAGGATTACTAACTCACACCTTATACAAAAATCAACTCAATATGGATCAAAGACATAAATATAAGAGCCAAGACCATAAAGACTTTGGAAAGCAGTGTGGGGAAGCATCTACAGGACCTTGTAATAGGAAATGGCTTCATGAATTTCACACCAAAAGCAGGAGCAGCAAAAGAACAAATAGATAAATGGGACTTCCTCAAAATTAAAGCCTTCTGCACCTCAAAGGAGTGGTCAAGAAAGTGAAAAGAGAGCCTACACAATGGGAGAAAATATTTGGTAACCAAATATCTGATAGGAGACTTATAACCTGCATAGAATGGATTTTTGAAGCAAAGGTCTCTGGAAAATGCTTCATAAGCCCTGTAGCAATCTGGGAATAAAATAACCTAAACATTTCCAGCTGGATGAGTTGATATGTAAACCTCTCTAGAAACCTCATCTATTAATCTGGGCCAGAAAGTATGTCTGAAAAAGAACTGTCCTAAACCTCTCCTCGCTTTGTCTGTGCTTCTTGATTGTTTGCATTCTTGTAGCTTAGAGTAAACACTCAGTAAGCACTCTGATTTTAGGCATGTGATTTGACAAGTTGATCCTTTGTGTTAGTTCAAAGTCCAGTAATAACTCCCATATTTCCCCCAAATTTTAGAAGCAAGTGAAACATGAACAGAGAAATTTGGCAGAAGTAGCAGTCTGGATTATAGAAAATGGCTTGGATATACAGACATAATAGGCTTCCTTACTTGAATTTAGTATCTAATTCCCATTGAGTGGCTAAACTAAATGGCCACAGGCTATCCCTGCAGGGGCAAGCTCCTTATCAGATGGGAGAAAGTAGTTTAGAATGCTTAATTAGTTAAAAAAGAAAATTCAAAGTAGATTAATCACTTTTCATCCTTGGAAAAGAGGAAAGTTATAGGTGGAGGAAAATGCCAAGAATGTTACTCTTACCGAAAGTCCTCCCTAAAGAGTGAGCTGTGCTACTTATTTTGAAAGTTCCCTGCTACTCCTCTCCCTCCTTACAGTTCAAGACCTGAGAAAAAGATTCAGAAGAATTTATTAAAAAATGAGGTTTTGTTGCTCATGCTACCTTTCATCAGATTTCAGCAGATAATACTAGATATTACCTGAGTTCCTAGGTTCCTATATTTCTAACCCCAGGATCCTTGTGTGTCTTGGTTTACGTTGCTTATCTCATCAGCACTGACCCTTATTGTGTTCAGTTTCCTGGAATGAACTCCATACACCTAACTTTTCCTTATAGCGCTAACATTTCCAGTTCAAGCATTTTGATGTTCTTATCAAAGTATTTTTATCTGACAATTTAAAGTGAATCTGTATATGGCTTTACCACATATTTAAGTTCTTTGTTAGTCTTTTGATATCCATTGGATCTCTTGTCCTAAACAATATCTTAATCCTCACCTCAGCAGCAGATAGTGCTTTTGACTTCAGTACTTGGTGCTGCAGGCTGCCATAGTTTGGCCCGTGGTCTGTGTACAATCATATTTTCCACTGGCTCCATATGTGTTCTGCATATGCTCTTATGTTTCTATTACCTACCTTGCTTAGTTAGGTCTAGAAGCTTAGAATTCAAAAACTGTAGAATATCGAAGAAAACATCTTTTCTAGATCTCTCATTTCACAAATGAGAAAATGTGGTTCCAGAGATATATAGTCAGTTGCCCAAGCTAGCATCAACTTTAGTATTCATGTTTTCTGATTCCTAGCCCCATGCTCTTCCAAGGAAGAAAAAGAGATGCTATCTCCTATCTGGTTGTTTCTCATTTCTATTATCCATCCACCTGTACTTTATCCTTTTCAAATCTGAGCTCAAGTCTCACTTATCTCCTCACTGCTTCACTCTAGTCTCATTTTCCCATTCTTTAGTTCTTACTTTGCATGTAGTTACTTCCACAGAATCTAGACTTTAGTCTGTATTTGCTTGTGAATAATTTTTTTCTCTTTGAGAGCTGAGAGTATGTCTTTTCAATTCTTTGGTAACTAACTCCCATTTCAGTTACAAAATGCAGTTATATTTAGAAAGAAAATTTCACCATTTATCAATGTGTTTTTTTTCTTTATTCATTAAAAGGTAAAGTCAAAAATAAATTCATTATGATGCCATTTCCTTTAAAATAAAGTGATTTGATATGATTGTAGGTTAATCACACATTTAAAGGCTTAAACTCTTTATTTAAAGGCTCCCAATTGGTTCTTTCATTCTTTTTTATTCTTTTCTGATTCTTGTATAAGGTAAAATAAGAAATCATCGACATAAATGAATGCATTATACTCTGATGATCTTACACTTCAACATGATGCTAATTAGCAATCTTGAAATTTCAAAATGATTAGCATACCTAGTGTTCACTACTTGACTTTTACTTTTCCATACTGAGAAAAAAAACAAAACAAATGCAGTTCACTTCTGTGCTGACCAATGAAAACAGCAAGCAAGTCAGTACATTCATAATTTGCAATGAATGGTTATTACCAAGATTCATTATTTAAAGAGGAAAAGTGATATTATATGATTAAGTATCTTAACCAATCAGGTCATTGGAAGTACAAATTTGTCAATTACATCTATAATTCAAATTATATCATCTCTTAATGACCAACACTAAATATGAAATATAAGCACTTAAGTTTTCTTCTTGATTAATAAGATTTACTTCTAAAATTGGAGTTATAATAACAATAACAATAAAAAACTTCTAAGGCCTTGGATCAGGCATTGAGTTAGATGCCTTACACGCATCTCTAATCTTAACAACCCAATGAAGAAAATAATTTTATTCTCATTTTACAAAATGGAAAATTAGACCCTCAGAGGTTAGATAATTTGGCAATGCACACTTAGCTTACTGAGCAAAGAGACCAGTTAGTTACTTTGTATTAACTCTGTGTTTGTCTTATGTATCTGCATTTTAGGGAAAATGGAAATAAATAGCAGATAATAGATGTAAGAAGTCTAAAGTAGTGAAATTATTGAAGTAATATATCTAAAATACTCCTGGCCCTTCCTTTGCACTTTTTACCCATTACTCAAACTATGGTTCCTGGAGGAGCATCACCAGGGAGCTTGTGAGAAAAACAGAATTTCAGGTCCCCTCCAGACATACTGAATAAGAATCTCATTGTACTGAGATTGCCAGGGGGTTGCTATGCACAATGAAGTTTGAAAAGCTCTGTTTTCAACATCAGGGATATGTGGGGCAGTGAGTAGAACAGAGCGAAGCTCTCCAAGGCCTTAGTGTTCTGTGTTATAGAAACAAACATACAAACAACAATCTTTCAAGACCCCTATCTTTTCAACTGTAAGCATCTCAATCAACTCCACAGGGGAAGGGGATAGATGGGGTAGGCGGAGACCAAGCTATGAGTCAAGCATATACCACAAAGAAAAGATAAACTTCAAAGGCTTAAAATGAGAAAGGGGTGGAATTCAAGAGTATCTGACTGCATTTCTCTTTTTCCCACCAAGATCAAAGAACTTATTTTCACCTGTCAGTACATTTTAATTTTGGCTGTGTTTAGTTCATCTCCAGGTCCCCCAATCTGTAAATAGAATTTTTAGAATTATACTGACGACAAAGTAGTGACAAGTCAATTCCAGGATCTATAAAGTATAACAAAATGTGATTTAACTCAGAGTTAATCTTAAAGGTAATTAGGAATGATGGATTAAAGTTAAATTACCCTCACAAGATTTACAAACAAAAGATAAGCTGATTCACCCTCAAAAGCCAGCTGGTAAATGATTATGAAAATGATGCCAAACAATAGAAATTCCCTGGTCAAGGAAGATTTTTATTCTCCATTCGTTTAAAGAAAACATCTTTGTTACTCTTTTTCCCCCATGATTTTTCCTTGCATCCAAATTTTGGTTTGGCTCTGAATTCAAGCAGCTATCAATATAGAAATGTTTGAGTTGCCTGCACTTTTGTATATTACTCATTGACACCCTCGCATTGCCTTATACATCAACTAATGAACATTTCCAGCTATATGATAAAGCTATATATCAATCTGTACATGGTCTGTATCACCATTTTGATATGTACAGCATGTCTGCCCAGAAAATTGAATGTTTTATTGCATTTTAACTATATAATTAGAAAAACCGAAATTTTGCTAAAACAATGAGTGTGAGTCTCAAAAATGCAATTCAATTGAGACAAAAATGAAATAGAACTAAAACAGAAGTTGATTTAACTATGCTTAAATATGAAGGAACAAGAATCAAATTAGAGAGCATGTGTGGAATACAGAAAATAAAATATCCAATATGTCCCAGAATATGGCAAAAAGATGGCATTTTACAGTTCGTTTGAAACAAATTTCCTGCTCAACTAATTGTCTCATCCTGTGGTGGTTCGGGGCTAGGTACTCCAGAAAAACATATTCTTAAATGTAATCCATTCCTGCCATTCCTGTAGGTGTGAACTCACTGTAAGTAAAATCTTTTGATGAGGTTACTTCAGTTAAGTTGCAGCCCAACCCAAACAGGATGGGTCTTTTTCTCTTTAAAGATTTATGCTTATTTATTTATTTCTCACCCCCCCCCACCCTCATTTCTTGTACTTGCTGTCTGCTCTCTGTGTCTATTCATTGTGTGCTCTGTCTGCTCATCTTCTTTTTAGGATGCATGGGGTGCTGAACCCAGGATCTCCCATGTGGAGGTGGACACCCAACTGCTTGAGCCACATTCACTCCTTGCTTATTGTGTTCTCATTATGTCTTCTTGTTGCATCTCATCATTGCATCATCTTGTTGCATCATTTTGTTGCATCAACTTGCTGCACCAGCCCCTTGCATCAGCTTGCTGTCTTGCCTGTCTTCTTTAGGAGGTACCAGTAACCAAACCCAGGACCTCCCTTGTGATAAGTGGGTCCCAAATTCTTGAGCCATAGTCTTAATCCTATCACTGGAGTCCTTTATAAGCAAAATGAAATTCAGACAGAGAAAGAGAGAAAGCCACGGGAAGCAAGAAGCTGAACATCACTGGAACCTGTAAGAGCATGGAGAGGCTAGGAGAGGTGGCTTATGCCTTCTTATATGACAGAGGACTCCAGAACCAAGGATCACTGGCAGTCAGCACCAAGATGCCAGACTAGGAGGAAAGCATCACCTAGATGTTGCTTTGATTTAGGCTTTCTCTACCCTCAAAATTGTAAGGTAATAAATTCCCAATGTTTAAGCCAATCTACTGCATGTTATTTGCTTAAGCAGCCAAGGAAACAGAAACACTTGTCTCTTATGTATGTGGATTAAATATCTATTCCAGTATCTTCTGTACTTGTATTATACAAAAACAGGACTTAAGAAAGTCTAAAGGATCTATCCTATTTACATAACAGCAATGAACTATTTTCATGAAAGTAGCTTCCTCTTAGGGGGAACCATGTGTCTTTGGTGACAAGAAAATATTAACTTCAAGGAGCTATTACTCTGACGGGAAGATGAAAAGAAAGTAGTCTAAGAAAAGTTAGTAGAAGGGACAAAGAGTTTACATTACTTGTCCCAGGATATATACAGGATGCTAGAACCCAAGGTATTTTCACTTCAGCAAACTTTTTTAAACATTTGTAGTCCACAGTGCCAAATGTTTGTCACAAATTATCTCATTTAATCCTTACTCTAATTTTACAATATATTCTCTCTGATTTAAATAAAAAGATACAATATAATTCTGTATTATCCCCATGTCTAATCAATCATTAAGTCCTGTCTGTTCCACATGCTATTTTTCAGTTGACTCTCTCCTCCTCTTTCCACCTGTACATTATTACCCTAGTTCAGCTAACAATATTCTAACATACCTATTTTCTTCTATTCTTGTATACCTCCCAACTAATCTCTACAATCTCTAAGACAAAGTGAGTACACTGAAAAGCAAATCCAATCATAAGAAAACCCATTTTAAAACTCTTCAGATGTGTGGGGAAGATGGTGTCAGAGTAGGCAAGCAGGGCTCAACTTCCTCACAAAAACAATGCAGAAAGGGCAAAAAGCTGCTTAAGGGACCTGCTTTGGGGGTCACCAGACTAAGACAATGCTGTGTAACCCACAGGAGGGTGAGGGACAGAAAGAAAAAGAACCCCAAAAGACAACTGTGAATTAAAAGACCCATGCAGCCTCCAGGAATAACACCCATGCCCCACTCTAAAAGTACACAGCCTGGATAAAACCCATCCCTCACTGCAGCCAACTAAAAACAGATCAAACATCTTCCTCCCTGGGAAAAGGGTGGTTGTGACAGAGGGCAGAGAGTGGTTTCTCTTCAGTGAATGTGGTAAGAGAGTCCTCTTTGAATCTCAGCTCTGGTCAGACGAGAAGCAAGAACAGGGTGAAAGAGACACCTCTGTGGAACAGTTTGCTGAAAAGCACCACCTGCTGGTTGGCCTGGAAACTGCAAGGAGAAAAACTACTTTTGGTCTCTCTTGTCCAAATCCCTTGGGAGAATGCCTGCACTGTATTAGAGAGGCAAAAGAAAAAAAGAACACAACTTATCAAAACCTATGGGACACAGCAAAGGTAGTGCTGAGAGGGAAATTTATCACCCTCTTTGGCAGTTTAAGATTATTTTTGTGAATCAAAAAAAAAAAGAGAGAGAAGAATTATGTTTGTAAACTGATCTGTCCCTCTGGGTGTGATGCCCTTTGATTAGATTCAGTGATGGGACTCTGATTAAGTTTACTTGATAAAATCAGTTTAGGGCTTCTGATTGGGCTACATCATTAAGGTGTAGTGTGGGTTGAGTCCCAGCCCCCTTTGGCATATATAATAGACACACGCAGGAGAAGACACAGGGAAGAGGAGAAAACTTGGTCATTTCAGTCCTACCATGTGACAGAAAGGAAAAGGCTCAAACAGCTAAAGACCCAGAAAGAGAGATGAGCCATTTGTCTATTAGTTTGCAGCTGAAGAGAACAGAGCAGCTAAGTAGCTGAGAAGACATGGAAAGAAACACGCCCTTGCCAGAGACCAATATAGGAAGCCCTGAGAAACCAGGCTGAGATTGCCTATCATTTTGCTTCAACACATGGCAGCTGAATGGTGAGAAAGCAGCCTTGAGCAGGTCTCTTTAGGGCAGGGGTTCTTAACAAAAGGTCCATGAGTTTGAATTGAAATTTTTTTAGAAAAATTAATCTTGTGAGGAAGTGTTGGTGCGAGTGTGATACACTTATTAAATAATATACAGTATACTGTGGACTTAGTAAGAGTCTTTGGTTTTCACCTAACTGGCAAAGGGGTCTGTGGAACAAAAAATGTTAAGAACACCTGCTTTAGGGCCTTATATCTATAAATTTTTACCTCAAATAAATAACCTTTATAAAAGTCAACAGATTCCTGGTACTTTGTATCAGCACACCTTTGACTAACTAATAAATCCTCAATGCTTACATTAAAAAAGAAGAAAAGCTAAAATTGAAGACATAACTACAAACCCAGAGGAATTTAAAAAAAAATAGTAAACTAATCTCAAACTAAGCTGAAAGAAATAGTAAAGATCAGAGCAGAAATAAATGAAATCGAGAACAAAATAACAATAGAATTAACAAAACCAAAAGTTGGTTCTTTGAAAGATAAAATCTACAAACACTTAGCTAGACTGACAAAGAGAAAAGAGAGAAGATGCAAGTAAATAAAATGAGAAATGAAAGAGGAAACATTACCATTGACCCTGCAAAAATGAGATTTCAGAAGAGGATTCTATGAATGACTGTATGCCAAAAAACTAAACAACATAGGTGAAATGGACAAATTTCTAGGAATAGAAGAACAATTTACATTAACCTTAGAAGAAATAGAAGACCTCAACAAACTAATCCTAATTTAAGATATTGAAACTGTCATCAAAATCTCCCTGAAATGAAAAACCCTGGACCAGATGGCTTCACGGGTAAATTCTACCAATCAATCAAAGGTGATCTAATCTTGCTCAAGTTGCTTCCAAAAAATTCCACAGGAAGGAATGCTACCAAACTCATTCTATGAAGCCAACATCACCATAATACCAATACAGTACCAGTTTGATATTATTGATGAATTCCAAAAAGAAATATTAGATTATGTTTATAAACTGATCTTTTCCTCTGGGCATATTAGATTATATTGGATTCAGAGGTTTGCTTGATTAAGTAATCAAGTAAACCTCTTGTGCCAGTAGGGTGGGTGGGGACTTGCAGGTAAAAGGCATGGCAAAGGACAGAATTGGGGACTTTTAATGTTTGAGCTTTGATGTTGGAGTTTGATGCTGAAGCTGGAGTTCCAGGAAAAGAGACAGACCCATTTGCCTGACAGTCTTCAGCTGACCTTGTGGAGAAAACAGAGGACCTGAGCCTAGAGGAACCTGGAAAGCCTGAATCATCACAGATGTGGGCAACCATCTTGCTCTGACATGTGAAAACAGACTTTGATGAGGGAAGTAATGTGCTTTATGGCCTGGTATCTGTAAGTTCTTACCCCAAATAAATACCCTTTATAAAAACTGACCCATTTCTGGTATTTTGCATCAGCATTCCTTTCACTGAATAATAAAGATACTAATAAAAAATAATTTTTTTCTTTTTTTTTTTAATCTCAGACCACTATCTAAATAAATATAGTGCAAAAATCCTCAATGGGAAGCAGACTTGGCCCAATGGATAGGGCATCCACCTACCACATGGGAGGTCTGTGGTTCAAATCCCGGGTCTCCTTGACCCATGTGGAGCTGGCCCATATGCAGTGCTGATGCGCACAAGGAGTGCCGTGCCAGCCAGGGGCGTCCCCCATGTAGGGAAACCCCATGCGCAAGGAGTGTGCCCCCTAGGGAGAGCCGCCCAGCGCGAAAGAAAGTGCAGCCTGCCCAAGAAAGGCGCCACACACACGGAGAGCTGACACACAAGATGACACAACAAAAAGAAACACAGATTCCCAGTGCCGCTGATAAGGATAGAGGTGGTCACAGAAGAACACACAGTGAATTGACACAGAATGGACACAGAGAGCACACAACTGGGGTAGGGGGGAAGGGGAGAGAAATAAATAAAAAATAAATCTTTTTTAAAAATCCTCAACAAAATACTTGCAAACTGAATTAAAATCACATAAAGAAAATTATACACCATGATCAAGAGGGTTCTATCCCATATATGAAAGGGTTTTTCAACACAAGAAAAATCAATCATTATAATAAACCATATTGATAAATTGAAGCAGAAAAAGTACATGATCCTTTCAATTGATGCAGAAAAAGCATCTGACAAAATACAGCATCCCCTCTCAATAAAAACACTCCAAAAGAGAGAGAGAGAAGGAAGCTCTCTGAACATGGTAAAGTGCATTGTACTCAACGTTAAAAGACAAAGTTTTCCCTCTGAGATCATGATCAAGACAAGGATGCCCACTGTCACTACTGTTATTCAATGTTGTGCTAGACATTCTAGCTTGAGCAATTAGGCTAGATAAGAAATTAAAGTCACACAAATAAGAAAGAAAGAAGTAAAACTTTGCTATTCACTGATGATATGAGCCTATATCGAGAAAATCCTGAAAAATTCAAAACAAAGCTACTATAACTATTAGACAAGTTAAGGAAAGTGGCAAGATACAAGATTAATACACACATATCAGTAGAATTTCTCTATACTACTGAAGGGCAATCTGAGGAGGAAGTCAGAAAAAAATTCCATTATAATAGTGACTTAACAAATCAAATATCTAGGAATAAAGAAAGCAAAACTATTGCTAAAAGAAACCAAAGAAGACTTAAATAAATGAAAGCACATTCCATGTTCATGGACTGGAAGACTAAGTGTCATTAAGATGTTAATTTTACCCAAACTGATGTACAGATTCTACACAATCCCAATAAAATTCCCAACAACCTTTTTCGCAGAAATGAAAAAAAAACAGTTATCAAATTATTTGAAAGGGTAAGGTCCCTCAAATAGCCAGAATCATGTTAAAAAGGAAGAACGAAGTTAGAGGACACTAACTAACTGAAATTAAAGCATCTTACCTAACCAAAGTAGTAAAAAACAAAACAAAACAAAATTTAAAAAACCAAACAAACATGATACTGGCATATGAATAGACAGATTGAGCAATGGAATCTAATTGAGAACTCCAACATAGACCTTCACATCTATGGTCAATTGATTTTTGACAAGGCTGTTAAGTCCACCCAGCTGGACCAGAATAGTCTCTTCAACAATTGGTACTGAGAGAACTGGATATCCATATCTAAAAGAAAGAACCCCAATCTCACACCTTATACAAAAGTTAATTGAAAATGGATCAAGGACTTAAATATAAAAGTTACAACCATGAAACTCCTAGAGGAAAATATAAGAAAACATCTTCAAGATCTTGTGGTACAGTAGTTTCTTAAACCTTACACCCAAAGTAACAAGCACTGGAAAAATAGATAAAAGAGACCTCCCTAAAATTAAACATTTCTGATTTTTAAAAGACTATTAAGAAAGTAAAAAGGCAGGCTACTCAATGAAAGAAAATATTTGGAAACCATATACCCAATAAGGGTTTTATATCCATGTTATATAAGAGATCATAAAACTCAAATAAAAATACAAGCAAAACAATTTAAAAATGGACAAAAGATTTGAATAGAAATTTCTCTAAAGAGTAAATATAAATAGCCAAAAGCATGTGAAAAAATTCTCAACATCGCTAGCTATTAAGGAATGCAGGTTAAAACTTCAATGAGATATCATTTCACACTTTGTAGAATGGCCATTATTAAAAGAAAAATAACTGAACACTACAAGTGTTAGAAAGGATGTGAAAAAACAGGAACACTCCTTCACTGTTGGTGGTAATGAAGAATGGTGCAGCCACTGTGGTAGACAGTTTGGCAGTACCCCAAGAAGTTGAATAGAAAGTCATTCCAGAGGTTATGCTTATGCATGTCTTAGCAGGATCTCATTGACTGCCAAATTAGATACTACCCCAAATAGCCAGGCTCCTGAGGGCTCTGGAGACACACGGATAGATATCTCATGAGTTTGGTGCTGCCAGTGGGCCTGCTTTGGGGTTTGTGCTCCATAGTGTAACAGAATGGGACTCAGTTGTGGTTTCCCTACACATGGTTCTTCAGTCCCTTCTATTTGAACCTGCTGGAGTTGGTAGGTGTACGTCCAAGAGACATGAATCTTTGGACTGTCCAAAGACTGTGCCAGCTGGGCCCTGAGCCTCAACAGAGTTGCAACACTTACTCTCTAGTTAATTGGACTCATCCAGGACAACTAACAAGGAGGTGATGATGAAAAACTACCATACCAAGGAACCAAGAAAGTCTACAACTGCAAGCAAGAGAGTCCCATCCATCAGTTAAATGGGACTGAAGACCCCTCTTGTTAGAAGTGGAGTGGCCATCAGTATACCAGAATCCTCAGGATTGGGGAATGAACCATGGACTAGAGTGGGCATATTGGTATTCTACTGAAGACTTATGTGATTCTAGGAATGGAAGAATTTATATCATTGATATGGAGGCAGGGGCCCTTGGAGGTTCTGAGGTCAAGGAGAGGGAAAACAGGTATAATATGGGGGTACTGGACTTGGGAATTGTCCTGAATGACATTGCAATGTCACATACAGGCTATTATATATCTTGCCATAACCTCCAGAGTTGTGTGGGAGAGAGTGTAAACTACAATGTAAACTATAATTGATGCTTAGTGGCAATGCTTCAAAATGTGTTCAGCAACTGCAATGAATGTACCACACTAACGAAGGGTGTTGTTAATGGTGGCAAATGTGGGTGGTGTGGGGAGCAGGGCATATGGGAATCTCCTATATTTTTAATGTAACATTTATGTAATCTAAATAACTTTTTTTAAAAATTAAAAATTAAAAAAAAAAGCTGAAAAGAACTGTATGATCCAGCAATCCAATTACCAGGGATATGTTCAGAAGAACTGAAAGCAGGGACATGAACTGACATTTATACACTGATGTTTATTGCAGCATTATTCACAATTGCTAAAATATGGAACCAGACCAAGTGTCCATCAACTGATGAATGGGTAAATAAAATATGGTATATAAATTCAATGGAATACTATTCAACTGCAAGAAGAAATGAAATCGGGATGCATATGACAACATGGATGAACCTAGAGGATATTATGTTGAGTGAAATAAGCCAGACACAAAGGGAAAAATATTGTATGGTCTAACTAATATGGACTAAATAGGATGAGCAAAATCACAGAGGTATACTCTAGAGTATAGGTTACTAGCAAGTAGAATGTTCATTGAGAATGGGAGCTGATGCTTAATGTATGTATAATAACAATATTAATAAGGTTACACGCAAAAGTGTGGCAATGAAGTTTATAGTAATATAGTGAGTATAACTAACACTGCTGATTTATAAATGTGATTGTAGCTGAAAGGGGTAGTCTGTGGATGTAACTGTCAATTGAAAGGAAACTAGAATAATCTAGGGAATGTGTAACAGAGTAACTTATGTGGTATATGAAGATTGTGGTTAAAAGAATAAATGTAAGAACTTTTTTACAAAGAGCTAAGAATCTGGTTAATAACAGAAAAATTATAACTAGTGTAACTTATTGGCAATAGTTAATAGTAATATAACATTTTTTTGCAGGAATGGCAAGAATGTATTATTTCAATCCTAAGGTACAACAATAGAGAGGTATAAGACAGTATGGGATTTTCCCTTTTGTAGTAATGAAACCATTCTAAAATTGACTAAGGTGATGACAGTGCAACTCTGTGATGAAAATGAGAGCCACGGAGTATACACTTTGAGTGGATTGTACAAATCATGGGACTGTATTAACACAGGGAATCCAGTAGTGGATGATAAACAAATATGAGATTTTCTCCTGAACAGTAACAAACATACAATACTAATATAGGGTGTTAATAATTGGGTGGATTGGGGGGAAAATATACCAAATGTAAGATATTGGCAATAGTTAGTAGCAATATTTTGACTATGCTTTTTCATAGTTTGTAACAAATGTTTCATAACATGCACAGTGTTGGTGGTGAGATATATGGGAGCCCCATGTTATGATATGCATGTTTTTTTAAAATTCAAATATTTTACTATACACTCATTGTTTATGTATGTTCATGTATGAATAATAAACTTCAATTTAAAAAGTTAAAATAATAAAAAATAAAAATAATTTAACATTTATTCAAAGGTTTCTAATAGCTGAAGGACCAAGTAAGCAATCAGTGTACTGAACAAGGAAGACTTGGGAACTATAGTTGTAGAAGTAACCTTATCATTGGGTTTCTTTCCTTTAAAATTTGATTAGTTGGGGCTGTGCTCCCTACATCTACCACTTGATGAAAAATAAACCAGGCTATAACATTTATCTGCTTTTTAGTATATAAAATATTGCTTAGGATCATGCATGGAGCCAGACAGCCTGGGGTAAATCCCAAATGGTGTCACCTTCAAACTATATAACCTTGGACAAGTCATTTAACTCTACCTCAGTTTTTTTCCTCTATAAAATGAAGAATTTTTACAATTCCTACAGCCCAGGTTTGCTGGTAGGATTAAAAGAGTAATAGATATAAAAGCTCTTAGAACCATGCTTCAAAGTATGAGCTATATATATTAGTTATTCTTATGATTAGGTAATGGAACATCTTGGGTGACTTTACAATCAAAGACAGTTTAACTCAATAATTATAAATGCCCTAATCATATAATTAATTTAGGCTTCCAATTTCGTTCAACTCTAAAAACTCTTTCACTCTCTTCCTTTACCGTAAGGATCAAAGAGGAGGAAAGATGGAAAAGTGAGAAGAGCATAAAAGTTCTTAATTCATTGATTTTTTTTTAAGATGGCTTAGCAATTTCTGAACCTGATCAGTATTTAAAGCATTCTTAGTAGATAACACAAGAGAAAGGTAAACACAATAAAATATTCTACTGCATACTCTGAGGCATACGCAATATATTTCTTCTAGTTTTCTGACTCCGCTCAATTCATGGTTTTCTGGCTTTCTACCTGACTCCTGGAGCCACATCACCCTCAAGTCAGTATCTCAGGCAGGATTCATCATGGATCCAGGACCACTCTCTCTTCACATCTACCATCAGTGGAATACTAGCTAGTAGAGTAGCTTGAGTAGCTGGAAGTAAAGATTTTACTGTATTCCCACAACATCCTTTATTTTCCATATTATAGAACTTGTGATACTTGGTTGCCTTCCTTTTTTTGTATTTTTTTAAAGAATACTTTATTTCAACTTAAAAAATAAAATAACAGACAAAAGGCAGCTTAACAAAATATGGAAGCATTATTTTAAAAATTCTGTCCAGGCACATTTATTTCATTTAATCCTAAAAACAAACTCAATTGTTTCTCCAATGTTCACACAAATACATAAATGAGCAAGGATTAGCTAAATAATATGACCAAGGTGTCCTTGTTAATGAAGAATATGAAGAAAACAAATGCTTAATCATATGCATATCTCATTAAATTAAACCCCATATTCTTATTTTGACCTTTAGTGTAATACAGTAACTTCTTTGCCTCTGCTACAAAAACATTACAATATTACTGTTAACTAAAATGTATAAGTTACATTAGTTGTATTTTTCTGATGTATCACCATATTCTTAACACTTTGTAGTAGAGGAACATTCTTTTATTTATGTTATGATAATCCTAATCAAGTGATAAATGGATCAACAAAATGTGGAATATACATACAATAGAATACTATTCTGCTTTCAGAAGAAATGAACTGGGGAAGCACATGACAGCATGGATGAAACCTGAGAGGAAATTATGTTGAGTGAAATAAGCCAGACACAAAAGATGAATATTGTATGATCTCACTGTTTTGTTACATTAAGTACAATGAGTAAAATTATAGAGTTACGCTATAGAGTATAGGTTAGTAGGAAACAAAATGTGGGTTGAGAAGTGGGAACTGATACTGAATGTATGTATTAATAGAATGTTTAATAAGGTCAACTGTAAATATATGGTAATGGATAGAGTTGAAGGTAGCACATTATAATGAGTATAACTAACCCTGCTGATTATAAATGTGATTGTAGCTGAAAGGGCTAGTCTAGGGAGGTTAATGTTAATCGAAAGACAGCTAGAGAATAATCTAGTGACTGTACAACAGTGATTTTGGTGGTAGATGAGGATTGTGTCATTGTTTTTGTGACCAGTTACTAGGATTAGTTAGGATGAATTAAGGGTAAGAAGAATGCAACTTTATACTTTTTCACAATTTACCCTTTAAATGATTTCTTCCTTGTGATGGATGAAATTCAAATCAAATTTTGCTGTTTTTCAAGTTACTTCATGGTATTAAAGTCCCAATCCAGTCTCATATTAAAACCATGAGCTCTTGTCTGCTTTAAGTTTCTCGTTCCCAGTTTGACTGGAAATGGGCAAGGCAGGGGATGGCTGGCTTCTTTTATCAGCCCCTACCTTGCTCTTTTACTCCATACTGCCTCTGGCCCCTCTAGTGGGATGGAAAAGAAGTAAGAAGCAGAGAAAAGCTTAACTGACTGACACAATTGCCATATGTCTTCAATATGTTCTGAGTGCCTGCTATTCAAATTCTAATTTTTTCCTCCTATGGGGTACTCATGGCTCCTTCAGAAAATTCTCGGCTATAGACTTTCATTTGTTACTAAGAATTAAATTCCTTCCCAAGCAGGCCACTTATAATGCCCCATAGTATAGATGCTGTTAGCCTCTTACTGCTGTGGTAACTGCATATATTCAGAGGTCATCTTGGACAAAGTTATTTATAAGACTTACCAAAATTTTCTCTCTTGTCTCACATCCACAGCAGATCTATAAGAAATATGACCCATACTCCGTCATCACAAGAAGTGCCTTTCATGCCTAGAACAGTATCTCCATGCCCTGACATTGTCAGTAGGCCAATAAGCTATTTTCTTGCCGCACAACACTTTTTTTTCTTAAGTAACTCATGAACAAGTTTCTACATTTCTCCAATTCCAGAGATCATAAGCAAATTCTCAAAATTGTCTTCTTGGATACACTCTCACATGGTATCAGGGGACAGAAGAATCTTTCTCCTTCCCCAGAGAAAAACAAATGCCACAGAATTCTGACCTCTCTCAAAGAAATCCTGACTTCCAAATCTCAAAAACTGATGGAATCATAACCTTTTATTTATTAAGTATGGAGAGTGGGTGATACTGGTAGAACCATTTCACTGCTCATCTTTTACAGGCCTGGCATAGTTGATTCAGCACCCCACTTTAGAATGTAAGGATACATCTGAACTACAAAATATAGTTTTAGAGCTGTTGAGATTCTTAGAGCTGAAATATCAGAAAAGGCTTCCTTTCAATACCATCTTATACTATCACCTATGATATTTTCAAGAGGGTAGGGATCATGTCTACTTCAATATATTGTTTCCCTAGCCCTTAAATGAGTAACAATACAAAAAAAAATTGTTGAATAAATAATAAATGGATTGAAATACATTCAACTTTGAGGCTATAAGCAAAACATGCTTCTATAGTTTGGCTATCATTGATAGATATGGTAATAGATGATAGGTAGACAGAGATAGATTATATAAGTGATAGGTATATCTATCACTAATATGTATGTATGTGCACATTCATGTAATTCATATACATACATGGCTATACCATTGCACATCTTGAGGAGACACAATTGACAGTTGTACTCCTGAGAATTCCACATACATAGATAATAATAAGAAGGGTGCCTACTGGAATTGTGCAAGTCCTTGGATATATATGAATGTATAAGCATGACTTCTTCTGGCATCTGGAGATATTTAATATATATCTTTTATCACATTTACTAAATATTTACAATGTACTAATGCAGATATTTAATGCATTAATAATATACAACATGATAAGCCAAAATAGAAATTGTAAAACAAAACAAAGCAAAACATTATTACAACTATATGCAAAAATATATAAAAAATAGAAAAAAGATTGGAATAAATTATAATAAAATGCTAACAATTGTTCTGTTAAGGTAAGTGGAAATGAGGATTTTTTTCACTTTTCTATTTACTTTAAATTTTTTCCTTATTTTTCATTATGAATTATATAATGAAATATAACTACATTTTAAATAATCATAGATATTGGCATTTTAAATTTTCAGTTCAAATGAACATTCAATATCCAATATTTAAAAGTAATTTTCACTGAAACAATTTATACAAATCACATTCTAGTCCTGAGAGAAAAATATATTAACTTGAAAATTGGGTGACCTAAGCAACAAGTTAGAAGATTGGGTCATATTTAGGAATATTAATTGTTTATAATCCTGTAGCAGCTAGCAGAAACCAACTGCTAAAATTGTTGACTGAAATTGCAGCTGAAGATTTATTTGAACAGTCTTTTAAATGAAACATCTAGAGTAATTAGCATATTGCAAATGCACTAAAACTTTCTTGGTCACTTCTGGAGTTTTTCTTATTCTTGTTCTATTAATTGTTTTAAAAACCACCAGGTGTTTTTGTTTACTTTCTTAAAAGAAGCTATTCATTTGCCTTCTGTTTACCTAGAATGTGATGGGGAAACAATATGGTCCTTAGCTAATTATTTAAAAATGAACTAAATTTTCAGTTCCAAATCATTTCCTTCAGTGATAGGAGAAAAGAAAATTGATCATATTGCCAACATCTTGGTTGTTGAGGATTCAGGAATACAAAGAGAATTCGACTGTATATAATGTTATAATATTTCTTTATTGGTTTTTAACATTCCACCTTCTGACTGGAAAAGCCAGAGATTTAGATCCATAAGATAAGCTTTCTACAGAGTTTATTTTTTTTCCTTAATTGCATTTTTATTTCTTTGTAATATGTTTAAGTTGGCAAGAGAAAAATGTACCCCTGTTTAATCAACTGAAACTCTTTTAATCACAGGCACATGACTCATAGCCTAAAACTTTGATCAGTTGAGACATAGCTCAAAATATTAGATAAATGTTTCCTCCTATATATTTGTCTTTAATAAGATACTTGTGACTTTGCAAGACTATTTCCAGATACCCTCAAATCTGGAGGTGAATGGTTTGTCCCTTCACATTATATTCTCTCAAGAACTGTAGACAGAATTTATATAAGTATATAAGTATATAAGTATGTAGACAGTATTTATATAAGAAAGGAGCCTCACACCTTTTACCATCGTACTTGTCACACCCATATCTCAAGTAAATCATCCAAAGACAATGAAAATATACAGATTGTGTGATGTATAAACCATGTCTACATACCCGAGGGTCACAGATTCCTGTGAACTGGTTAACAAATGATGTTACACAGAACTACTATAGATCTTGTTCTGTGAAATACTACCCTGACAAATTTCAAGGTAATTGTTACAGTTTGGGGACCTGTTATAAAATTATCTGTTCCATAGGTTCATCTATGGGGTAGCATGAGGACAAATGTGATGCTCAAAAAAATCAGTCCCCAGTGCGAACTGGGTTTAGAAAAGGTAAACAACATATCTGGCATATACAGATATCACATCTCCTGCTTGATGAGCTTACTCAGATGCTGAAATCTTAAATCAGTAAGATCAGGTGTGAGCTACCCCTTTTCCTGCTTCTCCTCCATTTATTTGTCATTTACTATTTCAAGAGAAGTAGATATCCCAAAATTTTTAAAATATTGAAATATTGACTACTATGAAGTACTCTTCCTAAGAGATACTACTTCTGTTAAAAATGCCGTGCAGAATAGGATATTTCTTGTGAATAATGATTTGGTTACATTTAGTAACATATCTAATGGGGAGAGAAAGAGTTTCTTCCAAATTCATTAAAATAGCTTAATAATACTAGAGGTTTGCTGAATATTTTACAACATCCTTAAAACTGACGTATGGAAAATAACAGATAGATGATAGTAAATCTGAAGGTATAGCAATTTTGGCTCAGATTAATCACATCATTTTAATTGCATGGCTTGAAAAGGAAAATAAAATGATTTTAATTTGGCAGAAATCTTAATCTCTTTGGACTGATTCTCAGATACCATAGTAATGAACTATGATAAGAAAGATAAAACCATTTACATTGGTCTATCACTTATCATTGGAAAGAAAAATGGGATCTCTGTACTCAACAAATCACCAGTGTACTTCCTACAAAGAAGAAAACTTTAATGATGATGTACTACTTAAGATCTTCCTTTTCTTTTTTGAAGGTTTATAAAGATAGGTCAGCCAAATAAAATTGAATATGGATGAGTTTCCATTTTCTTAGAAAATTGGGGGTAAATATCACTTTCTGAGTGTGGTGGTTTAAAGCTATGTAGCCCAGAAAAATACATTCTTAAACTTAATCCAATTCTGAAAGTGTGAACCAATTGTAAGCAGGACATTTTGATGTTAAGGTGTAGCCTAACCCAATCACAATGGATCTTAACCCTATTATTGGAGTTCCTTAAAAGCAGAATGAAATTCAGTCAGAGAGAGAGAAAGCCACTGGAAGCAAGAAGTTGAATGTCAATGTAACCTGAAAGAGAAGGAAGAGGCCAGGAGAAGTAGCTTGTGCATTGCCATGTAACGGATGAAACCAGGACAAAGGTTCACTGCAGCCAGTCCCAGAACACCGGACTTTGGGAAGGAAGTATTGCCTTGATGAGGTCTTGATTTGGATGTAATTTGGACTTCTCATGGCCTCAAAACCATGAGCATCAAATTCTCATTGTTTAAGCCAATCCATTGCGTGGTATTTTCTTGAGCAGTTAAACTAAAACACTGAGTGAGAGTCATGGTATTCTTTCATTCATGATTATAACCATTCGTTCATTTATTCAGCAAATATTTTTATATTCCAGGTATAGTTTAAGCAATAAGAAAAAAAATTATGAACAAATAATATGTACATAAAAAATTATATACATGTCCTCTGCCTTCATAGATATAAAAATCTACTGAGGCATACGAAAAATAAATTTTAAAAGGTAAGTATGATAAATGCTATAGTTAAGGAAGAGCAATCTACTATGGGGGCATGGACTCAAGTCATCAATCTATGATTGGGAAGTCAAGGGGAAATTTTCAGGAAAGAGTAATATCTAATAACTTGACCTGAAAAATGTGTAGGAGTGAGTCACTTAAAAGAACGAGAATAAGAGATTCAAGAAGAGAATGCAAAACAGTATGTATGGAATATTAGAAGAAATGAAGAAAAGTTTATTTTATTGCTTGAACATGATCCAGGGATTTGTGGGATAACCTCAAGATGTAAGAGATAGTTACATGTCATGAAGGGTCTTAGAAACAATGTCTAAGTTCTGGATTTTAAACCAAGATAAATAAAAACTAACTACAGTAGTTAGCCTCCAAGATAGTCCCCAAAGATTTTTGCCCCTTATGTCCACAACCTTGTGTAATCCCCTCCCACAATGAATCAGCACTGTCCTACCTGACAGTAGAATATGGCTGAACTGACAGATTAAATTTTGAAATTAGGTCATAAAAAGCAGTGAAGACTTCTGCTTTGGTCTCTTTCATTACCCACTCTGAAGTAAACTAGCTGCCATGTTATGAGGACACTCAAGCAGCCCTGTGGAGAGAAACCAACTTGCTACCAACAAATTGGCAACCATGTAAGTGACTCTACTTGAAAGTGGATTCCCCAGCCTCAGTCAAACTTTCATATGACTGCAACTTCAGCTAACAAGTCATTCCAACCTCATGAGAGATTTCAAGCTAGAACCATCCAGCCAAACCACTTTTGAACTGTGTGTCCACAGAATCTGTGAGAAATGACAAAGGTTTTTTTGTTGTTTTGAGCAACTAAGTTTTATTGTGCTTTCTACCACATTAGATAATGAATTCACTTATTAATGTTTTTGAACAGGTAATGAGAAGATATTTAAACTGGGAATGCCATGAACAGATTTTCATTTTAAAAAGATCTCTTTGGCTGCATTGTATTAAAAAAAAACAAGATGGGTGGTAAAGAGCCTTTTCAGTCAGTAATTCATATAAGAGGTGATGGTGCCCCAAATTAGGATACTTAATATTGTATTAATCTTCATTGTAACATTTACATTTCTCAATATTTTATAAATATATGTGTGTATGTATGTGTGTGTGTATATATATATATGTATGTATGTATGTATGTATTCTTGCCTGAAAAGTTTTAGAAAGGTAACAGATGAAAGTTTAAAATCAATTATTGCTTGGCCTCATTTAATTAAACACTCAGGAAACAACATGGAATTCTAGAAATACAAGTAAGTAGAAGTTTTATTCACTGAACCATTATCTCACAAAGGTTTGCCAAGAAGTACTTTTTTGCCTCCTGAAATTAATGTCAGCAATTTGGTAGACTCTGACCAGTAGTTCTGATAGCGCTGACACCTAGTGACCTGCCACCTCAGCTCTGCAATGACTTTCAAAATCTCTGCTGTGGTAGCATACAATAACCATACTCAGCAGCAATTTCCAAAATGATACACTTTACTTTGCCTGTAACAAATAGACCTGTAACAGATGCAACAGATGCAACACCATTTGCCAAAGCATAGGAAAGTAAAGAGCAGTCTGCTCTCTTTCTTTTTTTTTCTTCTTTATTTTCTTTTAAATGTTATATTCAAAAAAATAAGGTCCCCATGAATCCCCCATCCCCCCACACCCCATTCCCCCACATCAACAACCTCTTCCATCATCGTGGGACATTCACTGCACCTGGTGAATACATTCTGCAGCACTGCTGCACCACATGGACAGTGGTCTACATTGTAGTCTACACTTTCCCCCAGTCCACCCGGTGGGCCATAGCAGGATACACAGTGTCCAGCATCTGTCCCTGCAGCACCACCGAGGACAACTCCAAGTCCTGAAAATGCCCCCACATTATATCTCTTCCTCCCTCTCCCTACCATCAGCAGTTACCGTGGCCACTTTCTCCACATCAATATTACAATTTCTTCCCTTACTAATCACAATAGTTTCCCTGCAGAACACCAGTTAACTCCACTCTAGTCTATACTCTATTCC
Source organism: Dasypus novemcinctus (assembly GCF_030445035.2). Classification (NCBI taxonomy): domain Eukaryota; kingdom Metazoa; phylum Chordata; class Mammalia; order Cingulata; family Dasypodidae; genus Dasypus; species Dasypus novemcinctus. The sequence continues at coordinate 30,768,381 of NC_080679.1, forward strand.
TCCATCCTGTGGACCCTGGGGTGGTTGTGTCCAGTCCCCCTCTACATCAAGAAGGGGCTTAGATTCCACATGGATGATGGATACAATTCTCCTGCTTGTGGTTGTAGGCACTCTTGGCTTCCTGGTGTGGTGGTTAATCTTCACCTGCTTGTTAGCAGGCCAGGGTAAGTCCAATAAACCAGAGGGTAGGAGTTGCAAGTATGCTGAGGCTCAGGGCCTGGCTGTCACATAGACAGTCCAGAGATTCAGGTCTTGTGAGTATACACCAACCCAAACACCAACCACAGGTCCGGTAAAAGTAACAGAAGAGGCATGTATAGAAAGGTCATACCTAAGTCCAACTCCATCACACTCAGGAACACAAATTCCAAAGTGGGTCAACTGACATGGCACTGAGCTCGAGAGCCATCTGCCATGACCACAGAACCTCTGGGTCTCCATAGCCCTCAGGAGAACCAGTACCTGGGTTTCTATATACTTTGGCTGTCTCTGGTACCCTGCTGAGGCATGCATAAGCATTACCCCTCTGATGACTGCCCACCTCTTTTTTGGAGACTCATAGCCATATAAACTCATTTGTCCTATCAATTAAGTAACAGGTCCAAGATGTTATACAACCTCTTTCAAAGGACTAGATAAGAATGTTTATTTTATTAAGAGAGTTTAGAAGTAAATTGGGAGATGGGAGTCCCATAAAGTTGGGTATTAAACACACTATGTTTAGATTTCTGATTTTTAAAAAATTCTTACTAATGTCATATATGCATAAAGCTTCCATAAAAAATTATTCCCAATCCCTTCCACTACATTCATGCCAACAGTTCTACCAACTCATTCCCCTTCAATATATAATACAGAATTTAATAAGTAAAAGGATTTTATCAATTACCTCACTCAAACTAACCTTTTTTTAAATAAATGAGTAAAGAGAAACCCAGAAGGATTACATGTCCAGACTAACATGATACAACTTAGTGTCAAGGCTAAGTCTGAGTATCTTAAGTTTTTTCCATATCTTCCTTTTTCCAAATTCCTGCTGCCACTACCATAGTTCAGACTACCATTAACTCTAGTCTGGATAAATTCCATCATTTTCTCACTTTTATTCATGGCCAGTTCAATTCAATGACCACACTGCAAGTAGGTCCCTTCTTGATATACTTCGATAACTCTTCCTTGCCCTCAAGATTAAGTCCAAATTTATTGACTTAGCTTATAAACGTCCTTCATTTCAAAATTATTCAGTTTATTTCTTTAACTTTCAAAGTGAACAAATAATCATGGTGATTAGCTTTTACCTCATGTCTACCCCAACAAATGGCGAGTTCAAATTTATGACAGGTGTGTCCCTACGTTCTTTTCAGATCTCACTGAGACAGGCAGTAAAACAGAGTAGATAACCAAGTGGGCTGGGATAGGCTCTTTTTGGATTCCATTTCCAACTCAGTCTATTACTAAATGTGTGTTACTTATCCTCACATTCCACCAATAGCTTCACCTGCTGAAGCAAGTGAAATAAATTAGTGCAAGTATTAGAACAAAGCCTGACACAAAGTAAGCACTTAAAAATTAGCTATTAATTCTTCTTACAACTCCACGAGGAAGTTACTTTTATTATCTCCAGTTGACACTTGAGACAATTATCAGGGAGAATGTTTTATTTCAAAATCTTGATAGAACCAAGGCTATACACAGTTATATTGTTATATAGCTGGTTTAAGTTCTTGTTTTGTGATAAGACATGATTATCTTGCTGAAGGTAAAGCTGCAGTCCAGTGAATATCTCAGATAAGAGACAGGTTCTGAGAACAGCAAAGTATGTGCTGACTCAAAGCTTCTGCCAGGAAGTAACCCCTAGCACATTTCGCTGACCAAAACATACCACACAGATACAACTGAGTTCAACACTGTGAGCAGATATAATCCTCCCACAGAGAAGAGCAAAGGCAGGGCACATTTTGAATAATAACAGGGTCCACTACCAAACCCAAGAGGGAGCCTGCCTCAGCTAGCCTGGTGGTCAGTCCTACTGTCAGGCTTCATCTCCTATCAGGAGATCGTTTCATTTAGCACCAATCTTAAGTCTTCTTGGTTTATATCAACTACAAAATAGACTTTTCCAAAGAGCAGTCAAAAGAAAATCTATTTTGAGATTCAAATTTTGTTCTTCTCCCTTGTAGGCTTATAGGTGTTGAGATCTCAGCTTTTGTGTGATATAGTTTATGAAAAGCTGTATATGAGAAGTATCATTATAGGATGAAATAATTTTGAAAAGTTAAAAGGATTATACAAAGGTGAACTGCCCTCTTTGTTATTTCAAAGTAATTGTTATTGACATCCCTTTGTTTTGAACCCAGAGCCTTTTAGATTCTCAAGGCCCTGAAGCTGTAATCCTTCCTACATATAAATCATATTTAAAATGATCCAGAAGGAAAAATAATGTTAAGAAACATCCAGTGAACCCTCAAAAAAAAAGAAAAGAAGAATTTTAAAAATCTTTAAAGGAGGAGAGAAAAAGGGCTTCGTATAGATTAATTGGACTCATCAATGGACAACACATTCACTCTCATTTAAGAATATCCCTACTTTCCATTTGGTACACAATGCATTGAAAACACAGAAGAATGAAAGTTGCTTTTCCAAAGAAAAAGAATCACTGAGAAATAAATGTAATGTCCAAAATATAAAGCTTCATAACCTGATTTTCCTTTCATTAAGATGTAAGCAACATTACAGGAAATGTTGTGGTCCTAATTACAAAATGATGGAATACACATTTGTCTGCAAAATAGTACACTTAAGAAATAGATAATATTCATTGTAGCGACCAAAGAGATATGAATATGATGTGTTATATTTCTACTTCTCATAAATACCTAAATAGTTTATACCAGAAATTTCAAAAGAAGGTAATAAGTTTTGAAAATGAGCTAACCTTACTTGTAAACGTGGTTCAAACATCATTCAGTAAAGAAACGCATATATTTCTATGAAGATGATTTCTTAAATACTTAGAGGCTAGATGAATGATTACATTTTTTGTTTCTTTAAAAGTAAAAATTTCTAAAAGCTCCATCCTATCAAATTATTGGTTGTATTAATGTTTGTTCTTTTCATCTAGATATTATGGCATTATTCAGACCAAGAGATAAAGATACTGATAACATATTTCATTATACACATGTATACGAATTTCTTCACTGAATTACATAATATGCTACTCCAAAGGGAATTATAACCATTGCGGATAATTGTATTGGACTCACAGCTTAGTATTTACTCACATTTCTGGAGATGAGTTTTCTAACAACTAAATCCTCTTGAATGCTAACATATCTACTGAAAAACAAAAATGTTTGGCTTGTCAGATTCGACCCCACAAATCAAAACTCCTACCCAGTATCAAGCTTTACTAATGATTTAAGAATGCATGTTGGGAAGCGGACTTGGCCCAGTGGTTGGGGCTTCCGTCTACCATGTGGGAGGTCTGTGGAGCTGGCCCACGCGCAGTGCTGGTGCGCGCAAGGAGTGCTGTGCCACGCGGGGGTTTCCCCCATGTAGGGGAGCCCCACACGCAAGGAGTGCATCTCGTAAGGAGAGCCGTCCAGAGCAAAAGAAAGTTCAGCCTGCCCAGGAATGGCGCCACACACATAGAGAGCTGACACAACAGGATAATGCAAGCAGAAAGAAACACAGATTCCCGTGCCGCTGATAATAACAGAAGCGGACAAGGGAGAACACGCAGCAAATAGACTCAGAGAACGGACAACTGGGGTGGGGCGGGAAGGAAGGAGAGAGAAATAAATAAATAGATAAACCTTTAAAAAAAATTGGTGGGAAAGATTATTAAAAAAAAAGAAGAATGAATGTAACCAAGAGGCACAAAGCAGGGAAAGGTTCAGAATAACAAATACAACTTCCCAGGCCCTTCCTTACCACATCAGGGCATGTTCTGGTCCAGATTAACAAATGAGTTCTCTAAGGAATGTGTACAGCCACTTCCCTTACACAAAAGTGAGTTATTTTGGCTTGAAACATCTCCATCTTATACTCAGATAGCTACACAGTATATATGACATTTCCAGAATAAGTAATAATCAAGACTTCAATCACTTACACTGATGATATTAGTAAGTAAGAGGCTAACCCAGAGAAAAAGTGCCAGCTCCTCCTTTTCCATTTCCCCCCATGAAATAAGGTTAGATGGATAAGTTTGAACTTGGACAGATGTCTCACTGCCGTGGGAGCCCCAAACACAATGTTTCTGAAATTTTATTGACCTAGAGGATGGAGGAGGGATTGGTGGGAGAAAGGGTCAGGGTTAGCTATGAATGGAAAAGTACTGAATACTGAGTGAGAGTGAAGGAAAGTATTTTGAAGGTCTCCCCTATTGCAGGGCTCACACTAAGGGGATGCATTTGTGGTGTCGGATTAGGCACCACACTTCCCCTCCCTCTTCTGCTAAGGAGGTTTCAACAGAGATGCCTAAGGATGGCTTCAAGTTAGGAATGAAGATACAGGTAAGAGCATGACCTGCCAATGGGGCCTAAGTCCTTGACTGAGAGTCCCTTCAGAGACTCTAATTCACTGGTTGTTCATCAAATCTTGTGTAGGGAGGGCAGCTTTCCCCATGAGACCTGCCAGATGAAGCCTTTGCGATTGCCTGTGGGTGGGCCTGAAAGATCATGTACAGGTTTTTGATCAGGAGCCAGACTCTTCAAATTACATCTTCAAAGTCCCTTTTGCCATATAAGGTAACATTTACAGATTTCAGGGATTAAAACATATATATCTTTGGTGACCATTCTTTTTTTCCTTTTGAGGGAAAAACTAAAGTCATGGAGAATGGATACCATTAGGATAATTGAAGGAGAGTTATTCAGGCAGGGAAAAAATACTCCCCCAAAAGGACATGCTTGGAAAAGAAGGTAGTATAGCTTAGATAGTGATCAAGGGACAAGGTGATCCAACTAATAAGAGGATCACATATGGTCATGTAGGTTATTCTAAAATCCTTGGGATTAACATGAAGCAAGCTTCACAAATGCACAAAAATGCTGTCTGCTCTGGAAAATGCTGTCTAATCTCTTGTACCTCTGATACAACCACTCGTGACAAATGGTACTTTCTAATGCTCTGCAAATCCACTACACTGCGTATTTACTCTGATGCTGTCCAAAATGATTATATCATATCTTCCTCCTTTGTCCACTGGTAACCCTACCTCCAGCCCTACTCTCTCACATACGCTCCACTCTCAAATGATGATCTTAATAAAACAAATAAAGTCTAGGGTTCCCTCCTGCTCACCAAAAAATGTGTCTACCTCCCTGAATCTAAACTTCTTCCTCTGTCTTTTTTTAAAAAATAATGAATGAAGTGCTCCTTTTCATATCAAGGTTCTACTCTCCATTTGTGCCCAGATCCCACACTGCTCCTGTTCTAAATAATTTGGCTCCTGAAATGATCCCCTCTCTCCTGCAGATTCAATTTCTCTCTACCTAAACAATCCTAACCACATTCATATTCTAGAATCTTCCCAGTTTATAAAAAAACTTCCTTTGAGCTCACATTCTACTCCATTTATCAACCCTTTTCTTAGTCCCTTTCACAATAAAACTGAGAGAGAAGTCTATTATCTCTACCGCCTCTCCTCACTTCCCATTCTCTCTTCAAATGACTCCACTATTTGACTGAAACAGCCCTTATAACAAATGACACCTCCCTCCCCTGCAATACTAAATTTAATGGCTATTCACTATTTTAATTTTACCAGACATTTCACCTAAATAGTTGTCTATTTTCTTCTTCTTGAAGCACTTTCTTTTGGCGTCTCCTGTGCTACCGATCTTCTCTGGAATTTCCCCTACTTCACTAGCAAATATATCTCAGGCCCTTTCTTGGTTCCTCTTTCTCTAACTATTATCTATATACTGCAGTTCCCTAGGCTGTGACTTGAATTTTTTCTCCTCTTTCTCTGCAGTTTATCCTTAGATTATCTTGCTTGGTCCCATGGCTTTACTATGCATATGCTCTTAGGTCCTAAATATTAATGTCCAGTGCTGACCTCTCTTCTGAGCTACAAACTCACATAATCAACTGTCAGTTAAACATCATCACTTGCATCTGAAATTTAGCATGCCCAAAACTTAAATTCTGGATTGCAGTTTTATGTCTTTACCCTAAAATTATTCCTTACTCTCCTAAATTCAATAAATGAGACCATAAAGTGATCAATTAAAAAAAAAAACTAAACAAAAAAATACAAGAGGAGTTATTATTGTTCCTTTCTTTTTTTTCATCTGCCACTATCAAATACATCAATGAGTTTTCTGGCTTTATCTCATTATATATATACTTAATCTGTCAAACATTCTCGATTTCCCTGCTATAATATTACCCTAAATCAAGACACCATTGTCTCTCCTTTAAAATACTTGAATACCTACTAAATGATATTTCTTCTTCCACTCTTGTCTGTCTCCACCAACATTCAGAGTGATTTTTCTTTTGAATCCAAACCAGATCATGTCACTCCCATGCTTAACCAACAATATAGACTTTCTATACAAATTAGGATAAAATCCTACTTCTGTCTGTAACCTTCATAAACTAAATTAATTGGCCTTTAACTGATTCTCTGACCTCATCTCCCATTTTTTTTCTTCATGATCATTAGTATCCATCTACATTCACCTATGTCTAATCTCTAATCCTGGAACACACCAAGTTATTTCCCAAGTTGGGAATTCTTCCTTATAAATTACCTTGCTCTTTATGTATTCTCATGTCTGGCTTCTTCTTGTCATTCAGATCTCTGATTAAATGTCACCTCCTCAGGGAAGCCTCTTTGCTTACCTGGTATAAAAACACCAACTCAACCCTCAGTTACTTTCTATTAATAATATTTCATCTTGTTTTATTATTTTTTAAAGCAGTTATTGCTAGCTGAAATTAATGTTCTTTTTCTACCAGCTGAGCACCTCCTGTCTGGAATTTAAGTTATCTGAAAACATGGCCTAGTCTATTTAATTTACTGCTTTAGCTTAAGATCCTAGAACATTACCTGGCACAGAACAAGTTTTGAATATATGATCAAATAAATTGATGGAAAATATGATTTTGACAAAAGATACTCAGTAAAGTTGAATGAAATAGCCTAAGACAGAAATACAGCTTAAAAATATTTTTTACCCTGTTAGTACAGATAAGTTGGTAGATGTGGGAGGGGAGGTGATTTAAAAGTTTTCTCTTTTAAATCCTCTGTTAAGGAAGAAACATTTGCAGTAATTCCTTGAGTAGAATGGTAAAGGTTTGAAATAGCCACTGTGAATAATAAAAGAAAGGGATGGTTAGAAATATGTGAAAGAGATAGAGATCCAGAGAATTGTGAGGTCCAATCAAATTTGATGACCATAAATTTGTAGAAGTATCATGGTGGTTTGAAGGTGTGTGCAAACAAAAACAAAAACAAAAAAAAACGTGTTCTTAAAGTTAATTCATTCCTGTAGGTTTAAACCTATTGTAAATAGAATCTTTTGATGAGGCTACCTTAGCTAAAGTATGACCCACCTCATTCAGGATGAGTTTTAATTCTATTAATGGAGTCCTTTATAAGCTCAATGAAGAGAGAGAGAGAGAAAGAGAGAGAATTCCATGGAAGCAAGAAGTTGAAATCAATAAAACCCAGAGGAGAAGGGAGAGACCAGCAGACACCACCATGTGCCTTGCCATGTAACAGAAGAGCCAAGGATTGCTGGCTGGCAATAAGTCTTCAGGAAGAAAGATCGCTTTGATGACGACTTGACTTGGGCATTTTCTTGGTCTGAAAACTGTAAGTTAACAAATTCCCACTGTTGAAACTGAACTGTTTTATAGTATTCACTTTAAGCAGTCTAGGAAACCAAAACAGATTTCATTCTAAGATATTTCTAGAGGAAAATCACAAGAGTCAAGGAATTTAATGAGGGTAAAGAATAGAGGCAAGGTAGTAATAGTGATAGAATTTTCTTTTTAATTAGGGAAGTTGTGAATTACAAAATAATCATGCACAAAATAGAGGATTCCCATACACTACCCCAGATAGAAATTTTTTAAAAGTAAAAATCATTAAGTTGGAAATCTTTATTCATGATTTTAGAAGTAGAGCATTTACCAGTAACAACAATACCTAGGTTGTGGCCTTGGGAATGCTGAGCTAAAGCAAAATGAAGATGATACTTTTTGGAACTCAGGCACTGAGGAGTTAAGGCATTAAGAACACCATCCATGTATTCTAGTACATACTAGAAAGCCAGGCATATGGAACCTAAAAAACGTTTATTGAATGAATAAATTAAAAATAGAATAAGATAGAATATTGGGTAAATTGGAATGTGAGTGCATAGGAAGATGTGGACAGGTAGCAAAGACTTATAGTGGATAAGGGGGAAGGAGTATGAAGATGCTAGATTAGCACATTGGAAAAGACAGATGGTATATAGCTGGATACAGAAAGCTTTATATATATAGTTTAACATGAAAATTTCTTTTTGGTCCACAAATTTATCTGTGCTCAATAAATGCTATAAAAGGTATTCCACATGTAGCTCTAGCCTAAGATGCCCTTCTTCATCCCTTACCTGCACAGTTTGTTCTCACAGGTCCGAGCTGGTTGACTGCAATAAATTCAATCTACAGGTATGTACATGTGTGTCATTGTTGTTGTTATTTTGTTTCCTCTCTCTCTTTCTTGCATTCCTACATATAGCTTAACAGAATGAAATAAATTTCAATACTTAATAGTTAGAAGATGTGATATAGTAAGTATGGATTTCCATGCATGAACAGAGTGCCAGGCAACCCTGGGCCCACATTACATGACAGCAACTATTTACTAGAACTGAGTTTAGACAGCACTTGCCAGCTTCAGTTCCATAATGTGTACTTTACTCATTATCACATGTTCCTAGTTCTGTAACATTTGATTTTGGCTTATTTGACTCAAAGCTACAGGAGCAAATACTTAACTTCATACCAAAAAGGTTTACTACTATCAAGGACTAAAAACTTTCAAGTTACTCTTTTTGTAAAGCTTCACATCTACAAGTTCAACTTGGCACTTTATTGACTTGGTTTAGTAGTATCTAGTTAATGTGATACTCCATCACAAAAGGAAAGGAATACTAGTTTAGAATCTATTGGCAGCACTTTTTTTAAAAAAAAGCAAAATTATTTAGCAATCTACATTAGGCATTGCCATTTAGTGTCTTTTGTTTAAGTGTAGGTTGCATAGTGGAAGGATAAATAAATGTAAAATAGTCCTGTCTTTGAAGCAAATGTGGAAAAATGGACTTTATGTGTGAACAGTAGGGCCTGGTCTTCACTATGGCTTGCCTCAAATTGAGGTTTAATTTTAGTCTTTGCCCTTTGCTCATGTTAAGACATCTGAATTTCTATGCTGATGGTGTGCTATTGGTACTGATATTTCTAAGCACTCTGAGATTTATGCCTCATTGCCTTAAGTTGCATGTGACCGATGCCTGAATTCATTGAACATGAGAATTGATAAATTGCCCAATCAGACTTGTAGGATGCTCAAGTTCATAAGAAGTCAAAGAGGATTAATATATAATTTACATACATTCTACAGCTTACAGAAGCATGGTAGGCATTTTTCTTTTTCTTTGTAATAGTTTTCTTAGAAATGCCTATTAACATGAGACTTACGAGTCAAATATTGATTATTCTTTATAACCTTATCAAGATACCTGTCATACACTGAAAAATGAATCTACCTGAGTGGTCTTAAAATTTAGTATCTATAGTTTGAAAGGGTTTGCAGTGAATCATCTTAAAAGGTACTATTTCATTTAAAAATGTATAGTCATTTTTCATATCATTTACTCAACTAAAAATTAAAAGAGTATTCCAGATAAAATGTCTTTAAAGAAACAATAAGTTAGGATTCTTTTTTTTAATTTTTTTTATTGACTTTGTAATAATATTACATTAAAAATATATATATGAGGTCCCATTCAACCCCACCCCCCCACCCCACCTAAATTAGGATTCTTTTCCAGAAAGCAATCTGAGCTGTATTTGGATAACAAATGTAAATCAACTAAGTTAATGTCTAGAGGTTATTCTATTACATAATGGTAAACTGGTATTAAGAGAAGTGGATACTTCTTTAACCTTAAAATCATATAAACTTTAATCACTTAAAAAAAGGAGCTACAACAAAATCTACTAAAACATTATGGCTGTATGTTCTCATCTTTAATTTTAAATATTACTTTTGAATAAAAATATTTTTATCCATTATCACTTTATAACATTTTATATTAGATCATTACTTAAAGGCTTATGATTGTCTAACATTTGAAAGTAATTTCCAATAGCTTCTATTTTTCCTAGCTGATCCCTCACATTTGCTAAATACTAAGTATAAGACCTTAATTTAGAGGATACTCCGTAGATATTTGTTTTATGTCTTAATCTAGCATTTCGGTTTTAGTAATGTGCCATATCTTGGGTGAGTTTGTGATCACCTCCTGAGTTATTCTTGTTTAACTTTTTAATGATAGACTACTGCCTCATTCATTCATTCTTTCTTTAATACCTACCAAATTCCTGTTATGTACCAGGCATACTATTCCAGACACTGAAGATATAGCAGGGGGGAAAAAAGTAGACAGTGACTTCTGCCTTCCTAGAACTTTTAATTTGGATGGGAAAGCCATATCACAAATAAACCATAAAAAACAAATCAGTAAACCACATAATATATTTAAGGATAATAAATGCTAAGGAAAAAAGAAAAAGTAGAATAGTGGAAAGGAAATTGAAGTGCATGTCAAAGGAGGTTTCCAACTAGCATTGCATATAAGCCACTTTTCTCCTATTACCACCACTCT